>NC_084673.1:17528973-18131121 GCF_028389875.1 Rhea pennata | reverse complement strand
TGGAGAAAACCACGGAGAGACGTGCCATTTAAAGCGTCTGCTTCAGCTTCTCCCCCAAGTGACTTTTCCTCTGCGATTTAGGTACATCAAAATAATTATTTCAGACCAGAGGAAACCGTGTTGATTTTCAAGCTTTTCCAATAAATGCAAAAGGCTAGATTCAAAATGAGGATTTGCAAAATAATTCTCTGGTGGTTGTGACACAGTTCTGGGACATAACAGACCTAGGTGCAAATCCCCCCCCCCCCAGCGCATTCAGAGCACAGGTCTGAAATACAGCCGTGCTCATCCCAAGGGTCTCTCTGAAATGCCAGTCTGAAACGTGTTCTGAGGCCCCTCCTAGTCTTCCTTTCTGAAGCTGTTTCGTTTCATACAGAATATTTAAATATTCATTAGTAGAGGGACTAGGTCCCAGATGCCCCAGCTTTCAGGAGACTGATACAATTAGCTATTTGTATGTGCTCATCCCTCTCCAAGAGCTAAATCTTGAGCTTTTGTAACCAGACTATCTTTCATAGAAGGATTTTTTTAGGTTTATAGGCCTCAGACAGCGTGACACATTCCCCTACCAGCATTGGCCTCAGCTTGCATCCAGTCTGCTCTTATAGAGGCTATTTTCTCAAATAATACCATAAGGTAACTAGCAATTATTTCAGGAAAATTATTCCTTATATTGTCTGCCATTTCAATCCCTACTTATTTTTAAGTGTGTTAGGTACTTCAAGAATGGTAAACACTAAAGCAACGAATTAGGCTTCCTTGTTATTGTTTATATAATTTCTTTAGGAATGCAAATTCATCTGGCACAAAATTAAAAAGAATAAATTTAATAAATGCTACACCTTTAATTTGAATAAAAGTCAAAATAGTCTCTAACATTCATTGCAGATATAGCTATTATTTTTACTGTATAGCATAATTCCTGTATTGTACAGCTACTGCTGATTAAAAGGAATTCACCTCATTCCATTTAATAAAACTAGCTAATTTAAGAAGGGTCAAGGTATTAAAATTTACTGTATATGACAACTGTTCTCATTTTGGAATGCACCTTACTACTGCTAGTTGATTAGATTTCTTATTATAAGTTCTGAAAAGGTTAATGAATAGCTCAACAAAGCCGCTCAGGTTCTGTAATTGGGTGTAATAAGCAGCCATGCTTTGTTGGTGTAATTGTAGCGCAGATCTTTAATGTGTTAAAAAAACGGCACAGCAAGAAGGGTAAAGAAAAATAAGGTCTCCCAAGTACATGGTTTGCAGATGTGCTATAGAAATTGTTTCATTTGTTGGCTGGTGTGAACAGCTAACACATAAAACTGTCTGCAGTTATATGTTCCCTATCTGCAAGTGCAGGCACCTCGCAGGCAATTACTTTTCCCTCTTACAAACTGAGACAGAAAACTTCTCTTACAAGAAACCCAACCGTATAAAAAGATGTGCACTGAACTGCTCCTGTCGGAAAGGCAGCTGTGCTGTTTGTTTCCATGATCGGATTTCAGATTGTCTTCAAAGTCTAGATTTGCCTTCCACTCCTGTCTTTGGTTTTGCTAGAGTGAAAATGAGAAAGTCTGGTCAGCTTTGCTCATGCCACGATGTCCATTTGCTTGATCGCTCAGGTAATCTCGTCTCTGAATCTAGTTTTCATTTGTTGCGCTGTTCCTTGAATATGCACGATGAATTATACACCGCAGGGCAGCCTGAAAAGCATTAGCACTTCTGTACGTCTGCTGAGCCTCTTTCGGCCAAGTCTCACTGACTGACGTATCCTAGCGTTGCAGTTGGTCATCCTAAACATTTTCATTCTCTTACATTTTCTATTTCATGATATTTCAACCCTAGTAGTTGCTTTTGTTTATAGTTTCCAGTTCTGTAGCCTTGCCTTTCTTGCACTACTGAACTTCATCCTGCTCCTTTTACAGCAGTCCTCAAGGACATTTGATTCCTTTTGTATGATATTCTGAGCTTTTTCTGCATTTATGACATCTCCAACTTTGTTTCATCACCAGATTTTATCAGAACATTGTTTATTCTTATTAAAAGGAGTTATTTTGATTAGTGAGAATGTTTTACAAGATGGGTCCAAAACTGATATTTAAGGAATAAAATATCAACCTTTTTCAGCTCTTTTTTTCCTTAATGTCACTCCCTTTTGCGTTTATCTTAATCATTTCTTTACCTACCTTGTAATACCCTACTAATATTTTCCCTGGTGCATCATATGAAATACTTTAGTGAAATGCTGATAGATGGCAGCTACTGTTTTTCCTTTGTCTCATATGGAAATAGTGTGCATTAGTAATAAAAATGGCTGACTGAATATCTAGCTGGTGTGCAATAAACAGTGAAGATAATTAAGGTAGGAGAGGAATGGGAGATACATGCAAGATGAATGGGCTGAATCAAGTTATTATACTAAACCATGAAGTTTAGACTTTTTTTAACATTCTATTTCCAATCAAAGTTCCTTGTTTTCGTATCTGTGTACTGAAGTGACTATGTGCTATCGTATAATGGCTAATACAAACACGTAGAAAGAGAGAGAGAGAGAGAGACTATAAACTCTACCTTTGGATGTTTGCTTGACAAATAAAATACACAAATGTGAAATGAATTGCCAAAGTGTAAGTGGATAATGTAAGGCCCATCTCTCTCTGGGCCTGACTGGGAGATCTTTCTTTAAGGATATATTTAGCTGATCCTTACCTATATAGTTAATATATCCTCAAATGAGGTTCTGTGTTTTGAATGTATTAAGGTTTTGGTTAAAACGTTTGTATCAGAAGAACACCGGACAACTGAAATCATAGTTACTGCTCAACATTTATCTAAATCACGTGGCCATGTGTGTGAGTATCTGAACAACAACTGTAATATTTGCAGATATAGCTGTCTTTGCGTATACAAATGAATATTTGTGCAAACAGTTCATTAACAGTTTGTCTATGTGATTTGTGCACAAATATAGCAGCTTACATGCATGAAGATTGCAGCTGGCTAAAACAGTTTTTCAAAGTCTAATTATGCAAGTCTGCAAAAGTACTTTAAAC
Source organism: Rhea pennata (assembly GCF_028389875.1). Lineage (NCBI taxonomy): Eukaryota > Metazoa > Chordata > Aves > Rheiformes > Rheidae > Rhea > Rhea pennata. Next base: position 18,128,074 of record NC_084673.1, on the reverse strand, counting down.
TAATTCTTTTTTTCTTTTTTGGGGGGGGATTTAGAGAACTGTAATTTAGCATCATAGATGCTTATAAATTATCAAAATAATTCTTTGCAATACCAACTTAGTATTTTTCTGTGTAGTTGCAAAAAGGGAAAATTAAAACATGAACATACGTAGGGTTTGCATTTGTTTCTCTCCTAGCTATTTTCCCTATTTGAGTCAAGCTATAGAGGAAGAATTTGATTGAAGTACCTTTTTTATTTAGGCACTGAGTGGAACAATCCTTTTTGTGTCTTAGATTTCTCAGTTCACTCATCCTGAAGTCTCTTCCAAGGAAACTTCATTACCTGTTATTATATATTTCCAGCAGTGCCTATAATATGCAAAATGTTGTATAAAAAGAAAGACATGGGTTTGGCCCAACGAACTTGCATCTCAGAAATGAGTACAAAGCCCTTTGTGTTGATAATACTGTATTCATCTTAAATCTGAATGTTAAATGTACCATTTTAAATAGACAGACTTAGTCTTTCGTGGGAAAGAGAGATGGACTGAATAAATACAGCATTATTGTTTTAGCAAGTTTACATTTTCAACTTGTGTTCTCTTCAGTTGTAAAAATGCATTGTAGATAGTTGAGCTTTGTATGCAAAGGCGTATGTCTATGGACTGGTTCCCAGCTGGTATAAATTGTGATTGTTCCTTAAGTCAGTGAAGCCGTGAGTGTTTGCATCAGGTTGGGCATCTGCTTTAATGTGCTAGCAGCTTGGAGTGACCATGTAGGGAAATGGTAAAAATGGAATCGAGAGAGTGCTGAGAAATATGAAAGGAACATGCAAGATAAAAAAAGAGAAATAGCAAGTTGCATCTATCACCTTCTAGGATTTTAATGGAAACTACTAGCTTAAGATGATGAAAACACAAAAGAGGAGAAGCTAAATTCCTTGTATTGTATTCCCTCCTAAAAATCAGTACTTTTTTGTTTTGTTTTTGATAGTATAGTCTTACTGGCAGCTCCAAGTCCCCTGCAATTTGGCAAAAGAAGCATTTGTCTCAAAATTAGAGTTAGCTTTCATTTCTTGTTTTATACTGTTACCCATAAGAATATAGGAATATTATTTAAGAAGCAGATCTACAAATCAATTATCGTCTCTTCCAAAAATATTTTAGATTGCAAGCATTGAATTTGAATATGAAAAATACATGGTGCATTTCTGAGCTCCAGTCATTAAATCATCACCAGAAAAATGTGCCTTATTTTATCATGGTAGATGGAAGTGACGTAAGGAGTAATGAACTAATGCAGTCCACTGATGAGTGTCTTCAGTCGGATCAGTAGCAGAGGCTATAACCTATTATAGCGAAAACATACAAAAATTTACTTTAGCAATTTCATAATTTACTCAATTACGTAGATATGAAAATAAAACAAGAGGACCTTTATCACTCATTCAACTAAATATTTGAGGAAATACTTTTTATTTGGCTAACGTTTTCTCCATCATTCTGTGGGCTGATTGAAAGCCAGGAGGTCAGTCAGGTTACTTCACCTCTATGCAGATGATTCGTTCATATGTCAGATGTTGACATTTATATGCTGCTTCACATCTTACCTGTCATCTTCCAAATTAGAGGGCTCAAGTCATTTGTTCCTATACGGGACCATGCGTCCTTTCTGTCCCCCTACACAATCCCTTTTCCGTTTACAGGCAGAATTTGAGCATGGCATTGTCTGTCCTTTTTTTCCTTAGATGTTTAGCTGACCTCCTAGCATAAAATACAGATGCTATTTTTTGCAGTGATGCTTACTGAAAATAATAGCACAGCAGTAGCAGAAATGACGCTAAGTATAATGGAAAGTTAATGGGAGGATACTTCAGCTACTGCTAGGCTAGCTCATGTCAGAGGGATTACAATAACCAGTATTATTTCCATTATCTGAGTTCTGTTATGATCTCCTGAGTGCAACTGTGCTTTAAAAGTAGGGATGGGATGTTGTATTGAAAAATTACTGTAATAGAACTACAGAGTCCAGTGTAATTTTGAATGATTATAGCAATGTTTCTATACTACTTTTAAAAATCATGGCCCCACAAAGGTTTATGACATCTCTGCTTTGTATTTAGGGCAGAAGAGTATACATCAATCTGTCTCTAAAATGGCATGAACAGAATATGATTTGCTGTTATTTACCGAGTCTCAAAGTGTTTAGGAAAGATTGAAAGATGACAATAAAATGGCGAAAATTCACTTTAGAATGATGAAGTACTCGCATTCCACCTATGTTTGTGCACATGCTTTCTGTATACCAGAAGTGGCCATGAACTTCTATGTCTTGTTGCTAATTTATTTTATTCACTAATTCCTCATTTACTGCACACCGTCAGCTTAACAAATAAGTGAGTAGGCCTTAAGTGCATTCATCTTCAAAGCGCGGTAAGTAATTGACTTCAAAGTAGCAGTTCACGCTAGATGCTGTGTATTAAAAAAGGGTGCGTTGTATAGGAGCATTACTTAGGTGACCAGGATGTGGTCACTGTGGCCTGCCATTTTATTCTATTTGATTCTACACACATTTCTTTCACACAATCACCTTTCACACAATCACAAAGAATAATCTAACATTATCCAACCCTGAATAAAGGAAACTACATTGTAAACAACATTGGGTTGGCATGTTTCTTTAAAAAGTGTACAGAAGGAAGAAAGGAGGGAAGTACTCGCAGTAAATATATATATATCTTTTAACAGGAAGCAAAAGTGTTCAGAAAGAAAGAAAAAAAGGTTTGGAAACTTGAATGTGAAAGTTTGCAATCTCTTTCCAGAGTACTAAATTTTTTAAAAGTATTAAACAAACCCCATCAAAGTTAAATTTCACATTGTTTTCCTCTTTCATGGGCCAATGTTGGATACATTCCTAATAGCACATCTCTAGATGCTCATCTGAAGGTCTGAACTTCTTCCTCTATAAAACTTGGACATGAAGATCAGAGATCCAAACATAAAAAGCACAGCTAATAAGGTACATTAACTGAAAATATTCAATGCAAGATGTGATTTAAACTGAACTACTGAGATATTAATCAGCTGCAAACCTAAAAGATGTCCTTGAAATGGTAGTGATAAATTAACAGCGAGTATGGGGAAGGCTTTGAATACCTGGATTCGCCTAGGTTTGAGGTTAAGTCTGTAGTATCCTAGGGTCACGCCCTGATTTAGTGTCTTTGGATAGTGGCCATTAAGAATGGAAATACTGTTAAAAGTCTCAGTAGTGTAGGCTTCCGTAAATAGTATTACCTGTCTACATAGTGGGTAAAGATCTGAACAGGGTTTTTATTCTTCCTTTATTTCTCTTAGTTTCTAATGATAGTGATTAGGCAAACACATGCATCTTCTCTTTCAGGTTCCTAACAAGTTTCTATTGCTGTTCAAACTCTCTGTGTCCACAAGATGGATATTAAAAGAAATGTGGAGAGGCTTAGACAGTTGAATAAAGAATGATTAAAGAGAAAGATTAAAGACTAAGGAGAAAATGCATGTTATAGAGAAAATATTCAAGAAGCTAAGTCTCGAAGAGTCTATCAAATAGAAGATGGTGATCAGATTCTTCCTAAATATCTGTGTAGCAGAAAGTAGGTAACAGATGTGGCTTAGATCAAGCAGAAAAAGGTATAAAAATACATGTTAAAAAAGTCTAATAAATGGAAGTTGAAGATGGAAGAATTTAGAGAAATGAGGTAACAGTTAATAGTAATAATGACTTAGTCACTGGAAAAACCTTACCAGCAGATACTAATTGCTTTTAATCAAGTTTGTATCTTTTCCTGTAAGAACTGTTCTTTCAAAATGGAAGTTTATTATTAATATCAAGAAGGAAAATTGTAGCTGTTTGACACAATTTCTTCGTGTCATATTAATGTTGACTGTTTATGCATACTTTCAGTAATCAAGTTGATTACTTGCTAAAGTGCTCGTTTAATTATTTGCTCTTTACAGATTTCAAAATTAGGAGGAAAGGCCAAAAATTCCCTGGGTATTTCCTTTTCTATTCCTCTGGCCTTCAGTATGTTCTCAGAAACTAAATGTTCAGAGACTGTGTTTCTAGACCGGGCTATACTAGATCTGCCAATGTGAATAATTCTGAAGTATTAAATTGTTTTTATATCGGTGCTTTATTTTGATATAAAAGCTAATCAAACCAATCTATCTGACCATAGTAGTTGTTTTCCATGCCAGTGTTTTAAATATGCTATTTTGACTTTTAGATCACAAAAGAGCTCCTGAAACAGCCCCACTGGTCACTGAGAATCTGAAACTAATCTGAAACACTGAAACTCTTCTCTGATCACATCTGTGGGAGCCCTCCCTCGGCCAATTTCCTCCATATACTTTCTAAAAGTTGCTTCTGACATCATGCAAAATGGATGCTTCTGTGTGTTTTCCAAGAGATACCATGGCAAAGACATCTGTTTTTGCAAATTTATAGTCTTTATATGTAGCTCATGATTTTTTCAGATGAAGCCCTCATTTACTTTCTCCTTCTCAGAAGGTCGTCTGAAATAAGTTCCTGGTGTGACACTGCTAGCACTTGTTCCCTTGTATCTTTGTACAAAGACGTTTAACGTATCTGATCACATTTGTTCCTGAACTTTAAAGCAACCACATACATTTATGTATGATTCAGTTTCTTCTGCTTTCCCTTCTCTGTCTTTCCTGAAGAATGTTTCTTTACCATCATTTTTAGCTATAATTTGTGTTACAATTATGCTGTCTCCTTTTTGATTGTGGTCTTGCGTTGCCTTGTCCCAGTGTGAGGCATTTGCTTGGGGGGAGCGCAGAAACGACTCTGATTGGTAATGTGAATCAGCTGAAGATTCACATAAGCTGCAACTTGTCTTTTGTGTTGGATTTATTTTATGCTTCTTAAAAAGAAGAAAAAAGAAAAAAGAACTACCAACTTTGGTTATTTTTGGAGCAGTGCTTTGCTCTTGGTTCCAAGAGCAAAAGTAACACATGGTTTTTCCGATCCTTACAGCTAGCTGAAAGATTACCCATTTTCCTTGCTAACGCAAATAATACTCCAGTCATCCCCAAATGCACTTCCAGCAAGGACTGTGTTAAAGGATACAGACTGTGAAGCCGTTTGGAAACTTTGGCCCTTGCAGAATACAGATGATAGGTCCTTTCATGAACATGTGTTTCAGGTTTTTGGTAGGTTCTGAGTACTGAGCTAAAGGCCTAAAGTCTCAGCGCAAAGCTCCTCCTCCCCTGCATTAGCTAGGCAGCTCAGATCTGTCACTACCTCTTAGGCCAGACCTTACATTTATAGAAACAGCAAATATTAGGGGAGAAATCCTCAGCTGTTCACTGTGGGAGATCTTTGGAACATGGGAGTGATGTTTTCAGAGTGCAGGTGTGTTACTTTGCTCAAACCTTGTCCAGATTCAACTGAATTAAAGATATGCAAACTCTTAGACGTCTCATGGCTGTCAGTGGCCCGTTGGAAGTCCTGCTGAGTGCCTGCAGTGTTCAGCCGCTTTCTGGAAACGTTCTGGTTAGTCACCCAGTCGTGCCTGAATAGCTGAAGAGTAGTAGCTACAGCATGAGCTTCCTGGCGGTGGTCTCAAAGGAGGTGTAGCGAGTGAAGTGCAGATCTGTCCTTAGAGGACTGAGACTACACGTGTAGAAATCGGGTCTCAGAACCGGTTCCCTGCTGTCTGTTCTGTCTAGATGCTGTCTGCTCTGTTTATCTACTGCTGTGAAAACGTTCATCTGGTTTTTGTTGTTTTCTTTCTACAAAATGGAGTGAATCTGGGAAGCAAGAATTGGAGTTAGTTGGAGAGTCAGCCTTGAAGAGAGTAGTTCTGCTCTGATAAAGAAATGTCATGTCTATAAGGCTCTGCGTATTTTGAAATTAAAGTGAAATGAGAATGCTTTCTTTTAAAAAGTGGATTATGAAAGCTCTGGCAATGAATATCTTTGATCCTTCTGTACGAAGAATTGTCATAGCTTTATAAAGCCCAGTCAAGAGATAAATCAGTCTTCTCGTGTAACAGGCTTTAGGTGCAGGGGACAAAATTCTGAAGGTGCCACACAAGTTTAACTGCATTTTCCAAAGTTCAAGCACGTTATTTTTACTGTAATACTAGCCGGCATTATTAAAATACCAGAAGACATTGATTCTCAAATTGCTATTAAAACGATCTACTGCACAATGCCCTCCCAAGTTCAAGGGTACATTTTCGTGGTCATATTTTTTTTTTATAGCCTTATGAGTCTGCCAGGACTGTGAGGGCTTGGAAGGTGCACGCAACAGATGATGTGAGCGTGTTAAAGCTCTGGAAAAGTGCGTTGTGTTCAGATCAGTGTGGTTGCTATAAACTTTTCACGTTGAAGACAAATATGTAAGCCGGACCTCCACACACATTTTCTGTTTTACTGATATAATCGCGACATACAAAACTAACACAAGGATTCCAGTCATGATGTTCTGAGTTCCCCACGGAGACAGACATAGCCATAGGTATTAGAACCTCAGTAGCTTTTTAAAAGCAGTAGAAAGAATCTGAACCAGAGATTGACTTCAAAATAAAGAACTAATTACGGGTTTGTGGAAAGGTCAGTCTTGTTTTGCAGTTGAGGTTGGAGAAGGGGAAGAAATAGCATCATCTTGTAGATGTTGAGACTTTTTGGTAAAAGGATGAACTGTTTTTAAAAACTGAATGAAAAATGAGTCTATCTTAAAGAAGGGCTTAATTCACCAGAGAAGTTTAGATCACTTTGCAAATTAGGCGCATAGGACAATCTGCATTTTTCTTTATTAAAATGAAAGATCATGTCTCAAGGAATAAAAAAAAAATCTTTGCTTTGCTACTTGAAAGAGGGTGATTAGAGTGAGGGGAAAGGTGACAATGTATCTGGAAAAATGTAATTCTGAAAATAACTCAAGTGTCAACGTAGTGAAACCCAGCTGAATTTATCCCTGTGTGAAAAGATATTTATGAGATACCACCTTAATACCTGTCTTCAAGTTAGAAGATATTAGGTCAAAGTAGATACTTCATCAAATTTGTATGCATCACAGAAGTCATTAATAGAGACCATGTATCCAAAACAGTGTTGAAATTGGAAAGGGTTCATAAAAAAAATAATACAAGAATGGTCTTGCTCAAAATAAGAACCTGTCTTCTTAGTTTTCCCAGGAAGAAGGATGACTTCCTGTGAAAAAATACCTAGAACTTCATGCATGGGAGAAGATCTTGATTTAAGTGGATCTCTAAACTAATAGATAAAGGCATAACAAGATCAGTGAGGAAATATTCGTACAAGAATTGCAATAGTAATTTTTAATAGCGCCATTAAACATTCTAACAATATGGAAATGTAGAATGAAAAGACATCATTTGATTCAGCAAATCCAGTCCCTTGCGATTACAGGTAACCGCATAGTCCAGTAGCTTACAGTCAACCATGTGTAATAAGCTTTGAAGTGTGTAAAGGAGCATTCTTTTTTTTTTTTTTTTTTTTTTGAACACTCCTGCACTATACAGGCCACCAAACACCTACTGATCATTATAAACTTATGACTTACCTTAAAAGACCAAAACTTGCAGCTGTAATTTGCAAAAGAAAGAATAAGAGAGCTCAAGGATGTCACTGCTGCCTTCCTGAGTAGCGGGGAGTTTGGTAAAATACTCAGGTGATCCTAGGAAGTGCCAGGCCCCATGGTACAGAAGAAAACAGTTTGTTATGTGAGAATGTGTTGAAGTTTTGTGATGCTTGAAGTCATGAAATCAAAACCAGACGTCGTCTTGAAAGATAAACTGTGCTTCTAGCATATTTTTTAATCTGGCTGCCGGAATTATTGATTCTGCATCATGCAGGAGGCTGATCTGGAAGATCATAAAGGGGTCCTCTCTGTCCTTAAAATCTTTGTATGGGTGGAATAATGGTTAAATGAAGTGAGCTGTGAGAAATCCTGAAGAAAAAGGTTGCAGAACACATTAGATAATACTATTTTTGCAGTAATCCAAGGCACTCTGAAGGGACCCAGGTTGATATAAAACAATGGCAAGTGGTGTGTCTCTTCCAGAAGAATATACAGGACAGAAATGTAATGACAGGCTGAGGGGACATCTTGTGCAAAGCAGAAGACTTTCACTGGCAGCTCCCTAGGAAAGTACTGGCACCGAAAACGCATTTGTAACATTAAAATCAAGACATAAAACATTCCTCCATTACATTATTGCTGACACTATTCCATTTGAAATATTTCCAGGAGTTCTAAAAGTCAGTGTCTGGATTGCGTTGTCATTCTTGTTATATTGTCTTCTAAACAGCAGCTAGAAAGTGATTTAATCACCCTTATTTTGACTACTCACCTTGCAATTATAGTTATAATATTGACAAATTATGCCACTTTGTCACAAGTAGTTCATGTAATTGCAGTGCTTGCCAGAAATCTCTAAATCAGATTATTTCATGCAAAAGTAAACTTTTTTTTTATCTATATCTGAATCACGTTATATGCTGTCCTTGATGTGACATCACATCACTTTTGTCGACGGATGATAACGTTCCAGATAAAGAGGCCTATTTTACCCGAGGATTATGCCTGTCAGGGCCTGGGAGACTTTGTGTCATCCTGAAGCTGATTGCAACCTTCTTTGTGCAAGTTTTGGGAGCTGGGGATAAGGCTGGATGACAGGGCTATCACAAAGAGTTTGCATCTTGAAGTGGTCTAATAGAAATGGACACACAGGTTTTTTTTTCATTTTAAAATTCTGTATTTGAGGTTGTGAGCTACCACTTGAATCCTGAACAGCATGCCTGTGATAGACACGTTACATTTCGTTCCCTTCTGGTTGTTAAACAAGCTTATAGGATGAAGCAAACGTTTGTCATTTCTTGTCAGCTCCGTGATGGTAATGTGATGCTTCTTCTCAAACCTGAGATATAGCTGTTTTGCTGCTTTCCGTCTGTATCAAGGTTATTCAAAATTTAGAATTCTCCTACTGTTTTGATAGATGGGGCATTTAACACTTTTTTTCCCTAAACCTCAAGACTGAAAGAAGTTACACTATTTTTAAATTTCTGTGATCAGATGCATCTAATTGAAGCTAAGCTTTCTGGGAAATTGGGACAGTGCCAGAGTAGCCTGCTGCTTTTTGTAGGAGAAGATGCATTCATTTTCGGTGGTGTCTCCAGCCACAGGCCGGATGCAGAAGGCTGAGTTTGATCAGAGCATTGATCATTCACTCTGCAGAACTGCTTCCCACACCACTGAGCTGCTCACCTGGCTTGGGAAGCCTGCGTTTTTATGCCGTGGAGGAGGCTCCACGGTATACGTGTGCCTTTGCATCAGATTTTCAAAATAAGATATAGTCAAAGCAACAAGCTTAACCTCTGCTGATTTTCTGCTCCCTCTCTCTGACCACAAGCCTTCAGTCCCTCTTTTCTTGGCAAGCTGCAGGAAGTGGAGTGAGCAGCTGACACTCACAAGGTTGCAAGCTTGCACGGTTGGCAGTAGAGCAGACGTGCTGCCTTGAGGCCTCCGAGCAGTTGAAGGAGCAGGCCAGCTTAATGGAAGGATCAATGAGTAAGATCTATAGAAATGTGGGGTTTGTTTTTAATGAGCAAGTGCCTAGATCATTTACGTTTGGCACTTTTTCCCTAGAGGAAAAAAGTAGCAATTACTTGGAAGCAGTTCTCTGTTTGTTCCATTTAGAGTTATCACAGTCCAAGTCAACTTACGACATTATTCAAATGGAGAAAAAGAATAATGTATGGAAAATATTTCTCTAATGCACAGTACTTTAAGCATAGTATGCAACATACTGCACAATATCAGCCTAAGAAGATGATTTTCTTTTCAGTCTTCCAAAGCTTCTTAAGAAGAATCCATGATGTTCTAATTAGGGAGCTTGTTATTGTGGGCAACTGTTTAAAAGCTGATGAAATAGTTGCTGATAAATATGTCTTTAATAAAGGCAACTTTGTTTCATAAGTTTACATTTATGTCTGTAACACTCTATTAGCCTTCATATAATACAATCTTTTGAAATCATAACTGGCTGCTAATGAAGGTTTCAGGTGGGAAGTAAGTAGCAAGGGCAGTTGCAGTGTAAATGTTCCTGCCTTTAGTAGCAAAAAAAAACAGAATAAATGGGATAGCAAATGTAAGACTTGTGTTCTGGTTTTGTTGATTACTCCTTGGATTAGCTCCCAAAGGCTGCAGTTAGTTCTTAGCTCACGAGTGTACATTGGTGTGTGTCTGTGCAGGGATGGGTCCTGCCTCTGCCTGTCGTGTTTCTGCTTGGTCATGAAGGTTTGAAGTTGATTAGAGGTTTTAAAACAAAAAAAATCTCATCCATCAAATGGGAAACTCAGGTTGTTCCGCCCTCTGAATGTGAAGAAAAATACTTGTAGATATCAATAATATTAATTCTGTTCATTTTTTAAAATATTTTTCTCTTTCGAAAACAATAAAAAGGAATTATCTGACGGTACCAAAGATACCGATGAGCAAGAAGATGAACTATTTTATGGAAGGATTATTTCTGACATATTAAGGAGGAGAACCCTATCCTTTTTGTATAAGGGTTGATTTGTAAGGGAAAAAGTATTTTAAAGAGCTTTATGGTAATCTTTTAAAATGAATTTTAAAAACACCGTGTTAATATCTGAGGATAAACGCTTGGGCAGGCCAGCACTGTAATTCCACTGTCAAGTGCCACTTTTTTGAAGGCTTGTTGAGGAAGCTTTATAACGTAAAAACAAAACAAAACAAAAAAAAACCACCTGGCACTTAATTTACTTTGGACAATATATTTTATCCATTGTTTGTTTCTTTGATAACAAGTATTGAATACCCGATAATTGACCATGACAAATGATAACAGTAATTGTCAGGGTTGCGATGCAATACCTGTAGCGCTCTATATGAGCAACCTATGCTGGCCAGTTGCTTGGCGTGTTATGTTTTTGTTTTCTTCTGTTTTACCTCAGTGTTCTGCACAGTTTTTATTAGGCTGCCAAAACGGCCACAATAGCTTCAAATCTGGTGTTGTGTCGCTCTGTGGAGTATGGGTGAGCGAGCAGATCTCAAGTAGCTGATGACCAAAAAAAAAAAAAAAAAAAAAAAGTCAAAGTTATAGTGGAAATTAGAATATATAGAAAATATATCCAAATATTCTCTTTGCAGTGAGAAACCTTAAAGTTAAATTCGCAGTATTGCATGCTGATATTTATTAAATAAATGCACACTTTGGCATTAATTACATATAATATAAGGCTTGTTTGTCTCTGAATTGTACTACTGTTGTGATGGGGGTGAGGTATAATTTGTAGACTAATGTGCTGCATTGAAACATCATTTTCAAGCTATTTTTTTAAATATTTTATATATTTAGAAAAAGTGTATATACATATATATTGTAGCGATGAGGGAGGTTGTTTGGGGGGAGTTTTTTGGAGAATGGAAAGATCCTAAACTAGCATGCTGCCCTTACGCTGGCTGTTTGCATCAGATTGCAATCGCCGTTTCTTTCACAGTGATTCTCTGTTGTTATTTTTCCCCCAGAGCTTTGTAGTTAGAAAGACTTTCAGTCAAGGCTGTAGTTTTGGAAGCAAATGAGTGTGTTTGACCTGAAGGAGAGAGGGCGGTGAGAGAGGCCTGGCAGTTCTGCGTGCCATGTCCTCTGGGCGGCTGCACGGTGGCTGGGATTGTGCTTGAGCTGCTGTAGCAAACGCATGAGGTCTCCTGTCCCAGCCCTTCCTGCGCCCCAGGCAGGCTGCGCCTCGCTTCGGTGGATGCGGGGCTTCCACCACCCTTCCTACCAACCCCTCCCACCCCACATCCCCTGTCTCTCCCATTCCCAGCACCTCTGGTGGTAGAGGAGTTCCCACTCTCCTTTTCCACCTCCATGAGGTGCACACCTCCCGTCCTCGCTTCTCAGCCTTCCTTGCATCTCAGCTGTCCTATGGCTGTCCTCAGCCCCTAGGGTCCAGGAGCTTCCCAAGTCCTCATGCCCCTGTGTTACCAGGTCTCCTGCCCACAGGCAGCCCGTGCGCAGCCGCTGTTCTGCCCCGCTCCTGGATCCTGCCATTGCCATCACCTCCAATTCCTCCACCCTGCTTTGGGCTCTCCACCGCTGCCACCATACTGTTGATGACTGCTAGGGCGAGCTGCAACTTCAGTTTTCCAGAGAGCAAACCACGTGCTGAAGTGTGATCTAGCAGGCTCGTGAGCTTGGGCAAGTACTGAGCACGGGTCATTAAACTCTGAGCAGCTCTCTGCAGCGGTGACCTCCCTCGCCTAAGAGGGTGTAGCTCCAAATTGCCTGAAAGTGATGGAAAGGTAGCAATTTCCCAGAAGCGTAGGTAGTTGATTTATAGGGAATAAAAACCTCAGAGCTGTAGCTAAGTTCCTTATTATAAACATCTGATTCAAAGCTGCAAGGTGTTCAGGTTTCTATGAATCCCTAATCTGTATTTAATGCCTTTTTCCTAGGAGGAGGAAGGAAGTGCAGGAAAAATGATTATGGGGGAGAGGGCAGTTACACTTAAGTAAAACGGAAGCCTATAATACTTCAATTTCTGTCTTCTCTGGATAAAACCTGATAATGAGACATCAGTGAAGACTAGCACTGCAGGAGAACGTGCATTTGAGTCTAGACCTGTGTTGTCTAAACACATAAAGTGAGAAGTTTATAGTGAAACTCCACATGGTTCGTGTAATTGCCAAAATATTAGGACAGTGAGTATGGTGCTGAAGGTAAGTAACTTTTCTCTGGACTCTGAAATTTCCTATTATAATACAAGTTTTAATATACTTTTTGAGAAGACTCATGCAAGTAAAATATTACAGTTCACAGAAAACAAACATGAAAGGGGAAAAGAGTCCAACAGAATTCCCTTCAGACTGGACTCGGCTCCTTTGGGGCAATGTTTTGGTAACGCTTGTGGTTCCAGCGCTACCTCGTTTTATTTAAGCCACGGCTGGGAGGTCCGTCGCACACGAGGTGTTTGCGCCGCCGTTACCGCTGATGTGCTTTGGACGGAAGCGCTCAGCAGGTCGCTGCCGCGCGCAGCCGCCGAGCAGGGCTGGGCAGCGCTGCCCAGCTGGCGCTTCCCGCTGAATCCGTAGTCGCTTCTCCATTTTCTGCAGTTGGTTTCTAAAGGACTCTCCAAATGAGGGAAGGGGTAATCGGGCGTGAAAGATGAATATCAAGCGGCTACGCAGAGTGCCATATATAAACTAGAAAAGCCCCAGGGCATCAAGATATTACTTGTCGATTTTATACTGGTTTTACATGCCTGTTTATTCTTCCAAGCATAAAAACATTTGTTACCTTAGCAACATGTTTATGTTACCTCCAAACAGCTGAACCAAATTCTCGAGACACACGCATTGCTGTTCAGGTGAACCCGATCACTGCAGGGACCAGATTGGTACTGTCATCGTGTCTTATGGTGGTTTTTTTTTTCTTAATCTGTATTCTTAAGCTACATCCATCTCAGTTTTGTGATTGTCTTTTTCAAGATTTAATTCTTGCCAATTTTGTTCGTAAATTGAGTGAGGATTTCTTTAAATTACAGTTGGCAAGCTTTAATTTAAAAATGTATTTTAAAAACATCTGTATTGCACAGGAATAAACTAGTATGCCTTTGTTAAGAAAAAGATGTGCCTATGTTATTTATAAAATAGTGGATAATAGAGAGTGAGGATATAATTTAAAGAAATCCCTTGCCAAAGCTATCAAACAGTTTTGATCGAAAGATGAAGTATTGTATTGAATTATAAAATGTTGCCTAATAGGTTTATTACTTATCTGAGCATAGTGAGGTATAAGAGTTTGTAGAAGATAGTTGTCTTTACTATGCTATTAAAAACTGATAGGTCTTGAAATTTTTCACAGGCTTGATGAATAAGCTGTATATGGACAGTTTTGATGAATTCAGGATGCAGTGCATGGTTGAAAAACAGTTCCGCTATCTGTTCCTGTTACTGGGCTTCGAGTGTAACGTCATGGAAAAAAGGCCTAGATGTTATTAGTGCTGAAGCAGTGTATGTGCCTAACCTGTTTTTTTTTTTTTTTTTTGGTGGGGGGGGATATGGTGCTTTTTTTTTAGTACACCTAATATATAATGGAGTAATCAGAACCATTGAAAATGTTTTACACAGTAACCTGTCCCTTGCACTATTACGATCTCTCCTGGTTGCAGTATCTTAAAAATTTTTAAACACGTAAATGTAACTGAGAAAGGAAGTTATTAGAAAGTATGGAAGTATGGAAAACTTGGGAAGGAGGTACAGAAGAGAGAAAAGTTTAGTTAGAATATAACTACTTGGGAACACAATAGAGATATGTAGAAGTCACTGAAGAGCAGAGTGAAGCGTATCATGTATTTCTCTTTCTCCTTTTTCGTGGTACATCAAAAGAATTTTAAATTAAATTAGAAAGTGGTAAATTAAAGATTTAAGGAAAGAAGGTAAGCTATAAACAAAAAAAAAGGGGGATTTCATGAGAGATCTAGAGGTTCAACCTTTTAAAAAGGATTGGCACTGTGTCTGGGTAATAAGAGAGCAATTACGGTGGGTAAACCTTTCCTTTAAAGGAGATAAAAATCTTCCAAGTTCCGAGCTTAACCCAAACCACCAGCTGCCTGAGGTCGCACAGAGTTTCCTCGCCGAGGTTATGCTATCCAGGCAGCTTTTCTCCCAAGTCAACTGGAGCTTCAGCGGCTGGGCGCTCCCTCGGTGGCTGCCCTGGCAGCTTTCGCGTGGCCGTGGAAACGCGTCGCCCAGCGAGCGCGGCGATGCCGCAGCGATCCTCCGGGCCGAAAGCAGGGCGGACACTTTACTAATGTCTCTTTCGCTTTTAAAACTGTCGTTAACTAGATTTTAGGATCTGTCATTGTATGAACCAAAGCTGCTGACATCTCTTCTCCCTTGACTAGTGTGTCCGCAGCTGTATCGTGTGTTCATGACCTGCTAATCCTCTTCGCAGCTTTATTTGCGCGTCTCAAGATACACAAGTGAATTCCATCTATTGCTCTAGTAAACATTGAGTTCTGTGGAGCAAACGACTGTGCAAGACAAACACGGAGCTGTGTGCCACATCTACCTAGTAACCATGTGCTTTTCTCTGCTATCTAAAACCAAGTGCAATGTGTACGGCAATTAAAATACGTGTTTAACTAAGAAAGAGTCTGCAGGGCTCCAGGCAGTTGCCAGTGAGGATCCTGAATGGCGCCAGGTCCTGCTGCAATGGGCAAGAGCAGACCAGAGCTACTTACCACGACGTTTGCGCAGCTGTAGTTGTCTCTGCCTAGGTTAAACCAGATTTTTGACCGCAATGGAATACACAGTGCGGTTTGCATGTAAAATTAATACATACCCTTAAATGTTTTCCTGTGTATGTTTTTGCAGTGTTCAGGATTGTAGGCTGTACCGGAAGGGAAATGACATACTGCCCTCCGACTGGCTTTAGCTTTCCAACAGGCTAGAAGAGTTAAATGTAGCGTACCACTGGATCCCCATTACAGCTCCTTTATTTATTTCACATAACTGTGGGATAAATGGAGTGAGTAAACAATCAAACACTGATTTGCTTTTACCCAGCATTTCCTGTAGCTCTAGAATGTTACAGTGAACATACAGTTTTATGCAGTGGTAATGACATAAAAGTTGTGTTTGATTGCCTGTGCCCTTCACAAATCACAAGAACTTATTTCATAGTACTTCACGCTATCAAAAAATGCAGCCATGCAGCACTGAAAATAAAATAATTTAATGTGAGTTGGGGCAGCATACCTAAAAGCATGCTAAAAACTTAAGCTACTTGGATCACCTGAGCCTGTTGATTATAAGTGAAATTTAAAGAACAGGTAAACTTCAAAGGCCATAAATATTTCTGAATATTCCTTGTTACCCATGATAGAGCCAAACAACAAAATCTGATGCTATTTTCCATCATTTCCTTACTATAATAGTAGTAGGAATATTTTCTTATTCTGTCAACATGCTCAGTGAGTGTAATGTAGCGAGTGCTGTCAGAGCAGAACAGTGGCCTTTTATAGCTATGCATCTCTTAAGAGAGCGCCTATAGATCAGATAGCAAATCTGAGAAATAAATACAGTACTATCCTTGCCTTCAACACCTTTCCCTCACAGGAAATTTCAAAATGTTTTCTCCTCTATAAATATCCATTAGCTCTGAATTTGTTACTGGCTCTCTTCTATCAAATAGAGTCATCTGTTGCGTGAGCTGCTGTACTTCGATTTTGAATATATAGTATATAGAGTGCTAAACTTGGAAAGTGCAAAGCTTGTGCATCTGCCTATGTTGTTTCCGTAAAAATAAAGCTGTATAACTGCCGATGGTATGTAGTATCACATAACGGGCCTGTGACCTGACGTGACTCAGTGATTGCAAATTAGGAAATCATTACTCATTCTGCTCAACATTCTTGTTGTATTAATGCATTTTAATGTTTATTTATATAGGATGGCATTAGACAGTTTTCTGTGTTCTGCGTTTTATGTCACTTGAGAGGGCATCCTTACAGTTGTAGGTGGTCCTGAGTCAAGGCCAACTCTGCCATTTGCGCATGGAACAGTGCTAACATGAAAAAATGATAGGTTTTTTTGAAACAATTTTGGAAACCACCCTTGTTCCTGTTATCTTGAGAAATGCTGTTATGTATATTTAACAAGAGCTTGGAAGCTGTCATACAGTATGACGCCTGGTGTGCACTTCCTTGTGGCTCTGTGGACAGCTATGGTTGGACCTGCTGAAGTCTCTGTGTGACTCAGCAGTCACCTTCCAGATAGGTCATGCTGCTTTGGTCGAGCACAGAAAAGATGAAGGTATGCATCACCATGATTACAGACACAGCACAGCAAACTGGGAGCAATTTTCTTGCCAACTGAATTTGGAAAAAGATTTTCTTGGCCACTACTGGTATTTGAGAGTGCAGAGGAAGAGATGCATGGGGTAATCCTCTACTACTGGCCACCACTCTAAAAATTGCTGACAGATGCCCTCAATAGAAGGCATTTATATTTTATGTGTGCCTTCTGTGCTGCTGACAGACAATCACGATGTGTGTATGGTTTTTTAATTTATATTGAATATATCATTTTTAAAGTGATCATGAAGTTTGAAACAGGAAAAAAAAAAAAAAAACTCTTCCTTACCTAAAATGATAGCAACTTTAGTTAAACACGTCACTGCATGAATTAAGTGTTCTGTGAGATAAAATAAATTTTTTGTTGTCTATAGCACATTTTCCATTAGTATTATGGCAATGTGAAAAATGCATTTGAGGCAAAAGAAATAGCGTATCTTGGCACTGTGGCTTAAGTAGATTTCCTATTCATTGAACAGATAAATGAAGCCACTATAATGTGATACCAAAAGTGTTGTTTCAACTGCTACTCTATTAGGTTGTGATATCCTCCACAGGAAATAGTCTATCACTGGTACTCACCATCAAATCCAGCTTCCAGCTGGGACGTTGTACCTGCAACGTACATTTAAATGAAGTCCTGCTTTTTCAGTTGTGTTTCTCTTTTATATGTAAAAATGTAATCGGACTATGCAACTCAGGAAAAATCATTGCTTTCACAGCCAGTGATAGATAATGCTCCTGTAACACAGCAAAGATGATAATGACAAAATAGTATGCAAATATTTTAAAATGTTAAAAAGAAATCTGTAAGTATGAAGGATAGAACAAAGTTAGATTTCCTTGTGAGTGAGGACTGCACAGGTTGGTATTTTTTTCTTGTCCAGTAGGCATTGCAGATGCTGAGTTCAATGGAACAGTCTGTGTTCCTGCATTTTTTTTTCAGGTTTTGGGGAACGTTTTATTTCATTTAAAAGATATAGAAAACAATATTCTTTGGATCCTTCTTTCAGAATGTTGGCACAGCTAATATTGTAAATTATAATACTGAACAATAAGCAGTTCAGGAGAAAATTGCTTGATCTGTACAGGAACAGGAACAACAAAGGTGCACATATTTCACTTTAATCTAAATAGTAGATTGGCCAATTTTAGCTGCTTGGGTTTCCAAAAGCTTACCAATTTAAAATTAATTTCCAAAATAATTCCAGTAAAAGGAGTTGTAATATTAAAATCCCAAAGCCTCCATTAGCATGTTGGATCTTTTCGAGCTCACTATAATTTTGTAGAGATGATTTTGGGGTTTGCTCTGTTTGACATGACGTACAGCTGGAGTTTTGCAGGGTCGTCTAAGGTGATCGGAGGGCTATGGGAATAGGCTCATTGCTTAAAACAGAGTTTGGACTAGCCCTTAGGGAGGGTTCAGGAGTGTGCATGTAGGGGAGAGAGCAAGAGGAAGGAAGGAAGGAAGAGCGAGCTCAATGGACCCTTCTTTTCATTCCTCGAAGAAATGGGGGCTGAGGAGGTGGCTGCCGTGTCGCTGCAGCGTCCGTGCGAGAGGCTCAGCTGTAGCGCTTCGGCCGCGGGTGCCGCGTAATTCGCGTGGGCTGGTTCTGCTCTCATGGTGGGGACGCACAGCTCCCCCGACTGACCGAGAGCATCACACACACATACGCGTGGACCTACGCACACTGTTCTTTCCACTTTTTTTTTTAAGTATGGAGAGTGGTGAAACAAGAGTGGCTGAGCTTCCAACCTCCAAATTCTTTATAACTCCTGTTTCATTTCTTAAGATCTGAAGGCATGGTTGCAGTGCATTAGCTTTCCAGCTTGTTTGAGGACACAATATTTTATCAACTTGTGTGTCTTACACATTTTGAAATAAGTCAACCTTAGACACTACTAATACACATTTGTCTTATGGGGAACCTCTTGTACTTCAGAGAGAGAGAGGCAGCTGAAATGAGCACAGAGAGGAAAGTCCTTTTCCTTGGCTAACGTCGAAGGTCTCTTTTCAGCGTTCAACTGGAGCACAAACAGCTCCTTGGGAGAGAGAGTATCCAGCATAATGCATATTTTTACCATGAGATAATACTTTATTTGTATCTCATCGTTTAATTTTTATTTCTTATAGCACTGGCCATCCTTATGTTTCAGAGCCCTTCATGTGGCTGTGTGACAGTTGTTTCTGCTCTAAAGAACAGGAACATGAAGAGGAGCTGATTTAGCAGTGGTAACACAAGTGTGAACCCTCATTAAATGTTTTCACAAGGACTCTATTCACGTTTTACACCACTGACTAATGATAAATGCATTGCAAAGTGTGACTCCGTTCTGCAGTACTTCTTTAGAAATGCGCTGAAACCATAAAGCTTTGCTGTGGGTGCTGTATCTAATGACATGGTTCTGCTTGAGCTAGTTATGAAAGTCCAATCCAGATACATGTAGGCATCTAAACACCTCCAAATTGCGGAAATTCATCTTCTGCAATGTGATAATCTATGTTTTTGAACATGGATTGTCTGAATGGAAAGCCTAAAAGCTCACCAACAAATGTCAACAAATACAGTAGCTGAAATATGTATATGAAAATAAATTGTTTAAGCAAAAAAAGAGCAATAATGATATGGAGCAAGTAGCAGATCCTACTTTTAACAGCTGTTAAAATGTTCAGGTATAGTTGGAAGAAGAGTTAAACGGTGTGAAAATCAATCTCCACCTTTCCCTCGGGTAAGAATAGGTAGGAAAGAATCTTGCTTAAATTAGGTTGTGTAACTTGTAATCCCCCGTCCTGACTACCGCTGGATGTTTAAAGGGTGTAAAATGTACTCGATCATTAGGAGTAGAGTAATCTCTTCTGTAAGCAGGCAGCGAGGGCAGCTGTGGAAACCGATTCTCAGCACTGCGTGCGGCGAGCTGTGCGCCGGGCCTGGAGGTTGAGACGCAGCTCGCGCTCTTCCCGTATGTCGCCAGGGGAAAGAGATAGTCATTAGTAGCTTAATGGGCTCCTCTCGTCTCGTGCTCATTTTGCAAAGTTATTACTCTAGAGTTGGTGTTTATAGGCTGGCTGGAGCCATTCTGTCTCTTCTCAGTTGGGAAATCACAGAGGAGCCAGGCACGTTCAGTATTTTCTCAGAAACAATTTCACTGCAGTTAATTGCCAGGTATTCATAAAGCTGGGAAGAGTAAAGATTTGGATGTCGATAGAAAATGTGATGTCTTCCCTGTAGGATAAATATTTATGTGGGTGTATATATATTTTAGTATGAAATAATATTATGATGAGACTTGAAAGCACAGTGAAGCTGCTGGACACAACAGCCATTATTAATTCAGGTTAAAAAGCATTGGCAAATGCATGAGAAGAGATTTGCTTTGGGGTACATGCTAAATGCAAAGAGATGTGGAACTGGGATAAAACAGACTGTTTTGTAACATTTAATTTCTAAAATATTACTGATTATATCTAAGAGAAACCCAGATCAGGACTCAAATTTCTCCTCCTAACAAAACCAATCTGTAAGACCCTGAACGGGCACTCAGAGCTCTCTAAATAGCGATACAGCACATTGGTTTGACCCCTGCCATTGAAGCAAAGCTCTGGTGTAGCTGCTCTTGCCCGGACAGGAGCTTAGGTGAGCCTGCAGGTGAAGGGAGGAGGTCCAGAGAATTGCTGCTTTAGGGAGTACATGTCCATCAGGTGGCATGTAGAAATACTGCATGGTGTCAGCAGACCTTTACTTAGTTGGCTGCAGTTGGATGTGTCTCCTGAAGTGGTTTCAGATGTCTCTTTAACAGGAGTGTGCGTGTTATGTGCAATCGGGGTGAACTGCGCTGCGTTTACAAGCTTTTACTGTGTCCAGAACTTAATTCGTATGCTAAAAAAAGACACAAAACATCTACTAAGCTTTTTGTTAATATCATTTTTGTACCAATTGGTAATGTCAGAGGACCATGAGGCTCTTTGAAGCGACCACTTTGTAGAATTAGACTGTAAGTTAAATTATAACACGCGTTTTCATTTTCATTCAGCCTCTCCTGATGAAATTAAAAGTATAACGTATATATATTCACTAATAGCACATTTGTTTGAGAATTCCTTGAATGTCAGAGCAGAGATATTTCTTCCGTTAAATGGCGAGCGGCACTACTTTAGTGAGGAGACCTAGTAGCTTCCAGCAGTGCCCCTGGGCGCGTGGCCTCAGCTTCTCTCCTCTCAGGTCTGTAAATTGGACTTCTGACACAGGGGCCGTGTCAGAGGGTTGTTTCCTAGCTTCAGTAAGTGAAGTTGCTTTTGTATTAACTTGGCAGACTGCTTGCCTGGAGGTTTTAAACTGGCCTCCGATTTGTCTCTGCAAGGAGAAATCTTGCTGGGAACCAACGTCTGGTTATTTAACGAGGTGTACGACAGCCCTTTCTTGTGCGGGTACCTGCACAAATCACAGTCACGGGGATGAAAAATACGGAAATTAAACAGTTTGCTGTGATTTTCTCCCAAATAAACTGCCACGGACACATTTCTCTAAATTTATATTAGGCTGCCCAGCTGAACTGCGCAATTTGAGAGCGAGCCCGAAGTTTCATTTCTCGTAAGTGAAGGGACCGCTGGGGCCTTCCGTGCTCCCGCACAGCACAACATGCTACTTGTCACCTGCTTAGCCGCCTTAAAGCCTTGCGGAGGGCGTCACGAGGCCGCGTTTTACGGAAACGGCTGTTGCTTTCCTCTGCTCTCCGCTCGTGTCCCCGCTGACCGCCCTCTCCTCCCGGACCCGGAGCGCGTCACCGGTTCCCGGCCAAGCTCTGCGGTTGTCCTGGCCCTTAGCAGTGCCGTCTGCCGCACAACCGCTGCGAATCGGCAGCACGCCTGGGGAGGTGGGAAGGGGTTGTTCCAGTCGCGTGTCCTGTACCGAAAGCAGAATTGCAGGTGGGAGAAATTAGGGCAATCGATTTGATGCTCGTCAGGCATGTCCAGTTCATCAGGTCGCTTGAAACTGTTTTCTCCTTCTTTCTCAAGGATGTGTAATTCTGGCTTTTTCCTTTTATACATACGTGTTTTCATATTCCTCAGTTGTAATCGTATTCTTGATCCTTCTCTTAATCTCTTCGGCATATGATAATTGTTCATTAAAACGGGCGTTTATAAGTTTATGAGCTTTCTAAGCTGATCCGAGGTGTAACTGAAACAATGTATTTGGTGGAGTGAATTATTGATTTATACTACAAAGTTCATTTGCTGCGTTGTTTTAATCTGAATAACTTTCTTTTGAAGAACTATGACGAAAAGCATTTATCTTCATGGTAATTGTTATAGTAACAATTTATAACAATGACAAATAAAGTGATTAAAATACCAGTAAGTTTTGAATATGTAAGCAAATGTACCTATGCACCATTTCAGGTTTATTAGCAATTAAATCCTGCTTTGCAAGCACTTTTAGTTAGGAAACTAGTTATTTATAATATCTATATTTATATTAAGATACATATTTCTTTGGAATTTAAATTGTTTTACTGGACTGCAGGCCTTTGAGAGAAATGTACTTTAACCTTTAATGCTATGGGAGGTAACACATTATTTTTCTGAATATTACAAAGTGACTGCATGACAAGAACACTGGAAACATGATATTTCAAATGTCAAATGAACATCCAACTTGTAGAACATCTGCATAGAGTACCCTTACTCAGACTAAATAATGGCCTGTCATTTGCAGATCTGGAATTTAAAATTGAAGGAATCTCTCCAGGCACAACAGCAGGCCAGCTTTTCCCTTCACATCTTTTATTTAGAAAATGGACAGGAGCTTGAATTCCTAGCTTACCACAGGACAGCTGTAAAATTCTGGGGGAGAGAGTCTGCTCCCAAAAGGCGAGGAGCAGCTGTTTCTGGTATATGCTGTGAAAATAATTGCGCCCTGTTTCGGTGCTCTTGACAAGAGCTTTCTGTGTGGTCGTGCCCGGTAGCCGCTGGGACGGCCGCGACGCCCGGGCGGTGGGGACGGGTCCGTGGTGCCCGTCTCCGGCCGAGCTCGCTGACTCTCCCTGCTCCGGGGCGCCGAGGCCCGGACGGGCCCCGGTGGCTCCCGAAGAGCCTCCCCGATTTCGGCAGCCTGCTGCTCCGCGGCTCCCCGAGCCGCCGGGGTAACTTGTGCGCCCGTGCCCCTGGTGGAGTTTCTGCCAGGCATTTGTCCGCCACTTTGCTCCGTAACTTTGCTCCGTCTGTTCCGGCTCCTGTGCTGCGTTGTGCTGCCGAGGCCCCAGCCTCTCTCCGCTGTCTGGGGACCACGTTCACGAATGCCGGGCCGGGAGCTAGCCTGTGCGCCCGCTCCTGTAAAAGGGAAACACCAAATGTCACAAAAACCCGGGGACGCGTGCCCTGGGGGGAGCCTTCAGCTCGGGCCTGGAGGGCAAAGGAGCCTCAGCGTCTCCGTTTTCACGTTCAGCGTGCGCTGCTTTTCAAACGCCAGGCTTGAGAACCGAATGGGAAAGTTCTGGTTTATTAACCCATCTTCTCACCCCCAGGTCTGTATTCTGTCGAGTCTTGGTAGCACACATCCGTTATGTTTGTGTTAAAATATCTCTTGAGTTTTGATGTGGCTTGTCTGCAGTATCTCTTCTACTTACTCCTCTTCCTGAGGATGTTTCAAGCATGCCTTACATGTGCAGGGTTTGCTGGATGAGATCTTCAAACATTGGCTACTTGGAGTTCAGACCTGTACTTCTCCTTCAGGCAACGCTTTTGTTGCGTTTATATGTGCTTGCAAAGGAATGTGACAAAGCTGAGGAGTTTAGCAACAAGCCTCTAAGAGTAACAAAGAGGTTTTGTATCTGTTTAATAAAATTGTCTTAAATATTTTAAATGGCTTTGGTAGAAGCTGCTTCCTGCTGGCAAATGCACGCTGGAATGTTGTCCTTCAACAACAACCAGAGAAAAAGGAAATCTTTTTAAAAAAAAAAAAGACATGGGGAAAAGTCATCTTTAAGGGTAATTTTAGGGATATTAAGTTTGTTGAAGTCTGCTTCAGGGAAACTCTTCTGTGGCTTTTTGGAGGTGGTATAGCCTGAGCTGTGTGAGTTGTTTGGTAAGCGATACGTGCCTTAATGCATAATCCAATATTCAAACATGCCCAAACTTTTTTTTTCCCCCTAACAGTTCAACCCATCTCTACTTTTAATTAGTTTTATGATGAAAGCGAGAAGCTAAAACTGTTGCTACAGCAGAAAATCCACTTTTATGCTTGAATGGCCAGCTCTAATGATTATGCAAACTAAAATTATGTACACTTCCTTTTTATTGCTCTAAATGCAGCACATTCACTACTTACATCTACCTCGTTTCTCATTTTTTATTTTTTTATTCAGAAAAAGCACAGCGTTTTTAGTTCTAGGAATTAGTTCTTTTTCCTCTGCACTGTTCTGTTTGAAAATATTTTGACATTCTTAGTGGTTTCCTGGAAACCTTTGCTCCCCCCCCTTATTTTGATAATATCTCTACTACAGATATTCATTAGATAAATAGGTAAAATGGGGTACATAATCCCTAAAGCCCTGGGTCTTCTCTACTTTATTGATAAGAATGTTAGCCTGGCCAGGACCTTTGGGCTGAGGTAGTTGACGTGATGCAGCCATATCTTAACTTCATGGGAGACAGTAACCGTGCTCTCATTAGAAATGTGATGGGTGGTAAATATGTTAGTGAATTTATTCCCGGAGAACGCAAAGTACTGCTAGAAAAATGTGTGTGTTGAAGCCCTTACCTATGAGAATCCTTGTATTACAAAAAAAAAAAAAAAAAAAAAAAAAAAAAAAAAAAAAAAGAAAACGTTTTAAATGAAAAGGACATTGAGATGCCTGTGGTTCAGCTCTGGGTGTTACAGCTGCATCCTCTGCTGATGCCCTGAAAACCTTTAAAATGAAAATAACCACAGAATGAAGCTCAGCATGCAGACAAAAGCACTAGGATGTAGCCCAAATATGGCATGAAAATTAACAAATTAGTTGGGAGCAGTGGCTGATCTCAGCTCCTACCATTTACGTTTCTGCTGGATCTTGGTGGTAGGCTGATGGGCAGAATTACTTGCTTCACAGATCACAGACGCTCTTCCAGCAAAATAGATATCCAGAAAAATAGCAGACTGCCTGGAGTATATTAAAAAGAAGTTAGTTTACACCTGAAATTACAGCAAGCTCAAGCTGCCAGTTGCAAAACTAAATTGAGAATCAAAATACAAACCCCATAAAATAATGTGAAGGGTTAATTTAGTTTTCACTTTCAGTTTCATCTTCATCAGAGTGCAAATCTGAGATCAAAAAGGGCTTGACAAGGAAAGAGCAATGAAAACAAAGAAAGATCGTGCATTTTTTTTGTTATCTGAAAAAGATCAAATTATGCAGCGTTATTACTCTGCAACGTTGTAAGCAATGTCCACCAGCAAACGTGAATGGAGCCTTTTTCTAAGCCTACTTCAACAGTGAAAGCTTTATGCAGAGCGTTTGATGACTCTGCTTTTGTACCAGGTTTCTGATGAGCAATGTTCAAATGATGAGTTGATAAAAGCAAATTGCTCTGAGAAGAGTTTTTAAAATATATTAATTTCAAGTTTTAGGGTGGTGCATGAGGATTTTGGTATTATCCACAGAAACTATGTGCTTTTGTGTTCAGTGTAAGCTGTTCGGCGAGCCAGAACTGCATATCGTGAGTAAATCCTTTATTACTGCGGTGTTTCCTTTCCGGAGGAAGAAACAGTTTTGAATAAAAAAGGACCTGATCAAAATTTGGCTCTCACGAAGTCGACTGAGGTCTTGTACCTTCTTGTAATACTTTGTACTGGATACCAGTTGTGATTATTTTGTGTAGAATTTTGAAACTTTAGGAAGATTGTCCCTTAAAAGGAAATCTGTGTTAGAAGATGCACTGTGACCTTCCTCCAAAGGCTGGCGTCTCTGCAGAGCCCACTGCCCACGTGGCCGCTCCCCTTCACGTTGGGACGCTCGGACATTCTTGAACAATTCTGAAACCGAGTCTGGAACGAACACCCCTGTTTACAACATAAGCTTTCTACTAGCTGACAAAAACTGGTATAGAATTGTTGTGGGAAAATAGAATTCTCTTTTTTCAAAAGAACTCTAGGGAACTCTGCTGCTGCTGCTAAGAAATTGATTATCTTAATTTAGGAAATAAGGGATAGATATAATTGTTATATGTTTCAGATGGTCTGTCACAAAGTTAATACAGTAGATAACATGGCAAATTTTTTTATTATTTTTTAAGTTATAGTTGTATTAAATTGATAACTTAAACCACTTGAATTATATTTTTGTCTCTCAAATCTTCACTTTTTAGCTAATAATGCACATCAGTAATTAAGTTAAACTTGTGTTGTGAGGACTTAATTATTTGAGGTTTCTTATTTGCTTTTAACAGAGACCCCACATAGGAGACACAGGGACTGCTGTATGATGGGACTGAATTTACTCTGTTTATAGCTGTACTTTTGCAGTGTAGGATTTGTCAGTCACTACAGCGTTCTCTGCCAGTGGTGAAAGCTCTTCGGACTGTTTCCAAGATTGTCATGTTGATTACTTGGGCAAAAGCTTCCATCAGAATTAACATTCTTGATTTTTTTTAATGTGGTATGTGTTTGAAGCTGCTTGAATAGCTATACCCAAAAATTTTTGCAAGCAGAGGTAACTCTTCAACCACCAGTCTTGCTATGATTTTTCAGTGCTCCAATAATTCCTGATAGCAGTACATCGAAGGCAGAAACTCATGGGGAAAATGTCCTGGTTAGGTCTTCC
The DNA here is from genome assembly GCF_028389875.1 of Rhea pennata. Classification (NCBI taxonomy): domain Eukaryota; kingdom Metazoa; phylum Chordata; class Aves; order Rheiformes; family Rheidae; genus Rhea; species Rhea pennata. The sequence continues at coordinate 18,101,386 of NC_084673.1, read as the reverse complement.
TGCTGAGTAAAGGATGGTAAAATCTATCATTTATATACTATCTGAAATCCAAAATGTCATATAACCCAAATACCATTAAATGCAGGAAGGTTCATTGGCCACCCTCTAGGAAAGGGCCTCTGCCCCTCTAGTTAGTGTATGCGCTATAGCAATGTGTGTTTTCCGTTCTAACCAAGTTCACATGCTGTCATTTGTGAAACTAGAAATGGAAATGATACAGTGCATAGTACTGCCCATACCTTTTTTCTTTGGCTAGCTTCACACCAGCTGCTTAGGGACAACAGCAGCTGGTCTTGAATTTCCTTGTCCGTAAGTGAATGTATCTGTATGACAGTAATGTGCACGTTATAAAAGGGTAGATAAAACCTCTCCTCTTTTCCTCTTGCTGCATCTCATTAGAAGATGATGCAACACATCAGCGCAGTATAACCTAGACGGCTTGGGATGACAAGCACCAAAACTGATGAGCTCCTTCCGTATTTTGATGGATGTAGCCTGGGTTTGGCAGTGTGAAATGTTGTCTTTTCCCCGTACAACTCAGATGATTCTCCCTGTTCTCTTCAATTTTAACTCTTTATAGACTCAGATGTGCATAAATACAATCTCTTAATCGTTTACTTATTTGCCTGACTAGAAAATTTCAGTACCATAAAGTGAAAACTGATTTTTTTTGATTACAGACTAGCAGACATTTAATAGATAAATGCAGTTCAGGTTAAATGACAACACAGAGCTCAAATTCTGCTATTCAAGCTGAAGTTCACTATGGTTGTTATTCCCATTATTCTACAAGGCCAAATAACAGAGTGCCTTACAAAACAGGGTAATTTAAATCCTAGACTTGATAAAATTTGATGTCTTTGTATTGATGACTTGCAAGTTAGGCAGACATCTGATCTGAAGTCCCTTGAACTCAATAGGAGCCTTTGCGCTGATGCTAGAAGGCTGCTACTTTGGTCTAAAAACGGCAGTCTTTAGAGCACACATTTCTCTGGGTAGACCTAGAGACCAGAGCGCTGGTTGGGAATGAGTGACGCAGGAGTGTCGATAGCTGGGTAAGACTGAGCCTTCAGCAGACAAAGGAGACAGCTGAGCTTAACGTAGCATTTCTTTGAAAATAGTAAGAAAGCAGCAGTGTGATGATTTTGAGATTTGGTGCATCTGTATTGTATTACTTGTGAAACCGTTTGTGTGCCCACTGCAGCTGTACTGACTCTCGTTTCCTCACGCTGCCTTTGAGGTGATTCGTAGTACCAGCCCTGGGCAGGTGAGATGGTCTAGATCCCTCCTAAAAGGACCATGATGCTGCCTGCTGTGCAGGCAGAGGAATTTCTTGGAAGCCTGAACTGGTGCTGTTCTGTCTGCATAAAATGACCATGTGGCTGCATTGAACTGGGTACTGGAAAACTCAAATATAGTATTTTCAGCTTTGGAGTCTGTGTTTAGGTCTGGAGAGCTGTCAGGTATGATGAACATATTCCTGTTTCTACTGGTTGAAAGGTGTTCTTGGCTCTCCTCTCCCTCTGTCCTCTCCCTCATCTCTCTCTTTTTTTCTTTGCTCCAAAAAAAGCAGTTGAATTTATAATATTGCTGAACCAAGATAAGTTCTTCCTTGACTCTATTGTAGAGGCATCAGCTCTGCATTCCTGCTGTGCCTGCAAAGAACACCAAAATAAAAGACATTTAGTTGGATAATGACCATCAGTTAAATTTAGTGTAAACTGATACTATTCTTAATTTATACAAGCATAACTAAGTTGAAGAAGTACCATATTATTTGTTAATACTAAAATAGACTTTAAAAGCCTTTATCTATATTTTCTGTTAACTTAATAAAACCTTTTTTCATTTTACATTTGGAGGAGGGGTCATTTTACAGTAGAAACTGGATTTTTTTTTGAAAAGCATTCATTAACAATGATAAGTTCACCAAGATATCTCAGAAAAAGGTACAAGATATCTTTTCTTAAGAACTTAGTGACCATTTTCTGACTCAAGATAAATTATGCTTGCTTAACTTACAGACTGATCCCCACAACACCTCCCAGTAAACAATTTTCAGATATTTATTGCTTCACATACGTTCAGTAGCCCAAGCAAGTACGGGTTGCAAAGAAATATGAAGGATACAGAGTTCATTCAATTTGCACGTTTATGGCTGTCATTGCCTTTGATCAATTAATCAGAGTAATATGAATATGACAAAAGAGCTTATTGAATAGAGTTGAGCTGAAAAGTCAGGAAGCCCACTGAAACTTGCTTGATAAAATCAATCACATTAGAGAGCATTATTTTTGAATTACATTAACCTCTGTGGCACGGTAATGCTAAAAATCTCTAGAGAATGGTAGGATCATTCATGCTTTGATTGAGACTTGAAGCAGGTGTGCAGGAACTGTCAAGACTTAACTACAAGGAATAACAAGGTTGGGAGAAATTAGAGTATTAAAAGCAGTAGCAAAACCAGCGAAAGAACATTTCTGAGTGACTAAGAAGTGGTGAAGTGTTTAGTAGCTTCCTGTACAAGTGTTGTTGGGAATACAACAGCAGTGAGTTTTTCAAATCGTTGACGTGCCTGTCCATATCTTTCAAGCAATTGTTTTTCAGTAGTTAGGATTTCAGTGCCAAATAACACATGTTCTACCAGCATCTGAATAGAAAAAGATCATTCTAGAATATTGCTAAACTATTCTCTGTTTATCTGATACAGAACTGTAATGCACCATGGCTTCTTATTTTTGTTTGAAAATGCATATTAAATCTTTATGACTTTGAATGTTACATCAATCAGAAGTTCTTTTTCAATTAAGTAAAGTTAGTGATCCCAGCAGTCCAGTAGCGGCTCTGGTAGCAGTAGGAGGGTCTGAATTCTCTCCTCATTTTGGGATCCCGTGTAAAAAAGGTCTCGTGGGTTGCTGCATAATGCTCGGAGGTTGCTTCGAGTGCTGTGGCTCGCTTTTCAAACTGTTATATGCTTATACGCCGTATGTTATATACGCCGTAGAACTAACCTAGCAAAACACGGAGCTGTATTGCAGGATACTACGCGTAATAGATTGCCACTGACTTGATTTATAAAGTATTAATGCATATCTGCATTTAAAAGCACACTGCCTTTTTCTAACATACTGTCTTCCTTAAAGCTTCCGTGTCGCAGTCATTTTTACTTGTCACTCCTTTCCTTTATGATAAATAGTTGGCTTCATTCCTATTGGAGCATGAAAGGAAAAAGCACTCACATCTTCTGTTGTGCCCATTTTTCCAAACATCATCCAGAACTACTAGCAGGAAGAAGTTCTGCTTATGTGTAAGAGCTTCATAGAAATTGAAGTGATAATTAGGGTAGTCTGCTGATATTTCATATCCGATACGCTGTGAGATAAATTGTACTTTATCAATCTGCACTTTTTTTTTGTTTCCATTTATTACATGCTGGTGCCTATTGTTTTGCAGGGTAACTTCTAACTTGGACTGGGAGAATTGCTCATCAAATACAGAATTATTTCACCAGCGTTATCTGTAACAGAAATGTAAGCGTGGGACTTTTTGTCTCTGGTGTATTGGGCTTTTGGTACATGTGAGACGGTCACTGAAGGAACTGATATCTCAATCTACTAAAACCAAACAGTTTGATAGAGCTTACCCTGTTACTACTAGATCTCCTACTTTAACTTTCTGCAACTGCTTTAAATTCAGTAACATTTATTCATATATATATATATATATATATATGATTATACGTGTTATTTAATCATATATATTTGATATATATGACACTTTGATATATTTGACACTTTTCTCACTGAAACTACTTTCATAAATTTGTCCTACAAAACCTGTGTACAAATCAGGCTCAGTAGTACACGATGAAGGATTAAAATAAAATCTGAATCTGTTGTTCATCTTCTCATAGCTAACAGGTTTCTCAGTTTGAGCGTTATCTTAAATTGCAGTGCAAACTAGAAGAGGTACTTATTTATTTTGCAGAAGCAATTTTACACTTGTGGTTGGTGATAAACAGCATAGCATTAGTGAAGTTGATTAGGCACTATGCTGATATTTTTCTTCTCAATTTTTAGGGAAACATTAGTTACATTTGCATCTTGTTAAATGAGATAGGAAAGAAGTTCCATGGATCTATTTTCATGACATCATGGCAGAGTTAAGCTTCTTTAAATAGCAAGGCATCCTATTAGACATGCACAGCTTTGAAATCAATTATATGCATTTTAATGAGAGGGAAATACTTTACTGTCATTGCACTGCTGTTCTGTCACTGGATGTGTGTATAATCAGCTTTTTAATATCTGCTTTTTGCACCAAGCAATCTTTAGTGGTTACAGAGCACCCGCTGCCGCGGGCACTCCTACCTTTGGTTTTACTGAAGGACTAGCGTGGCCTGTCATTAGGAACCAGCTGGAGCAATGCCACTTAAATACTATTTAAGTTGAAGGATAAATCTGCAAGACGTGGTTTCAAGTTGACTGCCAAATTGTTGTAAATCAGTGACCCATTGCTCTCTACTCTCTAGCATGTTTTTTTGGTGTGTGCTTAATTGTTAAAAAATAGAACAAGAAAGAAGAACAAAAGGCAAAAACGTGTGATAAGGTGACTTTTTGAAATTCTGCTAATGACACCCTTCCCTGAGGCTGATGCTTAGGTGAAGATTGAGAGAAATTGAGGGGGGAAAGCAGTCGAACTGGCGAGGGACCTGCTCGGAGGCAGCAGCAGCCTTGTCCGCGATGGGCGGCTTTCCCTGCCGGCCCGGCAGCCCCGGCTGGGTGCGGCGCGCCAATGGCATGGCGGGTTTTCTCTTCTCCCGGGTGCTGCTGATGGGAATCTCGGGTGGGAAGAAATGACCCACCGTCTCGCTCATCTTTCTAATTTGTGTTTATGCAAGCATCGTCCTTTGACACGTACTCCTCAGAGCGGTGTAGTTTGCCCGGTGTTTTCAGGATGCTGGGATTTGGACCACTTTGTGGCTTAGGAAGTAATTTCTCTGTTGAGGCAAGGTATCTTGTAAGTCTCTAGCGTACCTTGTTGTAAGAAGGACCTTGAAGAGTCCATTTGGCATTAAGGATGGTATTTAAGGCGCAAGTTTAGTAAGTTGAATTGTAATTTCATCATAAATGACCTGAAAGATAATGGCTGACACCATTTTCTTGGTGTTTGAGGAGCATAATGTCATTAGCAAATAAAATGAATTCATTGTAAAGAAAATATTAAGCATATGCTGTAGTTCAGACTGAAAAACTCTATTTACTCACTCAATTGGAGGCAAGCTTTTCATAAAACAGATGAATAATTTATTGTACTCTTTTTCTGCTACTTCCTTATAGTCATATCTCCCATCTCCCTATCTCCCATAGTCATTCTTGGAGAAATATTTACTGTTTGATAGAGGGCAGATTAAATGCCTCATTGAAGGTCACGCAGAAGACTAATAAAGCCAGGAACTGGATGGAGATCCTGTAGTAATTGTCTAGTTTCTTATGCACTTAACACAACTTCTTAGTAGGTTGGTTAGGGCTGTTTTATTGTGTACTAGCACAAGTCAGGGCAGCTTTTCCAGGGAGATAGGATATCTGTGTTTTATTTTTACTGTTCAAAGTTAATATTTCATCAGTGATGATGAACCCCAATCAGAGCTGAAGACCTCCTTAAGCTAGCTGTACCATAAACTTAAATAATTTCCCAGCTGTATGTGTTGTTTGTGAGATCTGAACAAACGTTATTTGATGTAGTTTGTAAATCAGAAGTGGTATTTCATGATGAATTTTTCCCAGTAAATTTTTCAATGAACATTTACTTTGAATAACTCAAGCTACTTTTTTCAGACAGTAGAGAAATCCATTCTCTGAAATGTTACATTTTGCCTTTTTCTCTCCCCATGCAAAATAGAAGTACAAACTGAAGGCACACGGAGAAGGGAATAAAGACCAACATTCAATTGCCTGTTGCTTTTTCCCAAGTTGCACCTGCTTTCTGCCTGACTGGAAGAACAGAGGAGCAGTTCTCTCTTGCCCTGTTGTAGCTGCTGTGCTCTGGAGGCGGTAACACAGATGCACTTGATGTTCTTTCTACATTTGGGAGGAAGTGAGCATATATTTTAGGTTGTAAAATCTTCTTGAGAAAAGGTTTCTCTCTATTGAAAACTGATAAAAAAAAAATAAATAAACCCAAAACCTAGTAATCTTTTTCCTAGCTGTGCTATTGATCTTAGGTACCTGAAGCTGGCATAAAAAGAATGGGTTACATTTGTGGATATTTTGCAGATGTGGATACATCTGCTCTCCTTTCAAAGAAATGAACAGCGAGTTCTAGTGCATGCATTATTCCCCTAGAAACGAGTTTTGTTTCCAGTAAACCCTTCACAGCTGTTTGACCTTGCTGCTTTCCTGTACATAAAAGCCGTATTCTCTCTTGAAGTGCTGGCGCTATGAGAAACAATCCGTCAATTTTACAGATGCTACAAACACTTCAATTCACTGCAAAGTTAACAGTATCACACTAAATCTCATGTTATGGGTTCTATTTTCAAATAATTGACTTAGGAACAAGTATTATTTGGCCCAAATTTTGTCTGCACCAGGCTGAGGAGCGCTCAAAGGAGCACTCCAGCATCACGCAGCAAGTGCCGTTACCGACCGGCCTCCGGGCTCCTCCGCCCGTCCCCCTCGGAGAGGGCGGTTTTCACTCCATCGCCAAGAAAGACCCTGAAGTTGGATGACAACCACACCAGCCAATGCAAATATCTGCACACGTGCTTCAAAAACCTTTTGAAAAGCTTCTTAGGCAACTTGCTCATTGGTTGCAAAATTGCCAGTGTCTTGGGAAGGGAAAAAATGTTCATTCATGCCCTCTCAATATTTTGCATTTACTCAAATTCCTATAAAACAAGAACGCGAAAGAAAAGCTTTTTGCACAGGCAGGATGGTCCCTGGTGAGTAAGCAGAGCAGCCCATGGGTCAAGAATCCAGCTTTTGGACCTGAGAAGGTGCATGCAATGAACTTGTGAATTCTGCAGTACTTAAGTAATGGCAGTCAGGTGACCATGTGGATTTAGAGGTATTGCTCTGAACTGGATAGCTATGATTAGTTTGTGCTAATAAAATTAAAAATATAAAGGACATTGAATTTCTGTTAGTGCTCAGAGCAGCTCATGGTGGAAAAGTGCATTTAATCTTCTCATAGTACACTGAAGCAATGTTTTCTCAATAATTTATTTTTATTTTAACTCAAATATGCTGCCACTCTAAAAAATTACTTGAGTGACTGATCTTCAGGCTTATTTAACTTGTTCATCCACCTTTTCCTGAGAAAATGTTTAGTTTAATATTTATGATATTATGATATTTAATATTTATGATGATTCATTGCTCAGGCCACCAAGGTTTTTTTTGCTTGGTTCTCTGCTTGTGTTCAGCTGTGCTGCACCCAGAGCTACATCCGTCCTTCCAACAAACTGCACGATGCTTTTATTGCTGTTTAAAAATGATGATGGCAGAGCCCTATTTTGCATGACAGCTTAGCAGTTAGAGAGCTTTCTGAAGAATTAGAGCTAATTTCTCTTCTCCTCTCTGCCTGAGGAACCCAAACCCATCTTTTTCTCCTTCCTGAAGAATCACTGGCCATGGGAAATGACCCCTGCTCATCTCTGCGCTGGCTCCTTAGGAATAGGTTACGCTTTGGTAAAATATTTAATATTGACTCCATCAGCAAGAGCATAATTCTGTAGTTTATGGTGCTAGGCTGATGGGAAAGGTTAGTATTTCATGCCTTGCTGCTAGGGCTTTTTTTTTTTTTTTTTTTTTTTTTTTTTTTTTTTTTTTCTGCTACATTTTATCAATAATTGTTTCATGTAAAAATAACAGAGTAATTTCCTGGAGCATGGATATTGCAGCCTACCTCTTATCCCTCTTGAGTGCCTACCCAGAAGGCAGTGAGCCACATTTTTCCTGGCCCAGTGAAGAATGAGTTTTTTACACATTGGAACAACCTTGAGAGCTGGAGAGGACACTACCCACACCAAGAAAAGCCTTCCACTGTGTGTTGTCTCCTAGAAAATCCTGCGAGGTGGGATGGGGCGAAGGTAGCACTCCCACAACCTGCTGCGTGGGAGAGGATCGTACGCTGTCGACAGGGCACGTGTAAGGGTGAACCACTCCAAAACAGTCTCCTCGCTGTGAGCTCAGCTCGTCCCAGGCGTATGGTCTGGCCTGGGCTAACAGGCCCCACAGTGCAGGGGGAGAAGAGCCAGGACTGCAGTCAAAGGGATTTTTGCAGCAACGTCGGCAGTTAATGCTTCTCGCCTTGCCCTTGCGCAGCTGACTTCGGAGTGGCTCCTCTGCTAGGAAGCCTCTAGTGAAGCCCGTACATTAATTTCACAGTCATTTATATCTAAGCCTCTCAGTAGAACAACATAAACGATTTTTGAAACTACTTTAAATGGAGAGATTTATTGTGAAATGTTGAGATTTTAATGATGTCAGATTTCATAAATCTAGGGAACACTGGTATTAGCAAACCAAAGTCACAAATGGAGAAAAATATCTGTCTCCCATGTCATCACTGCCATCACTTACTCTTAACACCGACATCAAAAGACTGATCATTTTGTAAGTGCTCATTTTATCAATTAAATAATGGCAGAAGTGCAGTGTAACTTATTATTCAATACATATAAATACATGGTTATCCACTGTTCTGCCCTGAACAGTAAATAATTTATACAGTGACTGTTTTGTGAATGATCTACGATCAACTTACAGTTTTCTTAAAGTAAATTCTTTATTTTTGACTGTATGCTAAATCACACTTGTGAATTTCTGTCTCAGTTATTTAAGCTGTAACCTTTGTCATCAACTAAGTTTGACAGTTTTCAGGTCTCTTTTCAGAAAAGGATTTTGCGTATGTTAGGCTCTTATTCCTCTGGCTTCATGTAAAAGTCTAGAATCTAATGTGGTTTTTATCTCTGAGATTTTTTTCCCCCACAAATAGTATTCTTTGCCCCATTAAGATCCATTCTTATTGTCTAGAATTTGGGTAGAAAGTAAACCAAAAAGTAGCCATGACTGCAGTAAAATTACTTTATAAAAAAATACAATGTTTCTTGGACTGCGTCCTTGGATATGCATAAACGAGTTTGGTCCAGATCAACAAATGATGTGCTTGTCCTAATGCTAGTAGTAATAGAGTATAATTCTTATATTTCAGTGGCAGGAGCTTTGTAATTTGTTTATTTTCAAAGATATTTTCTTAGGGGTGTTTGTCAATATAATGTTTAAAGTAGACAGCAGCATTGGTTGCATTGTATGTAAGGGCAGTATAATTTTTTTATAAACAGTTTTCACAGTACATGTCAAACTTCAGTGGTGTATCTACAGATCTATTCTTATGCTTCCCAGGAATGCTAACTGAAAATTATTTGTGCAGTCATTTGTAATAGGTCGAGCAAAAAATAGTAAATAGGAAAAAAAACCATTTTTTGTGTTGTAATGCGGAATTTGAATTCAATTCTGCGCTGCTACATTAACCCATTTTACTGTACTGGCACAAGTTTGAAAGTTAAGGTAGAAACACATGCTTCACTATTTATACCAGTTGGGGCATGTTTTGTGGTACCGTGGATTCAATCTAGACATCTCTGTTTAAAACTGCCAGCTTTTGTTGGTCAAAAGCTCCTCTCCCTTTATCATATCCCAGTCATTGCACTGTTTTGACTGTTTTGATCTTATTGGCATATAAAATACTGCATGTATTTTTAATTGTTCATAATCAATACTAAAACTACCTGAGAGTCAAGAATGATGGATTCCCTTCTTTGCCTTGGCCAAGGGACTGTGTGTAAATCAAGATATGTTTCTTCTCTGCTTCACATCCCTGTCACGTATAGATTAAGCTATATTATTTTGTCTTGATCACTTGGAAATTTTCCCATTTGAGGTTAGTAATGCTTAGGTTGCTTTAAATTTAGGCAAAATTTGAAGATCTCTTTGCATATCAATTTAATTGCTTTTCAGAGGTCAAAAACTCAGTTTGAGTTGCGTCTCTTCAGAGGAAAAAGAAAATGTTTATTATCTGTATCATCCATAAAAATATTTAGGTGCTGAGAAGACACTAAATTTACATCTGTTCTGGACTATGGAAGAATGTAGGTAAATCACTTAACTTTGAATGTATTTAGGGATAAATGTTTTGCATTTATGTGGGTTAGAAATCACTGGACTTGCAGTTTAGATGCCATCTCTGAACACACCTAGTACTTCTGCTCTGATCCCCATATTTCCTAAATGTTCTCTAGGTATTATGAACCAGCTTTGTTAGTCTCAGTAAACATCCTCCGAAGACACCAACCTTCATGCGTTTCCAGATTTCTATATTAAGGAACAATGTGTATTCAGTTATGTTGATCTAGGCTTTGCTTCCTATTTTTCACATGCATTAAAAAAAAAAAATCTCTCTACTGTTTTTAAAAGCTCTCACTGAGTACGTGGCAGAGAAGATTACTGTAAGACACGTTTAGTTTCCACTGTATTGCACTTCGTAGGCTCCAAAAGGAGCTGAGAGTGCTTCAGATTGCAAACATTTCTACCATTACTATAGGTGATGCATTAAAGGGAAACAGATTTGTTCACATCCAAACTTAATGCAATCTTTTCACAAAGTGTCCCCCGTATGACCTCAAATACGAGTTCTCTTTTTTTCCATCGTGGGACCTAAATGCAGTGCTGAGCCTCATGATGGGCTTTCATTTCAACCACTGGTTCCATTTCTCTTAGTCTTTTGACCTTAGATCTGCCTTCTAGCTTGCTCTGTGTTTGGGTTGATGAGTTAGAGCTTCATGCTCTCCTGCTCCTATCTTCTTACGTATTTTTTTTCCAACAAAGCAATAATAAGAGTAGTTCTGGGATTTTTGCCAAAAGTGACTTCCAGCTTTCACATAAATCAGGAAATATTTCTACCTTTCCCTCCTCTAAGCCTTCAGATTCCTCAGAGCACAATTGCTTTCCAGAACGTCCAGGGCAGTTAGAAGAGCAAAACGTGCCTTTGCAGAACTAGGAGTGTTTGCAAACCTGACTTCTTGTTTGCTCTGAATAAATGCGATAACTCTATCAGATTCATAGAAAAATGGATTCTGTTCATCTAATCTCCTTAAAGAACAGCGGGAAAAGTCCAGATAATATTTCATAAAATGTACGTTCAGCAAAAGTGGCAGCCACTATGAAGATGGGGAATTCTAGCTGTATAATGATGTGAATGAGCTTCCTATTTCCCACATAGACTGGGCAACTTCTGTTGCACTTTCTGGTACTCACAGTATTCTTTTCTATAAATAAAATAATACTACCTAAAATCTGTAGATTTATAAAATGTCCATGATTTTTATGTTACTAATTTTTTTTTTTTTTTTTTTTTTTTTTTTTTGGCCACTTCCTGGGTGTTCTGTGAATTCCACACAGCTTTTTATGCAGAAGGAGTTTCTACCACTTGGCTTTAAAAGCAAGTGTTCCATAACGGTGCCACATGTTGGGCAGCCTGCAAATTCGTTCAAGCAGCAAGCATTAACTGTCTGTTAGTTCCCTTAAGTCAGCAGTTGTTTGTACTCGCTCCCTAACAAATCACCATTTCTCTTATTTATCAGCAAAAATAAAGCAAAGCATGAAATAGCAGGGAAGCTCTGCCACACTTTCCTTTAATGCAATCCTGGCATTAAACTCCACGAGGAAACTTTCCTACATGAGCGTCTTTCCTAGGGTAATGTCTTGTAAGAGATAAAGAAAAGATTGGATGGGCTGTTATGTGCAAGAAGATATATTGTAGTAATGAACCTAATCTTAGGCTCCCATACCGTCACGTCCTGAACGTTTTGGAGAGCCTGAACAGATTGTAAGTGGAAGAGACCTGTTCCCCAGTCGCAGTCTGACTGAAGTCTCCTGGGGCCGGACAACTTCTGTAATGAACTTTCCAATTTCAGACTGTGAGAGTCTGACATGGTTGTCTCAGCTCTGTGCAAAATTTTGGAAGAAAGCATCAGAAAATGTTAATATAATCAAATCTGTTACGCAGGCCTAGTCTAATCAAGATTTAATTAAAACAGTTTTAACCAAACTATAATGAAAATGGTGATGATGAAGGGAACTGAAAAATTGTGATGCTAGTTTTTTCTTTTGGTTAACTAGCAATTTTATTAAAGCAATCTTTTAATAGCCAAATCAGTTAATAGCATCCCAGATGTTAATAAATACCTGAAATAAGGAAGCCTTTAAAACTGTGATTTAATCAATATTACTCGCTTTGGTTTTATTTTTTTTTTTGACTTTTTTGAGCAGATAAGAGGGAGGCCATTATTTGTACATGTAGAAAATGGGTTGGTAGAACTGTGGAGTTTACTTATTTATGGTCAGTTTTATACTCTTCACAATTACAGAGCAATCTATTGAAAACCTCTGACTAGTGCATAATTCACAGACTCATTGAATTTCCATCTGGAGTTTATTTTCTATTCATCAGAAGCTGTGAATTTTAACTCCTTTTTTAATAATACCCTTTGCAAATTTAATAATAAATAATATAATAGCTCACAAAAGCATATAGGATATCATATTGCCATACTAAAGAAATTAGATCATGTATGAAAATCTATTTAATGGAACCTTTTGTCAACTGCAAAAACACTTTGTATGCCACCATAATAATACCCTTTTATGTTGAGATAAATGTCAGACAGGTTTATGTTTTGCTCAAAGTTACTGTGTTTAGTCTGCCTAGATACTTTATGATAAGTAAGATCATACTCAAAATGAATATATAATTTCTTTTCTGACCCTGCTAGAGCTTTGGCAAGTTTGCAATTTAGAACTTCTTCTAAACAAAATAGTTCCATTCATTTCAATGGTTGGTGCTGGCACAGATGCAAGGAGAAGCTCACTTACATCTAGTTGCAAAGCTAAATCACATCTTCCTCCCTCCCTCAGTCTTATAAATTAAGATATTGCATTGATGTTCTGCACTTTCAGGTAATGCTCATTTTGACAGCTGAAATAAAGCATTTGAAATCTGAAATTTCATGATGTTAGGGTTGCAAAGCATATTGCACAGCGCGGCAAGCGGTAACTCTACAAAAAGCCCCTACTGGGAAGTGGAGGCTTGCTGTCATTCCTTTGGAGTTTCGGGTAGCCTACAGAAAAGAGCAGATTTTCCTGCAGCTTCCTGAAGCGGGTACAGCATGGTGGGGAAGGAACAGCTGGCTCCTGGTAGGTCTGCTGTCTTCAGCGTGCCTCAGATTTACTGCACCTGCTGGGAAGGAGAAAGTCCGCCTTCCTCTGGTGAAGTCCCTTTTGTGTGTTCCTAAGTGGTTCTATCGATTTAATTGGCAAAAGGGGATGATCCAGCAGGGCTGCGGCACCGTCGGAGTAATTCCTTAGAAAGGCTGCGGTTTAGTGAATGGAGAAGCGTCCCGGGGCTCGTTGGAGTCCTGCCTGGAAGCCAAGAGCTCACTTTCTTGATACCTAAACAGCTCAAATCCTCCCTGTGCTATTGCAAATGAGTGAAGTTTGGAGTATCGGTGTCCCACGCTTGCTAATCTCATTTTTCAGTTATAAGAAGTTTAAACTGTTTTTAGGTTTACGTTTTTGCACCTAAAACAAATTTTACATATTTCAGGTACTCTAAAATGCGTTCCTTTTGCAATGATCAGCATACAATAAAAAGCTGCATAATATATAAATTGGGCCAATATATAAAGAAAAATGTCCAGCATCTCTACCAAAATGATGTTTGATATTGCTTATTTTCATGCTTATGTATAGACTTCCTATATAGAAAAAAAACAGATTCAGCCTCTGGCAAACCCGTGGAGAAAGTAAAGTAAATTACGATGTCAAGAACCCTTTCCTGCAAATGCACTGCCGTTAGGCAATCTCAGCTTTAAGTGTCAGGGTTGTTATGTGAAAGTAGGTCTGTAAACAGGAGGGAACAGGAGGTCACCAAGGTCCAAGGGGTTACAAAATATTTAGCACTTTAGGGATCGAAATCCGCTGCTTAAATTGTATTTGGAAGCGATGTGGAAGCCACTGAAAATCTGAAGTTGCATTTTCCACTGCTCCACCTTTCTACAAGCTCTTAAATTATAACCAATGCAACAAATAAGCAAAACTGAAGGCAAATGTAGTGAACGGGCAATTTAATACCTGTATTACCTAGTGCAGCAGTGTCTGTTACAAAATATGAAACAACTTTAAATCTCTCAAAATAATTTCCCGACAATAAAAGTCCTTCTATCAGGGCACACACAGTCCAACTCCTTGGAGATAAGGGCATGACCCCTTGTGTCCTTTTAGAGCATATTTAATTGATTTTGCTCCTAGCTTCAAAGTCTGATATCTGGGTAGGGTTTTCTCATATCTGGAAGAACTTGCACAAAGAGATTTCTTTTGGAGCCTTTTCTACATCCTGCTGCAGCTCCAATGTCAACCTGTTCTTCCTTCTCTTAAGTGTCTCCTATCCTTCCTACCGGTATTTTTCTCTTGGGTTATGTGCTGGGGACTCACGCAGGGCACCAGCGTTTGAAACCAGACTGGGAGCTCGTGTGTTGTTATGCTGGAGCATCTCTGTGGCTGCCATCAAGCTGCTTTTTGACCTTTGAAATATTGGCTCCGCTAACATGGTTGGGAGGCAGTTTTCGTAAAACTAGTACTGTTCTGTCCGTTAAAGAGTGTTTCAAGCTTGTGTGGCTGCAGTATTAAGAATTAGCACATCGCAGACAGAGAAATTCTACTGCCGTGAATTTTTAGGCTTTGAGCTGATCACAAGCAAAATTATTTCATGGCATTTCAGATAAAAACAGCTCTACTTGGTTTGTCGTTTCAGGCTTTTTTGGTAAGAAAGAAGGGGAACTTGTTATGATGGGTACAATTTAATAGTTTTTTATCATTATTTTTATAATCTCTTAAGACTTAGGTTCTGCTGTCATATCCCATGGTCTGTTTGCTCTCAGACCTCGCAGTTGTCTAAGTAGTTTGCAGAAGGAGGTAAGAAATATAACAAATGCAGTATTTTTAAGACACTTAATTTCAGATATTTTAGCACACAAAGAAGACTTAAGCAGTCATAAATAGAAATTACATCCTTAATTCATGTAAGAACATGAACTTGTTGCAGAAGAAGAGAGTTTGTTGCAAAGGAGAAACGAATGAAGCAGCCTGTTGAGGGAGTTCACTAAATATAAACTATTAGAGGTTAAACAGAAAGGAAGAAGCTGTCATGAAAATAAGCTCCTAATGCAGTCTGATTCATTTTAGTGTTTATTTCATCCTCAGCTGACTGCAAGTCAGCTCTGAGCAATACGCACTTGTTACTGAGGCTGTAAAACATACCGGGTTTGCTGTCGGACTGGCCCAGTTCTCCCCACGCAGGCACGTGCTGAAAGACCTTGTCGCTCCTGGAGGGAAACCTCTGATTTCTACCAATCTCCCCTGCCTCTCTGTCAAAATTTTTGCATCCTTGCAGGAAAGGGGAGAGGCCTTTAAGTTTAGGCAAGTGCACCATAAGCCTTTACCTCTCTGTGGTTTTATTTTGTATTTAAATTACTGGGAAAACTGGACAAAAGAGAATTTGGATAGGTTGCCAAATTTTGTTTATTGTAGTTTTTTAAATGCGCTTGGAAAATGATCTCTATCCTTTGATGAACTATGCGTATTAAATGTAAAGAAACTCTATAGATTTGCTGTCAGTAGTATTAACACATTTCAAATGAAATTTTAAGAAATCAGTTGAAACAGCTAAAGTAGCCTGTTTTTAATATAATGAAATTATTACAGTAATTAATCAAAACCTAATATTGTTCTATAACACTTAAAAAATACAGTATTTGCTTTCTGCTTTGTAGTGTCAATAATATCTTGCAAATATTAAGTAATTTTTAAAATCTTAGCAAAACCATTCTGGTTACTGAAGTGAAAAATTAGCACTTTAAAGAATTTCCAAGCTTACAAAGAAATGTTTCTTATAGAAATCTCCTCACCATTAAATATGATTTGCTTTCAAGTTGATCTTCCAGACAAAATTACTGCACATAATTAGCTTACGCGGAGCTTGGCTTTAGCCAGAACAGGCTTTCGCTTCATAGAGAAGAGTGTCACGGAAAGGGCTGCATTGATAGTGCTCCAACAGGTCTCGCATCCGCTTGGTCCTAAAAAGAACAAAAATACAGTTTTCCCTAGTATCTAGTAAACTTGCCAATACGATAATCGGTATCCCCCCAGAAACCTAACGTTTGCTGGAATAAAACCAAGCAGATAGAAAATCTTTTTTTTCCGTAGTAGAGGATGCAAAATCAGCAGGTCCTGGACTAGCCAAACCTGACCCCGCTTTCTCTTCCCGTCACATAAAATGATGCTAAAACAATACTCAGAAAAACAAACTGATAAACCAAAGTAGCAGCCTGTAGGAAAGCGATGCCTCCACAGACCTCCAAAGGGTGACACATGTATTTCATGGGATCTAGAAAAGGTGAGAAATCAAAACTTCAGAAGGTATAAATTCAGTCATTAGGTATACGAGGACCCTACCTCTACCATGACATGTCTGAGATTTATAAATTGAAAAAAGGTTCAAAAATGTTCCTCTGGAATGTGAAGAAACGTGCTAAAAGCCTTGAAGCCTAAGACAGATCATACAAAGCTCCTTTTTAGAGAGATGTGTAACTATAACATACTGTTTTTAAAGTTGGTTACTTGTCTTTCTTGTTTTATATTTAACTGAAGATGGGGTCTTTTTGCCAACCATGTGGCTTCTCATCAGAAATGAGCAGTTTGTAGAAGTAATGCTCCAGTAGTGGCACAGATACCCTGTGTAAAAGAAGTCTAATATACTTGTCTCCTACTGTCTGAAATACAAAGAAAAAAATGGTTGTTTTAAGTTCTGTCTTCATTTGTATTCCTGGACACAGCATTCAAAAATCCAAAGCCCTTGAGGGAATTCAAATGATTTTGACCTGTCTTGAAAATAAGCACGTCGTTTTTCTGGATACAATAAAGAAAATCTAATATTCAGTTGAATCAACCTCTTGAATATTAGGTTAAAGTCACATCTCCTCAAAGCAGCCACCACTAAGAATCTTAGAAGATAAAAATTATTTTTCTGTCTATCATGCAATATTGCTATGGGTAGAAAGCCGCATGCATGATCTGCATTGGAAGAGCAAAATGAAGAACAGACCGGAGAGCTGTTTTGCTGCATATGCATGATAATGTCAAGAATTGTGAGTGGTTTCCGTCTTCCCTGCCATCCCAAATGGATCAGAAAGCCATACCGTAGCTGAACGAGCTGTGCTGTTGCCTCCTGTAGCGTGGATCTTTCAAACCATAACGTTTACATTGATCTGGAGTTTAGAAGCCCTGACACTACTTCTATAGCATTTTGTAATATAATTATTAGATTGTATCTTCAGATTTTTACAGTGATTTCAAATGATCACCATTCAGACAGGAGGATCATTTAAAATAGTGTGGCTTTGCCCATGTGAAGCTGATTAAGAGCTGCAGAATGTGTCTCCGTGCTTGTTTTGTTCTTTCCTGGGAACTTTGCATTTCCTGTCATCCGGATCTCTGAATCATCTTGATTTCTGGTATTTTAAATTACCTAATGAGATCATAGTGGCGGCTGTAAAAGGGGGTAGCTGCCTTAAACATGTTACGTGTAAACCGTGGTGATTTGCTGTATCTTAGTTCTCACTGTTACGGCACCTACACTCTGAAGGAGCATGTTAGTTTTAAGATTAGTCATAGTAAAAGTCACCGTTTTTAGACCTTGACGCTTCCAAAGCAAATAAAGGGAAAAGTATGTTCCAATACCCTTTAATCTTGTGTTATCCTGTGATAAACGTGGATTGTTTTTTAGCTTTGTTTTAAAGAGCAGATGTCTATTTGCATAATGTTAAGATTTAGTTAGAGTTGAGAAAGGAAAATTGCATCTCTTTTTTACAATATATATGTAAAGGATTAGTTAATGCAATCCAAAACAGCCTATGATTTGCACCTTATTTCTAACTCGTTCTTTGTACTTGAAGCAATATCATGAATGTAAAGGAGTATTTCTAATTTTCAGTGGCGTGCAGAAAGGTGTACCTCATCTATAGCAGAATATTCCCCTAGCATCGCTGGGAAGTAAGATCATCTTATTATGGATTTTATTCTCTTGCTAGTCAATTTGATTGCTGTTGAGCTCTCTTCCATATATTAGCTCAGAACTGGAAATAATAACAATATCCAGTGATGCCAGCATACAGTTACAACATTAGCTTGAAACCAAATTTCAGTGACCTACTACTACTAAATCTTAACCTGTCAGCTATTATTATTTCCATGACTTCGTGCACAAACTTTCTTTAGATATCACCTTGCTCTTTCTGTGTCAGAGCAATTAGACCTGCATTTTTGTTTGAAGTTTTATTGCTGTCTATGTAGTGTGTAGGTGGGAGAAAGAGGGACCCTGAGAGGAGGAGGAGGAGGGAGGAGAGCCAAGAGCACGTGTATTGTTCTGCATATGAAAATCCTCGTACCTCTGCCTAAGACAACTGTGTCCTCCGTAAATTTGATGCGAGAACCAACAGCCCTTTGTGACTTTTGTCTCATCTACCTGGAAACAACTGAAGTCTCTCCATATTGCTGTGTTTTCTGCCCTTGCTGTCTGCTCTGCCTTAGCGTTTCAAAATCTCTGTTGCCCCTGGTCAGGTTGTCACTATTATAGGTCTCGTACTAATCTGCCTTCTATTTAAGCTTAGAATTTGAATCCCTGATACAGGTGACTTGTTTGCTTGGTCCTAAGCTTTCTTCAATACAGAACGCTTCTCCAGCAGGCTGATTTACTGCATTATTTCTATGTAATGTTTCTTGAACTCATTATTTTCCTTCCGCCAAGTTTCTGATATGCTTATTATGTTAATACCCTCATTTAAAACCAGGCATTCCAATTCACATCTCTCTCTCTTTTTTTTTTTTTTTTTAACTTCTTGCGTTGGTGTGGGAACTCACACAAAAAATAACAACATTAACCAGTACAAAACAAATAAAGACAGTTTATTATAACGGGCTTATTCTTAGCTTAGCAGTTAAACCCGCATACCTGCAAAAGTTAATAAACATCTTTGCGGCAGAAGCGTTTTGTAATTTTTTGGTTTGCTCTTTGGCTCAGCAGAGGTTGGAGTCCGTGCGGAGGGGAGCGCGGAGGGTCACGTGCAGACGGACCATGGTAACACGTTTATTCCTCATCTGGTGAACAGTTCATTGCAATACGACTGTTAGTAACTAGCGCGACCTTCAGCGCCAATGCTCTGCTTCAACATTGTTTTTCACTGATCCACCACAATAGAAAAGCAAAATAAAGTGAAAATCACATTGAACCATATCAGGAGAGCAAAGGAAAAATAAATACATTCAGTTGTGTCTCCATTTTGACCTGCTCTAAATGCAGCACTGTAATGACTCTCTTGTATTTGCAGTTGCAGCTCTCCGTGGGTCAGAAACACTGACTGTTCACTTCGTAGTACTCTTTGATTTATCATAAATAAACAAAAAGGATGATGGGGAAGATTTTGTTAAAATAGAAATAGTGAAAAAGAAGGTCATAGAACAAGAGTCATCGGAAAACTGCAGTCTTTTAAATGTACATATTAAAATACGAAGTAAGAAAATAGAATCCGTTCTTCCTTGTTTTGTTAGGTTAATCTATTCCTGTTGACTATTCCCGTAACTACTGAGACATATTTATCGTCTTACAAGCACATAAGACATATGCAAATTAATTCCAGTGGTTTTAAATTACAGGAAACATGTTTGATTTTGAGGCAGTAACCAAATACAAAAACGATTCTAGGATCAGAAACTACGCTGACCTATCCTGAACATGCAATCAGTGCAACTCGTAGGGGACAATTAAATAGGCACATGAACATACTCTGTGAATTAGAGAAAGTTATATTCTGTATTTGGCTTATCTGCAACAATTAAAATATAATCCAGGTGCTTAATTTACATATCTTATTTGCTGACTTGTATTTTGAATAACACAGAGTTTCAGTGTTACGGTTAAATTTGCAGGGGAAGACTCAATTAAGTATTTTCAGACAGTTGTTAAAAACTAAAAATTTATTCAAAAGCTGCAAAATTAGTTTATTACATGGGCCTTTGTTTTTAAACGTTATTGTTCATAGTCAATATTTTTAAAGTAAGCTGTCAGATAAAAAGAAAATAATACTCTAAATAAATTTGAACATAGTTGTGTATTTTAGGCAGAGATCCTCCGGAATTAGACCCTTGGATATATGCAGGCCTTTGCTGATGTCAGTAAGACTGCGTGAGAATGCAGGTTTGTCCCTAAATAAACTAACTCATGGACTTATTCCTGCTATACACTACTAGGACAGAAGTCGATTAATGTTTAATTAAAAGAACTATAAATATTTCCATTTTGTCTAGTAATTCTAGTTAATATTAGAGCTGAATTATATAATAAAAATTGCTCCTGAAAATTGTGCAGGATTTTTGAGGAATAATGAAAAACGATATGGTGCATGGTAACAGGTCAGAAATTGTCATAACTATTTCCCTCTGATGATAGTAATCCTTTCTGGTTCTTATAACTTATGTCTTTGGAGTCGCTATGCTGGTGGTGGGACTCTATTCAAGTCATAGAGCAAATTGATACGGTGTTCTCAAACGTGTGCTGCATAGGTTTATTACATTGCTACTTCCCTGCGCTTCATGACTAAGAATGGTTTTTACATCTGTTCATTCTATTGTCATTACCATATATTAAATTTCTGTCTTTGTCTCAGCTGGTATTAATGGAAAGTCATCCTTTGGTTGAACTGTTCTGAATGATCTACTGCCACTTACATATATTAACACTGCAATAGTCATCTTCTAAATCTTTAGCTTTTGTCTTCCAAATCACATTCGTGAAAATCAGACAGCTTCAGTCTGATTATTTGAGCAGTTTACATTTCAGAGCTTGTTCTGCATGATATCCGTTTTGCATACAAAGATCCAAGTTTCTATGCTACAAAACAAGGAAATATATGAAGTGCTGTATAACACTATTATTTTAGCCCTTCTTTTTCCCAAATTATTTGATGTTCCATATCCTGAAGGGCAAACCTGTGATTAAATATAGACACATAAAGGTATACATACATAATTATATATACAGACAGACTCACACGAGCTTCACTTCAAACTCCTTTCTGAGTAATATTGAATTATTATTTCAACAGAAAATTCTACCTCATTTTTTAATGAGGTCATGTCTGTATTCCTATAGATGGAATAAGCTGCTCTTTAGTCTTTTTTTTTTTTTTTTTTTTTTTTTACATCAGTGTTTTTATTTTATTGGGCACTGTGGCATATATTTAGTAAAATAATAATGATCATTATGCCTTTCAATATATGTTCTTTTTAATCATCCTCATCTCTGTCCACACATTAGGTGTTTCTATCATGTTCGTTCTGTCATCTGCTCCCTGGGAGCAGAGGTGCTCGCAGTGGAGTGTAGTCTTTTGGTAGCTCATCTGTAGGAACACAAGACGAAGCAACGCCGAGGAAGTGCTCCTTCCACTTTTAGTAGAAGGTAATAAGGTTTAACTGATGTGATAATCGTTGGTTGTCACGTGCACCGTCTCTTTAGAATAGCTTTGAGGAAGCCCTGTCTAAGACACAAGTGAATTTTATTTGTGCTTTAGAAATTCCTGTCCTTCAAAAGGAAAATGACTGCCAACAGCGTGAAGCTTATAGGTTGCTTTTTTTACCCCTGTAATTTAGGAGCTTGGGGAAAGAAGTAGATACTGAAATTATGAAAGAAACCAAGACTAAGGACAGATTTGCTGTTTGCCATAGCCTGTCTTCATCGAGAGAATGCTGTGCCCTACTGCATGCGGTGCTATTTGCAGTTACCTGGTGGGAGTCTGGACAGATTGTATTTCTGTACAGGTGTAGTCTGATGCTGAGATTAACTGATTGTCATCAGAATAAGAGTCTTTTAGCTAAAAAGAGATAGTAAAACTGTCATTCATACTTATTACGCTCAGTGAAATAAGCGTTATTCTGTGATCGTGGAAACCGTCTAAGGCAATGGTCTCCAAGTGAGGTGCTGCTTCCCAGCAATGTAGGCCATGAGATCCTTCCAGGGTTAACTCACCTCAAAACGTTTCCATTTAGGGGCTCATATCTTTGCCAGCTTTGCATGCTTACGATGTCCTTGGTCTTGCCATTGTTAGCGCCGTAAAACAATGAACAAGTTGGGTTAATCTGGAGCAGCTCGCAAGTCATGGTCCAGCATGATGGTGTAGGACATAATCTAAGTGTCTGGACAGATGTATGCTGGAAGTGGTGTAAGAATTGCAGTCTTGAGAATCAAGGCTGCCTAAGAACTTTAATAAAAGTATGGATTTGAGGTAAAATTTTCAAAAGCCTTGAATTGACTTAAGTGCTCAAATATTGCTTTCAAAAGTGATTTATCCATCTATCAAGATAAATTTCATTAAAACCACACCTGAAGTTGGTGCCTGAGTAACACTCTAAAAATGACTTTTAAACTCTATGCATAATTCAGGGATGCTGGAAAATTTTAGCAAAAGCACACAAGGGAATTTTATGTTTCCATAACATGATGGTGATGTTATTCTTCTAAGCCCCGTGTTTGCTTTTGACTCCATTGCCTTTTTCTCTTTGCTCTCTACAAGCTTTCTCTTTCACGTGCATAGCACTCAGCTTGCGGTGTGGGTACCTTACTGACAATTGCCAGATCTAAGCTGCTCCATTTGCATTTGCTATCTCACCTGAAAAAAATGTTTCCGTGTATGACAAGTGATCTATCTTAATAATTGTCTATTTAGTATGCCTTATGAGTGGATAATCAACTTGTATCAACTTACCATTTAAAATATGTAAAACTCTATTAATCAGCTCAGAAAATGACCCTTCAAGTGTATCTGCCTCACATAGTGAAATTGTTCCTAAGAAAAAAACTTAAATAAATTGCACTGGTTAATTACACATTTTTGAACTCACCTGCCCAAAAGCGACACACAATTGTGGTAAATACCAAAATATAAATGCATATATGCACTTGTGTAAATAACTTACAGTGATGTGTTCTTTACTTCGCCTCATGGTCTTTTAAAATTATGAAACCAAGGAGCATTTTTATATGTAGTAGATCAGTTGAGAAATGGTTGGATGCTGTAGTAACACAGAGACAATTTAATAAATAACAGGTAAACCTGAAAGGCCAAGAAGGATAGTCTTTTAAAATCTTTTTTTAAAGGATTCATTCATTTAGATGACCAAAATGCACTTAATCCCATTGCTTTTTATATTAAGTAAATTCCATTCTATTCGGCTCTAATTTTTTGTGTATTTTCCTATTGAAATTCAGCTCTTTGTGTGTTCTGACCTTTTCAAGAAAGCCTGCCTCACTGTGAATTGTGGGTGCATTAGGAAGGTAAACACATTCAGTACTTGTTATTCAATGAGTTTGGATTTAGAAAGTCATTGTCAATAGGTTAATCCTTTTGTACAGACAGTCTCTTTGGCTAAGAGGCATCTTAAACAAATAAAGGTTTTACCAAAATGCTAATTTCTGAGTCTTTCTGTCAATTGTCAAAGAACAAATCTCAGCAGAGGTCTTAAAATTGGTTATTTCTAGTTTACATTCACTTCATGTCAGCACAGTTTCAAAAAGAACTTCTGTATACAGAAGTCTAGTCACAGGCTATTTGTTACCCTGCTCAAGAAATCATTAAAACCGAGGATTTTCTTGGAGTGTTTTATGAGGACGAGGGAAGGGGTGAGTTTGTTTGGTTTCCACAAATATTTATAAATACCATGAATAGCACGGATACCTAGTTTAGCAGCAGATTTGCTCGGCACTTGAAAAGAAAAGAATATACCCTCAATCTGATTAAATGTCAAGTGGCTCCTGAGCTGCATGTCACACTATCCACCAAGCCGATGTATTTAGGACTGGTAGTTAAAATATGGAAGTAGAAATTAGGGATTCTGAGCGAGAACTGCAGTAAAACAGCCATTGAACTCACAACAGTCATGCACTCAGAAGTTCGGAGATAACGAAGGTAAGGCTGCGTGTGCAACTTCCAGTTTGCCAGTTCTGCAAGTCCTTTCGGTGCTTCACATTCTTCACTCGGCTCTTGTATTTCAGCTTATTTCTGGTTGAGAAATGACAGGCAACAGGACTGCAGAGAAGATCGTATCTCATCCCCACCCAAGTAGGCATTAGAGAGTCCTCCCGAAATGCAGGATGCCAGAGATGGCTTTAAGTTCCTTGGACCAGCAGTTCAGGGAAACGCAGCCTGGTACCACAAATCAGAGCCACAGGAGACCAAACTAACAGTGGAGGGGCTCTTTGGTGGAACTCTTTGTAGATGATGTCCTCCAACATCTACATGTAAATGATGCCCCCTTACTTGCCCCCCAAATTTCACAGTTCCTGTTCAATTTGAGGAGCAAGTCCTAATTATTTTTTCCCTTTTTTGGTGAGGACATCCATCTTCTCCAGAAAACGAATGAGTCTGTAGGTAGGAGCCTTTCACATTTTCTTACAACAAAACAGCTTTTTCATGTCAGATTCTTGTCTAATCCATAGCTCTTGCCTTAGATGTCCTATTTTAAATATGGTATGCAATAAAATACTTGAATAGCCTGAAAGAGTTTTCTCCTTAAAAATTGGAGAAGGAGTAATAATAATTTGATAACTTAATATCAAATTATAAATTGTTTCTGAATTAATAATGTATTAATCATAAATATGCATTTATTGCAAAGTAGGACTAATGGTGCTTCAGTAAAACATAGTAAATATCAGAATAATATATTATTTTGATATTATATTATTTGTCAACAAAACAAAAAGCAGTTCCTCAACTGCTTCAACCTATATGAGTTTGCTGAAAGCAAACTGGAATAAAGCCAGAAGACATTAGCTGAGGATGTGATATATTGCTTTCCTTTGTATCAGTTTCCATGATTTATATTTTGCTGGAGCTTTTCTTCACAGATCAACCCTTACTTATGGTTTCTAGTGTACTTCATATCTGCATGCTCATTTAATTTTTTTATTATGTAGTCAGGTCTTCATGGAGTATGGCTGGCTGAACACTGAATGATTGACTAATCTGAGGGATAATTATATGGATTCAGTTGGAACCAGAATATGCCTGTTCAAAAGTCAAGGTGCGTACCTGTAACTGCTTTGCAGTATTTGGACCCAATTAACGTGAGAAAGGTCAAGAAGGTTCCAACGCTTCAGGGAATAAAAGTATGCTTCTTATTGCTTCTAAAAATATTTTTATACAGCAGCAGACAGAATTAAAAAAAGATTTCTGGGCATATTTTGTTTTCTCAAGGAGCTTTTTGTAAAGAGCACAGATTGACAATGAGTTGCTCCATCATGTGAGGAAAATGGGTGGCAAAAGAAAAAGGAGGGGGGAACCTTTTTGGAACCTCTTCTGTAGGTAGTTCAAATCACTGTTCAAAGTAAGGCTCCTTTGGTGAGCTTTGCAAAGCACTCAGAACGGAATGCAATCAGCATTTGTGTCAGTTCTAGGCCAGTGACCATCTTCTGCTCCAGTATTTTTTTCAGAAATTTATTTAGCAAGTTTGCAGATTAATTACTGCAGCTACAACGTAAGTAACTTCCTGCAGTAAAGCTGTGTTGTACCAATGACTTTCCTCCTTTTCTATCTGCCAGCGGAACTGTATATTTGGTAATTTTCCAACTCTTTTGGATTTCTAAACTATTCAAGAAAGAGCTCCACAAGGAAACAGAGGAAGGCGAGCGGCAGCGCTGGGCTGCTGAGCGCCACGCTTGCAGCCTGCTTCCCGTGACGGAGCAGCCGGGTGTTTTGGCCCTGACAGTGCTTTCCTCAGGTTGGCATTTGTTAGCGGCCGAGGGAGCAGCAGGCGATGATCGAAGTGTTCTTCAAGTCAGAACATCTATTGCAGCGGGTCCGTTGATAGCATTAGGCCAGTAGTAAGTGAAAATAATTTGAGCACAGTAATGGGCATAGCAGAGGCCTGAGATATGGGATTATGGCCCCTCAGGCTGCCAGCCGGATCGGAAAAAGAAAATCATAATAAAATATATTATTATAGATTGCTGTCTATTTAGAATATGTATGAATAGATCAGTTCCTGAAATTTATTTTGTATTCGTATGTATTGCATGAATTCAACCAATAACTTTTAAAAAATCTGAGGAGAAAAATCAATGGACTATTATTTAAATGTTTGGATTTTTGAGTGTGATTAGTTAGATAATAACCTCGTGTTTGTTTTCTGTGAACATTGCTTATTGACTGGATCGGCGCAAGTTCTTGTGCTTCTGGGCAGCTTTTTCCCGCTCCGGCGCTGTCCCCACCGCATCCTCGCAGGTTGAGCAGAGGCACAGGGAGCACCCTGCTAGGAGAGCACGCGGGGGCTGGTTTAGAGGTTGGGAAGTATGTGCATAGAAACAATTCCAGGACAAAAAGGGCTGGACGGTACAACTGAAGAAATTCTAGTTTGAATGAGCAGTAATCAGTGGTTAGCTGCAGATGAAAAAATGACTGACAGAATTATGATAGCATTAAAATAGTATTTCCAGGTACACGTTCAGCTCTGTGCAAACACTTTTCTATGCTTTTCTTGAACATGTGATGTGTCACTGACCTCTTTGCAGACCCATTTGGCCTTTAAGATGAGACAAGAGCTGGTGGTAAGGCTAGGGTCTTGGACAGTTAGTATAATATTCTGATTTCTGAAACCACTGTTACCAAAGTATTGGTCTAAATGGTGTTCTTCTTTATTCTGTGCTACCAATGAGAAGAAGGCTTGGTGGTAAATTATAATTCACATTATCATTATATTAAGTTGAAGATAGCCTGGAAAAATGGCTATTGATGCTGCGTATCACCTACTTCCAAGCAGACCAAGTAATTTAGAAACATCCCAAAGATCAGAAGATCATGTTTCATTTGAGAGGACAAATAGAGATGTTTAAAATATAGACATTTCAAAATAAAGAATAATCAGACTAAGACAGCTATCCTGTCAAAACAAATGACACTAAAAACTTTTTTTTTTTTTTTTTGATTGTCATTATTGAAGTTCTCAGTGAATGTTCAACTGAAACAGTGAATCTGGCATTTTAATACGAGATTATAAATATCTGGGCATTTTGTTCCAGACTTTAAGGCAGGTAAACCAAATGTATTGCTTAGTATGCATATTAAAAACCAGGATTTCATTCTAAATATCAGAAACTAAACTGGTAAAGTATTTCAAAAGTCTGATGAATAGAAGCCAAGTTTCTTAATACAGTCCTCTGTCCACAAGCAACATCAATAATGATGGGTATTGGTTATGCTTGCAGTGAACTCAGTTTGGCTGCAAAATCCACAAAAGTTGGTAAATTCATTGGCATTCCAGGGGTACCGCTTCACCTTTACTGCTGCCAGCTCTAAAGCTAGATTGGCACGTACCTGCTAGGCCACAGTAGCCACAGGAGCCATCGCATTATAGACATATTTGTTGCACCTGAGATTTTGTGTTTGCCAGTGAAGATCCCCCGTGTGTATCTTCCACTATAGCGGCTCTTGCAAACCATCCGTGTGATTTTAACAGCCAAACGTTTTGTTTCAGCCAAAGCTGGAATACACAGCATGTGAGCCTGTACACACACACACACACACCCCCACCGGATTTAGCCAGCTAAAACATAAAAGAATTGACACTGATTTTACCAAATTGTTTGATTAGGAAAAAAAAAATATATATGCTTTAGAAATTCTGGAAAACTGCGTGTGTTTTGTGAAGGCCGCACCCCTATGCAGAGCTGTGATTGCTGCATGAATAATTCACGTAACAAGATATAATCTATTTTGGTACTAGTGAAGACATGACAGTCGAACATCAGCCTGGGCTGTGTCAGTGAATACTGTAGGTTCTTGGTATGCTCAAGGTTGCTGTTGCTACGTCTTCACAGCTCTCGGTATCTAATCTAAGCTGCATATGTCTGCCCAGGCTGTTGACAAGACTCCTGAATGCATTGGACTCATACCAAGATGCAAAGTGAATTTAAAATAATCTCAAGCCAGCAAATGAAAAATTCTTAAAAGTTAAGCTTCCATAACTCACTTTCGTTGTATAGCCTTGACCTTTATCAGCTGGATACTGCCTGTCATAGGTAAGGTACGTTCGAAGTTAGAATATTTTGCCACTTATTTCTGTTAAGCTGTGAAAGGATAGATTTAAAAATGGTTAAAAATACCAGGATTAAAAAGCAAGTTGAGAAATATTTTCTTTTCAGCCTTTCAGAATGATATGGGGTACAAAAGTTATTTTAATTTGAAATTTAAGATAATTAGGATATCAGGAACATTGCAGAATTTAAACCTGGACCCAGATTACTTGTTCTTTACTTTCAAATATTTTAAGTCTTTTGTCTGTTTGTCTCATTTTAGGCCTGATCTTTTTTAGAAGGCACAGAAACTGTTTCCCGTGCAGATTAGTGATTTGCCCTCTAGTCTCGGTAAGAAAAGAAAATGGTCTCTGTTCTTACGGAGAGTTGTACTAGTAGATCCCAGCACACTTTATGACAGTATTTAATGCATATGTAGTTTTTTGAGGGCAAGGCTAGGCATAAGTTGTGCAGGAGAAGGCAGCTGATCCCAGCAGTGATCCCTGCGGAGGATCCCGGGCTAGAACAGAGGCTTTTTGTCATACTGCCTGCTGGACATGTGCCTGTGCACAACTGCTCAGCAGGTTTGTGAGGAACTGAATATATTTGCCATGAATCACCTGCCAATAGCACAAGGATATTCAGTTTATCTCTCTGCTGGGATATGAACCTGCACCCAACAGATAATTATATATTATGTTTTAAGAATATCAATTATATGAATAAAAATAAATACTGTGCAATTTTACAGTTAGGTCTTTCATCCAAGGAATATATGACAACATAATCAGCTCTTCATTTAAGACTTTGAAAAGGCATTGTGGTCTAATTAATATGCTACAGTAATAGCAACCAAACAGGGTTTGCTCTAGACGTGTGCCTATCCAGACTTTTTCTGTTAGACAATGATTTCAAAGTACTGCGAAATGCATATTCCTGCATCTGACAGTGTTTTGCTTATGCCATATTATGCATATGGCATAAATCATATGCCAGCTTTGTCAGAGTTATTTAATTCTTGTGAAGTTCTCTGAAGTTATACAAGGTAGCTTGGGAACACTTGCATTGATGAAGACCCAAACATGCACACTATTAGCGTCTTAATGTCTTTATCCAAGGATGTTTCTGTATTCATCCTCTCCAGGCAGACACAGTGAGTACGTCGTTTAGCATTTACTCGCCAAGCCCTGAGCCCTTCCAAAGTGCGGTGTGAAGGCAGAGTAGGCTAAAATGGGTGGTGATTTAGTAATGTGCTTAACGTTCAGCTAGGAGAGTGTAATTAAAACAGCTCTAATGACAAACTAAGTCCTAGAATGAAAAATTGAGAAATCCTTCCATTTTGTCCGAGATAGGTACAGGGTTTAATGATCCCTATAGTGAGAAAGATATTTGAAACAAAAGATCAACTGTCTTCCTAAGTGCTGCAAAAGATGGGTATATGTCTTCCAGGTGGAAAGAAATAAGAAAAAGAAAGACCAGAAAAGAGTCTTCTGTTCAGTCTAAAAACCGTGGTGTGCAGCCACTTCTCCCATACAAGATACCCTATGAAAAGATCTTAGTGATTGCAGTCATTAGCAACCCACAGCTGAGGGCACGCTCTACTTTTGATGAAATTGATACTGCATGACCTGAATGAGAAAAGTGACATTTAATTCAGGTGCACATGGAAAGATAAATCATTTAACTCCTTAGAGTTTCTAGCACAGGGATGCTTGTAACTGGCTAGATCATCCTTTTAAGAAGCAGCACAAACATTTCTGCTTTTCCTCATCATTTTTGGTTCTTAAGTGCAAGGGATCGTTTAAGTATAAGTGAATACAATGTTTTATGAAAGTCAATATTTTAGATAGCAGAATGGTAAACAGCATAAAGCATTTTCTTACTGACACGAGAACATCACAGTGTTCAGTTGGCAAGGGGCAAATGCTGCTGAGATTGAATCAATCTTCATTATAGTTGCAAGGAAAAATACTATAAAGATAATACCTCTGAATTTCCAAGAGGGTTATTTTCTATTAAGTGCTTACTAAATAAAGATAGTAGTAAAAAAAAAAATCCCCCAAAAGCAGAGAGTAGCTCTAGTGAAAGCTATTGGTTTATACAGGGAATTGCTGGCCATCAAATATTTGCTCTGTGGCACATGGTTTATAGTGTAGTTCCTTGGAGGAAGTGCAAAGGCGAATGATTTTGAAAACTTGATTTTCTGCAGGTGCACTGTTGAATATTTTGACAAGGCCTCCATGAATGCTGGCCATCTGGGAGAGTTTCTGAGTAGATCTGTGTGAGCTGTGGCTCTCCAAGCTCTGTAGGTGCTAATCTCTGAGAGGGGGCGAGACGGGGTGTAGTGAAAGGGCTGGGCTGTCCATCAGCATTTTCAAAAGTGCTAAAAGGCCTCGAGAGAGACGACATTTGGCTTCTTAAAATGCAGTTCATCTGTTATCACCAGCCTGGTGACATACATGCCCCTAGAAAGATTAACAAGGCTTGCCGGTACGCTGCAAGGTAAAAATACATTGTCAGGCTGTAACAAGGCTCGGAGTGATGTCAAGCGAAGGTGTGTTCTTGAAAGACCGTTCTTAAAATCAGTCACAGTTAATTTGGTGTTCTTCAGCCTGTTTCTGATGTGTGTGCTGCGAGGGCTGTCAGTCTCTCCACCGGCAGCCTTTCCAAGGTGATTTGGAGTGTTAAAAAGATGCAGCGTAAGAGAGGTGCTTAATTATAAGTGTATGAACAAAATGTGATGTAAAGTAACAGAGTTAATAAAACAGTGGTGACTAATGCAATAATAATAGCGATATGGGTTTGTGATCCATATCCAGCAGACTTCAGATATGGTTGATAAAGATCCCAAATTAGTTTTCTAATTAATTGTTTGGAAACACAATATTTTCATTTTGCTTTCCTACTACTTTTGCTTGATTGCCATGCTTTCATTTCAATTCCATGTTTCCACTTTTCTGCTCTATTTCTTCTTCGCAATAATTGCTTCTGCTTCTTTTCCTTTTGCTTCCCTTCTGCAATTTTGCATTGCAGCTGGTCTTCAGCTAGCACAACGCACAATGTAGCCACTTACATAACAAATGCCACCAATCCCTTGCGTTGTCAGTCATTAGGCAGTGTTTTTAACTGGGTATCAGCTTCCCAAATTATTCTCACACCATCTGCTTGTTTAATATCTTTCATAGTTCATGTTTTTGCTTTTGTTCAGTTATTCTTTAAACTCAGATGTTCTGTAGAAGTAACATTACTCTTCTTCTGTGATATAATGGGCAGGCTTATTTTTTTCAGTACCTTTTACTTTAGTTCAGGTTTTTCAGTAGTCCACAGAATGTCAATACATTCTCTAATTCTTGGTCTGGCATAGCAGCTGTGTCATTTCAGAAAACAAAATTCACTTGTTTTTGGTAGGAGGGCCAAACACAGTGTTTGCAGTCCTAAAAATATACTATATGTTTTTCCCTAGTGTTTATCTGATCTATGGATTTTAACCCAGCTGTTACCCTACCTGTTGGTGACACAGAAATACAAGTAGGATTATTTACTTTACTCTCATTCTGGTAGTGTTCATGTTGTTCCTGAGATGGAAAAATGATATTTTAGTTTCTCTATCCCATATAACTCATTTCATCTGTTTAGTGAATCCATCTACATGGTGCTACGAGCATACTCATTCGGCACCCTGCCAAGGTTTCCGAGGAGGAGCCCACTGGTGACCCACCACCCATCTGGATGCTGGTTTTGCACTAGGCTGCATCTGGAGAGGGTCAGAAGCGAGCTGCGAGGGACCACCAGGCTCCTTAGACCTTGTGCATCATTTTAAATACTAGACGCTGCAGTGGCACTGGGAAGTCATCTGTTGGCTTTTAGTAAATAGAAATATTAATTTTGCAAGGTTGAAGAATAATAGCTTGAGGCTTGATAAAATAATTTTATATTGTTTTCAATAACTTCTACCATTGTAATTTGGCCTCACTGGCAGTTCAGATAAGAGAAAAGCTGTGAAAGTTGTGGCACAGCAAGATACACATAAACAAGCCTGGGTGGGCTTTGGCAGTTTGTGAATTTTTTTAGTTCTCTGTGTAATGGTATGCCAGAACAGCTTCTCCGTTCTTTCCTTTGCCAATATATCTGTATTGATGGGTTACCACATGTATGTAACTGGTTATCACTGGTCACTCTTGGAAATACTGAGCAGTCTGTAAATTGGGTAGAGTTGCCTGAAATTAGACCAGTCGTGAGTTGAGTAGACCAGTAGACTTATGTGGTTTGATACTCTTCTCTCAACAGAGGGATACAGCTGTTCAAATCAGCTTCAAATTCATTTCCCGCAGATACTTCCTTGTAGGGGATCATACACTTTTTAGATTTCTATAAAATTGCTTGTTAGTAGGCTTATTAACTCAGCAGGTAAACTGGCAAATTTGCTATGCGATCCCAGGTTGCGAGCAACCCCAGAGATAGCTCGCAAAGGAGCTTATCCCCTTCTGGACGATCACCACGACAGGCATCTTCACTTCCTCCGTCCGATCCTGAGAGGGTAAGCGACCGTAAACGCTTTCAGTCCTCAGGACGCTTGTCCAAAAAGAAACAGAAGGAAGCCCCCAAAGTTCTTAGGCAAGTTAGTTTGGTTTCTTCAGATTTTCTGATGTGGGTTCTGTGCCCATCTAATGGTAAAAATGAATAATTTTCTTCATTTTCGGTGTTTTGGGGGTTTTTCTTTTTTTGCATACTTGAGTCTCCTGTTTTTACCTTATAATAAATGTTTAAGAGCTGGTGCCAGATTCTGGCCCTTCGGTGCCGCGCAATGCCGCCGCCGTTCCCGGGGGCCTGCCCTCGCGTGCCGCGGCGTGGCTGCGGGGAGGGCACCCGCAGAGCTCGGAGGCCCCGCGCCCGCCGCCGGGAACCTGCCTGAGCGATCCTGCGTTCCCAGCGAGGGCCTCTCACTTCTTCCACTGGCAAACGTCGCTGCTCTCCCAGTTGCGTAAACCTCGAGTGAACCCCGTTGCTTTGTTCGTCTTTAAAAGCCGTGTTTTTCTGGTGGAGGTGCGGGAGGGAGCTCCTCAGCTGGGTGTGCAGTCAGAGGTCGGTGAATGGGTTAATTGCCTGCACTTATCTTTTAAACCAAAATATGATTTTTAGGCAAAACCCTCTTATACCATTTAATTCTTCACAAAGGTGGTAGAGCTTTTAGTTTCCAAAGGTACTAGGGCCATCGAACTTTATGGCTTTACAAAACGTCTAGTAATTGTCTGAGTATTTTTTTTTTACCTCTGAAAACTGTAAAATATTGAGAAAACATGCCAGTTGTAAAATATTATAAAACCCAATGCTTTTATTCTTTTCTGCTAGAGATATTACAAATTCCACAAGCTCATTCCAGGTGTCGAAATGGAAATGAGGTGGGTACAACTCAGCCTTCCTCTCGTTACTCCTAATATTTTCTCCCATTTAATTTAAAGTTGTCGGTTGCTATTACTTCATTCTTTTATTCCTGAGAGGTGAATTCTTGACCTAAACGCTCGTTCGCTTACCCACTGCTTCTTGTAGTGGGCGTGCCTTTTCATTTTTGAAAAGCAGTTTGAAGCAAGAGCGCGCAAGGGCTGGCAAAGGGCAGCGCGGTACGACTGCGCTTGCGTTTCGCGGTGGACAGCCAGAAGTGGAGCTGGTGACCGGTAATTATTTCCTTACCATTACGCTCTGCTGCCGGTGTTCTTAAGGGCCTGCGCCGTGGGGTAACGTCCTTGATTGGTTTTCCTTCGCTTGCTAGCTTGCAGGCTGGGTTTTCGGCGAGTGACTGGGCTGCTTCGCCGGCAGCGTCCAGGGTCAAACAGCCGTGTGCTTCACCTGCAGTACGGTGGATTAGTGTAGCCAACTAAATGGACTGGAAAGAGCAAACTTAAAAACTGGCATGCCCTTCCCATTAGAGCATGGTACGGTGGGTATTTAGGAGGAGGTTGGATATAAAGGTATGAGCCCTCCGATACCTGAATGCCTTTTGTTTGCATCCTGTAATTTTTTCAAAGAATAGTTTTCATAGTGCTAATGGATGTTTCACAGTCTGTCCCCAGTTTTGATCCAGTAGAAGGTAACATCACATTTAAACAAGTTCTGGTCTTCTAAGTGTCAGTAATGGGCAATGCTGTTCAATACCAGCTGTGT
This sequence comes from Rhea pennata, assembly GCF_028389875.1. Taxonomy (NCBI): domain Eukaryota; kingdom Metazoa; phylum Chordata; class Aves; order Rheiformes; family Rheidae; genus Rhea; species Rhea pennata. The sequence continues at coordinate 18,066,994 of NC_084673.1, read as the reverse complement.
ATGAGTTCTAATATCCTGAAGGCTTTCAATTCATCTTAACTTTTAATATATTCTAGAAACACTGTCAATTTTTTAGACTTTGGCATAACCAGTTTTCTTTGAATTATTATAGAACAAACAGCTAGTGGCAGCTAAATTATTCAGAAGAAATTAAGCAGTACCAGAGAATTTTAAAACACCTTTTGGCTTTCTTTGTTGTAAATTTGCAAAAGTAATGCAACTGTGGGATTGGAAATGAAACCTGAATACTAATACATTATTTACTCTCCCACTGTTTGATGAAACTTTTTATTTTCATTGAATGTAGTTGTTCTTTCATTCTGTCACTACACTGTATTGCAAGCTGTTGTCCTTGCTTCTCTGCTCAGGAAGCATGCTATTAGTTACTAATTATTGCTAATTAAGCATGCAGTTTGCCTTGGGCTGTCCATACACGGGATACAGTGCAAGCAGTGCTGGATTTAGAAAGAAAAAGTGGTGCCTGGTGTGTTTGTGCGTGCGTGCATAGGTATGTACGCCGGGGCGTGCACGCAGCTGACCGTATTTTGGGTCGTTTTCCGTCAGAGGCGTAGCTGAAACGGTGCCGCCCAGGCGCCGGAAGGCAGCGGAGTAGCGGTGACCCTAAGGCGTCGCTGCGGCTTTGAGTCGTCCCCCTGTCGCGGCCTCGTCCCAGGCCTGCTGCAGCTCTCGCTGCTCCCTTGCGAGGAGCGCGTGAAGAGCTACGGGGCTGGGGTTTTTAGCTGGTCTGCTTTAGTAGTTTCTACTGATGGAGATTACACACCAGCAGCTGAAAACTTTTTTTTTTTTTTTTTTTTTTTTAATGAGAAGGGGAACATATTTCAGATAGAGGCAGAAGTCCGAATGAAAAGTTGAGCTTCGAAGCGAGTGCGTAAATGCAATCACTCTTATTTTCCACCTTCGGTTTGTTCCGCCTTTCGACAAAGCTGAAGCAAGTCGCTTCCAAGTTCAAAAATCTTCTGGTGCGGCCAAGCCTGCGTGTTCCCGCAGCGTCCTTCCCGGGTGCTTCCCGTGCGCCGGAGCGCTGCCGCTGTTGCGCCGACACGCAGCGCGCCGTGAGTCGGCCACGGGCCCTGTTGCGGCTGGGCGTTTTTGACTGCGCTGCTTGCTGGCTTCTGAGGCAAATGCACGTCGTGGCTCTTGAGCAGGAACGCAAGCGCGCCAAGCAAGGAGCTTCTTACCCCGTCACCAGGCCGAGCAGAGCGGTATCTCTCCTTGTAGCGGCCGGGCAGTTGGAAGAAAAAATTCCTAAGCCACGAAATGATATAAAACGTGTCGTTCTCCTGAATGCTCTTTTACAGGGTGATCAAGAGGCTTTCATTTAGTGAATGCATTTGCTCACTCAGTTTTGGAGAGTCGCCCTTCATTTATTCTTTCCCTTTGGAAGTACTTTCGAGTGCAAATTACTGCTATCAGAAGCCTTGAACTGAGAGGCTATTATTCTCCATGCTCAGATTAAATTAATTTTGAACAGTTTAATGCAGCATGTCCGAGCTGCAAGTCCAAGTGGTGTCAAATCTATTTCTCTGCTTTTTTAAGCTGCACCTTCAAGGGCAGTATGATTCATGGTGAATGTGTTCTTCTAATGTCTTTTGCTAAGCGTTATTATTTTCTTTCATTTGCAAGTCATGAGGCTAAAATGTTAACTATTTTCCTCCTAAAATTATGTAAAGAATGCATGATTTTATACCAGGCTGAATCTTCCAAAGAAAGCTTATTACATTTGCTTGCTATACATGAAATAAAGGAAAAATACTCCTGATGAAAGAAATAAATTTAAAACAAAATCTAGTGGAGAAAAAGGAGGCACTACAAGACATCCTGCAACATCATTGTAGTGTTAGAAAGGAATTATCTTGAGCAAGGTCTCTGTAATAAAATGAAGCTTTTTTTAATGATTGGCTATATAATTCTATTTATGCTTTTGCAAGTTGCAAATACAAAATATGAAATAAACCTACTTATCTTTTCTCTTCAAGCTGAAGCAATCTACTTACGGTCATTGAAATGCAGTAATGAAGCTTTCTACGTATTTTTGCAGCGCGAAGGGTCAAAAGAATAACAATCAGTTTGGCACAGGACAGCAGTGGGGAATTTTGTGGGGGTAGGAGATTCGGTGTCGTTTCTGGGAAGGGTGCTTGATGGCCAAATAAATTTTCACATCCAGATTTTAAAATCCAGTCTTCAGCTTTGCAATTACAATTAGTGTTTCCAATTTTGCATTCTGAGATGTAATTGTATTGAGAAATTTAGTTATTTCAGTACTCTCTTATGTGCGTGGATACTTTTCCAGTATCACTGTGATGTATGGTCTACCTATTTTTACCTCATCTTACATGTCAACTAACTGTTGTTGCTTCCATGATCACATGTGTCTTTGAAAATTTTACAAGATTTTGATAAAGAATATATTTACGTAGTTACTTTGCTACCACTCCGTAAAAGGGGGTGTAGACACAATAAGATTACGAACATAGAGGGCTGTGATGTGACAGTCTGACAACTAAAATTAAACTAAAACTAAATTAAGAGTCACCTATATCATGCGAGACATGTCATCGTGATATCTCCTGAAATAACTGAAGAAAGGGAATATATAATTCTACCTCTTCAAAAAAGAGCATCAAGGAGGGATTTCTCTAAAAAGTCTGACTGAATTTTTATGGGCTGGAAGGACACAACTTTCACACTGAGCAACGGCAGACTGAAACGCAAAAAGGGAACAAGTCTGTTCTGTAAGCTGCAGGATATTAATTGCAAAGCTCTAGTCCTACAGTTCTTGCTTAAGTAATAGTTACTTACCTGATCTGTACCTTTAGAGGCATTTCTTGTAATGAGTTACATCAGCAGTGTTCCAGTACTTACGGGATGCGTATTAGTCACGCAAGCTGACGGGCCTGTGGCTGAGTTTTTCCACATGGATATTGTAGACATTATTATCAGTAGCTTAACCTGTTGGGTTCAAGATCCAGGTCAGGAGTTTCTGTGCTGCTTTCATAAAGTTTTACTTCAATTAGCTGTTTTTATCCATTAAATGGTGCACTAAATAGTTCTGTGTATTAATTTTATGTATAGCTATGATATCTGCAAAGCATTGTAGAGTCCATCAGGGGAAGGATAAACCACGCAACATGTAAGCATCATCACTGTCGTGCCGTTAGGTCATTTAATCCCCCAAGCATGTGTTTTTCATTTTATAGTGAATAATAATAGTTTCAAAATCCTATAATCATCCATGACATCAGAACTTCTGTGATATCACTTCTTTACGTTTTTTATATTTTTCTTTCACTTCTACCTCTACAGTGTGCTTCATTTATCTTAGCTTTTTCTTCTCAAGGGAGAAGGAGAGATTATAAGGAATTGAATGAAGAGCATGTTAGCCAATCTGGTGGTTGTTTTATTTTCAGTTTTAGATGGAAAGTTGAGTTCCTAGATAATTTGACCGTATCATGGCATATTAATTGCTCAGACAAGGAAAGCCATAAGGGCACCTTTTCTGTTGCACGCGCTGGGAAGAGAGATGTGCACTGCACCAGAATCAAGGATTTGCTGGTTGTGGCACAGGACTGCAGTGAGGGATCTCTTGCTGTGGAGACATAAGGTTAGGGCTCAGCATAGAGGAGGCAGTACTTTGTGCTTATACAACAGTTACCCTGAGAATAAGACCAAGGTGTAGGTATCCTGATAAGACTTTTAATATTAATAATTTTAAAGAAAGCAGGAGAATAAAATGAGGCAACAAGAAGAAAAAATAAATCAGTGCTAATCCCTGAGTGGCACATCAGAGAAACTCTGGCAGTAGTACGGTAACGTAGGATAAGGGAAAATGAGCAGTAGATGCACTATATTATGGACTAAATACTGTAGGTGAAATGTATATATAAAAGGTTTTAATGAAGAGGCTTTATGCAAGACTACTGAGAATATAAATTGTTTGTTTGCCTATGGAATAGTACTATTGTAGTCTTCTAAACGCTGTCATGAGTTTTGTGGAGAATTTACCTGGATTCATCTGTGCACGTCAACTGAGGCGTTTTACTTAGGTGCAATCCCCAGCTCTTCAGTCCGTGGGACGCCCAATAGTAATTTTTATCAAAGGGGATGGAGCCTGTTCAGTAATGCTGTCCCAGTTCACTCCAATTCAAAGAGAGAAGACTACTGAATAGGTCCTGTATATCATAACAGATCTAATTAATACTCTCTGTGCTCTAATATTCAGAGATATCAGATAGTCTTGATCTTCCCTTCTTTAGTGCTGCATTTATTCCCTGCCCTTCTGATGTAGGTACTCCCTTTTAAGTGTCCAGGAAGCGGACATTAGTTAGGATACCTCAGCAGAGCGTTATTTCTGGTCAGTCCAGTGAGAGATTTTGTATACCAGATAAATCCTGTCTATCAGTAGATCGTCAAAAATATTCAGACAAATGTCTGTCTTCCCTCTTCTTGTGCAACGAAGGAATTTTGAATAGCTCTAAAAAAAATCAGTTTATTCTCCCTATAGGAAGATGAGATGCTTTTTCTGTGGACAGCTAATACAAAGAAAGTCAAGACTAGGATAGTCTTAAAGTTTATGGGTTCTGGCATAAATGAGATTCCTCTTTCTCATGTGGAGGAATGAAAGGATATGGAATGAAAGGATTCCAGGATATTCTGGAATCTTTTCTCAAAAGATAGATGAGGTAGCATGACTTAGCTATATACAGTACAAGCTCACTTTTTCTTCCCTTTAAAGCAGGACTGAGTAAAACATTGATGTTTAAAAGACGGTTCAGCAAACAGTTTTTGTTTCAGTTCACATAGGGCTTGCTCCAATTCCTGTTAAAGACACTGGACACAGTCCCTTAATGTAGTAATTGAGTTTGGGCCATGGGCTCAAGTCCCTGGAGTTATGGCTTGAAATTTCATTTAAAACAAAGCAAAATACTTAGACTCACCCCCAAAAGTTTGACTTCTGTCTGGATTCCAAACCTATCTCTATTTTTTGGTGTACTTTCTGAGCAAAAGCTAAAATTCCTACATAATACCAAAAATTAGTTTTCCCTGTGCTCCCTTGCTGATGTCTTATTACTCTCTTCTCATCTCTTGCACGGATAGGAAGAAATGAAAGAGCACGACTATCAGCTCTTTCTCACAGTCTGTTCATGAAAAATGATGTCATCAGGATTGCTTGGCGTCCTAGAGCCTTTTCTTCTCAGCTTTTGCAGCCAGCTGTTTGAAGCTGAGTGCATGAGTGTCAGATAAGACTTTGTAATAGCTCTAGTAAGAAAACTGAAAACTCTGAATTATAATTGAGCTAGAAACCATGATTGTGGCTAGGGCAAGAAAAATATAGCTACAGAGCTGTATTACAGAGCTTTTCACTAATGGAAATACTTCCCACACTTTTGCTGAAGATTCAGTGTCTGTGAGTGACATGTGTAATGATAAGAATATACTCATATTCACATTGTAAAACTTTTTATTGTCATACTATTACCATGGTTATTGCATTATTCTGCCACAGGTGGTTGTAGGTTTTTTCATCAATGATTATGCTGCTCACAGCTCTTCACAAGTCTTTTGAAATAACTTGTATAAGCATAACTTTTTCTGAATATATATATATATATCTTTTAAAAATATCTAGGTTTAATAATGGTACACAGTTTTCTGCAGTCATTTATATTGCACAGATTGGATTTGTCCTTGCCCAAAGATGTAGGTGAGTTACAATAGCTCTGAGTTGTTAGACAGAGGAAGTCTTGAAATAAGAAGTGGTTTGGGATGGCTCCAAAAGGGAGTGTGCGGGTATTATATTTATTTCTGAAGGTTTTGATAAACAGGAGATGAGATCATCTGGCAGATGAAGATGGGGAGAGAGACCATACAGAAGTGTAGTGAAGTGTTTTTATTATTTAAAGAGAGGGAGAAGGGTGAAGGTCAAATAATATGAATAAACAAATGAAAATGATTAGAAACACACCCACACAAAAAGAACAAGTCTTCCGAAGATATTCAGATTAATGTTAGCATTCCTCGAAACTAGTTAAAGGCATCTATCACCTGCTTGTGAAAGACACAAGTGAGAAAGTTGCACTACTTGTCGTTTTTTGAGTCTGAACAGTTGGGGAAGACTCAGCCTAGGTTTTTCTCATGCCGCTGGGATTTTTAAGGTTCCCTTTCTGAAACTCCTCTGTCCAACTAGAAACTTTCTGAGCTTTTAGAAGAATCCTGGCCTCTCTGAACTGCATTTATTGCTCTGAAGTCCTTCGCTTCCATCCCTCCTCAATCCCCTCAATTTTTAGCGCGTGCCTGAAAGCACCAGGGCAGGTTCGGCCGCAGCCGGTGTTGCTGGCGTGCCGTGGGGAAGGCAGGCCGTGCCGCAGAGCAGGCGCTGGAATGGGGAACCCGTGGGGTGGAGACCTGGTCGCCTGGCTGAATGTAAAAACGTGTTCGTACCTAACTTCGGGAGGTGTCGGTGCTTTCATGACACTGCGTAATTCCTGTGCCGTTAATATGGTGCGAGTCTGATTTATAGCAGCAATTTTCCTAGGGCATTTTTGAGCTCTATACCGTTTTGGAAGGTTTGGTCTCTAGGAGCAGCATAATGAAATCACTAATATGATCAGAAAATCTCTAACAAGATAAACCAAATTCTCATTCTTCTTCCTGTCGCTAGCAGCGTTGAAAATGTTTTTGTTGCCCTCCTCATCAGCCTGCTCTCAGCTCGCAGGGGGCATATTTGGCAGCTGCAACAGCCCTGTGCCAAGTCTGGGAGTGCATTTTTCACGTGTTAGTAACTAGGTCCATCGCTGCCTGTGTTAGAGCAGAACCACTCATTTATGTAAATCACATGTGGTCTGTGAGGAATTTAGTCACTGTTGCATGCCCCAGACTACAGTTTTTGCCAAAGCCCCGCATGAGCTCAACTTACAAGGTCGTGTGACAGCACTTAATCATGGGAAGAGATTGTTTTTGATGCTGACATTTGATGCAGAAAGGAGCGGCTGAGTCTTCGTAGCCACCAGTGTCCCTTTTACAGTCTACTCGAAGACGGAGGTCTTGTTGCAGCATGGACTTGAAAGAGATGTGTTTTGGTGCCAAAGCACAAATGCCAAAAAGCAAAAAAGCATAACAAGTATCAATACGAAGATTATCTCAGATGAAAACAGTCAAGATGGTATATAAAATGGCATAGCACTGCGTTAGGAATCTAATTAATAAATCCTTTCATAGTACAGTTGAGGCAGCCTACAAAAGCTGTGTTTCAAAGTGAGTCAGAATGCAGTGAATTACAGAACAGGGACCAGTGGCCACACGTTGTGTCCTGCCACTGAAAGCTGATCGGTTGGACTGTGCTTTCTGGCAGAAACACTCACAAGATCTCCACGTCCAAAAGAGACAACCTAGATCTGGTAGGAGCTGTTCCACCAGGTGCCTGGCCTGTGCATGCCCCTAAACGATGCCTGCAAGGACAAAGGTCTGAAAGCTAATGCCACAGCCCAAACTGCCCAGTCCTCGGCTTTTGGGGGTGCACAATGTCTGGAGGAGGAAAACAGGCAGGCTTGAATAATTCCTACAGAAGGTAGGAAGAACAGCACTTACACTGGCAAATAATTGCGGAGGATGCAGACTTGGACTGTTGCAGCAACTGTGAGGCACAGGAGCAGGTGGAGTTTGCAAGGTCTGTGGCTCAGGAGGATGGGGACCTCTTGCAGAAAAGCAGAGAAGCTGCAGAAATGACTGGAGGATAATGCAAAAAAAAGAGGAGCCAGGAGAATTGCTGCTCAGCTGGTGGGGATACATTAGGCAGAAGAGAGGCAGTTTAGTTAGTGCAGCTGCTTGCAGAATTACTTGTTTCTCAGAGCATATTCTTTAGAGCAAATCGTATTCCAGATAGCCCTCAAATTGTTTCTTGGGGTGTGGAACTATAGAAAAAAATCTTGCATTTCTGAAGAAATGAACATCTTGTAATCTTCTCTCTTTCTTTCTTTCTCTCTTTCTTACCCTAGTTGGCTAACTCTTTTGCTGCAATGATAGATACAGAAGCATCTCTTGATGCTTAAGTGGTTATATTACCAATCAGAAATTTGATTTGTAAAAGCCAATTTCAATATCAATTAAAAAAATATGTTATGGAAATAGATTAGAAGTCTAAGTTCAGAAATCCAAGAAGCTAGAAAAAATATTTAAAGACCCACTGACTTCTTTCCAAATACCAGTATTGATTCTGTGATTGCGATCGTAGATGCTGTGAGAATTATCATTACATATATGTAAAATATTTTACACCTGGAATCACATAGTACAGGTAATGTTTGCCTTCCCCCCCCCCATAATATAACTTAAACCTCAAAATTTATAATACTTGCTGCTGCTTTTCTTTTCTTTTGGGAAACAACATTAGGAATGATATAAATAAGGTCAGAAAATAAATGTCTTTTGAAGATGTAAATCCCTCTCCCTCGTCAAATTACATTTAGGTCATTGCATTAAAATCTTTTTCACTGTACCCGCGTTGAAAGTGAGTGGCCTGATCCATTCTGCTCTCTCGAGCCGGTGACTGTATTTCAGCAGCGCAGCGCCAACAGAATCGCTTCATATCAAAGATTCCTCTGAAGGTAAATTCAGAATCCAGTTAAATAAATGAAGAACAGCTTGTGAAATGCAATCTCTCTCCATTATCTTACCAACCTCAATAGCTGCCTAAAAATGGATTTTCAGCTGGGCTGAATGCATCGCCCCCATTATGTTGCTAACCTGGTTGCACTACACAAATTGCTCCAATAGAGACTTGGAGGAGATAACAAGTGCAGATTGCATACTGACGGGGGAGTCCTCATTTCTGCCTTTGGAAATAAACAGCCCTTTTGTCCACTGCAGACCAGGAGTCACCAATCCAATGAATCATTTTGTTGCAGTTTAAAGAAACACTGCAAATTTCAGCAGCTTGCTCCCATTCTGGAATTACAAAGAAAGGTGAGGGATAGGAGAGAGGATGAAGGAACTCATGTGAAAGTTAAAAGTTCTCCTAGTAAGGAAAAAAAAAATTGTTAAAAATTTTCAGGAGTAGCTTAAGTGTTTCCTTCAATTTTAATAATGAACCGCGTGTAGTTTTTTAAAAATCTTGACTCTTGTTTTTGCAAAGTGCCAGAAGTAGCACGTGTGTGCGTGTGTGTTGGCTCATTCACAGTGTGTAATTTTCCTTCACATGCTGCACAATTTTGCTTTCCTGGTGAAAAAGAAAGGGGGAAATGGGAAACAAATTTGCAGACAGGTCTCACATTTTAAAAAATCTCACAGGTCTGACATTTTAAAAAAATACCTAGATACTATAAGAATGAGTCCAAATTTACTCTTGCCACTTTTTTTTTAAAATCATCTCTGAAAAAGAAAGTAAATGAGAAGCTTACTTTACTATCCATATTTTTAATGTTATCCTCTTTAAAAAGGATCAGAGTCAACTTTGTTCCCCTTTTTACAGAACTATTTGAGCTACTAGTTCTGCATTCCAGGATGAGAATAAAATATGTTGTTTAAATATGAAAAAAAAAAAATCTTCAAAGCAGCAGTTATATAATGAAAGCACAAGCTAAAGCCCAAAAAAGTCCTTTGTATAGAGGTTTATTTTTAAAACATTATGAATTGTTGTCACTCACCAGGAAGCATTGAGATTATATTGAACACCTACAAAAGATCAAAGAACTTCCACATTCTGTCAATTCTGCACTTTTAGTTTAACAAGTACATCAAATAAATTATTCTTTGGCTTTTTATTTGAATGTGAAGTACAGTAATCAGTGCTCTGAAGCTAATCTGATTATGTAGCTTATTTCACAGAAGCTGCTCTATCTCTTTTTCAGTGAAGATTGGTCCAAAAAATCAGTGTTACTTTTTTATAACTTTAAAATTCAGGAATATTATTATCTAATGATTATATTACTGGCAGCCAGCATATACTGTCCCTCTTTACAAATACCAAAGACAGCAAAACTAAACAAATGGTTTTCCCCTGCTTGAAAGAAGCAGAATTTTTGCTTTGTTAAATTAGTGAAGAGTTAGTAAAAGCCTAATCTTTTTCATGAGCAGAGGTTGCAAATAGCTATTTGCACATATAAGAATTTCTTTCTGTATTATTTTGGGGGGTTATACTACAAGTATAAATGCTATGAAAATGCAAATGAAATACTACAGTCCTTTAAAGATGCATAATATGTAATGCATCTCTAAAGATGAAGAACTGTTCTTTCAGAGGAAAATTCCCTTTCTTTCCTCATTACACAACTTGCTTGTTTTGTTCTACATAGTTTTGTTTAAGATTTCTGCAAAAAACACCACTCTGGTGTCATAAATCAAAAAATATTTTATAAAAGAATTGCTTGTGGTGAAGTGGGTGTGGGGTATTGATGGCTGCTCCTGGTACCAGTACGGTGGTGGCAGGTCTCAATTTGTTGAAGTTCATGTTCTGGAAAGTAGAAGTTTTTCTAGGCTCCTTTAATATCTTGGCATAACAGAAACATGGCAAGACATTACAAGGAATGTTTCATTGATCTGGCTAAAATAGAGCTCTATTTACTTTTGTATTTCTTCCTGCTTCCGTTATCATTAGTAGCAGAGAATTCAGCCTATTCGCTTTGTTAAGAAATATTAATACGGGACAGTCATGCAATTTTGTGTGTCATAAACATGGTTAAATTTTTTCCAATATATTTTATTGCTTGTATCTGTGAACACTATGTAAGTTGGGGGTGGTTCTTAGTTAATCAGCTCTTTTCCAAATGTATTAATATGTTCTGAGTGTATTTCTTTAGGGCTTTTTTCACCGGTTTTACAACTAGAAAGTTTTCTTTAGATCAGTACTATATTGTGTAGGTTTAGCTGTTATGTTTCGGGGGGTTGATGTGGAGATTTCTCCACAAAATCCTATGGCTTGTTTTGTGCAAAATACTAGATAATCCTAACGATCGTCATTTAAGGCCATAAAATAATAATAATGTCATCATTTAAGGCCGTAAAAACCTTAGCGACACTCGTTTAGCTTTCAGGCTTTAGACATGCGAAGAGTTAAAGTTTGGCTGAGGACTCCCTGCCAGAAACTTGACATATGAAGACTGAAAGGTTGGCACCCTCTCCAGAACGTGGAAACCCAGGAAAACGAAAATGCTTCCAATACAAATGAAAATAGCAAGAGGAGCTTAGGGAGAAGGCTCGTGTTGCCATCTGCGGTGTTTTGGGGCGCCGAGCTGCACCTGGGGCTGTGCTGGGGCCTGCGGCAGCGCCCGCCGGTCCCCGCTGGGGAACAGCGAGGAGATAAGGAACGTTTAAAGCTAACGAAAGGGGTGCACCTATCGTCTTGTTCGCTTCGGCCATCCCGTACCCGTCCGCCTTCCCCAAGGGTCCGTTGCTTTAAAACCTTTCACGTCCTTTGCTCAGCATTTCCCCTGGCATCCCGTCGCACTTCGGTCGAGTGGTGCTGTGGAAGAAGTTCTTCGAAAGTTTAAACGCGCTCTCCTGTGCACGTGAGCCCCAGGAGTCCCATCCACGTGCGTCCGCAGGGAGGCTGGTGCCAGATGTGGCTGAACAGTGTCTTTCAGACCATGCACAGCCTTCACCACGCTCATGGATTTCACAGTTGGAATAACATTTTTATTTATAACACTTTGGATTATTCTGCCCTTTTATATGGCTGTAATTTCTGGTGTCCAGGCTTCAAAGGAATTTTCTCCTGTAGGTGAGATGTGGAGGTATCAGCCCCTCAGATGCCTCCACACATAGAAATTGCTGACCAGAGTGGTGGGTCCCTGTGCTCTGGCAGGAAAAAGTGCCAGATGCTGCAGAAGAAAATAATTTGCTCCAGACCTCATCTGGGAACAAGCGTATGCCCTGAAGTTCATGGTTTTCACAATGTGTGTCCTTTGAAATGTCACGTTTGCTTTTTCCACTTACGGTTTTAGAGTTACTTCGTGTCTGTAAATCATGTTTGCTCATCTGCGTTTCAGGTTTTTTAATACTCTGTGTTTTTCATAGTTTGTTCCCTTGATAACCTTGAGTATTTCATGTTTGTTTTTAAAGTGGTTGTTGTCTTAACAGTAACAGTTAAAGTGCACGTTTCCTACAGCTGAGGTCAAGCTCTTATAGTGAGTGTTTCTCTTTAGTACGGGTAGCACTTAATAGGAAGAAACTTTTGTGCGTGCTGACATGTTTCAACGTTAAGAAGGATGGAGGGCTTAACGTATTTCATGGCAGCAAGTCCCTTGAGCGTACCGTTGGTTTAGACAACCACATTTTTGCTTTCAAAGAATTTGCACTTCTTGCTTTTTCCAAAAATCTGTTTGAACATTTTACACTAAGTGCAATTAAAAAGTTACTTTTGCACTGCTGAAATCGTAACTTACTCTTTATATTCCATTACAACACCACAATTGCAGGATGGATGTTGACCAGAAGCCACCCAAGAGGGATGAATCGACCCACCTGAGTTTCCCTAAGGGGTCACCTTCGGTTTTACCATTGGGAGTGTCGGTCTCTCGCCTTTGCTGGGGGGGGGGGGAGGACTGGGGGGACCTTGGCCGTAAGCGAGGTTGATGAATCTGTGCCCAAGTCTCCAGCACCTTGGTAGTCAAAATTACTTCATAATTTCTTTGTATTAAATAAGCAAAACTTGTGAAAACAACAGGAATTCAGTGTTGCTAAGAGACCACGCATGACAGATTTCACCCAAAGGAAAGCTTTGGGAAAATATGAGCATATGAAAGAACAGTCATCAGTTTACATTTGTAGCCAAATGCTATCAACTGTTCTCTGGCATAATAGCATAAAAAATGAATGCTTCAAAAAAGTGTGCTTATAATTAACATTTGACTGTTTAATAAATAAGTAGGTCAGGTCAGTTCCAGTTGTGCTTATCAGCTATATGAATGTGGCTAGAGAATTTCTTTTGGGGAGTTACATTTCTTAAAATCTGTTGCGAAGTTTCAGTGCTTGGCCTGAAAGTCCTTTCTTCCCACTAGGTTAAATACTGAGAAATAAAACCAAAATATATAAATATAGTATACCCAAAAGCAAAAAATTAATTTCCAACACAGATGGGTTTCAGGAGGTCCGCTGCCAAAGATTTTAAAATTCGTGTGCCAGGGGGCAATTTGCTTGCAACACAAGAAAATGTATCCAATTACCCTCATGAAATTGTGAGTTTTGCTCCCTAACCAGCCATTTGATGGGGCACTTGAAATGTAGGTACAAGCGATAATATCTGTTTCTAATGCTCTTGAGAGAATGATATGCTCAGTCTATGTTGTTTCCTACGTCTATCGAAATATGAGGAAAATAGGTAATAAGGATTATAAATCGACAAATATTAAGCTATAGGTAAAAATTAATAACAATTTTTTCTATATATACTGTAAACTCATTAAAAAAATAACCTTTCCAGACAAGATGATATATGCTACAAGGAGTAATTCTCTTTCAGCAGTTTGCTGCAGCCCAGATTCTTCTGCATTTGCTGAATGAAACTGGTCCTGGTTGATCTGACTTCGAATTTCCCCGCGGTCGGTGAAGAGTGAAAAGCAGCGCAGCAGCAGCAGCAGCAGCAACGCTCACCCACGTACGCTTGGTAAGTTGTGTGAATTGCCAAATTTTGCTGTACTAATGTGTTTGAGTTCTCTGATCGTTCTAAAATGATTGCAGAAAAATGGAATAGAGAGCAGACCAAAAAGTCAAATATACGTAAATGCTTCCTGTTGCATAACCTTCCTGTAGGTAGGCCACACGTATCTCATGTATGCAACAAATTCTCTCTCTGTTTGGTTTAAACCATGACTGATTTAGATTGGAATCTTCTATCTTTTTTTTCCTCCTATTCCTCCTGCTCTGATTTAATTTCGTGGGAAATTCTCCAACATCTTTCATTTTGATCCCTGTTGGAAAACGTGATGGGCAGATAAAGTTAAAGGGGCTGCTAAGAGCCGGCACCCAGACAGTTGTCAGAGTCCTGACACTCGCAGAGAAGTGTTAAAAAGTTGAGAAAGAAATCCTTCCTTTAATTAAAGTCAATGGAGGAACTCCCATAGAGTACAGTAGGTCCAGAATATTAACTAGAACCTTTCAAGTCTGTAAAACTAGTGCAGAAAGCTAATGAGTGCTGGTTATGCAATATTTAACATACACAAAGTCATTTTTTAAGGTTCTTTATTGCTCATGTTGTCATTTCTTTAAGTCGACTGGCAACATGATTTGGTAGTCTGACAAAGCTGAATTAACCTCTTGATGACAAATGAAGTTCCTTTTTCAAGCATCTCTCTTGGTAGGACTAGATCACACAGTAAACCTTGTTACATTTTGATTTTTCCTAAGTGACCTTCTAAACAGTTTTTTTTCTGAACTTAATAGGGAAGAATCTGTTGTAAGGAAGATTAGGTATGGTTATGCAGATAAATGAAAAAAAATCAGTTTCAGCTGACTGGGCTTTACTGGACTTCTGTCCAGGTGATAGTTGGAAAGGAAAATTTCCTTTGACTGACAGATACTCCCAGTCCAATTTGAAAGACCGAATGCTGATAGCATTTACAAAAACGCAAATGGTCAAGGCCCATAGGTTATACCTGACCTAAATATGTTTTGGACATGTTAGCATTGTAAGATTCATTGTAAATTTTCTGTTGATGAGGATGATGATAAAAACATACAAGACTGAGCGACAGAACCCATGTGAAGCACTAGTGGCGAACCGATCTGAGTACCTGCCCCTCGCGTGTAACGAGTGCAACGCAGCAGAGGGGTAAGGACGCGCCGTACCAAGCTTGGGGACAGACGCGGTGTGATCTACCCACCCGAGTGTTGTGAGAAATAATTATTTAATGTTCATGGAGCGCACAGAAAATGAAAAGTGCTATCCAGTGGTTGCAATTAAAAATCTTTACAATTGGACTTTGCAATTAGATGACGTTATCACAGTATTCCCCTTTTGCTCAGTGTGGGAATATCTGGGGAATACTGCAAATCCAGGACTGCAGCAATGGCATTAATTACTTGCGAATGTAATTAGAAAAAACAATACGGGTGATCTCTGAGGCTCATGAAGTACCTAGTTACTAGAGCAACTAGAATTTGGGCCTGAAAATGTTGCATTTCAGATTAGGATTTTACATTTCAATTACAAATGCCTGGTACAAGGGTTTACAACTCAAACCTTTCTGATTGCCTTTCTGCAGCTGGGAAGGATCCGATGAGGAAATCCTGGCCTCGTTTAAATGAGCCTTGAAATATCTTTTGCTTTACTAGGCAAAGTTTCATCCTCAGTCACTTGCCAAGATCTCTGGAGGAAGTATCTGTCACAGAATTGCTGGAAGTCGTGGGTATGCTGGGTAGAGCTGTGCAGAATATTTAAAGTATAATTCAGAATTATTTAAAATATTCCAGCTATTAAACAAAGACCTTAAAGACCTTAAAGGAGTTGGATTTTTTTTTAACCTATCATAATAGAGATGAGAGTATGACATCTAAAAAAATTCTGATATTTTGATACAAAATTTCCATCACACTTTTTACCTCTTTTTCCTTCCTTTATTTTACTCCTAAGCAAAACCTGGAAGCCTGGAGTGAAATAAGGTCTTAGTGATTTTTCACATCCTTCAACTTTTAGTTCATGCATCAGATCACTTGGCCATGACTTTTCCTTATTTTAAATGGACTCGGAGACCTGTATTTCAGTTTAGGCTTTCAAAGTGAACAGTCGTATTCGGTAATCTGTGTATTCTGGGCGGAGAGATGCTCCGTTCTGCCGCGGCGGGTGGGGGAGGCGCGCGCGGCGGTGCCGCCGGCGGGCTCCTCTGCAGCGCCCGGCCCGCGACGGGCACCGCGGCTGCCCCCGCCGCCCTCCCTTCCTGGCGGCCGCTTCTGGTGGTTGTGCAGATTTTTCGTTTTTGCACTAAGTGCAGAAAGTGCAAATTAGTAGTGTTTCCTGTAACAGTAGTGAAAGCGTAATCTTAGGTTAAGAACCCCACTAGAATACAGAAGTTTGGCAGCATTTACATCCTTAGTTGTAGTTTGTTAAATAGACATTTCGGATTGAATTTAGCATGATCAAATAGATAGATAATTTTCAAGAAATAATTCAGGATTTTGTCCTCTGCGTTTGGCTCCCACACTATGCGTTTCCTTGAGTACGTGGTCACCTACGAGTGAACAGGGAGGGCGCGACGTGGCAGTGGCGGGCGAAGGCCATGGTTTCTGCGGGCGTCTGAGATTGCTTGGCGGCTGCCTTACGGCTGCGATCTCTGCCGCGTGCAAGCAGCGTCTCCGCAATACACTGCGGCAGGACGGCGCTCGGGCACACCCAGGGCGCTCTGAGTGTTTCTGAAGCCTCTTGCTAAGTTGCTTGTTTCATCGCGAACGTGGGGATTAACCATGTGTGTAAGTCACCCGTGAATATTCTGGCGTTCGTCGGTGGACTTCCTGCGCGCTCTCTGTACGTTTAAACACGCGCTTGCACATTCACATAGAGAGACGAAAACTAGAGAGAAAATCGTTCTTAACGTTGTATCATTTGGGCTTTTTTTCCGGCTTAACCACAACTTAGTTATCTTTTTAGCATTCTGGCTTTTGTGGATGCACGGGAGCTTGACCTGTTTTCCGTTTGCAGTTGGCTTTGGGGTTGTTTTGTGACGGAGCAGGAGAGAAGGAGATGCTGGGGACTGGCATGCGGCAGATGGGTTGGGTCTTCGACAGCTAATAGTAGATAGAAACTAAAAGTTGACTCTTCAGAAATCTTTCCCATTTTTACCACACATACAGTACTGATCTGATTTGGAAAAAGTGTGGTCTTACTGAAAAACCAAATCCTTCAGCAACATAACAAAACCATTTAAGGTAAAATATAGATGCTTTTAATTTAAAAATGTTCACTTCTTTTCTTCAGTGGAGATGCGCACAGTTAGGCTCAGGACAGACAGAGGAATAAGAACTGTACTCAGGATTTTATAAAGACATTTAGAGACATTTCTAACCTGAGCTCTCTGCACATCGTCGGACGTGGTGCAGAGCACCCTGCGGCGAGGTGCCCCGCAAGGGCTATCGCAGTGGCAGAGCAGGGTGCAGACCCTTGCGGAGATCGTGATCCTCGACCACAATGCTTCTACCAAAAAAGCTCCCAAACTGATTGCCTTCGTGTTTGAAGTGCAGTTACGAGCTACTTCAGATCTCACGGGATGCTACTTCCAGCGATGTTTATGGTTTTCAGCTGCCAAAAGCTTGTCCATTTTGATGTGCCAAGCTGGCTTGGACTTTCTCTATAAATATCTGAATTGCTGTGGGCATCAACCCTGCTGTTATATATTTAGTATTCTCTGTAACTAGCATCAGCATTTACACGCCATAAATGTCTATGCTTTAATTGCGTTATAAATCAGTATTTTATTGTCAGAATTTTATTATATGTTAACACATGAAAAAGTGGGTTTATCTCTCTTTGGAGTAATCACAGTATTTTAATATTTCAGGTAAGCACGTTGGCAAACATGCCTACAGATATGAAGTTCTTATGTCGTGGGAAGAACGCAGCAATAATAGAGTAGCACAGAGTCATGATTTGCCGTTGTTATGTTAAAGGGCATTTTGGCTCTAGGACTTTGCTATTCTTGAGTCAAGCAAAGCATTGACCATTTGTTTAGCTTGTCATTGACTTTGTCCAAGACTATTATTAACTGCCAAATGTCAAACAGGATGTTTATAAGAAGTAATAAAAAAGGTAAAAAATTGAATTTAATAGGGAAAAAACAGTGATTTGGCTACATGTAGCTTACTGCCTTAACAATCTTGTACTGGAGTAAGAAAAAATGAAAATTAAACATTGCTTTCTGATCCAGTCAGTCTTCCAGAAGTTCTGGCTAAGGTTTAAGGTGTGGTATTTTACAGCTGCAATAAGGGGGAAAAATAACTATTTTTGCATATGCAGGGAAAAGGTAGTCTGGAGAAAACCTCTAGGGTATTTTGGGAAAATCTAACAAAGGGAGCTTCTTAACACAGCAAAATGCCAAAAAATGAGCAGACATTTTCAGAGGGCTTGAGCTGGGATATTCGACAGTGGGACCTCGGCAGACGGGCCTAGAATAGTGATCGTCTCAGGTGCTCTCAGCACTTGTCCTTGCCCCTGCATGGTATTATTGGCATGTAGGTTTGATAAGGACTACACTGGGTGTAGGTGATGGATGAGGGAAAGAAGAAAAAAGATGGAAAATTTTTCTGAGAGGTCATAAAAGAATTACAGATTCTTTAGGCCAAATTCTTCCTAACTTTAAATAAACCCCAAATTTCATTCTTTTTATACAAAAATGGTATCATGTTGATGTCTGGGTACTAGTCAAATGCTACCACAATCACATACAATAGCAAAATACAAAATTTTTAAAATAATTACTCTGTAGTTAATTTTGGTCTCATTTGAGTAGGTATCTTTTTCAAGACTGTCTTCTGAACCTAAGTCGTATTACAGAGAAATGTTGGTTTTAAATCACAGGTATGCTTTACTGCTGAAAACAATAAATCTGTAGCACTGGAAACCTAGAAAGCCTATTTTTGATTTCAAGGTTTAGCTTGCAAATCAAAGAAGGAACGATGGATGCAAACTTTCCTGCTGTCAGTCTCTTTATGGTGACTGTTGGAAGAACATACTGAATTTACCACTGATGTTCTTACTGCAGACTTTGCCAAAATAGTTTTATTAATAGTGATGTACTTAATGCTCCTCTGAAAAGTATTTAAATGCAAAAAGTAGGAGTTTTCTCTGACCTGGTACAATATGGAGAAGTATCATATAAAGCACACTCTCTATATGTTCTTTCACATAGAGAAGGACATATTTAGTGTCTTTACTCATTGGTCTTTGAAAATGATGATTGAAATCCAAATTGGTGTTGTTCATATTCTGCTGATGTATGTATTTGCCTGAAAAAAAAAGAAAAAAGGACTAAACCCATTACATCGCTGAGCAACAGCTTCTAGCTTGTGTATTTTCAAGTTACTGTGGATCTGAACTCATCAATTAGTGGTGAATCATTTTCATTACCAGCCCACTGAGCTACCCAAGCATCCTGCTATGAGAGTTATCAGGCTCACTGGGTCACAATAAACCCATTTACCTCACTTTCTCAGAACCCCTATGACAAGTATAAGCATCCCTTCATCTGTCTTTTGGTCGTGTCTTCTATCATTGTCAATCCTTGAGCGTTAAACAACTGCTGACTTGATTAAAGTGTTTATTCTACTGAGCAACCCATACCTTTATTAAGGTTAATCCACCCTTTAACTAAATGAGGAAGAATATATGAGTGTATATACAACAGAAAGGTAAGGTATAAACTTCTGAAATGAGAGGTATTAGTGGTAGATAGTGATACTCATCTAAATAAGATTAATCATAAAAAAAAAAAAAAAAAGTCAGTCAGTGACTGCACAGCTTAAGTATTCAGTCAATAGTTCCAGACTGATGTTATGGAAAGTAAAACCCATAGATATAATTTGAGGTTCATTAGGTTTGCTAGAAGTTATTGTAAAAGATCATTCTGAAAAATAATTCTGCTCAGCTGAAGATGCAGGGCTAGGGTGAGATGCTGCTGTAGGAAAGAAATGTGCATAGAGCTGAGAAAACTTACAATTAGCAAATAGATAATTTGAATATCACTGTTTCTTCTGTCTGCCCTGAAATATTGGATTAATGATTTATATGATCAAATTGCATCCTCCACATCTTTTTGTAATCTGATTCTTTTTGTCTCGTGTTCACAGATCTCAGTTAGCCATACATTTTCTTTATGGTGCTATGTTTTTTCTTCCTTATTTTCTTCTCTTTATTTTTGTTGTTTCTCACTACATGTACATGAAAATTAATTTCAGTTTCCCAAAAGTGGAGTTAGAAGACTTTGCTATCAGTGTGAATTTCTGGGTTTTAATGAAATGTGTTCCTAGATATTTTCTTTTCAGATTTCATCCAGACCTTGCATTCTGGATGTATAGTGGGTACTTAAAGCTGGACTATTCCGATTTAACAGGCTTATGAAAATGCAGGGTGGAATATATTATGTATAGACACAATTGCAGAAAGTCAGTAAAGAAATACAGAGACCCGTAAGCGAGTGAGGTCTGCGCCAGCTGAGCGGGGTGGTGTTTGACATCTCCTTTGCAGCTTCTGTGCGTTGTCGTTCTGCGTAATGACTGAAAGGACAAAAATCCCGCTCAGGTTCAGGAAAACTGCCGGAGCTCCGGAGGCAGGTTGAGGTGCACGAATCAGATCCATCCTGTAAGGCAGAAATGGAGTCAGACTGCATGGTTTTGATGAGAGCATTAGGGTGAAGTGATAGATTGAGCTGCTATTACTGAGATGGGGGAAGCTTTATATCATGAAAGAATGGGTAGACAAGGAGATAAAACAATACTATGCTTTGTGTCAACAAGAAATGTGAAATGTGTGAGGAAATACATGGAATTATAAAAAAGAATGAGTTTTCTTTCTCTCAAGCACACTAGTATTTGCATAAATTTTCTTGTTTACTGCTTGTTGTAGACTTCGGATATATTGACTTTCTGATGCTTTTTTTATATACCTTGCTTGAGCATATGGTTACTTATTTAAATCTCAATCCTTCAAGCATTTAATGCTTTGTATCATGATAATGATGTGTGCAGTGGGAATACTGGCAATAGTAAGCAATAGGCTTCTGTAGCGGGGGATGTAAGGACTGTGCCACGTGTGTGGCGGGGGGTGTTTTAAAGAGGATCGCATTGCAATTAAATCTCTGGGTTATGACTTTAGAGATGTGGATTTAGTTTCTATCTCCATTGCAGGTTTTCTTCGTGACTCCATGGAGGTCATTGAATCTCTGTTCCCGTTTCCCATCTATAGCGTGCAGATACTGCATTGGGTTTGTATCAGAGCAGATTAGCTGAAGGTTGGGGGCCCGCAGCGAAATGCTGCTACCGAAGTGCAGCTACCCTTATGGAGTTTGCTTTCTGATTCAACATCCACAGAAAGAATCAGAAAAATAGGACAATGTCAGTTAATATCAAATAACATGAACAGTGCTAGAGTGTCTGTGTGCCAAGAAATAACGCTGTAATGGTAGCTGTGCAGTCGGCATATTTTTTTATTTTTTGATTTATAAGACAGGTCAAGTTACAGATGTCTCTGGGTGCTCATCCTAGAAGATTAGACCTGGAAGTGGTCTCAGAGATCCTCCAATTCATTCTTATATCCCAAGATCAACTCTACCAAAACTGTTCCTGAGTAATATTTGTCTACCTTTTTGCTCTGTTTAAGAAGAGGAAAAGAATTGAAAATAAGAGTCTATTGACTTATTTATTAAAATAAATCAGCATGTTTGTTAAATCTATAATGAAGTGATACTAGGGGAGAAGCAAATTTAACTGACCTGGCGTTTTCTGTAAATTGTCCTTTCCTCTTTTCTCCTTCTTTTCCCTACCATTCTTTAAGTGGCGCAAGGGATTTATATTTCACATACTATACTTTTGTATATCTTCCGCTGTGATGTTTAGATACTCTCCATCTCATTTTCATCAATTATATTAATTATTCTGAGATATTCAGCATTTTGTTTTAAGTAAAATTTTATTACTGCTAGGTTTCTTATTATTCCACGGTTTTTTAATTGAATTTTCGGTCAGGACTCAGTACGTACTCTTTTCTGCAACACTCCATGAAGCCATTTGGGTATTGATTAGCAGGAGTTTAAATATTCATTTTAGTGTAATTTAGTGACAATCTGAGAAGACAAATGTGTGGACAAATATGTGGGCATCCTCGTTCTGTTATGAGGAGAGCAGGAAGTACCACCCACAATCAACATTAACCAGCTCTCTCCATCGTAAGATTTAGTTTTCACATTTCTATATCACTCTAACTCTGTGCACTGACTTTGTACGTGAAAACTGTGCCTCAGTCTGAATTTACTTTTAAAAATGTCAGCAAAACCAGTATAAACTGTCCAGAATGAGGTAAGAGAAAAATATGTTGGTTTACTCATCTAAAAGATAATTTGGCTCTTCATAACGCCGTCCTTGAATACTCCTAGGTAGAAGTAGATAGAGGGGAGTGTGACTCTTATATACAGGGTAGTGTTTTTGAATATTTAATATGAAACTCTGAAAATTAAAACAACTGAAAGCCTTCTGGGAAACTCTACTTTCTCAGACTTATTTTTAAAAGCAAAATTTACAAAATATTTATTCACAGTTATCCAACCCCAGAGCCAAACACAAGTTCACCTGCAAACTTGTAGCTTTGCTAGGAGAGGGTTGGAGCATGTGAGCATGAAAACTCTTGTGCCTGTAGCAGGAGTATCCTCAGTAGCCCCTAAGCAGAGTGGGTGAAAGAGCCGAATCTTCCCACACTTCAGCTGTCAGCAAATATCTGAAATCCACTGTCAAAGTTTTGGGTCCTTTTCCAGAACTGGTCCGTGGAGAAGATGGCAGCATGTGGACCTATGTAATGGACATAATCACCCAACACTGCTGAGGAAGTACATGACTGTAAACAAGATGTCACACAATAAGGGAATTAAAGAGCATTTTGGCAAAAAAAATACATAACAAAATATGTTGTGCATCAAGCCAGAGGTCCATCTAGCCCAGCAACCTGTGACAGGTAAGTACCTACAGAGGGTACTTAGGCAAGAGCAGAGCAAGAGAAGCCCAGAGGGACGCTCATCCAGAAAACTCTCCAGGTCTCCAGCCCTTCGTGGCACAGCAACATCATGAAGCAGAGGTTTTTTTCTCTATGGAAAGAAAACTGTTTAGGTCCTGTGTCTCATTTATTTCAGCAGCTGGATAGGCTTTGGTGAATGAGGCAGGGTGTTACAGGAAGAAAACAGGTGGCCTCGTGGTTAGTGACCTGGAGGATTGTTTTTTTCATACTCATGACACACAGTAATGCTATGCTGGTTACTAAAACCACGTTTGATAAGGATTTTACCTTAGCTGTGTATTTTCTGGACATCTGACTTGGGACTGTAATATATCCCAGTGCTGAGACCTCGCAGCTGCAACTGCAGTAAATTGCTCTGCTTTGGATATATAAAGTACAATATAACACTGAATCAGATTTTAGATTTCTGGCATTGCATCTGCTATCTTTAGAACAGGAATAACAATATGCACTTATCTCAGATAGCTGTTATGAATGTGTTGGGAAGGACCTAAATATTGCATTGATGGGTGTCGCAGAAAGGCTCTGAAGAAATTAATCATTTAGTCTACCGAGTCTGAATAGCGTACAGTAAACAAGGATGTCACCATGCAGTAAACAGTGCGGGTAGAACCTAATATTGAATATGTACTCATTAAGTGAGTTCTGCCCATCTCGTGTGCTGATTGAGAGCATTTATTTCCTGTGGAAAATTAATTTGGAGCTTTATCACTAGGAGACTGAGCAGAGCCTAAGAAAGTAGCCCATCTGTATGATAACGGTTCCTAATGTGTGAAATGCCCGGTTCTGAAACCTTAATAATTTATACAGCTGTGTGAACATCGTTTATTTCTAAAAGAGCAATACCTTTGGTTACTTTGACCTTATGTAGGATGCAATCATTTTTTTATGAAATAAGTCTATTTATTATTTGAGATACTACTTTTACCACCTATAGAAACAAGTTGTGTAGGACTTTAGAGAGCAATCTTATTGGGCCAAAATGTGGACACGTGAGTCCTGTAAGACCTTGCTAAGCAGTATAGCAACTTCGACATCATCACTGCTGGGTTTTCATCTTAGTAGAGGAATAATCAGCTAAAATGAGAAAGGGAACAAATGTGAATAGGATTTTCCAAATTATTCTCTGGTATAAATCTCTTAAACTCAAGCAGTAACAGCAGTGGAGAAGATGATATCTTCTCTGTGCACGGACAAGCGACCTTCTCTAGTGAATCATACCTGGCGACAGAACTAGCAACCTACCAGTATTGTGAGGAAAGCAGTATTTTATTGAGTTGAGTCTGCTGGCTTTTTCACACAAGAAGTGTGAATTTCCCAAAGGCCTAGCACTATTTAGATTTACTCTTTATCATTTCTGTTAGACTGAACCTTCATCATGCAGTGATGCTCGTGATAAAATGTGAGCTTTCTTGGGGGAAGTCAGGAAGTTGATGAGTTTCAGGAGCTTATTTGCCATCTTTGCCATCATGCTCTGGAGCTACATTTTTTTTTTTTTAATGACAAAAAAAATGAAATGAAGTAAAATTGATGTTAATGTCCTTGGAAAGTACTAGCCATTGCCTTTATTTAGCTGCATTTGCACTGTAGCATGGACCCCAGCAGGGTTTGCAGACCTAGACTTTGTATTGCTTGGTACCATTTTGGAGCCAAATTCAGAGTGAAAGGATATACTTTTCTCACAACAGCAGAGACACGTTTAGATAAAAGGGCAGAAATTATGCATTCAGCAGCCAGAAGTTCCGACAAAGTTGCAGACATTTCATTTGGGTCATGTCTAGAGCAAGCAAATAAGTTTATTTTTAAATTGTGTTAGCTAACGCTTTCTACTAACACAATAATCAAGAACCTGTAGTGAGTATACGCAGGACAATTTGTGTTCAGAAATGAACTCAGCTGCTCAGAGTCAATTGAAATGGTTGTATACTTCCCTAATCTAAACAAAAGCCTTGGAGAAATAATGTTGATAAAGTCGAAAAAGCTATTACTAATCCTTCTAAAATGAACTATTTGATTTTCCATTCCCATCTAGTCCACCAGTAAAGATCAGCAAAAAGGAAATCATTTTATAATTTTATTTGAAAGATCATGCTTCTAATAATGGACTTTTCCCTATTGTCTGGTTACTGAGTTACATGTTCGGTGTGATGCAGCATTTTACAAATATAATAAGCCATTGCAGCCTGGCCCAAAATCCAATGAAGTGAACGATAGTTTTTATGCTGACTTCACTGGGCTTTGGTCCTTCAGTGTTCTTCAAAATGATGTAGAACTGGAAAGGCATTTGGCCATATTTCTCTCCTAAATCCTTCATATTTCTCTTCAAAATCCTTTTGAACATTGAAAGTCTTAATTATAACTCCAAGAGAAAGTATAATTTCTCTAAGGTTGGCTTTCCAGAGCTCAAAGTGTGAATAGCTTCAGTCATGGCCCAAGTAAAAATAACGCGTATTTGTCACTTTATTTAAGTTAGTGGGGATTTAGGCTGATTTTTGGCTGACTGTGAAAACCACGGATTTTTTGCAAGCCCTGAGGCTGACGCGGAGCAGCGTGCCGCTGGGTGCCACGGTACGCGTTCGCCCCGCGCGGCGGCTCGCAGCTCTGCGGAGCAGCCGGGCCGGAGGACGCGGGAGCGTGTGGAGTGCGGTGTTTACCTTACAGCCAGGACGGACACGGTGATCTTGATGTAAATAAATGCTATTACTGTTGCACTCCTGGCTTGAAACGCATGCGGTAGGTGTGGTAGGCAACAGGTGGAAAACAGATTCTCCGTAAATTTCAGTTAGATACCTCAATCTCTGCTTATAATCTAATACTTAGCTTAGTAAGTCTTATACAGACTAATGATTTTCTCGACAGGTAACAGAATACTGCTTGTAAGTGTAGTGTGAAAATTATTTTGGAAAAATTGAAAGCACATGGGATCATAATTTGTAAACCAATTTTATAGATTAACACTGACAAACGCACGCCTGCACACACCTATACGTTTGTAAATACCTTCCAGTATACTTTCACCCAAGGCATTTACACCTTCCTCCTTACCGTACATTCCGATACTGTTGCCCAATTAGCGTATTTCAGGGTTAAATGAAATAATTCAAATGTCTAATAGCAATTGCAAATCATTCTTCTCTATTTAAGTACATTCTCCAAATAAATATATTTCTCATTTTTAGTAATAAACACAGCAGGTGGCTCTTGTTAGAAGACCATGCTCTTTGGTTTTTATGCATAATGTAATTTCTCTCTATTGATTAAGTGCTGTAATGGTTTTTGAGTTTCTGAGAAGTCATTCAGTCAGTACCCTAGAACTGTATACATTCTGCATTGCATTTGTCTCACAGAAATGCTAGAGCACTCCGCAATATGCAGAAGTCCTTGGAGTTACAACTGTAGTAAACCCTTTCTGCTGGCAAGGAACTTCTACACCGCAACTTTGGTTATTGACGCAGAAAGCACTGCTGTGAATTACTGAGTGCTGCACTGGTAGTAAACAATAGTAATGTAATTAATTGGGAAAGTGTTGGTTTGCTTACAAAAATATTATGCTAGAAAATATTGTTTTGTCATATAGTAAAATCTCAGTAACAAAGCCTAACTTCAGAAATTTTGTATCTTTTTGTTAGGAAGAAAAGGAAAGAAATGATGGAGTTTGTCTGTCATAAATTAGGAAGATATGCTAACTAGTAAAAACTGGAGTAGCTGTCATACATCTAAAGTTCTTCCTGCTAACAAATAATCAGGGATTATAGGTGCAGAGGTCTTGTTCTGAAAGAAAGCGATTTCGAAAATAAGCACAGAATCACAGTGGCGGGCAGCTCCTTCCCGCAGGAAGCTTCCTGGGCCTCAGTAATGATTTCCTTGCTTTATTTCCCCTTGGACACTACTTCATGCCTGTTCCCATTGGAAGGGCGCAGAACATAATTGAGGAAGGAGGACTTCTTTTCTTCCTGTCCTCCTTACGTCAACTGTCCTGTAGGGTTTTCTCTCTGTGGGAGAGAGCAACCTTATCAGTATAGACAAGGGCTGTTCTCAGTTGTGTTAGCATCTGCAGCAGTCTGTGGAGTCTCTATGGATGTCACTTGTGCTAAAAGTGCTACAGTGCTGTAAATGCAAAATTCGGTCTTGGAGACGTATGTTGAGTGAGGTAGCAAAGAAAGGTGAAAGAAATAGCCTAGTACCTGTGGTTGAGAAGATTTGGGTGGACTGTGTGTTTTGAACAGGGTGCGTATCCACAAAACCAGCAAGGATAAAGTAGAGGAGATACCCCTAGGCTGCGCGCGGAATAATTCGGGGTTTACTTAGCCTGGAGGTGAAAGACAGGCTCAGTTCCCTTTTCTGCCAGAGAGCATTCAAGTTTTCAGCAGCAAGCTCATAGGGAAATCTGAATATGGACTGTTGCTTCCAAATAAGCAGAGTGATTCCCATTAAGCTGCTTTCAGTCTCTACTGCTGGTGCTGTTCTATGTTGTATAAAATATTGAAATATTAAAAAAAAAAGTAGAGAAGGAGACATATCAACCAGCTTCTGTGTAAAAGGAAGCCCCAAGACTACCATTTTTACTTTCATGTTATGAATGGTGATTTTTATTCATTTGAATTGCTTTTGCTTTGGTTAATAGTGTCAAAAATGACATAGAGCTACTTCATTTAATTGGGATTTTAAAAAATCTGCATTTACTTTAGATGAGAGGAGAAACCTTTCCAATTTGTCTTAAGTTTGTCCTTTTTTCATAACAACAAGCTGACCCTGTATTACTTGAAAAGTAATTTTTGCGTTAGCCTTGTTTCTCATTGTGCAGTCTCACAGCTTACACACCGTTTTCAGAAATTCCTGATTTCAGGTTACTGCCGTTAACACTTAGCACTGCAGCTCAAAATAAGAATAAAACTAAGATGCTACTTCCGAACATTTCATTAGTGGAGCTTGTGATGGAGCCGTATAAATCTTAGAATCCCTTTGCACTGTGTAAATGATCTTTATTTTCACGTACAAAATGCGTACAAGCATTTAATTCAAAATGCTTGACCCTTTTCAGTTTAAGTAATTACCAGGCCTAACAGATTTCTACAGTCTTCACGAATCTTTGGAGTCAGTACATATATACATAAATTTGCAAATATTATAACATTTCTTTTCAAATGTCATCTAAAAATCTTTGGTTATCTTTATGTCTAATGACAGTTATATATTTTCAAAGGTGTGAAAATACAGAATATCTATGGTAAGTTGTAGGAAGCTATTGAAAAGAACCGAAACTTTGCACCAAATAAAATGCTTTGTCAGGACTCAGAAATTATTTCTCTGAGCTCAACCCTTTGCCTTTTGTTTTGATTTCATTTTCTCAGGATATACTGTCTCCTGAATGCATTGTGGGAGTCCTGCATTGTAAAAGTTTTTAGGCTAGTGCTCCTAAAGAATATTTAAAATGGCATTTTTATTAAGTTGGCATGAAGCATGTTGCTGGATTGCTTTTAATATGATAATGTTTGCAGTTTACTGTGCTATAAGTGCAGCTTGGCAGTTGAGTTTACATGAATATTTCATCCACAAAAGGCCACGAGTTTGTAATTATAAATAGACCTGCTCAACAGAAAGCGATGGATGATTCTATTACTAGTAATTTTCCAAGGAAATGATAGTTCTTTGAAGACCAAAGGCAGAGATTGTCGACTGCAGAGGGCCATATCTGCAGATCCCTGGAAGCAGTGGTGTAGAGCATCTGCTCCAGCTTGTTCTCGTGGTGGATTGCGTGGGGTCGGTTTTGATGACCGCAGAGAAGTGGCCAGCAGTGGCCGCACCGTGTTCAGGTGTTTTCAAATATGCGTTTTCAAATATCAGTTAAAAAGAGTAAGACTTCTAATGTGGAAATATGAACTAGGAGAAAACTTGGAAAGAAAACGAAGGGGACGTACCAGATATACATAAAACAGCTCTATGACTAAGTAAGAAATAAAGCGTTCTGAGGCTTAAACTCTCTCCTGAAAGATAGCTAACAAGGTGGAGAGGTTGGAGGCTAATCCTTCTTCCCGTGACGTTAATGGCAAGGCATGCATTAACTTCACTAGGAGCTAGATTTGCCTCACAAGTACTTAAATAACTATGACAGGATGAGAGAATGAAAATACGATGATTATGGAAAAAAATACAGCGTACTGGAAGGATATTGACAGTGTAAAAACGCTGGTATGAAAAGGAAGGGAAAGGAGTAAGAGGCGTTTTCAGATGTCTTTCCTGGGGTTGAGGTGGAGGAGAGGAGAAGGGAGGGCGGCCGCGGGCAGGCGAGGCGCGTGCCCAGGGCAAGCTCCGGGCGTGGAAGGTTGCTCTGCAGATGCTTCTGCGGCAGATCTACATTAAAGACGCAGGATAAATCACTGGACCAACGCCCAAAACTAAAATACAAAATTTTATTTAGAATAAAAAATTAAAAAAAGATAATGAAAGGCACAAGGGTATACAAATTTGCAGCCTGGATTTCCAGTGCACGTTTCCAATGCGCTCTGCAGTCTTTAGCAAATAAAATAATCTCTCTCTGTCCTGGACCCCTAATACCACTTATCTGTTTCATATATTAAACATTAACGTTGTTCAGTGGTTTGAAAAGCATAAAGTACTGGAAGAGTACTTGTTTATTGTTTCATTATATTCCCTAATCTAGGAGAAAATTGGACTCTTTTCAATATTTTTCATACTGCAAAAGAGAGCATGCTACTGTAGTGTGAAGTGGAAATAAACCGAATTGCTTTATTCAATTAACTGTTCTCTTTCAGTAGTGATTTTAATTCCTGTGAATTAATATTGATACAAAATAAAAAGAGGAAACTACTGCTATTTTGTATCCCAAATGACAAATTTTATCCCTTAAAAGAGAGAAAACATCTTAATAAGTGTTTTATTGTTCTCTATATCTGTATCTGTTTGTGTATATCCACTTGTTAATATTTCTGGAATGTTTTTTCCGTACACCCAAGTGTCTGATTTTAAAGCCAAGTAGATTCTGTATCCTGACCTGTTCTCTCCTGAATTCATTTATCGATGTATTTGAGGGCAGATTTTCCTCTTCAGAAGGCATGTACACTTCAGTGCATCTTCTTCAAATGCCTAAGCTTTCACAAATACGCCTTTTTGCACGTGCAAGATTTTTTCTTAAAGATTTGACTTTTAATTTGCTGAAAAACTTTCTTATAAAAGCAGCCTGTCACAAAAGCTGTAGAAAAGATTCTTTTTTTCCGGTTTCTAAGTGCTCTTCTCAAAAATATTTGCATTAATACAGCTGGAAAAATAGTTGTCTTAATTTTGACAGACTTGTCGCCCAAAGAAAACAAAAACCAGTTATTTTAAAAACAGCTAATAACCAAAACAAACTTGAAGTGTAGGTCAGGAGTTCTCAGATGATTCATTTCTATTTCATTAAAGAGTAGGAAACTGTCAAGGCAAATTCAAAGTGATTCTGAAAATGGAAGGTCTGACTCCACTTTGATTTACATTTTACAAAGCAGAGGCTTGAAATTTGGCAGGAGAAAGGAAATCTTTGTGTCAGAAATACGTGTTTTGCCATTTCTATGAAAAGCAGTCTGTACTCGGTGAAATACTAACCTTTGAAAAGTTTCTGCACATGCTCAGAGGGGATTTGCTAGATGTTTTAAGGGGAACGGGGAACGTGAAGCTTGTGTTTTCACTGCTCGTGCTTCCTAACGCCGTCCAGCTCCGCTTCTAAGCACGCCTGGGCGTATCTCGCCTCAAATGTGTTGCTCCGGACTGCAACAAGCCGCCGAACTGGTCACATTTTCCAAAAAGGAAGAGAGAAATGGCTCTTTCCCACTTGGGTTTGGTGGGGCGAGAGCCGGGGCTCGTCGTGCGCCTCGTGGGGGGCACCTGCGTCCACCGTGCAGGGGGCAAAGCCCCTTCAGCCTGGACACTTCATACCTGATGACAGTTTTCTTGAAGCTTCTGAGACCCTTATAAAATTTTTCTGTTGTGGTCTGACCAAGAGTGACGTGCTCTTCAACTGATGGTCACATGTTTTTAAATAATATCCACAATTTATGGAAACTCAGAATTATCACACTTTGAGAAAAGTAATAAAGCGCATCCACCTTTGAAACATAGCGCGCTTTTTCTGAAAGAACTTTACTGAATGCTTTGCTCTTCTGAAATACTCTTTTCTTGCTAATGCCTTTGTCATTTTTCTGTTGTCCAAAATTAAGACAAAAATGTGGTTTATGCAGTAGGCTAGCACTTGGGAGACACCCTGCCTGGACCAGATCAGTTAGCCCTTCCGTGCTGTGGCTTGCCATCCATAAAACAGAGCTCATTCTGTGTTACCTGGTGGACTTCTGTGAGAATAAACCTGTTAAATACACCTACATTCTCACGTAAGAGGCACCAGATAGGTCTTTCAAATAAAAGGGGGGAGGGGACACCCGCACAGGTGGACTGACATCATTTTCAACGATCAACTTGTTTTAATGCATCTTCCACTTCTACTGTTCAGAGAACTAAGGATGTATCATGGCAAGGAAAGATGCTGTAGTTATACTAGTGGACTGAGATTGCTGCTCAGACTTTTCAAGAAGTCTCTGCCGACAGGTGGAGAGAAAGAAAGCAAAGTCGCTAGCCGTAGTGAAAAAAAGAAGAGAAGAATTACCTTTCCCTTCGTAACAAACATTGCCATACATTTAAAAATCTTGTTTAATTACCTCACAGACCAACAGCCTAAGTTCACTAATAGTAACTTATTTACATTTCTGAGCTTTGCTTCTTATCACCAGATTTCCATGAAAATCCACCAAATTTCCATCAAAATCCTATGATCTGCCACATACCTGCCTTCTGATTCTTTTTCCAGCCAATTGCAAGGAAAAAAGGGAGGAGACAGCTTTTTTTGAAAGTAGAGCGCATGCCTTACACTCTTTATGCTCTTTCTAAAATGGAATCGGCTACTAGTAGCTTGCTAATAAAAATCCGTTTGGGTCATCTAGGCAGCTCCTTAGTCACGTAAACCATATTTAATAAATGTAACAAACCCTGCGTTCATTTTTAATGATTGTTCATTATATGTAACGGAGCAGAAATACATAATTTTCTAATAGTTGCGTTGTGCTGCATCTGCGCGGCGGGTACTGTGGCATCTTGGTGGTGCGCGTTTTAAGTTTGCTTAGCTCTGCTGTTGGAGCTGCCAGGGGAAGAGGGTTTGTCGGGTGCCACGCTGAACCTTGGAGCCGGGGGACGGCGAGACGGTCACTTAGTGGAAGCTCCTGGCACGAACGGCTCGTAGACCCAGTTCCGAGACGCCCGAAGAGCGTGCCCCGTGCTCTGGCGTGTCCGAATTCCCTATCTGCGCGCTAGACTTTGAACCGCTCTCTTGCCTTGCTCTGAATGTCCTTTCGTTTTAATATGATGCAAAATTTCACACAAGCAAAACGTGTTTTTTCTTCTCTCTTTGTTTCTTCCTTTTTTCCAAGCCCGGTGCACGGACGTCCCGTGGCGCGCGAGGGGCCGCGCCGTGCGTGGCGGGGGCCCTCGGCTAGCCGGGTCTAACGCAGACCTCGTCCTAGGACCGGAGCGGCTCCCAGCGCGCCGCGCGCCCCGGTGCGACCTGCCTGCCCGGCCCGCAGTGCCGCCCTGGCTCTGCTTCCAGCCCGAGGCCGCGCTGCCGACAGCAGGTAGGTGTTTCTCCTTTGGAGCATTTAAGCGGATGGATTGTATTTTGGATTTTACAACGCTTGGAAATTTTAATTGTTTAAAGAAGAAACGGATTATGAATCCCACTGACAGCTAACAGTCCTGCTAAAGATAAGTTTACTAGTAATTTTTTTATAGGTTCCTGCACTCTTTAAAACAGGCTTTTCTCATCACGCTCTGAGCGGGGTAGAGGGATATAGGACACTGCTATTTGTTGGTGCTGCTACACTTATCCCGAGGAAACAAGCATTCCTGCACCACTGAAGGCTAGAAATCAGTAATAACAAAAGAAGATTTATTTGTGAGGGATATAGTAAGCCTAAGGGTTGGGTTGTCCCATAATTTGATGTGTCAGTTCTCTCCTTGGTTTAAGTTCCCTTCCTGCCTTTTGGTGGACTCAGGGGTGGCTAGCGATGCCGGACCCGGTCGCTCCCCACCGCGTCGGAGACAGATCGAGTGGAGCCGGGCGCCCTGGGGCCGTGGCAGATAGTATTTCACATCTTCTTGGACCATACGGAGTCCCTCATTGCTTCTGCATGCAACCAGCTCTCAGGGATATGTTGTGCTAATCACCCGAGATGATTAAATGCCATGGTTTGCATTTGCAGTCTTCTGTGCAGGAGACACTAGGGACTTGCTGAGAAGTCAGCTGTGCTGAATGACCGAAAATCACCATTAAGTGGTGAGAAGTGCCTGAACAAAGTCAGCTGAGGAGCTGTTATGTTTACCTATATATGACCTAGCAGAGGAAGAGCCTGGGTTTGCCCACTGGAGCTGTTTCACTGCCTGCTGTCAGTAGGAGAAGGAGCAGAAGGTGGTTCTCATTCCTGGTGAGTGAAGCCCACTCTAGATTGAGAAGCCTTATTGATGGCTTTGTGGTTGTTACAATGAAATATATGGGGTTTTTTACTGAATTTTTTAAAAAGTATGTATCTTTAGTTAAATGTAAGGGAGCTGTAGATGCATTTTCCTCTTGGTAGGTGTATTAGGCAGGTGCTTCCCTTTGCTAATAGCTGGACTTAAGCTTGATGCTGAAGAACTCTACATCTAATTATTTGCTTTATGCTTAAAGAACCTTGATTTGAAAGTTAAAGTTGGTTAGAGATGGGAAAGACAGTGGCTGTAAGATGTCAATTCAAGGTGTAGTATTGGTTCTTGTTGTTGTTTAGTGGTTTCAGTAGTTGTTTTGGTGTTGTATTAGTCTTTATTGTGTGGTCTTTTGCAGAGTTTTACTCTCTGCCAAAATGAACAGACTTGGAAATCAAAAGTAGCACGTGGTATATTTGAATGTGTATGTGAATTAGAACTGTATGGAAAATTTCTTAAAGGAATGCTGTAAGAAAAGGTTTTCTTTGTTATTTCCTTGTCAAGCTTCAAGAAATACAAAGTGATTTTACATTACTAAGGGATAAACTATTTTAGAGCATTAAGTGGGAAAATTGTATGCAAACAGATGAAAACTGTCTTCCTACTTGAACATATCTCTGGCTTTGGCTTTAGCTTTTCCTTCTCTTGTGGTTATGATGTCAATTGTTCAATGTGTACTTGGAAAAATAGAGGAGCAGTTTTATGTGTTTTATGTTTACGTAAATTATAGACTAGCCAGGAGACAGTGCAGTCATAGAGGCATGAGCCCGGTTCTCTAGGGTTGAAGCTATGTATAATTTCCAATGATTTCCAAGTGAGATTTGGGTTTGGGTGTTTTTTAAGTATGAAGCAATTCAACAATTTTTAGCAAAATGCCTTCAGTATATTCTTTGTTGCAGTACAAATAATAGAGAGGCAAAATAATGCTAACTATTTTTTGCTATTTCATTCTGGACAGAGCTAGCTGCCCTAAGTGGTACTATATAATAATAGTTCAGATGTGTTCTCTTACAGCCCCACCTTTTTCATGTGCACTTTCTTTGCTTGTTATCTGTTTAGTTACATAGGAGATTGTTTGGAGTGAGTGGACAATGTTTTCCTGTAATTTTATGCAATAGGACTCAAAATGTCTTTGGATTTCTTCAATATTGTTTTAGTATAAACTACAAATTTTATATATAATTACATAAAAGTGTTGAGATTGTAAAGATACAGGGCATAGTGCTCTATAGCAAGATTTTTCTTTTTAATAATGTTAATTCACTTCTGAAGATTCTTTTAAAAATCTTACCTTCTTTAGAGCCTTTAGAACAAATGTTTTACTTCATTGCTGAAACATAGTTGGCTCTCTAATGAACCTCTGTATATTTTTCTTTCTGAATTTCACAATATTAAAGCCTTGTATTTGGGCTTGGGTTTTCAGTAGTTTTTTTCTTCCCCAGAATTTCTAACAAACAAGTTGCTTGTTAAATTAGGCAAGTAAATTGGAGAAGCTTTTAACCTTTAGTTTCCTTTTTACTGTGTACAAATCACGTAATAAATGTTGAAGGTTTTCTGGTGACAGCTCTTCATTCCTCTCACTAAAAAGCTGGTGGTACCAGTTGTGTTACTAATTAGTTTGAAGAAAATTATAATAAAGGAGAGGAAAAAAAATATCGAACTACCCTAGTTCCTCTGGTTGGTGAAATTTTTAAGTATCTGTAATAGTAAGACAGCCATATTGTGTTGTGTTTAGTTCTCTGACAGCTGGTATTGCTGGGGGATGTTAGGCAAAAAGTAGAGAGAATCAGTGGAAATAAGAATGATCCTGAGTTCCGATATGGGCCCATTTTCCCTTTATTTTTGTGGTGAATTGGAAGCTTGCTGGTTGTACACCTAGACTAAAAGACCAAATAATTTCTGAAAGGAGATAGGTTTGGCAGAATACTGCGAAGTATGTACCATCTATGGTTAGAAATTCAGGTGCGAGCTGCTGCGAGGTGTAACACTGCGATCTGTTTGTATCAAAGGACTCTTCACATATTTAGCTCAAAACTCCTAAGTAACAACTTCTATGAGTTGAAGTTGATACTACAAGGTGGGGAGACTTTCAGTTGTCAATGGCAGCTGATCCAGATGAACCACTGGGTTACAGAAGAACTGAGCTGGCCGGGTTATACATTCATAAAATGGAAAATGCGGTCCATTAAGATCACGCAAAGTATTTCCAAAAGAAATGTGAAGAATGAGAGGCCCTGAAGGCATTAGTCTTATTTGGAATACTAGGTACAATCTGGTCATCCTTGTTCAAGAAAAATGAATTTAAATGAGAACAGATGGAAAGAAGTGCAATTATGATGATTAAGCGAACAGAGGATCTATCATATGAGAAGAAATTGAAGTGTTTTATATAATAGGACCTACTTGTTTAGCCCAGTCTGCTACCAGAATCCTGGTAAGTGTAGTGTTTTCAGTATGTGAGCAAAAAAAAGTGTATTAATTTATGGAAGGCAAAAGGATGCATTTTGAAAATGACAAGTTAATGGGCATGAGTCAGCAAGGCTTGTGAGAGGTGAATCATGTTAAGCAAATAAGATCACTTCAAGTGTGACTGGAAGAAGAGGAAAGTTTTATGAAAGGCTTTCCTAAAATGGAGAAATATTAAAGTTTCATGCAACAGATTTTTGCATAACCATTCTGAATATGAAGTGGATGCTTAAGATTTTGAATACAGATAGGTGAGTAGAATAGTAGTGTACAGGAAGAAAAAAAAATGTCCATTTTTCTGAAACTGTTGTAGAACACTTGTTTTCTTTGGGATCTCTAATATTATAACTA
This sequence comes from Rhea pennata, assembly GCF_028389875.1. Classification (NCBI taxonomy): domain Eukaryota; kingdom Metazoa; phylum Chordata; class Aves; order Rheiformes; family Rheidae; genus Rhea; species Rhea pennata. The sequence continues at coordinate 18,030,909 of NC_084673.1, read as the reverse complement.
TTGATTTAATTTAAGTGGAAACATGTAAGATGATAAATATTTCAGGAGATAATCAAGAGATTGTTTAACGGCAGATGGTTGGAGTTGCTTTACGGTGCAATTTTTATAAATTGAGCAAATGGATGCAAGGTGGAAAATTAAATGCAATGGATCTAAGTGTTAAGCGATGCTCCTGGGTTGGAGTATTAGATGAGTTAAGTGTAGTTGAAGCAAATAATGAATTAGCTAATGGCAAAGAAGAAAAAGTTCAATGTGCGCTTATTGACAGGCGCAGCATTAAACGCTCGCTTCATTGTGTAGCGGCAATAAAGGCTAAAGCGTCCAAATGGACATATAATATGAAAGCAAGCCTATTCTTTAAACCAGCTTGTATGGAATAGCTGTTGGAGCAGATTTCCCTGGTTTGGCAGTCTGCTTCTGATCCCTGATACTTGTGTGCTTTCAAACGTAAACGAAGACATGTATTTGGAAGAGATGTTGCTAAGCCTGGGAATAGGTGGTCCGGAGAGGGGGAAATGGTGCAGTATGCAGTGGGGTTCAGAGCCCCTCTTCGGTCCCTGAGTTCAGAGGCAAAACTATAAATTCTGCCTTGTGGACAGAGGGTCAGTGCATCTTAGAGAGGCCACTGGAGAATTTTTTTTCCCCCATTTATTTTCCCTATGTTACTTGTTTGTTGTGTGTATGGCTGTATTACGTTATCTGAGTCACGAAACGGGGCGCCCCTCTGAAGCCTTCACTAGGACTTGTCTCCCGGAACAGGCACGTCACCGCGCGTTGAATTAGCCCGCGAGCTGTCTTGTGAAGATCGCTGCGGTGCCTTGTGCGGCGCGGGGTAATGGCATGCATGTGTTCGCAGGGTCAGATGTCACTCATCAGCTCTGCATTTAGAGTAACTAATAAGCCTTTACGTGAGCAGGGAGGAAGTTCCCCTGCCTCCTGCAGTATCGGTTTGGTGTGTCTCGGGAGGGCAGGCAGCGATGGTCGTGTCACCGCTCTCGTTTGCGCTATTAAAAATACGTGGTATTTTAAAAATGGGTTGTGTTCTCCTCAAACTCCTGCGTTTCTGGCATGGCCCCAGGAGCCAGGTGAACTTGGCATACTCTGCCCCAGCAAGCAGCGTGGAGGTGCCCGTGTGCCAGGGGAGTCGGACGTGGCCAAGGCTGTCCCTCGGTGCCCGGAGCAGCAAAGCACTCGAGAGGCTGCTTTTATTTTGTGTGTGTGTGTCAATCTAAAATGCTGACACTGACCCTCTGAAAAGTGGTACCTTACCAAAGCCTTGTGAACTCGACAGAGCAGGCAACGTGGTCCTGGCCGAACTGTGCTGGCAGTTACTTAGAGATTCTGCATGATGAGATGCTTGCTGGAGTTGGAGGCACTGTTGTTTCAATTAATGCATGCGTTTCCTTCTTTGGGCACTTGTATCCCCATGCGTTAGATGCTACTCAGCCGTGTTCAGGAGGAACATGCGACAGGATCAGATCTTGAGGACAGGAATCTCAAAATAATGAGTGTTTGCATACCTGGCTGAGGATAAGAGGGAATGGGGCTGTGCACTCTATCTGAAAATCGGGTCCTAAATAGTGATTTCCTCTATCTGTAGGTGTTTGGAGCTGAGCAGCTGCTGGCAGTGTCAGTGGGAGTTCTTTGCAGGTCTTTGCTGTCTTGTTTAAGCTCTCTGTAAGGTTGTCTGTAATCAAACACTACCTGTGCTTCAGTAGTGTGTGTGTATGATTTCCTCCTCATGATTTTTCTTAGTGGTTAGTGATCGCTGCAAAATAACAACAAAACAATGCCACGAGCAAAACGTGCTGCCTTACTTACGTATCATTATTAAGTATTTCTTCCTGTATCTTTCTTTTCATCAGAGTTGGTAACAAGCATGAATTACTTTAATAATGTCTAAATAGGAGAAATATATTCATTTCCACAGCATTTTTAGAGCAAAGTATTAGAAATATGTATTGCTAAATACAGTTAGTGTACTCAGTGACTATGGTAAGTATTGTAAGCACGTAAACTTGCCATTCAGTCTTGGTTTAGGGTTTTTTAAACCAGATTTTGCTGTCCACTGGCAGAAAAACAAGCAAACTGCAGCATGGCATGGCTTTATTGTACCACTGTTCAGTAACTTTTATATACTGTTTCCTTTTGTAATTTGAGACATGTTAATGATTTTTGTTATAAATATTTTTATAAATATTCTTACTGACAGATGATGCATTTATTTAAGCATCGGTGGACAAATAAAGTCATCCACGGGTGACTAACAACCTTGAATAAATACCATCTCACTCAGCAGCTATCCATAGTACCTTAGCAATGCAATTACATGCCAGGACCTATTATCCCAATTAATGGACTGTTTTATATTCACTGTGCATTATACTTGAAACTCTTCAGAGGCCTGGCCTTCACTTAGCCAGAGGCAAAAAAAAAAAGAAATGTATAACAAATCACCAAGAAAAGGCTTTCATTTACTTTCCGAGATATGTAGCATGTAATTATACTTTAAGCATAACTGGGAAGGCCTTAGAAATGGCCTTTGATTTAAGTTGGAGTAAAACTGTATATTAAAACTGTGATTAAATACAGTTATCTTGTTTTCCAGTATATTGTTGGTAACTGCGGAAGTAGACGTTTTGCTATCATCTTCCCACATCGTGCTTTTTTGTAATTATTTTGCCAAAGGTTAAGTTTGATGGTTATTTATTGGATCCATATAGCTTCCCAGTTTCTCCGCCTATGGAACGGGAGCGGCAATTCATGGGGACCTTGTATTTGCTGGATGGGTGAGCAGATAAAATACTCTGCTCAGAAGTACGCAGCCCCTTGGTGCGTTGCTGCTTTGTAAAACGTCAGCCCGGGGCTGTGTTTTACAACTTTGGGATTTGACCACTGGAGTTTAACTTTACTCCCTCTGGTGGTTTCCAGAGCTGTATTACCAAAGCCATAAAATAAAACACAGCTGTATTTCTTCTCCTTATTGTAAGGTGCATTGATTGCCTCTCATTGTATATTATAGCAAAGGGGCAGTCTATTACATAAATTTATTGCATTTTCTTCATGATAATTACTGGAAGTTATTGAACAAGGCAGGGAGTTATGACCGGTAAGTTCCTGCTATAGCTGAGGAAGCAAATCCACAAATATTTAGTGGATCTAAACAGCTGTAAACAACATGCCCTGCTCGCAGCCCGCGCGGGATTTACAGCTTGCAGGGCATTTGAGGATTTTCCTAAGAATCGTGCTCCTGCTTCGACAAATTCAAATTTGAAAGACGACCCGCAGTGAAGAGCCGCCCTAGGTCGCGTCGCGTGGGTGCCCTTCGGCGAGCGCTCCGGCGGCAGCCGAGGTGACCGCGAGCCGGCGGAGAAGCGGGTGACGTGGCGGACCCGGGGTAACCAGCTGCCGGTGCGCGGGCCAGCCCTGCTCGCCCTCCGAGGGCTCCGCTTTGCGGAGTTTGGGAAGGCCTCCTCCCGGCGGAGGGGAGGTGGTCGGCAGACCTGGCGCGGTGGTAGGCAGCGCGCAGGTGCGGGAGCAAAGCAGCCCTGCTGGCCCGTGGATGGAAAGCAACAGATTCAGTCCCTATATGTATTTATTTGAACACGGAGGGTAAAAAGCAAAAGGAGTTAAAAGAAAAAAACAGTCAGTCTGGAACTTTATCAGTAAATATATAAACTAACTCGTACAATAGAAACAAAAAGCTGGCAAGTATTAATTCCAATTAAATGTTGATGACTTTGATAAATGTTGCAATCTCAATAAATATGTGATCTTCACATTATTCTTCATTTATTGACACCAACGTACTATTCTGAAGAAGATTCATCTTCCACCAAAGACTTTTATTGCTATAATATTTCACAACTGACTAGCCAATTTCTTCCTTTATCTTAATATTCATGGCCAAAATAAAGAACTAACATTATCCCTAATGACTATGTCAGATATGAAGACAGGGAGGGGGAAAAAAAAGACTTGAAAAAGAAAATTCCCAACCATCACTCACTGTCTCATGCTTTGGCTTCAAATATAACACTGGAACTGGTTCAGAAATATAGTGGGTTTTTTTTATTCTGACCTATTTTTCAGCTTTTCCTCTCAGCCTTTTTTCCTTTTTGAAGGACAGAAGTTGGAGATGGCCTTTGAAGTCCTTAAACTCTCTAGTTTTAAGGCTAGGCTCCCTAGGTAGGGCTGTGGCGAACGAAGGACGGTCTCCTGTTGAGAACGTTCTTGGAAACTCGGAGAGCACCGAGTGTCCTTCTGGTCTGCTGCAGTGTGATGATGATCGATATATATAACATTGCATTTTATACCTGTCATATATTATAACATTACAAAGTTAATATTCATAATAGATAATGTAGTGGGTGTTGCTCTGCTGTGCTTGAGGAACAGAAAGGTTGGATGATTTTACTTGCAGCTGTGCAAAATACCCATAATAGGTGAGTGAACACAGCTTTTCTACAACAAAATGAACTTTGGTGCCTTTCATTATCACAATAAGACACTTCCAAGAGTGTGGTATTTTGAGATAGTCTCATTATTGGATCATTTAAGGCCAGTGGGGCATGTGTTATCTCATTTTAACACACACCTTGTGGTTTTTATTTAAGTAAATGATGGATGCTTCCAGTCCGACAGCTTTTTTGTGTACAGAACAAACTAAAGAAGGTGAATAATGTGACTATGGGAATCTTTTAAAAAGAAATGTTTCTTAATTAGAGATAATCGTAGAAGCTTGGCAGGAATGCTAACTGTAGGAGCAAACCTCACCAGCTGCTGTGTGCTTACATGGAGTAGATACTACTTATACTACTTTTACATAGTCCATTTATTTTTTTTCTAGGGCCTTCCTGTAACTACCTCTACTTGTATCCTGTAACTACAATCTAACTTTTTTTCCAAGTTCTATGCTCAAGCAACCTCATAAATATTCATGTTTGAGGTATGCTGGTATCTAAATGTCCACTATGCTGAGTGCAGATATGTCAGATTAAAAAAAAAAATGTCCTCTTCCAAGGAGACTGCAGTTGAGAGAAACAAAAAGATGGGATATATATCGGTACAGATAAAATAAAAGCAATGACTGCTGTCCTGCTGGGAAGGTAGCATGGCCTCATAGTGACCTCGGAGAGAGGGCCGCAACTGGGACAAGCAGGATCTCCTCCTTGGCTGCCAGTGGATGCTCTGGTGCTGCTTTACCTGCTGCCTAGGCTCTGCTTTTGCTGATGTAATTCAGCTGTAGGAAATGCTCTGAGCAGTTTCTCCATTCACCTTTGACTTACTGTCCCTTTCTGACCCAACCAACACTTTCCAGGAGCAGCACCTGGTTCCCCACCTTCTGCATAAGCCTGCAGAGTGCCCTGCCCAGCAGCTCTTGGTGTGGGGCTTCTACTCCCAGTTCGCACCTTGGGCAATGCTGCTCTGCTATGGGTGTCCTCCTTCTGGCTCTTCTGCATCAAATAAACCTTTGTCTTCATTTTTATGATCCTGCCCTTTCTTATCCCAGCTGTCTGTAATCTTTTGTCAGCTGCTGGGATGTCATCTTCTGCCTGCAGTTGGCTAGGGATGCTCAGCCTTGTCCCTTCTTCTCTGCTGTGCTTGGGGATCATAGAATCAGTAAGGTTGGAAGGGACCTCTGGAGATCATCTAGGCCAACCTCCCTGCTCAGCAGGGTCACCTAGAGCATGTTAGACAGGGTTGCGTCCAGGTGGGCCTTGAAAATCTCCAGAGAAGGAGACTCCACAACCTCTCTGGGCAGCCTGTGCCAGTGCTCTGGGATGCAGTGTTTCCATCAACATCTGGGAAGCCACATTGCTGATCAGCTTCTGGTCTGTAATGCTCCTTCTGCGCGATGCCCAAAAGCGCGACGGCGCTTTGGCTGCTCCAAACCCACCAACCTATCATTCTGACCTCATTTTTTCCTTATTTCCCTAGCTGTCGGTAGCCATCTGTTACATTTTGTCTGATACGTGCAACATTAGCGCCCAGAGTCTTCCTCAGAGTGGAAATACAAAAGCAGTAGTTATCTTTCCCAAAATTCAATTCTTGCCTTCTTGTCTAATTTACGTAGTGTAATCAATATCAATAGGACTTGTAAACCACATTTTTGCAATGAAAAGTGGTGCAAGAGTATATAATATACAATTGCTATTACCATTATAAATGGCATCTTTCCTTGCAACACTTGAAGTATCACTTCATTTTATTTTTGTATTTTTTATTGTATTCTGTCAGAGGCTTAAGGAAGAAAAATGTGAGTGATTGTAAAGGAAAATTTGGGCTGTGAGTAGAGCCCTCCCTTGTTAGTACTTTTTTCAAAAGTACTCTGGTTTGTTGTAAATACAAATGACCTTGAAAATTTCTTTGACAATATTCCTTCTCCTTTGCCATTACATAGCAGTGAATTGCTTGGCAGCCTTTTCCTTACAGGGAAGATAATGAACAGCAAGATATAATAATCATAGAAGTAACAAAAGATATTAACACTCCTAACACTCCTTGACTGAGGTGGCTTGCTTTTTTGCTTCCTTCTCTTTTATTTTCTTTTTCTTTTTTTCTCTGAGAAAGCACAGCTATAGTGTAAAGACTGTTCAAAAATCACTGTTTTGGGGGGACAAACATCCTTTCACTTCAAATAAATAGTAACAAAAAATAGAAATAACTACCTATGAAATCAAGTATTACATAAAATATTTTCGTTAATTGATAAATTGGCTGAGGCCAGTAGTAATAAAGACTGCGGTTATCTGAATGGATGTGATCAACCCCTCGGATAAATTACTAGCACTGTAGAAAGGCTTGTGACTAACAGAAAGTCATTTAGTTCAGGGAGGTCTTGTAGGCCTCATAAAATAACTCTTGATTTATAATTACACACTAATCTCAAATATTCTCTTGAAGTAGGGGGATAACAAACAGAAAAAAATAAACTGATACACATTACTGATATCAGCAACAGAATTTTGCAGCCAATGGCACACTGTGAGAAGCTCTTCAAAGCTTGTATTTTTGCTAACCTGTTATTTCATGTATCCAGTTATTTATACTGTGTGAAGCGGAATGCTGTGCATTTTCAAAGTCACTTATATAGACAAACTAAATTATTTTTGCATTTCTTCAGTAGTTATGCTTTTTTAAAAATCCCAGTTTTAGCTGAGTGTTTAGACCTAACATAAAGAGCATAAAAATAGATCTGAACTTCTCTAACATCAGGCCATAATTGTTGCTGTGACTTTCAGGGGAAATTTTCTGCTGGCAGCATTACCGTTCTTTATCACGAGAAAAATGTTATTGGTGTAAAGAGCGCGCACGACTTAAAAATGTGGGGGTTTGCCCTTCTGCTTACGTAGTTTCCAGAATGCCAAACTTGGTGCAACAGAGAAGCATTTTCCAGTTCTCAGATGAAAAAGCAAGAATCAGAACTGTAGCCTTGCTCAAAGCCGTCCTGCCCTAAGAACCGATCGCAGCTCTCGCTGACCTGTCAGCCGTATTGACGCGGCAAAGGCGCGTGCTCTGCGCCTGTGCCCATTCTCTTATTAATTAGAAAGCACATAAGAAAAAACGAGACTAGTGAACGCTGACAAGTGTCCCTGGTGATCTGATGCTCTGAGGTTTTTTTATGTATAGGATTTTCGGGGTAGTACTAAGGGCACTTGGAATGCTTTTAACAATCTTGTTTCCTGCAACGTTAAGTCTGTAGTGGAGCGCTGTGGAGACACCTTTAAAGGTTTTCATAGTGCTTTTCACTTCTTTCCTTCCTCAGCTGTCGAGTTCTTTATACTAGAATTTCCCAAATTTATAAATAGCACATTTCAAGACATGAAAATGCACGTGCACTCTTAAGCTTTAAGGATTGCATAATTCAGCAAAATGGTTAAAAGTGCTGATATTTAAATTATGATTAGCATCTACTGAAGTGAAGGCTAGAGCAGAAGAGCATCGCTGTATCAGCTGGAACAGCTTTCCAGCGTCTCTGACGGCTAAGAATGCTTCTTTCAAACAAAAAATGGACTGGAGAACAGCTATCCGCCCAGTGTTTTTAAAAATATTGCTCTGTATATACTGTAGAGAATACCGCGAATGTGCTCTCTCTTAAAGGCAAATATAAGTCTTAAGTTTGATCAATGTTTCTATTATTTCCTAACGTGTTTTCCAGTACTAATTCTCAAGCTTGTATGATATTACAGGCTGCAAAAAAAATCCATAATCTTAGTCATACTGATTTTAGATTAAGGTATTGTATTTGTCTGGCTCTTTTTTGCTTTTGCTTGAACAGAGCATCCTGTGAGGGCAGTAGGGCTGATGACTGGAGAACAGCACTGTGCGGTTTTCGTATTGAGTGAGCTCGCATCCACGGAGCTGCTCTTCTAGCAGCTAAAGTTAAATCCTTGTATATTCTCTTTATGCCTCAGAAGTGTTTGTATTTACTGGAGTATATTTTAAGCTTTATAGGTTGGCATGTGCGGCACTTATTTGTCTTTTGAACTGTGACCACTAGATCAGGTAGAAGATACAGAGACACCCCCCAATTCATGAATATTGACTTAGTTGTATTATAATTTTGTTTCAGTGCTTAGGGAAAGGACCTGAACTTGCGTAAGTGTGTAATTGGACAGAAGCATCCTATGGCTAAGGTGTCTTCACTTAGGGTAAAATCAGCTTTTGTCCGCCCGTGGGACAGGCTGACTGCTGCTCCGGGATGCTGAGCGTTTTCCATCCTTCATTAGGACTCATCGTACCGGACTCCCCGAACCCTGTAAGATTAAGCCACCCCTGTGAAATCCTAATGGAGGTCAACGCCTCCCCGGTGCAGCTTTTTACTTGCATGCAGTTTTAACACCATTGACCTCTGGACAGCGATAGCGGGGAGGAAGCTGGTCACTTATTTGGATGCGCTGCGTGATTTCCAACAGGAATAATAAACACTAGAGACTGAACTCCTTTATGATCATCTCCTCTGCTGTTAAGTGTCTATTTTGTGAATGTTAGGTAGTGGTTAATATTGTGGGTCAGGAATAGTAAGTTATTTGCCTATAGCAGAACTCAAACTGTATTAAAATGTGGTCTTACGAGGTAAATAAGCATATATTTTAAGATTTGCAAGTACAGGAATGTTTTGTATTTTTTAGAGGTCAAGAGCAATTGGCCACAAGTCAAAGAATAGCCAGAAGCAAACTAAGATTCACCACCAACACTGAATTGCTGGAGGTGAATCTGCATGTTTTGCACATGTCCAGATGTTCTTTTCAGTTCATTGCTGGCAAGCAGCCCTATTAGTCTAAATCATACGAAATATAAAGCTCTTTGTGGCACGTACAAAGGGATTGTATACATTGCAGATATAAATCTCCAACAGGATTTTCTATGTAACTATCACTATGGCATTTTAAACAACATTTTAAAAAAATATAAAGGATGGTAGTATTCCCACTGATAGTGGGAAATTATTTAGAAATTCAGTAATTGTTACATGCAAGTTTCCTGTTTTCAGCTTTGCGCTTCAGAAGACCCTGATCACACAAAGCAAAGGAGGAGACAGCATGATTTTATGAATTCACTTATTCAGAGTATGCTTCGTGGTAGGCAAGAATCTTCAGCCTGGATCGCTTCTTGGTAATCACTGGTAACAGTTTAAATGGGGTTTGCAGGATGAAGACTGAGTTTGACCTGAGTGAGTCTGGTAGAAATTTGGTTCATTTCCTGGCATAACTATCATTTAAAATAACTGTCTATTATATAGCTATACAGTATCAGAATATGAGTTCTATTAAAAGAAGAGATACCTGTTGGGGCTGCAGAAATTGCTCTTCTCCTGCTGGTGCAGCGCTCATGCGCTTGTGGGTGCTCGGAGGTCTTCTGCTCCTCATTGGTGCATATGGGGCACAGTGTCTCCTTCCCTGGAAGGCAAGGTCTGTTGTTTGCTATCCGGCTATTTTTTAGTGTCTGCAGTGTTCATGCAAGGTAACAGACAGCATATTGTACCAGGGTTCAAGCATCCTCTTTGGGGCTTAGCTGTAAAATAAGGATACTGACACCATCTCTTTGCAAAGTGCTTTGAGATACACAGATGAAAAAGTTCAAATATTATCTAGCAGATTGTGTTGTTTGATGAGGGAATGCGGTTCCTAAGGTTGAACTCAGAAGTTTGTAGCAAATTAAGGATATGGGTTTTTATTGTGTGCACTTTAGAAATTCTTGATCATGTCTCATCCAGCAGAAGAGTAATGTATAATATACAAAAAGTACAGAGTTAGCTGTTTTTAACATCTTGCTGAATGTATGAACATATTGTAAGATAATTTTTAAGCAAGCTAACATTTTTGGCTACATAATTATATGAACTTACCTTATGCTAAAGGAAGATGGATTGTGCATGGCACTTGAGAGATAAGAGACTGACACAGCTGATCAGGCTGTTGGTCTGCATATGTCTGGTTTTAGTGCAGTGATACTCCATTCAGTTGCTCCCTTCTCTATGGCTTTATTAAGCCAGATGTACAGAACTGTAATATTGAACATATATAGACGTTGGACCTTGTCTGAATGTTGATCTAACTTGCTTCTTTTGAAGGAATTACTTGCATTTTGACTGTATTAGAAACAGTAGGAGTTTTCAAAAGATTTTGAGATCAGATCTGCCACTTGGCAAGTGGTGTAGAAGTTTGGGAAAATACGCCGCAGTCACAGGGAATTCTTCCGTTGAAGGCAGAATAACGCATCAGTGCTCTTGCTTTGTTTACCTTTATTTTATATCGCAATAGTGTTTGGTCATGGCAACATTAAAATCACAAAAGTTACCTTTTTTTAATGAAACAAGAATTTTCATTGACATCTCATTTTCAGTGAGGTAAGCTTAATGTTAGAGCATAAGTGCATTTGTACTAAAACCTATAAAGACTCCCTGGGTAAGAGCACTTTTCTGTAAGAGTCAGATAGCCATCATATTCCTCTTCTTGCACGTAGAGATGCAGGACACTTGTCTAGGGCCGCCCAGCAGGAAAGGTGAGTATCCTGCTCTGAGCCGTTGCAATGGGCTGCATGGCCCTGTGGTGGCTGGGCAGGTATTGCAAAGGACCCGAGCAGTTATATGTGAGTCCAAGCAGTGTATATCACTCACTGCCGAGATATCTACAGGAGTATTTAATGTACTCAGAGAGAATGTCCAAATTTGTGTTGCTTGCTACCTTTATTTTCCCCCGTGGTCCTGCTTATGTTCTCCAAATCTGGACTTAGTAATATTCTTGTCTGAAGTGAGAGATTTGTAAAATACATTTTGTTATGCAGTCTAATAAAAATTCTGCAGAAGAAAGAGTATCAGCTGTTTATGATCATCTATTACTTCTGGAATCAGCTTGGGAAAGGACATTCTAGGTTTAGTAATCCAGTAATTCCTGTTGCTAAACTTTCAGAAAATGTGATTATTTTTTAATGTAAATAGAGCTGCAGGGCTTTTTTGGTAAAACATAGTTGTTTGTTATTCCTTGTACTAGATACATAGTCTGTATCTTGTTTTGGTCATGATTGCTCATGCTACCATATGGGAGTTTGTTCACATTCTAGTTCAGCTGAAATCTGTTGCCATGTGTTTGACTACTCATAGTCTTTTTTAAGGCTTGTCTATTCATTGGCTGAATTTATTGGCTTACTTTTATAAAAAAGATAAACACTAAAGTCAGATGTGATGCTAGGACAGTAAAGACTAGGGAAAGCAGTTCTTTACAGTATGGCTGCTCTCTAACGATGCTCTCAAACAAGTCCTAGAAATTATTTTTGAAGCAGGAATGATTATTCTGTCTGAAAACCATAGTTAATGCATGCAGCTAGTTACAAAGCAGGCGTGGGCAAATGCGGCCATATGTGGAATATCCCAGGGTCGTAGACTTGCAGGCTTGAGAGAAGCAGCTGGTTTCTCTGAGGCCCTTAGACTTTGCTGAAATGACCTGGCGAGACACACAAGGGAACAGGAAGAAATGTGGAAGTTCAAGGTCTGGGGAGTTCACAGAGATGTTCCTGACCAGAGGGAGCCCTGGGCTGGGCAGTCAGACCTGCTGATGGTCCCACGCTGTGGAAGAAGCAGTACCTAGTGGGATCGTGATGGTCGTTGTTGCTTGCTTTGGTGCATGTCCTTTGAGTATTGCTGTATTAGATAAACAGGGCTATTCAGTAAGGGGAAAAAAGACGCATTTCTTGTTTTGCGTTGTTTGCTTCCAAGAAGCGGTACTATCATCAGATTGGAGCAAACATACTGGTTTTAGACGCACAATGTTGACTTCATTTTCCAAACATTCGATACGAATAATTCCAAATGTTTAAAAATGTAGCTTTGTTTACTCGTCTTCTCACCTATATGTATGAACAAACAACTTTTTTCAAGTGGTTTATTGTTGTTCTGATACATCACTGTTGCTCAACAAATCTGGTTGAGTTGTGCGAGGGTTTTGTGTGGCACTTAGGCATCCAGTTGGAAGAGCCTAACTGCGTGGGAGTACTGCAATGCTCTTACTCATTAGTTTCCTTTGCAATTCAATGAGCTCAGTTAGAGTGAAAATAGGTCTGTCAAACCATGAAACTGATGACTGACTGAAAAACAGTTTAAAGGAAAGCAGGAAAAAAAAAGAAGATATAAATTCCCAATCAGCACCAAGCTTGACTACATTATCCCTGGTCTGCCACATAACAATGTAATCTCACAAGTCTCTGCTGCTTTCACAGGCCTAAGATGAGAGAGAAGTAATCTAATGAAAACAATTATAGCAAGCGAACACAACTTTGAAAATGATATGAATGCAATAGAAGGATAGAAATAAACCTTAAAACAAAGGAGCAGATCTTTTGCTCTCGGGAGGGAGTCTTGGGATCCAGTGAATGCTGCCTGTGAGAACTGAGGGTGCTTTGATGTGTAATTTTATGCAGGTCTTACAGATATCTGTGCAATCTCTTGACACACATTTCTATATTAAATAGCATTACTGCGTGTGCTGGTTCCCCCACACTATTGTGATGGATGCCAGACTAGTGAGAGCAACACCTTACTCCAGTCGGTACCATACTGTGAAATCTGCAGGAATCTTGTAAAACCCACTTACTCCAACCAGTTCCACCTGTTTGTTTTGTAGAAACAAAGATTTTTTTTTTTCTAGTGAGAGCAATAACTTCAAAGAGACATTGGTACTTTGCTCCACTATGCAATCCTCAGGCTTTTCCGCCACAGACTTGACATGAAAAGCACTGGAGGGCACTTGACCACTGTGAATTTTTATAGCATGCCACAATTGCAGAAACATCTGTGCACATAAAAACACAGTGGAAAATGCAATATTTCACCTCACATTTTGAAATCTAGATACAGACTGTTCCTTTTCTTTTGCAAAACACAAAGCTCATCAACAAAGATATTTCTGCCAGGGTATAAAAAGTGGCTCTATCCATCATTCTCATGTCAGACATAGATCCATTCCAAGTTAAACCTTATTTTTCTTACACGGATTGTTGGATCTAAGGGGCACAGTCTGTTTGTTCTGCTCAGATGAGAGCCCCAAGTACATCAGTAATAAGTTTGCCTGTGAGTAGAGTGAACAGTATTTCTTCAAGAAGGAGTTCAGGAGCTACACTTCCAGGGTGACACAGGACCTGGTTTGAGCCTATGCTCAAGGCCGTGTTCATCCACCTGTTCTTCAGCTGTTGGTGATGCCTGTTAGTCTATGGGGCAACTCTCCTAGGAAATGCCTGGAGATAAGCTGGGTACAAACTCTGCTTCAGAAAATATTCAAGAGTATATTTATCTGGTAGCGCAGATGAGCTGGCAGACTTGTATTGGGCTTTATCTTCAGGTGTCTCTGCTGGCTTTGAATCAGTGCCATATGTGTGGTCAAAAATGACATTCTGGAGGAAGTCTTTTTAAGGAAGGCGATTTTGTCATCTGCCCCAAGAACAGGCAATATTAGTACCCCAGTTCAAGTTGAATCAGTCTCTTGACAAGGCTGACATGGTTTTAAGGAACTGTCTCTCTTCGATCTTTGTGAGATGAATGAAATACAGAGCCAGGATGTTATATATCTGCTGTGATTGTTACCTTGTTTCTATTAACAACCTGTGCATGGTAATATATCTCTATTTTTATTAAATACAAAATTATCTAACAAATACATTTGCTAAAGCTGTTTTTCAAGTGTACCCTGTAGTTCAAAGCTAGATAGCTACCCAGAGATAGTAAGTCATAGTTTGACTGTAATGGGTGAGCTGAAAAACTGTTAACTAGTTTAATTAGTGTAAAAAAAAAAAAAAAAAAAAAAAAACTGCTTTTTGCATTGCCCTACCTGATTAGTGGTACCATATCAAATAAAAAATGACCTATTTTCAGGTCTTTAATAGCGTTTCAATCGTTGTAACACAGGTTCTAGTTTTGGGATGGGCACCAGAATGTCTCTTTCTGAAACCACGAACATAGAAGAGCATCTCCAAGTAGATGGTGTGCAGAATTGCCATCCTGACCTGAAAGTCTCTTGGTGTTTCAGAGTTTAAATATGGGTCAGCTCAGTATTTGATTGAAGAGAAACTCATCTTGAAGTAGTGTGCAAGATTCAGGGCTGTAACTTGAGATGAACTTATAAGGGAACTGGCTCAGCTCCCACCCCAGCCTTCTGAAGTATTGCTGTGAGGCTAAGGATGAACACATACATGGTGGATTTCCTAGATTTCATAAAAACCAAATGGTTATTTCAGTTACTGGAAGAAAAAGTCTGAGTATAGGAGAAAAGTCTGTTTATGTGTGTAGGCATCTTCTTTCTTTCTCTCTGTTAACAGTTTCCCCTTTCCCACTCTAGACTGTCTGCAAAATGTAATATTGCAAGCAACAAACTAAAAAGAAAAGTTTCTTTAGGAAGTTTGTCTTGCCTTCAAGGCAGAGGACTTGGGCAGCACAAGAGCTGAGACTTTGAATGAGTACAGTCAAAGTTCAGGTCTTCTGAAACTTTTCACTACTAAAGTTACATTAAGCTAGATATGTTCATCAAATTCCAGTATGCACAATTAAGTTTCCACTGATGCTTCTATTAAATATAATACTACGCTTTACTACTTTTCCTGAAACTGTCATCTAGTGGACTCCTATACTGCTGAATGCATTTCATCTCATAACAGTACTGAAGGAGGCGAGGAAAAATAATTCCATTGCATTTATAAATTCAGTATTTTTGCCAGGATACCCAAGACACAGTTTGTCAATGGGAAGAGGCATATTTTTGGATGAAAATTCTGCACCATTTAGGAAGCAATCTCACCCTGATATATTTGTTCCGTAATGCCTCCAGTTGTTCCTTAGGTATTAGAACAGCTGATGCTGATTAATATAATACGCTAGTAGATCAAATAAAGACTGTTGGAGAAGAGTGTATGTTTCCAGGCATTATTTTCTTCATGAACTAAAAGAAAAAATGATAGAGGAGTTGTATAGTAATTCACTAGAGGGAATTTTGTATAATTTTTTGTGCTTTTTTTAAAACTAAACAGCCAAGGTACAAAGGTTCCATGACACAGAATTAGTGTGCAGCAATAATCAGGCTTGTAACCAGGATTATGAACAGAGTAGATGAGGATTTTTTTAATCTGATTGTAGATTTACACGCAATAAATAATGGAGTATTTTTGACTCCCTTGCATGCTGGCATAGATTTTAATGTTGTGAGTAGGAGGGAGTTGTTTGAGATGATAAAACAGGAAAATAAATCACCCCAGAGTATTCAGATTACTTGCATATTTCCACCAAGCAGAACAAAATTAACAGGTAACCATCATGAAAGCAAAATGTTTCTGATTCTTCAAGTAGGTTATAAATACAGAAAAAGTGACTATATATGCTGTTCATGAAGTGCTTCTCATCTTGAAGTACTTTGTGCTTATAAAGTGAAAAGGTTCCTAGAAATGGGAGGGTGATCAAAGCTCTTTGGGAGGGGATTCAGGTAATATTTGAGTTCTGTAACTCCAGCTTTACTTTATTGCTTCTCTTGATTATCCTTTGTTGTATGGGTGGTTCTTGTTTTAAATCCAGTTTGAACACGGAGACAAAAACTCACAGGATAAGGTTTGAAGGGACTTGAGAAAGTCATCCATTCCAGCCTGCTGCAGCAGCAGGGTGGGGGCAAGGTTACTCAGGCCTTTATCCTTTTGGGTCTTGAACAGCTTCAGGGACAGAGGTGGCACAACCTCCTGCGCCCCTGTTCCCAGGACTTGGCTGTCATCCCGTGCCCTGAACCTACCCACCAATCCTAGCCTTCCTGGATTCCAGCAACGGAAAGCTCAGCTAATGAGTGATGCGATGGACCTGGTTCTGCTTTGTTTTGTAGGTATGTTTATATACTATGCAGAATAAATGCATGAGCTTTCGTTAATTAGAGTACTCCATAGATAGCTGCAGAGGCGTATGTTTCTGAGAAGAGAGATAAAAGCGAGGAATTTGTATCTAGAGCCTTTGATGGCTGCCTAAATACAAGCCTGGCTTGTATAAAAATGCAAGGGAGACTGGGTTGGGGGGTTCAGGAGATGTAGGGAAACGGACCTCTTCCAGGTGGAGGCTCTAGTGACCTAAAGTTCTGAACATCGGATTTATATTTGACGCAGCCTATAGTGTCCCAACAGTCTTTCCCAGACTGCACCTTTTCCACTTTTCCTTGCTCCAGAATTTGCTGCTCTATCAGACTGCAGGTAACCTCAGTAGTCAGAGGTCTCCATTAAAATGCGCTCAATAACGACAATTAATGGTGATGTTTTAATTGCTCTCGTGGTGTTCCAGAGTCGCTGCTGTGTTGAGAAAGTGCACAGATACACAGCTCCCAGAGGTACTTGTTTCAGGCTTTTAAGACATAACAAAAACCAGCCTATTAACATTGGGTTCCAGATTGAACATTTTCTTCACAGCAGGAAAAGCAGTGTTATATGTACTACTTGATTTAGGGTTTTCTGAGTCCTGCTTCGCCCCTGTGGTTCTTTCTGGCAATTTGGATTTTGTGCAAGCCACAGGTATTTGTTCTGTTTCATGTCAGCACAAGTTGCAGCTCTGGGCATATCTCCTGGAACGTTGTACCCCCTACCGCAGGCACTGTTTCTTTGCAGCAGGTTTGGGTGTTCTTGAATTTATGGTACTGAAAGAAAAAAGTGAATGCTGTAACTGATTTTTAACTACCAGTACAGCCATTTTTAAGCTATAAAGGCTCCCTCTGTTCCTCCAGAAATAGCCTTATTCTCTGTGTACACACATGGATTCTGAAGCACATTTCTACAGCAAAGTCTCTGCTAGGGAGATCTAGGATATATATATTTTTTAAACAAATTACACAACATGATTCTGCTGTCCAGTGCATTAGCATGAATTAATGTTTCTAGGCCAAGTTCAAATAGTAAACACAATTTTGTGTAGCATGTTGCAGTCAATGTGCAAAAATATGAATTGTATATTGGTGTGGTACTTGACTCTGCCAATAGCTTCATACAATCAGTAGCAATGTTACAATGGGGAAAACAAATCAATAAATTTAGTGTGTATTGCAGTGTAGGTTTTCCTTGGCTTGTGATTATCATCTGCAAATAACATTTCTGCTAAGCACCCAGTTTATAAACCCTACATGACTTACAGATTATCAAGATTTAAAGAGAAAATAGAGAATACACTGTGAATATAATGCTGTGCTGGCAAAGAGGGACTAGGTGACCCAAATAGATTTTTTACATTTCTAACTGCACTGATCTTATGAATTTTATATTTAAATCTAGAGAAGCATATAAAAGCAAGTAATTGAAGTTAATATTTTCGTTCAGTTAGTGTCTGTCTTATTTTGTTAATCTTTTAACTGGCTTTACCACCTAGGCAGGTAGGCCTATGGGGGTCCTGACAAGTCTAAGGGGGCCTGTAGACTACCGGGCACGTGCAGATAAGCGGCTAGGCGTGTGCCAAGCGAGCAGCCCTTTGAGTCAGCCGAGGCCACAAAGGAAGTTCTTTCTCCACCAGTGAAGCCTAAAATCTTCTGTTCCTGGGCATGTGTCCCTGGATGCATATTCCCAAAGTTCTCCAGTCTAAATTTTCCCTTTATGTCTCAAGTGGACGGGAGAAAGAATGATTAATTTAACCACATTAGGTCTTATTTCCTGTCGCACTGGAGATGATCATCGTGGAATTGCTGTACAGGCACAGGGGTGTTCCCTGCCCGAGCCTGCGTGCAAAGCCCCGCTTCCGAGGGCGAGGTTGCATGGGCTTAACTCCTGCCTAGAGCGTTCCCATAGGATGTAAGGGGATTGCGGGTATGTTTCTTAAAATTTCCCCCAGGCCTGACCATTTTTGGGAGGGGACTTTCTTGGCCAGCTCACCCCTCTGGCAGCCCAGAGCCCTGCTTTTGTGGCTGTGCAGGGCTGCTTGCTCCCTGCAACTTGGTGCTGAGCACCCAGCAAAGCTTGAGCATGATTTAGAGCCTGGAGCGAGAACACCAAGCCTGCGCCAACAGCCAGAGGCACCGACCAAACCTGGGCAGCTGCTTTAACCGCTGCTACTTGGTGAAATTCCTCAGAGCTCTTTTCCCATTAAGAAAAGAGCATTAGAACAAACCCTTAAAAATAACAGGAGACTAGACTACATTTTTTATTAGGCTGAAGCCTAAAGAAATTCAGGCTCTAGAGAAAGAATCTAACCCCCCAGACTAGAGATTAGACCAACAGTTGGGTCATAATGTCAAAACTAGAGGAGTGTGAATGTTGTTCAACCTTGACAGCTTTAAATAAAAATAAGGTTTTTTGTAGCTTTGAGGTCTTTTCTGCCTATGGTTTGATAATGTCAAGTGATTCTGTGGAAAATGTACCACCAAAAATTAATAAATGTCTCTTGGAATTGCTCAATCAGCAAACAAGAAATGTCACTTTATACTGCGCAGAACTGGAAAGTATGCGCATATTCCATTGCCCTTTCGTGGCAAAAATAGTGTTTCTTGACTGATGACACAGCATGAGTCTCCAGTTTTCACTAACGGGTCTGTGCCTTTGTAGGGGAGACCATTCCATGAAGTTCCTGAAGGAGATGGTATGCAGCAGTGGGGAAATCGTAAAAGGATGTGAATGCATAATACGCAGAAAACACCGTTAAGACACATGTGCGAATTAAGGGCACAAATATATGCTTCAAATGAAGGATGTGAAGACTAGTTAGGAAACAATTTGGGTCTAGCTGCCAACACAAGGAAGGGCCAATAATGAAGCCTCAAGCAGGAGGAATGGTCTTGACATTTTTTTTTAATTAAAAACGGTGTCTGTGTTTTGAACGATAGCAATGCAGTACTGAATTGGGCTGATGTTGCCCCAGAGTATCTTTGCAGGAAAAAGGTGGCGGAAAGTTCAGCCAGCTGAATAATCCCATCTGCAGAACATTCAAAATGTTTGATAATGACATATAATTCACAATTTATACAGATGTAGCAGATGCTTAAAAACTCCAAATTTACTGTCCTTGAATATATGCAGAGTTGCAATGACAAAAGGGATGGTTAAAATTTTCATGGCACCCACTGCATTTGTAATCATCTGAATGCTAAGAGGTCTGTACGAATTTTTTGTAGTAGTAAACAGTAATGATTTGTACCATCATCCCTATTTTATAATTAAATTCTTATTTGTTGGTGTTATTAACAAGCATTCCAGTAAAATGTAGTAGTGATAAAATAGTATTTATTGTCACAGTATTTCAGCTGATGCATGTAGAGGAAGCATATGGAATGCTTTCAATTGGACTTTGCCTTGTTGATAAATATATTTTATAACTTGATTGCAGTAAACACATTAATTGAATGACTAAACTATATGACTTTAACCTTTTATGCTTGCCTTACGCATCATTTAAAAGGACATCAGAAAAGTTTCAGATTGTATTTGCAATATTCGCTTTAGCGGTGTTTCTCAGTATTAATAGGTTTTCAGAAACTCTCAGAAAATTTCTGTTCATATGGAAATGAGTAAATATGTAGACACTGTTGCTACAGTAGATGATAACACCCTTTTGCAAGATGCAGCCGAAGAACACTGGAATCGAGCAGTGAATAACAACCAAATGACCTTACCCTTTAAAAAGGCAGAGAAGTTATCTCATCAGAACACCTAGAGATCTCTCCCGTAAACTGTGCGGTTTGTCTATCCAATTAGAGATAACATTGACATAAAATTGTCTATATTCCTGCGATACTCTTTCCTCTGAGCTGTAGGATGTTTGCTGTTTCTTACAAGCTACTTACTGAAGTCTAGTCAAGCCGTGCTTGTAATGGTCCTGTGCGCGCTGACATTCGTTAGTGTATCCTCCGATTACGGGTAATACTTCACTCCACGGTAGCAGAAACTCGGTCTATTGTGGTGATGCGTGTGTGTGAAATGCTGTATTTCTAGGACCACTCAGCAAGCGTGAGTTTTGTTTTTGCTGCTGCAAATAGGAGTGAGCTCAGAAGTCCAAAATGAGATAATCCTATGTTATTTTCTGTCTAAGAACTAATTCACCTATGAGGTAAATTCACTATTTTTAGGTTTACTTACTACAGCCTGATGGAAAAAGGTACTGGTTGCATTAAATTTTGTAGATTTAAAAGAAGCATGTGGAACTATCACGTTTAAAATGCTTGTAATTGTAATGCTTAAAGTGCTTTTCCCTATTACTTTTGGTAATTCTGAAGTATGATTTCAGTAATATATTTTTTGATTCTTAAAGTTACTTGAACATTGAGAATACCACATTGAATGCCACAGGCAATGAAAAGGAGATTTTTGGTAAAGAACTACTAATAATAACTCTACTTCTACCTTAATTATATTTCCATTTTGGAGAGAAAGGAAAAAAAAAAAAAACTGCGTTATCATCCTTGAGTGCCCTTTAAATCAGGACACTGTTGACACTTTGTTTCCAATTAACAGTAAAAACCTTCTTTGATCCTTTGACTTTTTTATGAGATGAATTTATATTTTCTAGACTAACATGCATGACAACATAATTCTCCACACTCATTAATATTCAACTTCTTTGCTTTAATGAGGGAGATGAGGAGGAATGGAATGTCATCTGCTTATCTAAAGCAGCAAGGACTTTGCTAATATTCACAGACAAAAAAAACCCCTCCATTTAAATAACACTAAAACTGTGACACATTTGGTCAAAAACAGGTCATTCAAAATTAAGCCTGACACTCGGAGCTGAATGAGATCTGTGTGGGGTTTTCCAGTATAAAAAGTAGGAAACCCTGATTTTCCACTTACTGATTTGTTTTCCTTATCCTTTTTGAAGTAGGATTTGTGGGAAGGGCTGCTAGGTTCATTCCTAGAAATTAAATAGGCTCCGCCACCCTATGTGGCACCATGTTGTGTTTCCCAGTGTTGTGAGGCCAAGCGCTGGTGGGACCCTCAGAGGATACGAGTCGGCAGGACACCACTGACTTCATCCCACCAGCTGGGCTGGCCCTACACCTCTCTGCTTTAGACTCCTACAGGGAATTCACAGATTTTTAGTTTTGTCCACATTAGCATGTCTTTGAAATGCATTTAATCCAGATGTTAATAAACACTACTGCAGTATATCCCCTGCAACTTGACTCAAATAAAGCGCACGTGCATCTTATGTTCCTTTAGTCATTGCAGGAGAGCTTTCACTGGAAATTTTGTATTTAGCTCAAATGCCAAAAGTTTTGTTAAAATTAATGTAAAATTCACTTTTGTAATTTGGGTGGAATGGCAAGAGCATACTCTTTTCCCCTCCTCCCGTGTCCTGTTTGTTGCTCTTCATTAACAAGAGTACGAACCTTGTATCAAATGAGTTCTTTAAGTTCCAATACAAGTTGGATTTCTTAAAGAAAAAAAAAAAAAAAATCCCCTGAACCAGCTACTCAGTCAATTTAAGTGCTGGTACTAATACTTCAGTAACGTTTCAAAAATAGTTCAAATAACCCATGTTACTTTCAGCAGTTCCAGAATGCTTTACTCCTGTGTGCAGGACCTGGTCCTGAATTTTTTGCATGACTGTGAGAATTTTTGGGGCTAGGAGTTTGACTATAAACCAACAGAGATCTATTCCAATACTTTTTACTTCATGATGGAAACTGATGTCAGCATTACAACTAAAATGGAAAATATTGTACAAAGCTGTTAGAAAAAATTCTCCATTAACAGCAAGCTTGAAAACCTGAAAACAGTGGCAACACTGATAATTTATAGATGGAGTTAAAGGAAATGCACAAAGCTTGCAGTCATCTAAGGATAAAATATAAATAATATAAAGTAATTGAATTAAAAATCACAAAGCTAAGTCACGATATCTGAGATATTGTTAGTACTGTGGATTCATAAAATAAGCTTTAGAATATTCTAAAACTGTACACAATTCTTTTTCTTTGTGAAATATCCTTTTTGACTGGTCTATTTTGCACTAGTTTCCTTGATATTGGATGCTTTTCATCTTATAGAAGTTCTGCTGATAGCACCAAGATTTGAAGGCTTTTAAAAAAAATAGATTAAGAACTGTTATTTGAAGCATCTTTTTTCACATATTTTGAAATGAGGCAAATTAAGTCATTGTTTTTTCTACACTCTTTCCTATACAGCTCAGATTTTTAGTATTGTAATGTTGGGGGGTGGGGTATCAGGAATTGTGACTGAATCGTGCACCTTCCAAAATCATTGATTCCAGCAGAAGCATACAGTCTAAAATATCTTTCTGGATGGATGGAGAAATGTGGCTGAATGACTGGGGGAGAGGCTAGCGCATGTGCTACAGACAAGGTAACTCTAGCATGTGCTGCAGGCAGTTCCTCTGAGTGTGAGGACATCTTCAGTGATTTGTCCTTCAGCTTCCTCCTACATGTGAGGTGGTGGGTCGGTGAGAGGTGAGAAAGCCCAGCGAGAGCAAGCCCACAGAGGCGGGTAGAGTTTTAGCAAAGGAGAGGAATGTCTGGAGATGGACAACCGTTGGAGCCCTATGCTGAGGCTTGTCAGGTGTGACTTTCATGCTTACCTGTAGAGATCTGTGTCTCCAAAGCAACAATAAATAAAACAAGGCAGCAGCTGGTATGTTAGCTGTACATCTCATACCTATCTGTGGGGTCTGCCTTGATGTTGTCTTAGGCCATAAAATAATCTACTATTCTGTTTGCCCAGTGCACAGCAAAATGCATGACTCATGGGCCAACCAAAGATTGCTATGTAAATATATGG
Organism: Rhea pennata; assembly: GCF_028389875.1. Lineage (NCBI taxonomy): Eukaryota > Metazoa > Chordata > Aves > Rheiformes > Rheidae > Rhea > Rhea pennata. The sequence continues at coordinate 18,007,692 of NC_084673.1, read as the reverse complement.
CTGGAAAATCGCTATTTCAGTATGTTCATTCTTTTTAACTCAGGGTTGCAGCACTATATCTTCCATGCAGGTGACAAATTCAGGTGGAAAGCAATAGATGTAACAAATAGATTTAAAAACAGGAGTTATCAAAATGCTGTGAAGACTGGAGCAGCCATTCAGTAAGGGCAAAGGAATTCTTAGATCAGAATTCTTAGATAACAAAAAGGATTAAATCAAGTATAGTAGCAGAATGATATTCACTCCTCAATATTCATTGGCACCATATCAAGCTAAAAGACTTATTTATATTTATAGATTTAAGCATATTTCAGATGATATAGTTATCTTTTAGAAGTGAATTCTAATGTTGTGAAAAGTCTGCATTCACAGCACTGAAAGACATGTTTTGCAGAGACATAGCATGGATTGCTGTAATGCAGTTCTTTCAACATTACCATGCCATGATCTTGAGGAGTCATTATTGAAAAATTGAGATAAAGTTTCATATCATCCCCTTTTAATTCCTTGCTTCTTTCTCAAAGCTCCTAATGAAGCCTTCACTTAACAAGTAGTTACTATGCTGTTAGTGATGTGAATAACAACATCACTCAGCATTGCCTTGATAGAGTCAGCATGGGTAGTTCCATGGAGAATTGTGTGGCTTTTGACTATTGGTGAAGATCACGGACAAGAATTTCTATTTTTATCTGCATATTACAACAAAAAATATTTTGTTCAGTTAATCTTCTAGCCTGCAGTGCAATAAATACAGTACACTTTAAAACTAAATAAAAGAAGAAAAATAGAGGACATGGCATCCTTTATGGACCTGACTGCTGCCATCTGAGTGGTGGCATGTCATTGCTAGAGGTGGTAGCAAGACATGTTGTCTAGGCTAGCTACTTGACTTCAGTCATATTTATGTCTGATGTCAGTATGCTGCTGCTTCTCTGTGTTCAAAATGTCCTCTGGATAGGAGGTTTCCATCACAGCTGCCTAAACCAATTGGCAGACTGTTCTGTCTGAGCGTGCAGATGTGCAGTTCTCGGAGCTGAGATGGATGCTTCTTTCAGTATGAGATGAAAATGAGCCTGTATTCCAACCATAAACTGAAAGATATTCTCAAGATCAGAAATAACCATCAATGTTCACTGGCTCTTAGGAAGGTGGTTCCTTTTTTTTTTTTTATACTGGTAACCTATTCTTGGTATTCTCCAGTTATCTAAAGCCCTAGGGTTGAGAGCATCTTTATACCTGGATGTGGTGATGATAGCTTGAGGATTTCTTCCACAGACAGCTACCAGAGAATGATAGCAAGAAATCCTGTAATAAGCAGACCAACTTTTGTGGAAAGTTAAAGGATAAGACAGCACGTATTTTCACACGGGTAGCTGCCAGCTGCCCTTCCTTGTCTGTCACACCTTTTCTTTTGTGTATCGTACATATAAACTTTGCAAAAAATGAAATATTACTCAGACAAGATGATAACTTGTCAAGGATCTTCTGAGGCAGTAGAATTGCAAAAAGTATGAACGTACATGGCTTGTATATGGCAGTTGCAGAGCTACTGCAGATGAACAGTATTTTCCAAGAGCAGCTTGGATGCATGCTGCCAGACAGGTCATCATTCAAAAGTTTAAAGGAAACTGGTATGTACAAGAACATTGCTTAGAAAAGAACCATCATTTTGTTGAGCTATACATTTATTATTCACTGTTTATGAATCTAGGAGCATATCCAAGTCATTACAAATAGAATATTTGCTTACTCAACAGTACTGCTTTCTGTGCATGTTCAGAGCATTTAATGACAAAAATACTTTTTTCTTGCTGTGTTTTCTCCCAGTTAGGTCAACAAAGTAAGAGAGATTTAACTTGATTTTATTCTTGGTGTTAGATCAGCAGTGTAGTTAAATTCTTCCCAGTTGCCATTAGTTTATAGCTGAGTAGTTATACAGAGGCCAGAATTCTAGGTAAAATACAGAAACTTAGATGAAAGCTTGAAATATAAAGATATTTTTGTAATCTATTCTCAAAACTCGCACCTTCATTTGCAGCTCTGCAGTTTCCTACTGAAGTTAAAACCCTCAGTGCCTCTCACATTAGTAACAGAGAAATTGACACAATACTCTATAATGAAAAAGTTAAGATATTTCCTTCTTGGTAGTGTTCCATTTGGGGTAAATTAAATTGGCAATGTAATTTAAGACAGTGGAGTTATAAAAGAATAAATGTCATGTCATTTTCCTACTCCACAGTCTTTTGCTAGATCATCAGGCTTTCATGAGCTTGATCTTTGGACCTCAAGATTAATTATGGCCCTAAAACAAGAACAAAAAGACACCATTTTACTTACAACAAAGGATTGTAATCTGGGATCATTGTGGAAAGATGCAAAATGCCAGTGGTGTTTAAGGACCTATTTTGCAGGGGGGTTCACTTTCTCAGATACACAAATTAAAGCAAAATCACATAAAATATAGTAGTGTAGATGAACTCCTATCCTCCCTATGAAGGTTTGAGATCCTGTGAAACTGAAAAGGTCAATACTTCTAATGAAATGGGCAGTTCCTTGAAAGACTGAGAATAAAGCTATAGAATAAACATTCTTGTTTTCAGGTCCCTTCTAGGCATGTTAATGCCCTTTTAACTTGCCGAGAACCCTGTTTCCTAACAATGCATGAAGTAAAACAGTTGTAACTTTTGCTTTTAATTAATTTTACCTAATGTGATATAAATTGTAGTAGTTGCCATATTTGCAAGAGTTGTCTTACATGGCTAGTGACAGTTGGATGCTCTTTGAGGAATGTGTCTGTAACAACTGTTCCGTTAGACCTTTAAGACAGCTATAGCTATTCTCACATCAATAGTTACCTTTCCATCCTTTTACTGAGATTATTTTAAAAACTTATTTTAAAACTATTTTATAATATTACACACTATATTTATTTCTTTATGTGTTCCAGTACTCTGTATGACTGGACTTCTTTCCTATTGCTTTTTTCAATATGCTCATTTTACAAGATTTGTTCTTGCCATTTTTCTTTGAATTTTCATCCCTGTGCATGTTTAGTAGTGTGCAAGCAAAAGCAGGCAATGAAAATTTTGTATGCACTTCATCTTTTGTGGTGTTCTGTTCATTTAGCATTTTCTGCATCTTTTTGTAAATTGTTTCATTAAAAATACATATATGTCATCAGCTTTTTTAAAGCTGCACCTGATGTGTTGCTGATCTGAAATGCAAATCAAGGGGTTTATCTTTGCATTTTAAAATCTTAAAGCATAGTTACCATGCAAGAACCATGAAGTCTTTTTCTTCTCCCAGCTTCATCAATTATTTTTTTTCCATATAAAGCAGTCATGAATGATGACCAACAGCTTGTCTGTGCAGCCTCGGAAAAGGCATACTTCCCATCTGGGACTGCAGAAAGGAAGCTCTAATCCTTTTCCTTTACCAACATGCTACATCTTCAAATGGTTTATTTTCCAGTGGAAATTTTGAATTTGATCATATTTTATGAATATTTCCTTCTTTGTTATCCTTTTAGTGTGGAAAATATATGTATGCTAATCTCTTAAGTATATAATATGTTTCATATTATAGATTATAAAAGACAATAATAGGTTGAGATAGTGTTGATTAAAGGCTCTAATACTAATTCCACCTCGGAGGAAAAAATCTTGTATCCAGTATCATCCAACTAAAAGCAAGAGTCTTCCATTGTGTCCAGAAAACGTATTTCGATCCTCTATTTGAAATGTCAGACTTTGAAGATGAGCAAAGTAATTACTGCCTTCTGTTAAATATCTGGCAATTTTTATGTAAAATATTCAGAAGGAAGGCAGAAGGGAAGAGAGGTTTACTAAAACTGATGTTGTAACTCATGGAACATCTGGTTCCACATGTGGTCCAGCATAAACATCCTGTGCAAACAATTCAAGCCCAGGTTTTCAAGGGTTTACCCACTCTTCCTTAATTCTTCTCCTGCAAAGCAGGCTCCTGGGTGCTTGCTTGCCTTAACTCTGTCCTGAAAGTAAGTACAATATGTACGTAAAGGGTTCACAGGACAAGATGGCTGTTGCCCAAACTAGATGGAAGGGAGAGGATGGTATTGTTAGACAACTTGTAGGCTCTAGACTAGCGAAATGAGAGGATACTTGGTTCTGTTTTTAGGACACCCATCAAGTTATTCCACTGACTTCACAAAATTTCTACGATCCCAGCATTTCATAAAAGGCGAATAGAAATCATTTATGCTGAAGTAATATATTCAGTGACAGTTTCTAATGGCACTAAGTAAAATGTTGCTTCCTTTAAATGAACTATCAAAAAGAACCAGAAAGAAAGGGCAGAAAAAGTAAGGAAAAGTAAATAAAGTTACGCCTCATGAAAAGAGAAAGCTTTTGATGAAAACAAATTTTTGATTCATAACTATCTGAACAGAAAAGGCACTAGAATAAGATGAATCAGAATACCCTTGGCAAAACAGCAAAATGTCCACCCGAAAGCACATACTCCTTGAAGAAAACTCTCCAGAAATCAAGAACCGAGATAAAGAGCACTAAAAATCAAAGCAAATATTAGGCATGTTAAAATCAACTTACTGAAGAAAGATCCTAATTCACAAACAAGTGCACTTGTCATTTATCAAAGTGTTCAACAAATGTAACAAATCTCTTAGTGGAAACCCTAATGTTCCAAAGTGATGCATATATGCCCGATAGATAAATCTATGCCTATTCTTCATCAGAATTTCACTTGACTTTCAGATAGGAAAAAAAATAAATGGCTGGATGCAAAGCTAAACCAGACTCGCCTTTTTCCTATAGAAATAGCCCACAGTAAAATACTGACAAATCCTAGAGACATCTGGGATTGTAATCACAGACTTAATTCCAGTTATCTTCTAGTTCTTAGTCATGTGAAAATACGAAGTAAACATAGAAGCCGTTCAGGTCTTTAAAGCATCTAAAGTAAACTACTCAGAAAGAACTGTTACATTAAAAAAAAAAAAAAAAAAAAAAGAAAAAAAAGAGCCTGGTTTTCTGTGCCTGTGCCATTATTAACAGTATGACTTTCTAGCTCACTGTCTGTACTAATTATACACGAGTATTGCTAAACTGTAAAGTATGTATGTAAACAAATGCCCCCTGCCTGGTGTTATTTTATGCTAATACTGTGTGCAAATGAAGTGCTAAGTAACCTGAGCTGCTAACTCCCTGATTCAAGGGAATAGGAATACTATAAAATAAACGTGGCACAGAACTGAACTGAAAGAAGTCATGAATGCAGGCATGATAGTGTTTTTAATATAATTTAAATATATCTATTACCAAAAAGGCAAGATACTGTGCTCGTGTAATATCTTGGCTTCAGTCTCTCTGCGTTACTTCCTGTAAACTATTAATCCTCTTTGTCCAGGGTCCAACCCTGTAACATGCTGCATGCTCTATAGAAAGATCTGCACACTCTCGCTTTGTACCTTGATAACCACAGAGGAAGTGTTCAACACTTTGCAAGATCACGTCTTGAATAATCAAACTTATTGATATCAGTAGCTTTATTCAATATTTAAAATTGCAGTTCAGAAATGTTCTCATTTTTCATGTGAAGAAAGGAATCTGATGAAAATCTACAGGGCAGTGATGTGCCTCAGAAACCGTTCTACAGAAATGAATTACTTTTTTGACTGAGTAACTTCAGAAGGCATTCACATCAATATGGTTTATAAATGCAGAAAGGAGAATTGACGAGACTCCTTTGGAAAATAGAGGCACTACTTTCTCACTACTTCATAAACGCTGAAATACACATTCTTTTATTTAAAGATGAGTGAAGGGGCTGATGCTTGCTCTGCCATCAAGCCTTTTCAAAGGAATCAATCTTACTGAAAGCCAGAGATGCAGAAGTGTAAAATGTGAATGTTAAAGGAAAGGACATGGTTGAGTTTGGACTATAACAGAAATGGAGGAGCATATTAGGACAAGCTCTTTCGCACACTACTTTGAGTAGGTGTCCTTTCTAGAAGATTGCTTAACTCAGCCCATTTAACAACCTGTTCCTTGCCTTTGCTTTTGAAAGAACATTGACACTTGCCCTTCTTATTTCTGGAAGCAGCCACACAGATCCAATAGACAGGGTCCAAGTATGGAAAACAGCAGTGTCATAAAGCTTAATTTCAATAACAAGCTTCAGCAGCTCAGAAAATGCATACTCTTCATTCCTCTTGCAATGGAAAGAAGTATCGTTTAGCCTCTAACAAGGAAACAGGTAATGAGTTAAAGATTTAGTGTTCGTGTTTACAGGAGGCTTGCGTGAGATTTCCAACAGTGGCAAAGTTAGTTTGTTTTTTTAAAGTATTTATTGAGTCACGTTTGAAAGTAAAATACAAATTTATTAAGTAGTTTGCTATCAATTGCTTTTTCTTTCCTTTAAAGAGCAGTATATTTGTTTAAAAGCAACAATTAGATACGTGATTTCATATATCTGAACACCCCAAAAGATTCTTTTTCTAAACTTGGAAAGTGATTACTTATCTTTTCTTCTTCCATTCTTCCAAGCAATAGAACCTATTCTCTGATTACGTACTGTTCGCTAATTGATACTAATATTGTTCATAAAGGTCAGTGTTGGTCTAATGGGGGGGGGGGAGGGCACGGAAAAGGAGGTCCAAAATACGGTCAAATTGCCAAGCTGGAAGAGGAACCTAGGTTTCAGAAACCTAACTAGCTACTCATGTGCTAGGTCAGTGGTTCCCAAACAGTGACACAGTGGCATTACTTCTGCATTATCCCCACATCAGTTGTGGAAAAAAGCAGTTGCTGCAGGCCGGGTCAGACTTTGTTTCCTGCTTCCCTTTTGCCAAGATTGCTTCCAGCACGACTCAGTGCTAGTAGCTTGCTTGCCCTTTGCGGCTGTGCATCCCAGGCAGTCCTGGCGCTCCTGGGTTTCATCTCCAGCAAGGACTCGGGGAACGGGATTGGGGAGGAATGTCAGCAATTAATCTTGTTCCAAAAAAGGCTGAATTTAGTTGCACTTAGTGAGGGGCTTGACCTGATTTTCGTTTTTTACTAGTTTTAAAAGTATATGAATGTCTGTAAATCTTTGTTCTTCATTTCACTGAGGGTTTTATATGGATGAGAAGTTCTTTGAGTATTTGATAGGTTAGCTAGCAAAAGGATGATTACCTCTGATGGGATCTTCAAAGAAATTTATTACCTTTTTGGACAACTTGTGTGAAATTATCAAATGATTTAAAATCATAGCAGTTATAGTAATGCAAGATTTGTTAAATAGAAAAAACAATGCATTTAAACTCGTACTGTCTTCAGCTGTAAAAATTTGATTGGATACATAGTTGAGCTAAGCTGTATTGCAAAGCTAGTTTCAAAGAGTAATGCCTCATTTTTCCACTTATCTTTTGATTGAGCCTGTATTTCATTATTGTTACTTCTTCTCATAAGTCATAGTATTTTTGTATTTTTCTGCTTAGATTGACAAATTTTGTTTATTCTCATACTGCAGACACTTCCTATGCATATTCACAGAGAGATTTTAGTCGTATATTGGCTTAAAGTTCTGCCATCTCAAATTTGATAATTCAAGGTTAGTAGAGCTTCTTTACTGTATGTATGTTCCATTTACAGACAGAAAGATATGCAGTAATAATTCTATGTTGTGTTATAACTACCAACTATGTATATGCTTATCAGCTTGTTAACAGGTATATTGCACATAATTCACTTGTTTTATAAACACACCTCTCAATGCCAGTCACTACTTCATTTATTCTAAATAGTACGAAACAATACAGCATAGTATTTTGTACTTACATTATGCTTCCCATCCAATGTACAAACAACATAAAGGAGCCTTAGGGTAAAGGAGCATCAGGCAACTCTACAGCATTTTAGTTCTGAATAAAATACATGAGAATTATTGTGTTTCTTATCCACTGCTATACTGAGAAAATTAAAATCAAAGATTTTCCAATTAGGATGAATAACACAAACATTAAAATTTATCTCAGCTACAGCAAAACTGTAAGCTTAACATATTGTCTGATATCTCCACACATTATTTAGTCAAGTTTACAGACTTACTGCATTTTCCCAAAGGCTATTGCAGATTTATATTATATTCTGCTTCCTTGAAGTACTTGCTTGAGTACAAAGTATTACTGATAAAAATTATATATCAAACAAATGAGATGCATGTCAGAAGCCTATAAATAATGAATTAAATACTAGTTTACTCATAAATATTACAGAATGGAGCAATAGGTTCTAAAAGAGTATTTTCCTTATAACTTCTTACTTAAACCACAAGGGCATGATGCTTTTGGGGAGACTGAATTATATATGTCTAGATTTATAATTAGTCCAGCTATTAACCTTTTCTCCAGTTTTTCTCTTTGGTGATATACTGTACTATAAATTTCATAAGGGATTACCTTGCACAAAATACGGTTTTATATAAATGCCCCATGCATATTTTAGAATCCTTTTAAATTTATTTATTCTAGGTCTGACTCTCCATAGTCTTGTACTTGTACAGCCTCACTTATATGCGAAACAGATGCAAACTAGACCAAAACAGAACTTTCTGATCACTTAAAGTGAACATGCTCTATTTATATTTTGGGTGGGTATGCATTAGCTAGGTTACATAGGTCTGAAACAGGACAGGCTTTAAGCTTTGCAGTAAAGTCCCTGTCATAAATTGCAGGCAGACTTAATGGTGCTGTATCATCGTAAATTAGCGAGCTCTCTTCATTCTGAGCCAAGTATTGCCTATCCAGATGTGTAGATTTGATATGCCTTTACTGTTTTCTAGTCTTCTGTTTCATTGGTGTAAAAACAGAAGGTATTTAGCTTTGCAGGACAAAAGTTATACAGCCAGTTTAGATAAAACATCAGGTGCTGTGATTCTAATCTGCATGTTTATATACATGCAGAGATTTCTGCAGGTGGTCAAGACTTCTGCACGCAGATCTCTAAACATTTTTTTAAGCTGTATCAAAACCTTCTGCATAGAGCTGATGACAGCCAGTAAATGCATGCACATTAACACTGCATTAGCATCATTAAACTGCAGCATTTCAGAATAGCCTGCCAGAACATGACCCGATCTGGACTGTTAAAATGGCTGCACATACTTGTAATTTGTAATCCATTTAAAAGGCAGAAAAAGATTAAATTATCTAACACTTGACAAACTTCTATGGAAAAAGCCAAACATTACAAATATGTTTTAAACTCGTAAGAACATAAACAGTAGTTTGAATCTAAAGCATTTCTATTTTAAAGATGTTTTAATTCATTACTCTGTTACTTAATATTTTTAACTTTTAGAACTGCAGGTTTATGTCCATAGGGATTTCAGAAGTCAAAACTGACAGTACATATTTAACTATCACAACCACCCAGCAATTATGCTTAGCTTTTGCCTTCTCATCTAACTAGCCTTGCAATCTAGGAACTTCTGTGCATGTTGGGATTTCTGTAGAAGTTAGCATTAATGAAATAGTTTTAAATTTCCCTAGGCTCAACCTAGACGTTAAGAATATAAATGCAAATTAGCACAGAGGAACTAGCAGTCTTGCATACTAACACTTCCACCACATTGCTTTCAGTTAAGAATGCACTCAGAAATGGGGGACCCGGTCTTTGGCAGCTGGCATGCTCGAATTACCTAAATTATTCTGACGATATTTCTGTGGTTGTCTATATGCTAAAACATTGTAACACTCAAACACCTTCCAATCAGAAATTGATATTTTCTATCTGATAAATAACACTTGTCTAAATCCGTTCTGTCTTGAAGACTTCCTCTAAAAGAATCTTCTCTTTTCTACCTAAAAACACTTGAGTGATGTAATTTAAACAAATGTGGCCACAATATTCCTCTTTATATCAAAGCAGTTCAGGTTGGTATTTTGGTTTGGAAAGGCATTACAATTTCTGAAAATTCATTGCTTTGCCCCTGACACTTATACTGGCTCCTTGCAATGTTTATTTCTGTTGCAGCGTGTTTTCTGTGTTTGCGTGTGTCTGCACTCGTTGCTTTAGTTGACCCTCTGTCCACATCTTCTATGCCTGTGCATTCTGATGGTAAACAAGTGAGAATAAGGTACTACAGTGAGAATATTAACATGTGCTATTATTAGCCTCAAACTATCAGTATGGTTAGTATCAAGCTATCAACACTAGTTATGAAAACTGAAACGTGTATTCCTAAGGAACTGCTCGTTTTAAAACTTTCAGCAGTAATTAAACATACATTATTGTTATAACTAGTTAAATATCTTATTTGCTTACGTATTCAAACTAGTTCCTCTCTTTAAATATATACTGAGAGCAATGACCCTGACTGGAAGACAGTGAAGACAGTAATTCACTGTAATAGTAATGATGATATAAACTGTAAATTTTGAACTTTTAGGTGAAGTACTGAAGTTCAGTTTTCTGCTTAAAAAAAAATTGTGGTCTTTTCTGTAGGAATTCCAGACCACTATCTCCTTGGAAGAATGGGTTGAATCAGTTTGAAGGTGTTTTTTTAAAAGTTTCACAGAATTATTTGTTACAGTGATTGTGGATGGTTTCATATACAGATATTTTTACTTTATTTTATTTTGGTGTAATGAAAAAAGTGACCAATCATAGAATCATGAAATACCATAGTTTGAAAGAGATCTCTAGAGTTATTTAGTCTAGCCTCTGCTTGGAATCTGGTCAAGTTTGGAATATTTCCAAAGACAGACATCCTCCAACCTCTGTGCAACCCAATGAAAAATTTGTTCCTAATATCAGACAGGAATTTCCCGTGTGTGTGTTGCCTCTTGTCCTCTCCCATCTTGCTGAACTCACTCCAGTATGTGGAGGTCTGTCTCGTATGAGGGAGCTTAAAACAGCTGGTTGCAGTCTGAGACGTATCGAATAGAGGGGAAGGATCCCTTCCCTCGGCCTGCTGCGTGCAGCCCGGCCCGCTGCCGGCCTTCTGCCGCAAGGGCACTTTGCTGACTCGCTTTCCACTCGTCCATCGGTCCATTCGAGGTGCTTTTCTGTACAGCTGCTTTCTACAATTTATACAGCTGCTCTTAAATGCCTTCATGGTAACTATGCAAACCCCCACAAAAGGTTGCATTGTGAATTATGGTTTCTTAACATAGTATCTCAAAAAAAAAAAAAAAAAAAAAAAAAGCTTCAGAGTATATTATTGACCTGGGCATTTGGGTATTTTTTTTTTTTTGATGCCAAATATAAAACTGAAAAAAATGCAGTTCATCTATCATTTGAAATTTTGTATTGGCCCAGTTAAGTAATACTAAGGGATGAAGACATCCTAGACACAATTTTTCACAGTGACTTTAGAAATTTTCTATAAACAGAAAATTTTGTCTTGACTAACTTTTCTTATCTCATAGCCTTTTTGTTTAGCGTGGCTCTTTTTTATTTTGGTTATTTGCTAATGCTCTGATAGTTCAGACTTCAGTTCAGGTGAGTTCAGTATCTTCATATCAAGTAAATTTTGGGTACAGCTTTTAAAACTGCCAGTGAATGGTAGCAAATTAGTACTGCATGATACTTGATTACCTTTGCTATAAGGCAATTAGGATACTAACTTAGGCCATAAACTTTATTACTGTTTCTAACTAAGCTGAAGGTGAACAAGAAAATTCAAAGCATCAACGCTTTCAGTGAGATGCCTCTTAAAAATAGTTGGTTAAAAATTGTTTGACATAATTTAAAAGACATTTTTTGCAAGTTGCCTCCTGGGAAGCATTTGAGAGCCTAAGTAAAATTTGAATGTTTACATTTTAAAGCACTTTTAATGCAAGAAATCTGTGTATAATTACCTCTAATTAGTCATCTCTTCCACTGAGATTTATACTGAGCATTTAGTTTTTTTGCTTCTCTACATTAGCCATTTCCCAGGTTTCTTTAACAACTAGAACCATCTGACAAGCTGATCTCTGGATGAGACTTCAAACTATTTACTAGTCTGACTGCATTTACCTGTTGCTTTAGGCCAATCCTAAATAAGGCCAGACTTTCATGTCTAATTAAGCTGAAGAGCTTAAGACCTTAGGTGGTCTTTTTGTATATTTTCCGAAGGGAGAAGAAAATTTGAGCAACAGGTATCAACAAAAATAAAGGAAAAAAGAAAAGCGGCAGGAACACGGGAAGGTACTATGTGGTGGTGGTGGGGGAAGAACAGGAAAAGGAAGAAGCAAGCTGAGTAGATGGTCCTTCATAAAGTATATTTACCTTTAAATGCCTCAAAAGATGCAAGCCCAAACTCTGCAAGCTGGTGGTAGATCAGTAGAAATGATCAGTAGAGAACTGATTTCTAATCCAATACTATTGTAATTATCAGATGAACCTAAAGAGAAATGCAGAAGAAGGAACTAAGATGAGCCTATTCTTTAAATGTCATTATACCACTATGTTTGAGAAAAAGATCCTTATTATGACTTGTTTCCTGTGAAATAATTACTTTCTAGACTAACCATGGGTTTTACACTCTATGAAACATTCCTTTTTTTTTGTTGTTATCTTCTTCAGTGTCAACTTTAAATGTAATTGAGAAATTTTATTCTTATTTAGGAAGGCAATAACACCTCCTATCTCGAGCACTTTTCAATAGTCTGGGTGAATACCTACATTTCACACCTTCATTTCATGTGATTTGTTAAATTCTTAAGAACTGAAAAATACTGATGCTCTTGAAGGTTTTTTTTTTCCCCTCTATTTCTTGACCTAGAATTCATTTTTATTCAGTTTCTGAAGGGAAACAAGGTGTGCAGCTAGTCTGTTTGGGGAGTTCTGAGGTTCAAACCAAAACAGGGAGGGAAATACTTCTCTATGATGACTGGAAATAGATTTTTTCCAGTTTACCAAAAATAACTCTTAAGAGTTTAAATATTTCAAACAAAATGTTGTCTTTTAATGTACATTATATCTGATAAATCGTTTAAGGAAAATGAAATATCTGATACACCAGTAATACACCACCATCATCCAGGTCAGGCTTACTGGGGGAGAAGAGAATTGCTACTGGTGACAGGAGCATTAGCACCACCTTGTGTTCATGTGGTAAGAAAGTAAGTACGCAACACCCTTTTCAGCCATTAAAATTATAACACTCTTACATACTCTTTGCATATTTATAAGGGATCCTTATTTGCAGACAAAGGGTATATTTTTGGATATGGTACTTTTTATAAGTTTAAAACAAATAATCGATGCATCCATGTAGATGGGAAGGTATCAGGAAGCAAGCTGGCAATTGCAGTCAATGTGCTAGGCAGTGGTCTTGGCACATCAGCAGCCTAACTACTGTCAGGTTTGTCAGAGACATCCTCAACAGGAGAGTCTGAATATGAATTTTGAAAGAAGGTTTGCAGTTGTTTACAGGAGCTCCTTCTAAATGTGAGAGAAAAGACTGTAAAGTAGTATGACGGACTTTTCTTTGAAAATTTAAAGTGAGCAAACGAGACTGGCATCATTTGATGATGGAAGCTTTGGAGGTAGTCAACATGCTGTGTGTGCATTAATTTTTCATAGCCTGTAAACATGGCACAAAGCAGCTTTTGTTTTCTTCACTCTTTCGTATGGTAGAAAATACTTTGTAAACATGTATTGCTAGTAGATTTTTCACCAAGATAACTACAGAAATATCATGGTTTTCATTTCTTTTTCAAAAATATCAGTGTCTTGTTTTCGTGGCCTTGGGGATATAATTTCTGAAAAGTGATGTGCCACCAGAAATTGGAATTCTTTACTTGTCTCTAAGCTCTCATATGTGATGTGCAATTTCTGGTGGAAAGTCTAGGTCAAAAACTGTGCTAGCCCAGAGCTCAGAATAATACGAGTGCATTTTTTTCCATGGTTTTATGTATCTACCTGTATTTAGCCTACCTTAAAGAACTTCAGTTCTTACTGGCAAAAGGGAAATAGAACAGTAACTTTCCCTACCTTGCTTTTGCTTTGGTCTAGAAAGTAATAGTTTTTGATAAGCATTTCCTACATCATATTCCCCTCCCTCATTTTTACAAATGTGAATCCTTTCAGGCTGAAGGCAAGACTCTGCTTGTATGTCACTTTTGTTGACTGTATCAATTTTCTGTTCAGTAACAATGCTATAATCATAACTTTTAAAAATAATGATTCTGCTTCTCTTTATCAAGTATAAACTGGGTTTTAAAAATAATGTAACCTCTTGGGGTATGCTTGGAATCTCATGTTGAAATACACAGGAAATTGGAGGAACTTCTACAGTGTCCTTTTGTGTCCAGGTATTGGAAAATAGCTCAGATCTCTCCCTCTTTTTTTTATATTTATTTATTTTGCTGGCTATGTAAAAGGGTAGGGCAATGTTAGGCTACTCAGTTTCTTCTGTAACTTTTTGGCAGACAGCTGGATATCTGTCTTTCATATGTGGGTGGTTTTCTACCAGTACTGAGGAACTTAATGTAAATTTTTTTTAATAGCTTGCTTTTAGTCTTTTCAAGAATAAAACACATCAATCCTTGTATTTCAAACAAGCTATTCTATAAAGAGTAGTCAGTGCTGGGATTTAGCTTATTTCTAGTCTCTGTTTTAAAATGTGTTAATTTTATGAAGGAGTAATTTCCAAAAATGACACTCTCCTAAATAACTGAAGTGGTAGTGTGGTGTATACTATTCTATCCTAAAACTGTCCAGGAAGCAGTCACACAAACTAGGAAAATCTCTGAACTGAAGAGTTCACAGAAAAATTTGTGAGGACTATCTATGCTTCCAAGAATACCAGGCAGAGCGAGCTTTGGCATCATCCTCAGAAGTGCAGGCTGACAGGACTCCTGAAAGTGTGATGTTATCCTGCCCCAGGTGGGTTGAAAAAAAATCCTAGTCAGCAACAAGACCAGCAAGCTGTGGCTCAGGTATCAACAGCGCAGGCAGCAGTAGTCCCATGGAAGACACGAGAATGCTTTAAATTCAGTGCTTCAGCATAACTTCATTACCAATAAAGACAATGAATCACTCGAGAGGCTCTTCTGAACCAGAGCTAGCCGAAGTGGTATCAAGCCAGTCCTTAGCATCAGTACTGCACTGACTGGGTACTGCAACTTTGCACTGGAGATACTATAATTTGCAGCTCTCAGAGGAAACACAGTTTTGATTCAAGACAATTTCATTTGGCACCAGAGTAGCTAGCAATTTGCTACGTATCAGTTTTTTCAATGCAAGTTCAGCATACTTGGTAGAGAAATCTGAGGGTCAGATTTTTCTTTTGCTTTATGCATTTCTGGTATTTGATACACCTAGGCAAACCTATATACTTGAAGGTAGTCCTGTACTTGTATTCCTGTTGCCAGTTAAAATGTTTGTTCTGATTCATGGAAAAATCTGTAACTGTTTCTTCTTCAGTTTCTCCTAAAGAAATGCTCTCATCATCTAATGGTTCTTGCACTGGAATTTGTTCCTGGTTTTAATCAAGTTGGCAAAGGCATATGACACCTGAAATTCTACATCTTTCTGTACATCTTCATATGTAATACCTGCATGGTCCTCAAAGCAGACCTTTTCAGTTCCCCTAACCCCAACTCACTGGGCAGCATTCCATGGGTATATGAAATTACCATATATGCCAGATACTCCATTTCATATCTGGCAACAGTTCTCCAGTAGCGAGATACAACTTTGGCTCATTTACCCTAGCACTGACTAACTAGACAAACATAGGACTGAATGTCTATCTCCACTGCTACTCTTTTTATTTGCTCCCTTGATGAAGCTACCATCCTTTAATGACTGTAACATTAGGCAATTCCAAAGCATTCCGAGCACAAGCATTAAAAATAATTTCTGTGATCTTTGTCTGCTAATAGCAGGGCAATATTTATGCTGATTATGTTAGTATCTTAAAGCCTAGTACCTAGACTGATGTCCTGTTTTTTGATTCCCGTGACTAAAGTACTAGCTCTGTTCTAGACCTTTTTTGTTTTGAACTATTTCTGTATTCAACCTGTGACACCTTATTTTTGTGTTAATGAAAAAGCCAATGTTAAAGGCTATCCAAAGAGAGAAGAAACCAAAACAACTAAGTCTCCTAGGAAGGCAAATTTACTCTTCCTCCCCTTCTGTTCCCCATGGCTCAGAATAGTTCATGACTGATCTATACTGCTGATGAATTTTTCAACCTGCCAAAACTAATTTGCAGATGTTGAAGACAAATGTTTAACAGAAGGTTTTCTTTCTTCTAGATAGAATGCATTTAATCCATGGAAAAATTCTATTTCTGTTTTTCCTGGACCCTCTAAAAGGCTCTACATATACCTCAGGATCTTTAGAGCTGTGTATTCTTTAGGGAAAAGGCAGATTTGGATTTTTGGAGCATTGTTTAAAGTAGATTTCATTCTGAAGAACTAGACCAAGAGATTTGTAGAATGACGAAGACACAACTTCTAGAACGGAAGGAACAAAGTTAGTGCTTTCTTTCATATTAGCAGCTATTTTGATGCTGTATTTGAAGATCATTTATTATCTTCTGGTTCTTCATTTTGTCTTTCTTTTTCGTTCCCAGCCTTTCTTTTTTGAAGAGGCTGGCTTTGGAATTATTATAATCTTGAAGGTCTTTTTCAGAATTGAGTTGCAGCCTACATACAGTGAGGAGATGCATCTCCATTGCTTCTTATTTATGCGGATATGTGTTTTGGGAAAAGGATTTGTATTTTGGGCCAGTTTCTTCCTCACCTTTGTAATGCTGTTCACTGAAGGTTGTCTTTTTTTTCTTTGCTTCCTAGAAACCAATCACACTGGCAGGAAATCACTTTGAATATCAAAGCCACATCTGGAAGTGTTTTACCTCCAGGACTGAGGAAAAAATGACTCAATAAAATATCTCATGGGCACCTGAATTTTGCTTTCCTAATAGAACAGGCTCAAAGCTGGGTTGTCTTTAAGAACAAATATTAAAAATGTCAGAAAAGTTATATACTAGCAGTTATATACATGGTTGCTGTGAAATACTAGAGCCACAGCTGGCCTTGCCTAATTTATTCTTGTTTTTTGATTTATGCACTGCAACACTATAAGCAAAACTGTAATTTCTCTTTCCTTGAGAACCAGTTTGTAAGAGTGGCAATTGCCTTTAACACGCACTTTTTCCCGAGTACTCCTGTAAACAACGTAACTAATTTGGGAAGTTAGTTTGTGTCCCAGCAGCAAGGCAGGGAGTGCAGAGGAACTGGACTGTAGAAGAAGACCCAGAAGCCGCAGGAATGGTGAATTCGCCGTTTATTTGCTGCGTGCCCGTTAGCGGTGGCCCGCCTGCGGGCTGCGTGAGGTGAGCAGCGATTCGCGCCGGACTTGGTGCGGGGGGGCGCGGCCGCAGCGCCCGCCGGGCTCCGCTCGCCCCGTCAGTGCTGCCCCCTCCGGGAGGGAGCCGCTGGTGGGGACGCGTTGGGCGCTGTCGCTGGACCTCTTGGGCTCCGGCTGTGCCGCGCGGGGCCCGAGAGCGGCGGCGGGAGCGGCGCCCCCGGCCCGGCCGCGCCGCCGCGGCGCTCGCCCGCCTCACGGCCGGCGCGAGGCGGCTCGAGGCGCGGCGGGCGGCGAGGCGCATGCGCAGATCTCCCGGGCATGCTCATTAACGGCGAGGGAGCCGAAACGCGCAGGGAAGGGGGAGGGAAAAAAAAAAAATAAAAAAAAGGGAAAATCCCGCCCTGCGAGTGCGCGCGCGAGCGGCGCCGCTGCCGCCAGAGCCGCCGGAGAGGCGCGGCGGCGCTGCGCCCAGCCGAGCCGCGGCTCTCCGCAGCCTGACGCGGCGCCGCCAGCTGCGGGTCGGGCGGCGCCGGGGGAGCCGCGGGGCGGCGGCGATGTGGATTTACCTTCGCCCGCGCCGCAGCCGCCGCGGAGCGGGGCGCGGGCAGCGCGGCTAGGGGCGATGGGCGAAGCCGTCGGCGGGGCTGAGCCGCGGCGCCGCTGAAAGTTCGGCCGCGGGCCGCGCTCGGTAAGTTTTGCCGCGGCGGCGGGAGCGGCGCGGGGGGCGCCCGGACCGCGCCGCGGCTGGCGGCGGCGGCGGCGGGACGCGCTGCGCGGGGCGCCGCGGGCGGGAGGAGGCGGCGGCCGTGCTGCCCCCCGCGGCTCAGCCGCTGCGGGCTGCGCCGCTGCCGCTTCCCCCGCGGCGTCCGCCGGGGCGCAGCGTACGTGCGGTGGTGGCTGCTCGCGACCGCGCGGCGCCCGCCGCCCCGCGCTCCTCATGTCGGGTTCGCGCTGCCGCCCGGCGGTGCCTCACGCGAGTCCGCGGCGGGGAGGGGGCTGCCCGCGGGTGGGAGGCGGCGGCGGCGGCGCGCCCGCTGCCTCCGCCGTGCGGTCGCCGCGCAGCCCGCTTGACGGCCGGCTTGCAGCGTTGCGGGCCGGTTCCGCGGTGCTTCGCCCGGGCGGAACGCGGCGTTAGCGGCGAATTGACCGCTGCCCCCGCGTGTGGCGTGCGCCGTGCGCCGGTAGCCCAACGCCGTCGGGAGGGGTTCTGCGCCCGGGGGCTGGCTCGCCGCAGGGGCGCTCGGGTCCGCCCGCGGCGCGGGTGCGGCGCGCCCCGGGGTGTGACGGCTTGCGCGGCACCGGCCTCAGGGCGGGCAGCCGCTGGAAGTTGTGCGAGTGGGGTCTTCCCCGTAGGTTGTGTTCGTCTGTCTGTCTTTCTAAAGATTACACGTTCATAGAAAACCCCCTTTTAAATGTTCAGATAGAAAAAAGAAAAAAAAATCTTTTAAAGAGAAGCGTGTATTCTGTCTACTAAATTTTAGAGTATGTAAATGGTGTGTGTAAATTACAAAATTAAAAAGCACTTATTAAAAACATCTTAAGAAAGAACATGATAACGCAAGTGACTAGCCTTAAACCGTAAGTAGTCAGCCACAGAAATAAACGAATGTCTTGTATCGATGGCTTTATGTGTATGAAGCTGCTGAAACGTGTTCAGAGTTGTCTGAAACCAGTGTCGTGTGCGGAAAAGGCGCTGCAAAGGACATCTGTTATTCTCATTTAATGTGGTACCCTAAGTTACAGTCCTTAAAACTGGCAAAATGACACGTTCACCCACACCTCTGCCCATACTCACACGTGTGCAGAAACATACGAACGTTTTCTTGCTCTGCTCTGGTGGTTTGGGAATAGGTAGGTGTATCCTTTCTTCTTTTCATCAGGATTGGCAATTCTGAGCATTGGCGTTGATTTTAATTGGAGCAGGTAGGAGATTATCTCAGTGTGATCCATGAGGTCTAAATGGTACGAATGTAGTTTTTAAATGATCCTAACCTGAAAAAACATTTTTGAAAAATGTAAAATGAATAACGCTGTTTAATTTATCTTTAGTTCAAGGCTTTAGTTATGGAAAAAACAATCCACTCCATTCTCTTTAGGAATAATTTTTGTTCCCATTTTACAGACAGGGAGAACAACTGCCCTTTTTTTGCATTGGTCAGAATGTCTGGCAGAATCTTGCAGGAGCTGTCGTGGGACCAAAGTTTAAAATATTCTGGAGACTGCAAATAGTAAATTGGCGATGGAGCTATATCTAAAATTTAGGAGTTCCTGATTTCTTGTCTGCTACTTGCTCACCTACATTCTGTCATCTGTCACTTACGTTTCTTGGTCCGGCAAAATCGAGTTACCTTCAACGTTGCGTGACAGTAAAAAGCATCAAGTCAGAGTTCAAAAGCACTGGCCACGTCTTGCTAATACATCGCTTTCTACCTAGGTGTTACACTGTAGTAGGTTCTTTGACAGCAGACTTAGTGCTAGATAAAGCTGAAAATACGTCGTGGTCCTGTTGTTCTGTTACCTCACTTCAACAGACACCCAGGCATCTTAAGAAGTGCTGCGATATGATCTAGAGAAATACATATTTGTGGGTTTTTTCTCTGAATGTAACTAGGATTTCTAATGAGACTCTTTCTTTCCTAAAACTGTTTTTGGTAAAATGTTGAGGATACCTGACAAGTCAAGTCCACGGAAACTTACTAAACTCACAGTATAGTAGTTACAGCACAGAAAAAGCCAGAGCTGTTTTCTCAGTATTCTACTGTTTTTCGGAGCATAAATATTTTGTTACAAAGCTACTTCTTTGTGTATCTTCAGCATATTTAGTATATTACTGAAAGAAAGTATTCCTTGCTTTCGTTTCTATTGTAGTGACTGTTTTTATTTTAATTTCTCTAATAAAAAATAATCACATGTAACTTAATATTTGTCACTTTGGCTGGAGCTGCTCTTTGAGTTCATTGTTGTGGTGTTCTCTACTTTCTAGTGCAGAATTTTCCTCATTTCTGGATTTTAGAAAACAAACAGTGTAGCACTGAAGGGAAAAGATCACTTCTAGCTAAATGGGTTGTGTGTAAATGCATTGAAATTAAAATGACTGAGTAGAATTAGGCTTAGTACTGGCTTGTTGTTTTGGAAGCTTTCACTCAGCAGCACTGGTCTGCATTAACCCTGGTGAGTAGTTACTGCACCCTTCCAGTTCAGAGCCTCTGTTAAGTAGATACTTCTACTTACTTGAAGTGATATGTGTATTTTTCTGGTTTGCCTGTAGGCTCTTGGGATATTTGGCATTTTGGTTTGTTTGTTTCCCTGAGTGCAGGCAGATGTTTGCCGAGGGCTATGAAAATTCCACAAACTCATTAAAAAAAAAAAAAAAGGCAGACAGTTGAATTTTCAAAGTGTTTTGCTTTGGTATCTGTATTCCTAGTTGATGGGATGAGAGTTTTTGTGTGTGTGTCTTCTGTTTCTGTTTGTATGAACTGAAATAATTGGCAAAATTCAGTACATTTTTTAGGTTTAAAAAGTAACATTTCATTAATGATTTTTTTTTAAAAAAATGATGTAAGTAAACTGTCTCTTCTCTAACTTGGTTTTAGGATTGTAGCTAGATGAACAGTTCTAGAGCACTATTTTGAATGCTGTTTTCATGTAGTCACTTCTGCAACATTTTCTACTCTAAGTGGTAATTAGTTTATGCATAATTCTGTTCCTAGACTGCTAGGTGAAGTTAATCTGTAATGCAGAGGAGTACTCATTCCTGTCAAAGCAACTTTTAAAGAAACAACTGCTAAAACAAGTCATCCCTTGGGACTTTGGTGGTCCTTAAGTGAGTATTGACTGCAGTGTGTCTGTGTGGTGTATTTACCAGATCTACCAAGAGCTGTGGGTTGGCTCGCATTAACCATAGAAACTTGTTGAGAAGAGAGCAGTTTAAGAGTAATGGTTCTTCAGCGTCGTATGTGAGCATAACTGCATTGACTTCAACTGCTTCAAGTAGTATATCAACAGCTTGACCGCTCCGTTTAATGATACCGTTTAGTTGCAATATCTTTTTAACTTTAACTTTTTTTCCAATAAATTAGGGTATCAGTTTTTGTAACCTCAAGTTTTTGTTTCCCTAGTAGAAGAACTCCAGATCTTGACAAGTTTCGCTCTTGTTTCCATGGTAACAGATGGTGGGCTGTTGTGCTTGACAGAATCTGAGCCAGGGAGGTCATTGACTGTCCTTTGCCATATTTCAGTCTACCAGAACTCTGTTTCTATGGAAACTGAGTCCAAAAGGTTGTAGCAGCCAGCAGCAGAGTGGGGAGTCTCATGGGGCTTTCAGGTGTTGGCTGGAGGAGTGAGACTTGAAACAGGTGAAGGTGGACTGACTTTGTGCCTTTCTGAGGACTACCTTACTGGGTCTCTTACTTTCTTTTTGTGGAATAAGAAATGCATTAGGGTTGCAAGGACTCCTTAGAAGCAACACAGCTCTCCTAAGAAAAGGAAGTAAACTACTTTCTCATTAATCTGCATTTTAATTCTAGAAGATACTTCTCTTTCAGTTTTTTGAGTTTCTCATGATTTTTCTGGTTTATCTGTGTAGCCTCTTTTGCTTTGGAGTTTGGTTTCTTATGCAAGGCGTTAGCCAACTGCTGGACCGGGGAGACATCTCTGCACTGGGAAGGAAAGAAACCCAGAGGCAGTACTCATTCTAGGCTTCCTGCTGGTTCGTACACAAGTCTTTCTGCTCATTCCTATAGTTATCTCCAGCAGGAATATCTGTTACTTCTCAAATATGACTTTCCTCTTTCAAATTCCATCTTCCACGCTTGCACACCACCGACCCCAGAGCCTTCCCCACCTTCTGAAGCCCACAGTGCTTTGCCAGAGACAGGCACTTTATATCACCTCTTTATCACCAGTTCTTTCTTGCCCTCTGCTACTACTATGTACTTCTGACTTCTTTGTCCACCATACTTGCTGGACAGTCTGTCCTGTTCCTTTCTGGATTCTGTTTTTTCCCCTTTCTGCAGAGCTGTTATCCCTTCCTGCTCTGAACACTTGTTTTCCTCTCAAGTTTCAGCAGAATTTGGATTTCTTGTATCTCAGGAACACTTTCATGGCCCTGGTTCTCTCATAACCATTCTATTCTCCTTTTATACCATAACGGCTAAATGTCCTTCACCTTCTGTGCACCTATGTTATAGATGTACCTGTAACCTTACTCTAATTTCTTTTCTTTTTCCTCAATTTCTTCCTCAGCTCTTGCCATAGAGCTCCCAATTCATCTGAAATGTCATTAACTCCTTTGCAGAGCTCTGTATCATCTTGTCAAGCCCTGCTATTCTTTGTGGAAATCCAGTAAACTGAAATCCACACTGCTCTGCTTTTGGATATTTTCTTCACAACTTTGATCTTGCCTCTTGTAGTCTCTCCCGAGGGTAAGCACTTCTCCACCATCTTTCTTCTCTATGTTTTTATCCAGGTCTGAATAGGGGAAGAAAATACTACCCTCATTGCATGTTACGCTGAGAAAATGCCATGTACTAGGCTCTCTAACGTTAGGGTTGTGTCGGATTGAGAAGCCTATGTGATTTTGCTTGCTTTAGTTTCTTTTCTTTGTGTTCTTTCTGTGAGGTCTGCTGCTGCTACAAGCAACTTGTATCCTGCCTCTATAAAATACAGATCCCTCTCTTTTGATGTGGAGCCTGTGCAGTGCCCTCGACTAGTGAAGAGCATTCAAATGCATATCTTAGTACAAATTTCAGTAACAATAATGTACTGCTAGCTAATTGCTCTTAAGTGCCATTGACCTGTCTGTAGGCACAGTGACTGGTAGAGCATCCTTTCTGATGCACTTTCTTCTACTTTTAATATAGTTAGGCAATTAATTTCAAAAGAAAAAGAATATAGCCAAAAATTTTCACCAGGACCTTTCCTAGTCTAGGACAAGGTGGACTTCTACAGCATATAGGCTAGCTGCATTTACATGCAGTGGCCCTTTCCCTTATGCAAAATTGAATTTTCGTCATTAGTGAAGTTTTTAGGTTAATGGGAATTTTAGGATACAGGACGTGCAAAATTTATGTATTATCATAAAAGATGCCTCTTGCATTTGTCCAGCTAATTTAGTTGTCCCCTAAAGGTGGTGTTCATCTGCGTTATGTATTTTCATACGTTTGTTAAAACATAACTAACCTCTATTGCAATGTTGTTACATTATAATAATGTTTGGGTCTTACCTTGTTAGCTTTACTGTGGATTTCCATAAATTCCATACATCTCAATAAATTAGAGCCGCTATGGTCTAAGTGGACTTTGAGAGTAAATCTAAATAGTAAGCATTACTTAAGTTATTAAAAGAAAAAAAAAAAAAGCAGAAAATGCAGCATGAGAAGACAAGTATGTGAATTTTACTTTTAGCACTGTTTGATTAAACCTTCCAGTACTGTTTTGAGAATTAATGTTTGGTGGCACTTATCAAATAAAACATTAATAGAGAGGAAACAGGCCTAAATTGTATAAATGTAAACAGGAATACTCCTACTGAATATCAGTGAATTCATACCAAATGCTTCAGCAGAGGAGTTGGTCATGTCATATTTCCCTAACAAAAGATTGGCACGGAGAGTGAGAGGGAGGGGATAAAATATCTTTAATCTATACTTTTCCAGATGTAGACTGGTAGCCATCATTTGTATGACACGGTCTGCTATTTTATTAGGTAAATGAAGCAGATGCTTGCTTCTGCAGACATACTACTGGAAGGAAGAATTAATAATCACATTTTCAACTATAATTTAATGGTGCAACCTTCTAATGTTTCATTAAACACACCTTATTTAAAGTTATGTTGTCTTGCTTTAGAATTACTAAAGTGGCTGCTTGGATTAAGAGACTTTATAAAGCACAATAATTTTACTTATGGTCAGCAGTTTTACCAATCACCATAAAATATATCTATTGTTTTAATTTCAACCGACTAAGTTGATGAATAGTCAATAGTAAGAAGAAATTGCCTTTTAATGTTGCTCATATTCAGTTTGTAATATTTTTGTAGCTGATTATGAGTTACAAAATTGAATTTTGGAATCACAAAGCTGTATTGAACTGCTCTGAGCAATTCATACTAAGCTTTTTAGAGTACCAGCCATAGGCCATGAGAAATTGTTTTATATGTTGATGTTACTATTCCCAACTGCAAATCTGTAAAGTATGTGAAAGATTACCATAAATTACTGTACTGCTATTTTGAGACTTCATTTAGATAATATATCAACAAGGTCAGGGCTATTAGCAATTGGTTTATGTTGTTTATTTATTCTAAGCATGGAAAACATAGGGTGTTTTAGGATTGTCATTTGAGATAAGTCTCGCTTGATTTCTACTTTTATTAAAAACAAGCAAACAGTGTGTTTAACTTCAGGTTATAGAAATAACCCTTCAGTCCCTATGGTAAAACAAGGGAAAGAGGCCCTGGTTTCTCTGCATTTTTTCCTTGTGCTTTTTTTACTGATGTCTTTTCTCTGCAATGCATATATGGTTGTCCTTGAAGACTTGCAGTATGGGGAGAGACAGATCTTGTATCCTATGTCCAATGTTATCTTTTTGTCTTAGAATTGGGAATAGAACTAAAGCCAGAAATGTCTTGAAATTTATTTTATGAGTAAATAAAGAAAAAAAATGGGACAGAGAACCATTAAATTTGATGATATAAAATGAAAAACTAGAAAAGCTTCTGAACTATAAGGTTTTTAAGTTGTTTCTAAAAGAATAAACTTTGTTTTGGTGTGAATAAGAGTGAAATAACTTGCTGAGTGCTGACAAAATCTGCAGATAGTTCTTTACTGACAGCAAACTGCATAATTTAGTAATAAAACTATTCAGCTAAAATATTGTCCAGTTCAAAGACTTTCAGGCCTACCTATTCCACACTAGAATAGAATACCGCTTTAAAATATATGTATTTTATTCCGTAGCATAAGATGTATTTACTATCTTTAGATGTGGTAACGGTGAGCGTACAACTAACGTATGAATCTTTTGCAATGGTAGCAAGCTACAGGTTGTAATTCGGCATCACAACAGTTACCTTCAAATGTCGCTAAGCTTCTTGCAGCCTAAATGACTAAAGTCAATCACAGGAGACTTAGTAAGTGGATATATTAAAAGCTTGATTTTTTTAAAAAATAATTTTGTTGTTATTGCTCACTATGCTTGGGAAATCACATTGAAGCTAAGACTTGGGGGGGAGCCTTGGTTAAGGAGAAATGGCATATCCTGCAAACTTTCTGAGTTTTTGTTGTGAAAGGTTACTCAGAATCCTAGGTGGGCATGTGCGAAAGGATGGTGGTGTTCCCTTAAAAAGGTTGATTTGCTTTTATGATACACTGACACGGAAAAAGATTTAGGAGGTTTTCCAGTCTGTCATTATCTGTGGTTTTTAGGTTGAATATGATGCTAGTTCACAACTGACAATAAAATGGAGCTTTCTGGAGAGCAGAAAAGTTTAGATTCTGTCTTCAGTCTAGGTGGTAAGGGCCCGGCTGCCGGTCGGGGACTCCGCAGCGACCGCGTGGTGGCAAGTTACCGGTGTCTGGGAATCCTGCTCAGACCAGCCCTAGCTCGAGTTCCTCTGCAGCCTCGTCATCTGTAAGTGCTACTCACAAAGAGCAGGAGCTTCATTTTAGCAGGTAGATATTTTGAATAGTTGAGCATCTCCCGGAAACCCTCAGAAGTATGTTATTCAGACTGTATTAAAATCAGGTAGATTGGTGTGGCTCCTGATTTAGCCAGCTGCTTTTTATTCCTTGGGTGAGGGTACAGCATAGTAGTATTTGGCTGAGCTTCTACCTATGTATACGGTTATTCCGTAAAGTAATTGTAGTGAGTTTTAGTAACTGATGTTGTCTGAAGCCTGCCTTCGTTGACTCCTACCATCTTTCTACTTCCCAGGAGTGAAACAATTACCTGAGAAGGAGGCGCAAATGCGCAAAGTGCAAATCCAGCCTCCCTGAACAAAGTAAGAGGGAAATTATGTTAAATAGTACTCCACTGGAAGGAAGATAAGATTTTCTTGCTACTTAAGTAAAAAGGAGAGGCTTTTTGTAATGAAGATACCAGCTATGGTCTGTTCTTGATGCCTAAGTCTGTTCTTGGGAGTTTCCCACTGCGTTTTGTGATGAGGAGAGTATACTTCAACTAGCAGATTTCCATCATCAGTCATCTCTGCCTGTGGTTGAAACTGTGTGAATATCGGTTCATTTGAAAAATAAATAAAACCCACACTTACTGGTAGGCCTAGGAAATCAGTTTGTGCAGATAAAGCTAATATCTGCCATCACCAGCTAACTTCAGATTTTTTTTTTTTTTTGATGTTCAGGGGTTTGTTTTTTTAAATGCATTTGCCTGAAAGACAAACTTAAAAACTGATTTTGATCCAGCTTAAAGTTTGATATAAGGTATTTCATTGGTATGTTTTAGATTCTTACAAATATTCAAATAGCTAAAATTTCGATATGTCTAATCAAGAAGGCAAGGTCAGCCTTTTCTGTATTATTTATATATAATCTCTGTGTATAAATTATGGCTGCAGTTAACATTATATAACACAGTAATATCACTCATATTTATACTTGCCCAAGGAAGTAATTTAGATGCTTCTCTGCTTTTTCAAATAGCCAGTTGGTGTTACCTTTTTAGTTAATTCACTACATTAAATGCCATTGGTTATGCCTTGATGTACCTTTAGCAGATGTAAAAACCTGTCTGAGCAACAAAAAAGCACCAGAAATGAAATGTTAGTGGAAATTGAAATATTAGTATCATGGATACAAGGTTAATTAAATGTCAGGAAAAAATACCATCCAAAGGATGAAAATGCTTACTGCTTTATTGTAACTTCTGTGTTGAGTGTAATTTCAAGGTATTTTAAAAGCTGAAATGAGTTCTAAAATGTTGGGGAAAATGCATCCAAAAAAGCAGAGTTCATAACTATTAGTTTTATGCATGAACAGGAAAATGTAACACACTTTCTTGAATAATAATCAAACAAGTCATATAAACTAATCTCCATAGAAAGTCTCTAGGGAAAATAAGACAGACAATTGTGTGAAGAGCATTATGTCATGCAAGGAGATAAGACATTTTGCTTCTTCCCATTGCTGAATACTCTCTATTTACTTACATGAAGTAAGTTTTAGTGCTGCTTTCCCTTATTTTCTTGAGCCCCAGAAATTTGGATGCACCTGCCCCTTTGCGCAGAGCGGAAGCATTAGTTGAGTGCAGTTGTCATTATGTCTCAGTATGTTACTAGTATTTTCAAAGTTTCTCCATTAAAGCTCCAGTTAGACTGAAAAGCAGGAAACTGGTATTGCCAGAAGGATTTTACTCATCGCTAGCACTAAAACCTTTTCTGTTTTGTGGCTTTATCTTGAAGCTTCTGTATTAGACTGAATTTATTTCTGTGTTTGTGTGAGAAGAAGCAAAATCAGAAATGAGTATGATGATTAGATTGAGCAGCTGGGACCGAGGATAGGGGTTATGTTGGAAAACAGGTATGTAGAGGACTGATTTTTTTTTTCTCTGTTTGGAATAGGGAACTTGCATCTTGTATTTTTGAATTCTCTTGACTGGATATTGAATGGATCAGCTCCTGAAATCTCATTATGTTTTAGCCAGGTAATACTTGGTATTTCTAACCAGTTAACTGTACTTAGAAATGTTGACATGTGAAAACTGATATTACTGGCCTCCTTGATATGCATATGCACATATACTGTTACGCTAAACTTATGCCATATGCTTGAATTGGTGAAAATTGTCAAGGTTACGACCAAAACACTTTAAAAACGTTTTATTTTATATTGCAATTCTCAGATCAACACTAGAAGCTAGACCTGTATGCTGATTTTTAAGATTTGGCTTAAGTTTGCAGTGACCTGAACTTTTTACAGTCTTACAATTGTATTGCCATTTATTATTACTTATTACTACAGTGCCATAAATCATCAAGCCCATAAAAATGTGGTCTTTGAAGTATTAGTCATTCCAGTCCTATTCGTAATGAGTAATCACTGACATTTCAGTAAACATCATCATGCTAGGTGCTAAATGCACTGTCTTTATTGTTCTCAGATGGAGACAAGTTACCTTTTCACGTTTAAAAGAAATTACTCAAGGTCAAATAGAGGAATGGTACAAGAGAAATGTGTATTGCCCACTCCTCCTCCACATGTACTTTTGTCTGTGGATATATAGAGGACATTGAATCTCTCTAGTTCAGA
Organism: Rhea pennata; assembly: GCF_028389875.1. Classification (NCBI taxonomy): domain Eukaryota; kingdom Metazoa; phylum Chordata; class Aves; order Rheiformes; family Rheidae; genus Rhea; species Rhea pennata. The sequence goes on along the minus strand of NC_084673.1, from coordinate 17,979,137 downwards.
CCTATTCTTAAAGGGGGGAAAAAAAAAAGTGTTTGCAAGCTTTTATTTCATCGTAACAGTTTCATCATCTGTATACAAGATAGATACAGGATGAACTACTGTCTTGGGATAATGACCAAGAGTACAGCTGTGTCAGCCACCAGAGATGCCTAGCACCTCTATTATAGCTTAGATTTTTGAACTTTATCAATTCAGATCGTACAGCAATCACTTCTGCAACCAGTTCTGCATAAGTAATGGAGCATTAATGTGTAGCAGTGACAAAGTGATAACGTTACGAAGTATAAACAGCTCCGGTACAATAAGAAGGTGGACTTCGCATCAGAACATGAGGATCAGCAGCAAATCAAAACCATGAGTCTTAATTTTTTAGTAATATTTTTACCTTATTGATTGGAAATGCAGTGTAAATAAGAGTCGCACGTTTTAGGTTAACAGATTTTTTTTTTTCTTTTTGCTCATCTTGCTGATCAATGGCCCAATTTAGAAATAATAAAATATATCTCTGACATCTGTTTAAAATAGATTGCTTAAATTGTGTGTATTCAGCTTTTTTGTTTTGCTTTGCCTTTTTTAACAGTAGGGATTACCGCACACCTAAGGGATAAGTGTAGAGCTGTAGATTAAATCACAAATGTAATGTAAATGCATCAAAACATTCTGCAAGCGTAAGCACCGTATCAGTTAAAAATACTGCATTAGAAGAATATTTGTGAGTATAAGCCAGATCCTTAATAAAGCTATTGAGAACTTGATCATTTGCGCGGACAGGCACAGTTTGGGTACCATTAGTGATTGTTTTATTTCCAAATAAATGGAATATTGAACTGTCTAGGGTTTTTATTATTACCGTATGTCCATTCCTGTAACGTGAAACTGAAGACTCTCCCTGTCTGGATGAGTTTAAGGGGGAAAGGGTTTACGCCTAGAACAAACTATATACCTCAAAAAGTAACCAAAACCGGCTACATCCTCAGAGAAAAACTTCAACAAAATTGTATTCCTCTTCTGCAAGTGATAATACATTGTGAAGGATCTACTTTGGCCTCTGGTCATAAGAGTTTATAAGCTAATTTAAATAATGAAGGAAATAACAGATGGGGTTGGAGAAGTGACAATCATGGAATGCAAAACATAGGAAAATGCTCTTTCAGCATTTCTGTTTGGTGTCTATTATCAGACAGCATTATCTGTTTCCTAGTCTGTTAGTATGATGCCAGAGAAAAGCAGCCACTGTGCATCAGTTTAAGATCTGGGGAGAAAGGTAAATTGAGAAATAAAATAGAAGGGAAGGAAACTAGAAGGAAACTGCTAAACTGAGGGTTCTGAAGGTGATAACGTAGCTTTTGAAAACATTGTCGAAGGAACAGAGGAGGTGGCGTAGAGTGGGAAAACAGCCGCGTGTTTGGAGCGGTAGAGAAGGATGGAGTCTTTGCTGCTGTGTTGCAGATAGGCTGCCTGTTTCTGGATGTCACTTGATCGCAGAGTGCTTTTGGCAGGTCAGAACAATTCCAGATTTGCCTTGACTGATGTAATCAAACACTGAACCGCTTGTTTAAATATTTGTAGTGACACGAGCATGCTCTTCCACTAGCTTTGAGCTTGCTTTAGATCAGAGTGATCTTCCATAATTAACTTTTTGCGCATTTTATGTTTATGCGAAAGCTCATGGGAAGATTCATGGCAACGGGGTCATTGACAACCATAAACCTGACAGCTTTTTTGGAACTAATGTTGGATTGTAACATCCAGTGATAGATCAGCTGTGAATTGCACCAGTTTGAAGTTGTGCTTGTCTTTTTTCCCTTGCCTAGGTGGTTTCACTTTGTCTTGGATTTTTTGCTTGTATTCAGGTGTTGTTAATCCTTTTAGTTTTTAAATAGCTTGCTCTGCTCTGAGGAATGTTAGGAACCTTTAGGACAAGGGGGGGAAGTGAAAGGTTTTCTTTTTTTTCATTCACTGGAACATCTGAACATCTTTAGTGTGCGCGTGTGTGTGTCTGTGTATGTATTTTAGCAAAGGGCTGTTAATAAATTCAGACCTGATAGGTAGCTGGAAGGCATTGGGGAAACGTATTCAGCTTTCCACCAGAAAAGGAAGCCATCGCCTAGTGCTGAAAAGCAGGGGCTGTGATGGCTGACCTGTACGTCCTGTGATCCAAGTTGTCTTCTGTAATTCAAGGTCTGCTATTCCTGAGTCTCTTTGCAAGTGGTGTGCTCTGTTAGAGCGAAAACTGTAAAGGTACGTTGCACACCTTATCCATCTTAAATGTGACTCTGAGTCATGGATTTCTAAGTGAGCTGGGATTTCTAAGGAGAAAACTGCATTTTGGAATGTGAGGGATTTTTGTTTGTTTTAAATGAGAATATGACCTGTTCAAGAGTTTTCCTTTGAAAAGTAGGGGAGAGCCCAAAGGAGGGCAATAAACTCATTATCAGCTTTTCGATTCTAGATCTGCATTGTTATTTGGAGTTGTTATAACTGAATGATAGTAGTTCCCAGGAAAAAAGGTTGATGAGAATCTTGAGTGGTATGAGTTTGAAATAAATTAGGACTGGAAAAGAAGATTTTTTTAAAATAGATTACTAGAGTGTGGCTATATCTCTATTATAAACCGATATCCTGTAAAACATTTAAATATTCATTTTCTATGCAGAGGATAGATGTGCTCAGTTGAAGATTGTATCATACCCTGAATTTGCAGGCAACTCTCTTCGTTGTAATTAAGAAATAAACCTCGAAGTTTGTCTCTGGATTCTTCTCTGATGCCTTGCCTGGGGGGTCAGAACTGTGTTCTTGAATCCTGTTTTCTACAGATCATGGCACTGAAAGACTTAAATAGTATCATTCCTATGAACATAAAAGTTGTTTGCTTGCATTTGCATGATGTTCCCCTCCAAAGCTGAAAAATTTAGCATTCCAGCACAAAAGGGCTGTTGGATTAGAAGACTGTTAATAGATCAGAAGATGGCTGTATGTGCCATGAAGAGGATTATGACTGTAGGAAGTTGAATCAAAATTGCTTTAGGACATAATTGTATAGTATGCAAACTTTTAAAAGGTTATTTCCACAAACTCTTAACAAAACTTGTCTTTTGTTATGGTTTCAGTTCCTAGGGATAAAAACTTAAGTATGGTATCTGCTTTGTCTGCAGAACAGGAGCTCTTCTCCTAATCATTATCCTGGGAGCTGAACATCCTGCTCCATTTGAGTAAAAATGCATGGTTCATTACTGAGGGGAAAACAGAACTGTCTCTACCAAAGTGATTTAAATAGAGCTCTCTCTTACACAATACTTAGTACAGACTGTGGCCATTTAGAAGAATGACTGCTTTAGCTCTTTTAAATGTTTTGATGGTGTTTTTTGGCACTATCTCTCTTATATTAAAAAAAAAAAAAAGAAGAAAAGGCCGGAAAGGATATTATTTCAGAGATGTTATGTTTCTGAGGAGCATAAAGCTAAAATGGGATAGTACATGAGCTGCATAGGCCTAAGGGATAATGATAACAGAATAAGTAGGAATAAAGATCAGTTATTTCCTGCTTGCAGAAATTAAAACTCTTTTGGTTTGAGGAATACGTAGATGACATTTCTTGAAGTGCAATTATTTGTGCCCAGTTTCTGAGCATTCCCAGTCTGTGTCCAAACTCACTTTCACCTCTTTGGTACTGTGGCTTAAAAAAAAAGGAAAAAATTCTTATTTCTGCTACTTCCTTTCACAAGTGCATGACAGATTTTGTTGCTGGAGGAGCGGAGCGTTGCCCTCTGGTAGTGCCGGATCGCTGGCTTCTGGCTTTCTTGTCGTCTTTCCTCTTGATTGCCTATTTCTTTTCTCCTGTCAAGGACTTCCCTCCCCTTGTGTGACCTTTAGTGCTGACTGGGAAGGTCCCTTAAGTCATCTTCTGTGAATAGCTATCAGAGGTGGGATGAAACGGGTCCAGAGAAGGTCTCTGGGCAGATTTTTCCAGCAGAGGAAGAACGGATTTGGAGGTTGTTGGACTCTAAAGTGTCAGTAAGTGCCTGTTGCATGTTCATACCTAGGCAGCTGTGCACTGTCTGGGTTTTTGTCCTTCTGCATTTCCAAAGTAGCAAAGCTTGTTTAATTGTATACTAGTTTACTTATTTAAAGCTATACTTTGTCTATTACATGGAATCAAACAAAGTAATTCTTTCCCTTTTAAACATACATTATCTTTCTGGTTTTTAAAAAAAATAAAAGTAACATGTGCTTTTGGGGCAGCTCATCAACTGTTGCAAGGATACTGAGAAAGAAATAAGAATTGTTTTCAGAACTAGAGAGTTGCATTGTCAAATATGCATCCGCTTCTGCATTTTTTTTTTAGTTATGTGAATAAAAGACTAAAGAATATTCCTTTAATTCTTTCTCCTGCCATTTCCTGAACAGCTCTAGAGACCTGGAAGAAGTATATTGTGCAAGTTTGTAATAGACCAGATAACTTAAAGCTTCTAATGTTCTGCTTTCTTGTCTCGCCTCTTTTTTTTCTGCCTTCTTTGCTTCTCCAGATGTCTGTAAGGCTGAGTAGTGGTATTAGAACTGGAAGATGCTTTGAACTCTTAGCCTAAGTACTTTGCTACAGGCATTCATATTTAACAGTTTTAGATGGGTAGGGAGATAAATTTAGGCTGGGGTATCAGATATGTCTTCCAGATCAAACAAGTGGATGATCTGGTTCAGTATACTCTTTCCTGACTACATCATCTGACTGGAACTCATGAACAAGAAAGGTCTAGAAAGCGTATGCTCTGCAGAAATGCTCTTAGCAGTGCCCAGGGTAGTATCAAGGTGTGTGTGCTTGATTGGTAACTTTTTTTTTTTGATTAGCCACTTTTCAGTTGACTGCAGAGACAATAAGCAGTGGCAGCTCTACTACAACTGAATATAATATGCAAGTCCTGCGGTTAATAAAGCTATTTAAATGATAAATCTAAGGATAGATACTATGAACCAAAAAAAAAAAAAAAAAAATCTAGAGATGACTACTTTTTAATGAATCATATTTGAGATTATATAATGTCAAATTGAATTCTGGAGAGCATAGAATTGCATGGAATTTTATCTTATTTCACTGAAAAATTAATTAAAAGCAGTTCATTCTTCCTTTGCAGTTGAGTAAACAAAAGAATTTCAATGGAAGTCAGATAAAATTGTTTCCATAGTAAAAGGTTCTAAGCCATTTGTAGACTGAATGACGGGAACTTAGCAATGAGTGGTTCTGAATATTAAAAAATAGAGACTGGGAATTTGGTTGCTACACTACAATTTCATCTTTTCTTCAAGTTGCCTGGCAGAACTGGGGATGTAACTTGTAATGATAAGGTGATTGACTGGGATTTAAAGCTCCCTTTTCTAAAGGAATTTTGAGGGTAAGGCTTATCTGCATAGGCCTTGAGGCAATGGACTTTCAACCTTTTATTCCTACGTGTCTGTGTGAAAATGTCAATATATCTTTCTTCAGATTCAGATAAGAGGAAAAAACAAGTATTTCACAGCCTTCAGCCACAAGGTAGTAACTTGTCTGGAAGGCATACGAAGGAAATATCCATAATTCTTCAGGCCTTAGTCCTACATTTGGTTTTGCTACATGATGTGCAAAATACTGCATTTCGTAGATCTCCTATCAGGATAAATTTTTAAAAATAGACTTTTTTCAAAGTACACAAATAAAAGCCTGCCTTTTTTTGTGTTTTGATGGTCACTGGCTTTCTTGAGCACCTAATACGTTACATAACATGCAGAAAATACATGTGTGCCAAAATTTAAGTGTGGTATCTACTTTAGCAGAGGAAGTACTCAGCAGGAAGTGTTGGAAACATACCTGTATCATCAGCTGCAGATTGCTGCACTGCCCACGTGTAGTCTGGACTGTTCTGAAATTGTTCGTGTGATCCAGCCTTTTAAAATCAGATTTCCTTGTTTTGTGCATTTTGGGGGATTCTGAGACTGTAATTCTGGCTGGACTTTCTAAGTTTGCACCAACCTTGGCTCTCTTGTGTCTGTTTGTTTTTAATCCCTTTCTATTAAACTTTAATATCAGCTCTGCCCTAGATGAGCACTTCTTCATGCCGTCGTGCAGCATAGAACGGGATAAGCAGCATACTGGCTTGAAGCCCGACTCAAGCATTACCTCTCCAAAGCCATAGTATTTGGGATTTCAGATTCTAGCCTACAGTGGTGTTGCTGTGCTGTGGTTTGTGAAGCCAATTCAGCTGTTACGAGATTTTTTTTATTATTATTTTTATTGGTGTGGATATATCATTTTTTGTGCCTCCCCCCCATCTTTGCTGTACAAATTGTAGGGATTCTGTAGTAAGAAGCTGGGTGAAATGGAAGGAAAGAGTACATCCCTTCCGTCCTCGTTCACCTCCGTGTCCTTTTTCAGTTTCCCTGTATGAAAATAATCTAGTCCGTAGTCCCTTACGACCCTGTCTTTACAATCCTGAAAGCTTAAACCTTAGCAAAACAGTGTTCTTAATATGGGATTTTATCCTCTTTCTTGCTCTTGCAGGCTGGAAAGAAAACAGTTTTATGCGTATTTTCAATGCAAGTAATATTTTTTTTCCTGAAGTGGAGAAAGGTTTCATTTACATGGGACTAAATGCGGCTCAGAGGAGAATGTACTTATTAACCTCCTGTTGCCACTTCTATGTTAGAGCTGAAATTTATGAACACAAATGCCAAGCAGTTTTCCTCTCCTGTGCTGAATTTTCTAAATTTGTTAAAATGTTAATAAATAAGTATTTGTATCAGGCAGATCTGGAGGGCAGGGCGGAGGGAGAGCATGAGCTGACTTCTAACTATGGAAATCCTCATACTGAACTGTAAAAAGTATTTTCAGTCTTTATCAGCTTTTAATTTGACATTATGTGAGTGGCAATGACCCACATTCTAATTAGCCTCCTGCTTGCTTGCTCCTGAGCGTCATACTATTTTCCATTCTGTTTGAATAATACTACTTTTGTACAAAATTACTGCTGTTTTTTTTGGTTTTTTTCGTGTTTTTTTTTAACAATTGGTGCTTGTTGTTCTTTTAGCTTCATAAATTCAGATAAAAGCAAGAGTCACTTTGCAGTTAGCTTCCACTTTTGTCCCAACTTTTCTTTCACTTATGCTGTAAATTTAAGGGGAGTTTAGTGCAGTATTTCCTTGGGGCAGGTGTTAAGATCCATGCAGCAATTTCAGTTTTCTGTATGCATGTATTTTAGATGTGTGGCTGCTAAGAATTGCACAATAGCACTTGTTGCACAGCTTTTTTATTTTGGTTTTAGTCTTGGAATCATGGAAAATACTTGGATACTCTGGGCCAGATAAAAACAAACCTCTCCATGCATCATCTTTAGATATTGCAAGCAGCTGCTTTTGTTTTGTCACTATTCTTAGGATTTTCTTTCCTTCATGGCACTGGATTACCCATATGGAAAGAGTTCTTATGTATGAATAAAAACACATGCACACACATTCACACACCCTCACATATATATATATATTTAACCGCTATCTGCAATTAATTACTATATGTCAAAGCTGATAAAAAAACATATTGGTAGAAAGAAATATTTTACAAACTATTCCGTAACAGTCAGTCCTCCAGCATGACTAGAATATTCACAAATGTCTAAACTAAAGCACAGTACTGTTTCTTACTGTTTGCATCAAACTCCTGAGGCGGGTGCTCTGACCCCTTTCCCACCCCTCTTGCTCGACCTCCATCTCTAATGAAGCACTTGGTGTCTTAGGCAGCATTTAAATACCTTGTGCTTTGCTATCTTTGGGGCTCTCATTTAAGGTGATAAAGTAATGATCGTTGATTATTCAGCTAGTGAATTCCTTTTCCTTTGGTGGGGCGAAGGGAACATCTTTTATGAATGGAAACAAGCGTTTTACTTGCCATAAAATGCTCAGGATTTTGGGGTTCCAGGCTTAATGCTCTGTCTCCGCTTCCTCTCAGTTGGATTCTTGTTTTAGGCTGTCTGCTCATCTCCCTTTTCTAACCCCATCTTGAAAAGCAATGTTGCAGCCCCTGTTTATGCAAAGGAGAGACTTATGACTCACACTACTCCTCGGTAACTGGTGTGAAGCTCTAGTAATTGCTTCATTTTGCAGATGCCTTTCCACAGAGAGGGCCTTAATTCTTTCTTCCATTGAACCTAAGAATCTGCTTTGTCCAGTGGTTTTGTGCAGTGAAGTTTGTAGTTTGACTGCGGGTGGAAGACCTGCGGAAAGCCTCGAGCGCTCTCTGGAAAGGCCTCGGGAAAGGAGAGTGAATTCTGAGCAGTCTGGGATTTACAAGAAACACACTTTTCACTCTTGTGATGAAAAGCCTAGATTATCACAGAGTGATTGAGGTTGGAAAGGGACCTCTGGAGAGCATCTGGTCCAACCCCTTGCTCAAGCAGGGAAATTCACATAATATTCACATTACATAAAATCCTGATGTTGTAGCCTTCCCTTTTGTAATTTGGTCGTTAAAATTGAATCTATATAGTCATACAGTACCCAACCAGTTCATGAATGGCCTGGTTTTAGTATAGTATCGTAGGAATCAGGAGTGGAGAATGTGTCTTTTCTTGGCTTGTCACCAGGACCGCAGTTTGGGCAACAGAGAGAGTGTTTGAAACTCGTGTCTCTGGAGAGTTTATCATGTACACCAAATATTCTGGCTCTGCACTGACTCTGTGGTGTACGTGTCTTGGGACTGCATCCCTCTGTAGGATCAATTTTATTTTATTCTGTGTCCTCCTGTAGGACAATTATTAAATTCGTATCATAGATGCGGTCAGTCTGTTCCTCAGCTAGTAAATAGTTTCTGCAGGACTTCTTGCTTCCAGGCATATAGGAAGCTAGAATTGCAGGCCTTGTCTATGAAAGTCAGAGCACATTGTAATGAGAATAGCATTTCTTCTTCATTTCACACAGTGCATCGTAGTGTGGCTTGTAACATGAAGCAAGCCTTAATTTCTGCTCAGAAGCTCTGGTCACTGTTAGAGCTGCGGATGGCCAAAGTCTTGTGAAGAATTTTTCTCTCTACCTGCCAGCTGTGGCTGGACTGTGCAAAATAGGCACACTTTTCAGAATACTCAGAAGTGAGTCAGCAGTCCAGTACCATAGATCCTTGAGTGGGACCATCAGAACAGATCTGAAAAACGGTGAGATACAAGTCAGGATACAGTAGCTACTTAAGAGGTGCTTAGAATCCAAGCGAACTGTTCTGTGAGTTAGTGTCTATCAGAGCCACGGGATCAAAATAGGTAAGGGTGATTCAGTGGCAATTACGTGGGCACAGTGTCAAAGTTTGTTCACTGACCAGCTTTTTGCTTCATGTCACAAAAGTTTGAACTGTGAAATTCTTTGCCTTCTTTTAGTTGATAATACTTCCTTCATACATACACACACACACACACACACACATATATATATATATGCGTGTATACACACATGCACATGTAAAACAGATGTTTGAAAGCATATTGCAAACATTGATGCTCCCTTGCCATATCCTTTTGAAGCAGGTAGGTACTTTTTCCCCTCTTTGAGGGAGAGGCTGCAAATTAGATCCTAAGCTGTCCTAAGCATGACAGTGTTATTTGGTGTTCACCCTCTTGTTGGCTCAAGGTTTCAGAAAAACTGAATAAATGTTAGCCATCTTTTTTTTATTTTTTTTCTTTAAAGACAAAATAAATATGATTTTCTGAAGATCGTGTCCTGCAGTTTCTGCCACAGTTGCTACTGGCAGATCTTCCCTTTAGTGACTGGAGACCCTCTTGTGTTAGAATTTTTTTCATTGTAAGAGTACCCTGTAGCTTCTTCCTGTGGTCTTGAGGGTATCCTTGCTCTTTTGATACCTGTTACTTATCTTGGTCCTGACTTGCCAGGTGTGACGGTAGTTGTTACGGATAGTCTGAAACTACGTGCTACAAGCTGGGCAAAGAGAAGAGCTAGGCATGAGACCTTGGTGCCTTTCTCCCAGTGAGAGCACTGGAGTTGTGTTATACCTAGATGAAAATTTGTTGATGAGAATTCTAGACATGTGGTACCTTTGAATAATTTCAACCAAAATTGATCCAGTGAGCTTGATGATCTCAGGGCAGAGATAAGGGAGGAAAGGAAGGGAAGGAATGGATGTACTATGCAAGTCCCATTTACTTGGGTAGGTTAGTATTCTGATTTCATGTCTGATAAGTGTAAAAGGAGAATATGATGACTAATATGAATGGCAAACTGTAAACGACAGACCGTAAATCACAGACAAACCATAAATGCTTATGGGAAAAGTTTAATTAAAATTTGGGTCTTTTATGTGCATTTTTTCTTTATTGCTGGCTAAGCTCTGCAGAGATTGAGCTGTCATCAAATAACAACTAAAGCTAATTCTTCTAGGTACTAATAACAATATGTGTATATCACGCTGATGAAGGTGTAAGATCTTCTCAGTCTAGAAATACAGAAGAGAAAAAGGCAGAGGTTTGCTTTTAAGGAATGTCATTTGCACGTAAGACAAAATCAATGAACAATTACGCTGTGTGCCTTAATTTCTACACCAGTTTGTGCTTTCAGGTTCTTTTGCGTTTCATGCTCGAGGCACACCAGTGTCTGCACAGTTCACTGGGTGTGGGATTTTATTTCCTGACTAGTGCTATCTTTTAGGTAACCCGAAGCAAAGCTCTAGGCTTGTCTGCTTTGGCCATTTTGTCGTTTCATAGGTACTCCCTTCTTCTGTTTAGAAAAAATAATTCCCTGCTGAATTTTTAATGAGCCTTATTCAGTGGACTGTTGCTACCTGTTTGTTCAAGATACTGTAAATACACACGCGCACGCGCATATATGTATTCTGGGAACCTTGAATTAGTTTCTAGATAATCTGTTTCCCCCAACACATGCACACTCACTTATTGTATGTAACTAGTTATTTGGCATATCTACAGTGCCTGACACAATTCTGTTTAGAAATCTGGATCTTCCTTATAAATTGCAGTTGAATTGCTGTTTTTCATCTATAATTACTGAGGAAACATGATCTTTATCTTGAATAACTATTCCTGTACATAATAAGCAGATTTTGCCAAGTTCATGTGTACGTTTGAATTTAGTGTAGACATATGCAACCTCTCAGTGTATCAAAATCACACTGCAGTTTCGGGTTAATGAAGGAGTCAAAGAAGTGAGAAGTATTTAGTGCTGTAGCTTGGAGTTGGTAATTAGCTTGACCTGCAGTAAATTTTATGTAATCCTAGTCAATATTCCATTTTACTCTTTCAAATGAAGTGAATTAGGTGTAAAGTATTTAAAATGAATAAAACCCCATTCTTCTTTGGCAAATGGTTCCTCATTTCTTTCTAGAATATAATGAAGATATCGGTATTAAATAGTTCAAGTTAAAGCGGCGTAGAGTTGAGGGAGCGTAACGGTGCTGCAGCCCTCCGGCCTGTTGGGTTCGTGCTGCGTGCCGGGGCTGTCGCGCCCGCTCCTGCCGGGCCGTGGGACCGGGGCAGGCCGCTCCTGTGCCGTAGCCCTCCTTACAGCGCTTTCCCGGGGGTGCCAGCGTGGGCGTCCGAAACGCGAGGCTGCCGCTGGTTTGCCGCGCGGCCGCGGGAAGCCCTCACGCTGCCTGTCCTCGGCTGGTGTCGTGTTGTGCGCTGTGCACGGACTACTCATTAACTGAATTTGAAATAAAAAGGTAGGAAACACACTTCAAGAAACATGCCTGCGGATCAGAGGTATGGAGTTATTCCTACATGTGCATGCATAGCCTTAGGGCATCTTGGCTTTTGTATGACTTGCACGGTGCAGTTTAGGTTATAAACGCTGCTATGCACACCTGTATGCTAGCCTGTTTGACTTTCTGCTGCAGACTGATGAAAAGGTAGGGTCAAGCACTGAATCGTGATTGCACTGAATCACTTTTTCCAGAAGGCTTTTGTTGCACTGAATTCTTGGACTTTTATTTATTTATTTATTTATTTATGAAGCTGAACTGGCTGCTTCCAGAGCTGATAAGATAAAAATGACTATTATGCCTGGCCCATGTTTCTGGGTAGCCCTTTGCACATGTCTGATTTGGACGAGCGTTTCTCTGGAGTATTTGAGAGAGAGAAGCTGAATACACCATCGTACGTGGTCGCTGTTGGAACAGCTAGGTGGCAATGTTCTTCTTGTTTCTTATCATTGTGCCAGTCCATCATTAAGATGTTTATTAGTAAAGAGTAGTACCTTGTTGATTTTATATGGAGAATGAAGTTAATTAAAATAATTCCTAAAACACAGTGATTTCACTGAGGTTTGAGAATAAACTTGCTTGTAAAGTATTTTATGCCTGCTGCATATATGCTAGCTAGGAAACCCCAAAACTTCATAATACTCTTTCATTCTTTAAAGTAGATCTATTGTATCTGGAAGTCAAACTATTTATATATTTTTAGTATTTTATGGTAGAATAGTAGGAATGTCTGAAACATTTTCTATTAAAAAGTGTTTATTCTATGTTAATTTCTTGGTCAAGTCGTAATTCTGAGCTTTTGATGAGCGCTGGTTGGGAGCGGGCTGGTGCAAGACTCCGGAGTTCCCTCTGACTCCTCTCTGCTCGTGGCCTTCCTGGGGTTGTCCAAGCCTGACCAGAGCTGCAGGTGAGCAGTGGCAGCGCATCCCTATTCTGTTTTCTGTTCAGGGAGTGGAAAGCGCTGCCGTCTCGCAGCTGATGCTTCAAGCCCAGCTTTGCTGTCTCTGTGCTGCTTCCCTCTGCAGCCGAGCGAGCGCCGTTAGTTAAATGGCAAGCGAAGAGCTCGTCGTTCCCGTTTGCGTCTTGTCTTCTCACAGGAACCTCACCGGTTTTATTACTGATAAAAGGGATGGCTGAAAATGAAAATAGGGGTTGAATTTAAATGCTTTAAATATATATGCTATGCTTCAGTGCAAGTGTTGCCTTCAGAAAATGTTGTTAATTTAGTCCTTGGCTTAAGAAAAGGGAGGAGGGGAGGCCTGCTAGATGAGCAGTCCCTGTTGCCTGAAGGCAACATACAGCAGTAATTTTTCTGCATTCTTGAAGACATATTTTAACGAAACCTCCCACTCTGTAATGAGAGGGTGTGATCTCATGCTTTATTTGCATGGAATGCGTATGGTGTGTAAAGCTTTCATACGTATCTGCTCCGGTAGAGAGTAATGAGGGCTGTGTTTGTCATTCATATATTTCAAATCAATTTAGCTGTAGCGTTCTTGGATGTAAACACTTTCCGTTTTTACAAATATCAACCTTTTTTCAGTGTTAGGCACCGACTGTTTTCATTGTTAAATATGCAAGGCTTGTGTTAGCTTTTGAAGGTAAAGTTAAAACAGATGTTTTGACTTTTGCTTTCTGAAGTGCCCACGCTGGCTGAACTGCTCTGCAGGATTTGACTCTCAGGTCACTTCCTGAACCCTGCGTGACTTAAATTGGACCTGTGTTGGACCTGGTGAAGGAATGCACGGGCTTCTGCGCGGCGTTCTCTTTTGCAATAAAACAGATTTATATCTGAATGCAAAAGGGAATTAAAATCTGGATATTATTTCAAAATTTATCATATGACAGTCTTGTTAGTAATAGGATGAGTTGTGTATTAATGTTGTCTATAAAAAGCATACTGAGTAGTAAGAGTTTGTGCAGCATATTATAACCTGAAAACATAGCAGTTGGGGGAGTCAGGGCATGCATATGCATTTGAAAGTCGTGTGTTGTAAAAACCTAGGTATTTTAGTCTTAAATATTACAAAACAAAAACTAACAGTTGGGTCTCTGCTTACCTGCAAACAGCACTTGGGATAGTATTCATTATGTAAGTAGTTTCTTTAAAAGAACGAATTAAGGAATGCGATTGTGATATGTGGTTCTACATTGGCATTTGTACAAGGCATTTGGCCCTTGTGTATGCTCCATATGAAGTGCTAAGTTATAGGAAGATCTTCCATCAGAGCAATAAAATCAACTCCTCTTTTTCAAAATATTTAACTTTAATGTAAAATAATTAATATAAAATACCACTTTGAGAAGATTTAATTAGTGTATAAAAATAATAATACTAACATTCACTTCTAATTAGAAATTTGTTCCAGGCCGAACAAAAAAAAAAAAAAAAAAAAAAAATTCAAAACTCCATTTCACAGATGCCTATTTTTGTTCTTCTGGGAATGCCTCTATTTCTAATTCGGAGACTAATTATATTTAGTAATAGACAAGTGTACTATGGTTAACTAGAAAATCTGTCCTTTTCTGCAGTTTCAGAGGTATCCACATGTGCATACTTTCTTCTCTTAGGATTTATCAGGGTGAGAGCCTTTTTATGAGCTAGTGAAGAATTTTGCAAATATTTTTCTGTTGTGACATAATGATTATTTTCAAAAAAAAAAAAAAAAAAAAATCTAGCTGCCCTGGAATCATTGGCAGTATGTTGGTTAATTCAATGTTCTAGTCTAACTTTATGAAAGTTTGAAAAATGAGATGCTGTAACACTTATTCCATGTGCTGTAATGATATTTGTTGGCAGTTCTGCAGGTATTCTTTTAGCACAGAGAAAGTGAGTGTTGTGAAGTGATTGAACACTTACAGATGCTGTTCTGAAAAATGGTGCAAGGGTTGTAACTATCTGCATGGTAATCTTTAAGATGAGTTAAAAATGGAACACCTGGCTCTTGACATTAGAATCATGTCAGTCTTGTCAAAAACAGGAGGAATATTTTTTGTTTTTATCATGGTAATGTTTTTGTTGTTATCTAGAACACAGCAGTTTTGTGTAAATTCTGTGTACTTTAAGAATCATATTAAATCACTTGAACCTTAAGAATTTCCATTTCTTGTTAGCTGCAGGGGTAGGACTGAGGGAATTTTGTATACAGCAAATACCAAATTTTAGTAGCAATGGTTATGATGTAACAGTGTCTTGTACGATAATAAGCACTGGACATACTTTAAGGGTAAAATGGAAAACATTATTTTGCAGTGTTTCTTGTGTTTGCATTGTTATTACTATGTTTATTCTAAATCAACGGTATCTTGTAAGCTGTGTTGATGTACTGGCAAATTCTTGAATTTAGGAAGATTAAAGTCCTGTTTTGGATGGTGGTTTTTGTTGCTTTGCTATGCCTTCAAGCTGGTGGTAAATTGCAGTGGCACCCGAAGTACATTTTAATATTATTATATTCAGCACACCAAGAAAAAATACCCTCTGAAGATGACTGCATTATGCAGCTGAAGATTTAAGTTTTGCTTTGATATCTTTCAGGCTCTTCTCACCAGCTGAGAAATCCAAAGGAGGAAAAATAAATCCCTGTTTTCTTTCTTCCACATATTTGATCGGAACAGTCAGTCCTGTTAAGAGAGGCTAGAAATTTGGTTAGCTCACTTTGCTTTTCAGACTGATAGGCTAAGAATAGAGTATCATAGGGTTTTAAATTTCCCGGAATTTCACTGGGAGAAGAGTCTGTAATTAAACACAGTCTAATGATCCTCTGAACAAAAGGTATTTATAACACGGTGTTATGAAGTACTCTGTAAAAGATAAATGTTATGTGAAAGCGTTACATGAGTGCATTAATTGTAAATGAGAAGATGCACTGACATCCACCTTGTTCCTATTGATTCAGAGGTGTGTTTTCAGGAAGAAGAGTTTTCTGCTAAGTCTCTTTTAGAAGGTGGCTTTTTGGGGCAGGGGAATGAGATTGTTTTCAGAAATAATTCAGAAATAATTCAGTTGTGTATGTTCCCAGCAAACATTTTATTATGATTACGGCATTGTTTATTGAAGGAGAATATGTAGATTAATATGTCCCAGAGGTATGTATCATAGCGCAGCTGGAATTTTGAAGACTAGTAGACAAAAAGCAATTATTGTAATAAGATGTCGTGGTACAAATGTGTGGAAAATGTAGTGGTAGAATAGAGAGGGTCTGAATGGCTCATGTGGAGAGTAAGAATAAGCATGAGGCTGTGCAGAACTGATGAAGTTTGCATTTTTATATCCTGATGCTGCGCCCTAGAATAGTGTGGCCTGGGAACATGAAAGGGCTTTTATCAAGAGCCCCAAGGCAAGGTTTTTGATAGCCGTCCTACTAAATCAAAGCTAGAAATGAAGCACAAATAAACTTAAACTACTGTGAGCAGAGAGAGAGAGTCTATGCTTTATCGTACCAGCAATTCAGCATCATTGCAAGAAATACCAGTGTGCAGAAAATTTCTCAGTCGCTTGCTGTAAAAGCTAGAGAAGCTGTGAGCGGGCATGTGTCATTGCGTGGCGGAGTAGCAGTGCTCCCCAAAACATTTGACTGTCTTGTGTTGCCAGATCATCTAGTTCGTAAACCGTGGGTGGGCGGAAGATACTCCTGTGGTAGAAAGAGCCAAGGAGGTACGTTTTTGTTTTTGGTGTCTTGCGTGTGTGTGGTGTGTGTGTGTGTGTTTTTAATAGCAAGATTTTGTATAAAATACTAAGCAAATAAAATGAAGAAATACAAGGAAGTTAGATGAAAACAGCTTTTGGTTTTCTTTTTAAAGGTTTGCACCAATCTTGAAGTCTTAAAGTTCAAGCCACTGGGTTACTCTTTTCCAGATGACTTCAGTTAAATCAGAGGAAGTGTAATTTAAATTTATAGGAGTGCATTTCCTGCAAATTTATTATTATGTCTTCGTATGGAAAAAAAATCCACTGTATTTGTTTCCTTTGACTTCTTTCTGTAATGTTATGCAAAAACATTGTTATTTGGATAAAAACACATTAAGTTAGCTGTACTGCTGATGGTACTACTTTACTGCTAGATGAGTTTTCTGTTTATTTCGAGTTTGTTTAGATTTCAAGAGGGAAAAATATTACAAACAAACTCAAAACCTCTGCAGCACACAGTGTCAGAAGCCTTTCTTCTGAGAGAAGAGGTTATGATGACAGAGTTCTCTAAATTATGTTATAGATTTGGTATAGTTTTTTTAGCTTCCATTAGGGCAGCTAGAGAGTGCTATAACTTACTTGTAAAATCTCTTCTCTAACATACTTCTTGAGTTGCAACGTTCTTTGAACCTCAGAGTTCAGCGACTGCGTGTGCACCTAAGATCTGAGAATAGATTTGGTTGCACATCCTTATAAACCATCAACCAGGGTGTTGCATTTTTCTTCAAATGGATAATTTATGTAATTATTTTAGTAATGTTTAAATGTAAGTAATAAATTTGGGGGGAGGAGTGGTACTTAGTTATTTCTAGAAAGCTTAGAAGACAGGGCTCTGGATATTTGAGAGAGGTAACATTAGATGTTATCTGTATGTAGTAGTTTGTTTATATGTAGTAGTTAACAGTTTTTTTATTGGCTGAATATTTTTACTTAATATATCTGGGTGCTTATGAAATGAAGAGCTAATAGCATTAGGAAGATGGTATTATCTGGCATAATCAATACAAGCCATCTTTATGAGCTTCTGGATTCTCTACCCTGCACGTACCTCTGCCCAAGCCAATGACTCCCTATTCCAGTTGTAAGCTTCTCTGTCAGCACATACTGCTAATCGTCCTGAATTGAGCCAAATTAAATGGTGTATTTTTAATGAGAAAAAGAGTTTGGATTCTTATCCGTATGCTTTAGCTGATGTCAAATCCTGCTTTAAACAGATGCTGACCTCTGTATCACCAAAAGGGCTGGTTATGCTTGAACAAATTTCCAGTTTCATCTGTAAGAAACTGGTCTTTACATTGCCAAGAAAATATTTTATTAGATCGGTGTGAGAACACACAGCAGAATCTGCAGTGAAACATACCTGTTAAATTTGTCTTGGGATGTGCTGTACCTTGATTGTAGTATACTGGAAAGAAGATAAAGCCGGGTGTTCTTAGAAGATTTGTACCTCGCTCATCTTTACCGTGTTGTTTCTGCTGATGATAAATCATCAGGAAGATAACTGTGCTTTCTGTTTAAAAAGTATATGCAGTGATGATTTTATTATATTTTAGAAGCTTATCTTCCAGCTGTTCTCCATGCACCAGTTAAAAATGGTTCTATCTGACATAAGTAACTGGGAGAGCTGGTAGTGCTAGCTGTTGTCTACAGAAGGCTTTGAAGCGACACAGATGGTCATATCCTCTTTCCTTTCCTCCTTTGAGTCAAAATGTGTAAGTGTGAATCATGCAAAGCTGGATAATTCCTTAGAATGCCTGTAAGTGGCTCTTCAGCTCTTAACTGATTTTTACCTGAGGCCTTTACATGGAAAGGATGGATGTAAAAGGTTTCTGAATGTTCTGCCTTTCTTTTCTTAGTTAAAATCACACTCTAAAATCATGTGTACCTGTACAAAATTTATGTGAAGTAAGTTCAAAAGGCTAAGTAGGTGATCATGAACGATCCAGAGCATCTGGCCTCTAATGAACAGTATTTTATTTCATATAAATTTCTGTTTAAGGCTTTGTTTTAGGACCAAGTCTGCTTTTTTGAAAAGGCACATATGGCATTAGTCAGAGTTCACAGATAAGGACAGTTCAGCATCAGGGTTTTAGTCGGAAATGCTGGTAGTAACAGTAATTTGGATAAAGCCTGTCATACAGATCCTGTAACACTCCGTAATCTGAGAAAACATAGAAATCAAACTTGTAGAACTGAATTAGAGATGTGTGGGTATTAAAATACTCTCTTCACTCCCATTTAAACGCAGGCCATCTGTTGTTTCCAGATGTACTGCTTCCTGCAGCAGTGTCCTGGGAACGGCGTTGCAGCACCAGCAAATCCTCGTTTCTGGGTCTGCGGTGCCGTTCCCGGGAGCTCGGAGCCACCTCTCGTTGGCATCGCTTCCTTAAGCGATGGTGCGCTGTGGCGGGGGACGTCATGTTACTCCGTGGGTAGCGTAGTTGGGAAAAATACCCTAAGTAGTAGCGTGTAATACCTTGAAGGCTCCAGTGCTGTGCTTTGAACTGTGTGTAGTGAAACACCTTAATCTGCTGCTGTCTGTGAAGCAATGGGCTGTCACCTCCCTCAAGACCACTGCTTGCCTCATTAACATCGCTGGAACAAATTATCACTTCACAGCCCAGAAATCTTCCGTAGTAGTTGTGGTGATTGATGTAACAAGGCTAAAAAATAATGATGAAATGCATGTTTCAGAAGACAGATTCAAATAGCAGGATCTTCAAAGGCAATTAAATGCGACACAGGAAGAGTCTTCCTGGAGTAATGTATTTTCAAATAAATGGCAAGATAACTATGATACTCTATTGTTATTTTACGTAAGCTAGTTCTGCATGCAGTAATTATCTCTGAAAACTTAAATGGACAGCATAAAATTAAAAAAATAAGTTGTTTCAATATGTTTAAATATATGGACAGAAGAAAGTGAATTGAAATGAAAAATAACTTCACTAGGATATGTCTAGTTTTCTGAATTACACGGTTTGTCATTTGCAAATACTTAGGAATTCAAATGAAATCACATCAGTGTTTTTGAGCATCTATTCCACAGCAATGTATTTAGAGCTGCTGCTATTCTAATTCATAGTTGAATTGTTATCAAATAATTGGGTAATTTTGTAGGCTTAAGGTACCTTAGTGGTTTCTGAATCAAAAAAACAATTGCAAGTGGTAAACCTTGTATATGTAGCAGAGGGCTCGCGTTCTTCCGGATGAGGGCAAAATGCAGTGAATCGACTGCTCGGTCTCCGATCGTGTGTTTAAATGACTGGGCTGGAGCCCATGGTTTTGCTGCCTGGGACTGACTTCTGATTTCAGCGGAGCTGTAAATAAGAACTGCAGGACTTTTCCTGCTCAACGTTGGGATTATCGTTCCTTACAAGAAATGTAGCCGTCTTGCTGGTGGAAAGCAACAGTTACTCAACCTCAGAAGGAACTTACCAAAAAGTAATGTAAAAAAGAAAAGAAACACAGAAGGAGGCACTCCAGTGAAGGGACTGAACACAAATTTTAATTAAACATGTGAGTGTCGGTGTAGTCCAGATACGGGATGTAACAAACCTCTTCGAGAACCTGCCGGAGTACCTTGAGTACTTCGAAGTAGTCAGTGCAGTCCAGGGAGGCAAGGGCGTATGAAACTCTTCCTTCAGCGTCACTTGCTGCAGTACCTGAACTTTCCTTGCAATCCAGTATCTGTTTGCTGTCCGTGCTTGTAACAGTTCAGCTGGTGAAACCCCAGGTGTCTGAGACCCCTGCGCGTGTGTTTGATAGGACGCCCTTCGGCTCGAGGGTGTCTCTGCAGCTGTACCTTCAAGAGCTTCTGGGAAGCGAGTAACTACATGCAAAGAATTTTTTAATAAAAAAAATATTTTAGGCAAAGGAATTTCCTTTTTGTAATATCAAATATTGACTTTAATGTAAACTTTCCCAAATCTCAGTTTCAATTTTTTGGGGTCTGCTTTGTCAAACCATATTAGAAAGCTCTTGCTCTTCTTGGTGGCAAGACTTACAATAAAAAAGTTTATATATTTTTACAGTGGTTTACAGGATATGCATCTTTGGAAAACTTTAAGAATTAAAAGAAGGAAAAAATCCTCTCGCCTTATTTTTAATGAGAAATCAAAATCCAGCCAGAAGTTGTAGATTCTGTAGTGACTATGTTAGAAGACAAATGCTGTTTTTCTTCCATAAGCCCACAGAGAATTCTATGTTGTGGTTTCCACATACAGGTTTACTCTTCCCCCAATAGCAGGAGATGCATATATGTGATTGAATTTCAGCTCCCAGAAATTTGAATTTCTTTTAATTCTAATAAAACAACTACTTATGAATGGATTGAGCATTTAAATTTAAAAAGCAAGTGTAGTGTAAAAGCAATAGCAATGTTGATGAATTCTGTGCCTTAATTTTGCAGAAGGCAATTGAAAAGCAACTGCATTGTGTAAAATAGAATATGCTTATATTCCCCAAAATGAACGATTTCAAATAGCAGATGTGCTTTGTGTGAAATAAGAGCTAAAACGAGCTCTAGAGAAGGAGAGTGAACATAGTTTGGGATGAAATTTAAAATAGCTATTTAAGTAATATAACTTTAAAACTTTATAATAAAAGCCTTAAGTGAATAGACATGATGCTTTCAGAACTACTTATGTGAATAGAAATTATATTAATCCTATGACGGTGATTCTGGGAAGCAGCCTGTTTGTTTTGCTCTCAGGTTCGATTTCACACAATGCAAAAATTCAGATTTTTCCTTTTAGGGGTTCAGTATAATTCGCTAGAAAAACCCTGCAGTGTTTTTGATAATTTCAAATGCAATATACCTTGCTACGAAGAATCAGCCACTGCATTGTAGTAGCCCTTGTTCTGCAAACGGGTGTGCAGTCATTGAAGCGAGGATCTGTCTGTGCAGATCTTTGCGAAACTGCGGTGAGAGGACACGCTTTCAAATCAATTAAAAGATTTCTGCTGACATTGGTGGCCCTCAGGTTATGGTGCCATAGGAATAGGAGGAAATAAGTGTGTGTGTTTACAATCTTCCAGTGTATAATCACCAAAAGAAAATGGTTACTGTGGCCTTCACTTAAACTATGCTAATCTCGGGCAGTTCAGAAAGGCTGCAGTTCTCCGCAGATGGCTGAGAAGGAGTTAAAAGTGGAAGATAGAGCTGAAGATACTTGACTGAAAATTTAGGAGTGTAAATGTATTTATTTTTGTACTCCGAAGAATGTTCGATGAACAATTTTTACAGAAGGGTGCGATTCACTCGTTCTTGCCGTAATGGTTTTAGAATTGGTGTCCAGGATCTGGTGCTTTTGTTTACCACCCTAGTGCTAATCAACAATTTACTAAACAAGTGGAATCTATAAATAACTTTCTAAACTTGAGACTGTCTAGAAAATTACAAGAATGCACTGTCCATCTATCCATCATTGCTCCGTTGCTCATTTAAAAAATAATACTGATACCTAAGCATCTGCCTAAATTTAGGCTGTTGAAGTACAGAGAGTTCTGGACGTTTTAATTTTGGAAGAACTTAAGCCATCTGTTGCCTTGAAGCAGAGAGATTTAGTAATCAAGTACAACAGTAAGACGGAATTTATCTAGGGAGGCTATTAATTAACAAACTTGGAGAAGGTTCAGCATCTTCTTGCGTTTAAAAGTCAAGGCACTTCTGATAAATTGGTTGGACAATTAGGTTATTGAAGCCAGTCTTGGGCTAGAGGTTCTTTATTTTTCATTGCAGTCCTACCCTAGAGAACAGTAACTGGATGAAAAACTTATCTTTGATAATTATTACATATTTTCAGGCAAAAAGGGAAAAGAAACTCAGTAACTTTGTCCAATTTCATGTAATGCTAAGGGGGGAAAGCCCTGTTTATACAGTGAATTTGTTTTAAAAAAAAGTTCAAACTTTTCCTTCATCTGTCAGGGTGGCAGTATCTCTTGTTAAAAAAGTAGAATTCATTTTTTAAGACACTGCTTATGTAGTCATTCTAAAAACCATAAAAATTAGTGGGTTTTTAGGATTTGACATGGTATACATACATAACTCTTCTTTTGAAGAAAAAAAAATGTACAAATTCAAATGAAACTAATATTCAGGAAAACCCAGTGAAGAAGGATAAATATCCTGAATCTCTAGATTGAAACACAGGTGCGTCAGTTCCTTAGGTGATGTTCTGTCAAAGTTGGTGCATTTTCAATTAACAAAAACACAGTTGACTTATGGTCAACTTCTGGCTGCGGTACATTGTCTGTGACTAAGTCTAGAATAGCAGTATTTTTTAAAATGCCGTATTCTAAGCAAGAAGTAATTTGGAAGAATAATGTAGCTTGTATTACATCTGATTTTAAAAAGGTACTTCCTGGCTTTTCAGCCTAAAAATGCCCCTAAGTCCTGGTGGGTGCTAACTTCTTGTAAGGTACTGTATCGTTGTAACCTTACCTTCAGTAACTGCCTGCGAAAAGTCGAGCTCAAACGACACAGCTGTCTAAGAGCAGCAAAAGGCAGAGCTCTTAAAACGCACGCTAGTGCTGCTTCTCGTAGTCTCGCAGCGGCAGCGTCAGCCTCCAGTTGTTGGGTTCCCCCGTGGGTGCAGAGGAGGCACCCGGGTGAAGCCGCCGCTGAGCTCTGCGGGCCCGGAGGGCTGGCGGGGCCCGCGGTCGCCAGCGCTGGGCAGCGGGGCGCTGGGTGCCTTATGTGAAATGTCAATAAGCAATATACTCTTGAGTTTGTGTTCATGTGTTGATTTTTCACAACTTTGAGAGGTTGTTAAAGATAACAACTCTTGGTGACTGAGGATTTTAGTAGCTTGTTAGCAGTCCTATGACAGTAGTTGGGGGAGTTGTTGAATGGGTTTTATTTTGTTTAGGAAATAGTACTGAAGAAAAGGTCAGAACAAAAGCCATTTAGCCTCTGAAAGCCATTGCATGTCCTTAACATCTCCAACCACGTTCTGTTTTTGAAATCCTTTTTCTCCTTTGACCTTCATGACTCAGCCCTCTCTTGGATCATCTGCTTGTTCTAATCCCTCCTTTGTTATCCTCCCTCTTCTCTTTACAGCTGCCCTTTCCCTATTTCTGCCCTAAATACCTGTCCTTGGTGTCTCCCCCACTTCTCCTGGGGCAGCTTCACCCTGGGCAGCCTTGATGAGTTCAGCGGTTTATGGTGCCCACTGTTGCCCTCTGCCTGGAGGAAGCTGGTGAGGTTTATTTGCTTGGGCTCAGCACTGCAGCAGGCCCATTCTTAGGACTTCTGGTTGAGCAAGTGCTTTTTTTTTCTTTCTTTTTTTTTTTTTTTTTTTTTTTTGTAGTCGTGTTCTTTGGAAGAATCATTCCTCTGACAGAAGAGTTGAATCTCTTAATCTTATTCTGTCATTCTTGGCTACTGTGGCCATTTTTCTAGTCTTTCCTAATCATATTCCCTTTATAACCATTAAAAACTGCTCTGTGAAAACTAGATTTCTAGCTTGTCATTTCAGCCTCCCTTCTAACTTACTTTCGATGCCTCATCAAATATAAACTGGTTGACTTTTCTCCTTTCGGGTCTCTGTGGTCTAATTCTTCTTTTTGTAATGTCAAAGAGAAGACAAGTAGATGCCTGAATCGACCTGTGCCAGGCTTCATCTCCATCTAGTAAAGTGTTTGGAAAATCACCTCTGCCCCTTTCATTCAGCAAAAAGGTTGCCTGTGAATATCTGCCAAGTTAGTTCATCATCCTCAAATGCCTTCATAGAACTCTGCATTCTTGGTAGCTGCAAAATATTTAACACTAGTCACTTTGGATTATGCTCTGAGGCTGCGTTTTAACCAGTATTGTCTTGTTACTTCTTTCCTTTATCTTTTCCCATCTGCTTGCTGTATTCATCTGTTCTCTCCCTTCTCCTTCTTGATTTGTAAACTGTTTGACTCGGATCACTTATATTTTATATTTGTGCAGCATCTGTTAGAATAGGAGTCTGCAAACTCCTTGAAAGAAGCGGGGGCTCCAAGGAATAGCTAGTGCTGTTTGGTGCACGGCTAAGCTGTGTGTGAGGTGTGTTCCGAGTGAGCATGTTGCAGAGTAGCTGCTGTTCTACTTCTTTACACTCTCCTTTTCGCTGCTGCTTTCTGCATTTGGGTTTCATAGATTTCTTGCGGCTGAAAACAAAACACCGACAGCAAAACGGAAATGAAACTTGGGTCTCCACAGCGATATTTATTTAGCAATTTTGAATTAAGCTCTAATTGTTCAGACATTAAACTCAAATTTACTAAACCTTAAAACATATCTCATTGTGTTTGCATAGCGTTTATTATTAAATAACTGCAGGCAAACTTTTGAGCATCAGTGCGTGAAGTTAGGATTGCTGTCCAAGGTAGTCTTCCTAATACTGTAGATCTCTTTAAGCCTGAATTTGGTATTTTAGCAGATGTGGGATTTATATTCCGAGTTACGTTTTACTGTAATGCCTTTCAGTTGATTACTCTTACTGGATTAAACAGTAGTAGAAAATTTGTCATGTTTGTTTTTCCATTAAAAAGTAATAGAAGAGTTGATTTTTTTAATTTCTTAGGGTAAACCTTTCAGGATACTTTGATGCTTGTCATACCAAAAATGAAACATTCTGTCAACCAGAGAGCTTAGGTGAGTAATCTCCTCCAAGTTCGTGAGCTCTCTGATATTGTCTGTTTTCTTTGCTGTGGCAAATTGATCAGTCCTCTGATTATACCAGTGGACTTGGCGGTGAAGGTGGAAAGTGTAAGAAGTAGGAAGTCGTAGTATAGAATTTTATTGAAATTCAGATGTTCATAGGTATGAAACCAGTAAAATCAATGCATGAAACTATGTCTATTGGAAGCAAATCAGAGGTATGAAGATTCTTAGTTTTTCTTAAGAGTATACAATACCTAAACAAAACTAACATAATGTGGGAGTAATGTGCATATGCACCTTTTTTTTCTGCTCAATAATAATCTGTCGTGTTTCTGATAATTGCGTGAACCTAGGCTCACGCAGATGGGTCTTGATAACTCTTGAGTCTTGGTGGAGATTTAATTTTCTCTAATTTTAAAGTAAATGAACAATAATAATAAAGCACAGCTCTGCAGGCATTATATCCAGTTTTCTTATGGAGTTAGTGGGAGAGACTGTGTGTTATAGGAATTAAACAAAAAAAGGAGTATTTTTGTTCTGTTTTTAGATTGAGGCTGTGGCCTTGATTGTCGGGAGTATATTTCATGTTGAAACTGCAACTAAAATGTTTGAGAAGGATTTTAAAGCCTGCACTTTCTCAACTGCTGAGTGTTTGCCTGTTTCTGGATATCTGCTTTTCAAGCTGGATTTAACATATGCACCAAACTTCACTGAAGAGAGTCTCAAAATAACTTACAGTTCTTCTGTCCTCCATTAGTCTCTGTGCTTAAATGGAGAAAGATGAATGCCCATCGATACAATCCTTTTCTTTCCCAGCAGCACTGAGCAGTTAGGCGCAGCTGAGCGCGACACTGAGCTGTCGGCTGGGGGATTTGGGGAACGCGTGTTTTGTTTTACACAGGCCGCTCCAGGGAGCAGGGCTGGTCCCACGTGTCTGTAAAGTGCAGTATTGCTGTTGGAAGTGCTTAGTATTGGCTATGCAACAGGCTTTTATCCTTAACTGTGAATTTTCGTTGCTTCTGCAGTCTTAAGCCTGATATTTAGGTTCTTCCAACCTTTTTCCAGTCATTAGTATTGACATAACACCACACATCTATGTCTCAGCCTGTTTTCTACCATATGGCACTGTGGACTTCACTACTCAACTCACCAGACTGACAGCAAGAAGCAGAGCAAAGAAATTGTTTCAGTATATTTGAGTTTGGGGGAGAGAGGTATAAGAATGGAAAGGGATCTCCTTTTCTGCCGACTGTCGAGAAAACGTGCCCTTGAGACGCAGCTCTTGTCCGAGCCCCCGCTCAGTCCCTGGGGCTCGGCGGAGGAGCGCTCCGGGACCTCTCGCAGCCCCGTGGGCTCGCGGAGCGCTCCTCCGCGGTGGCACTCGCTCAGCACGCTGCTTTTAAGGACAGTCACCTCTGTAGAGATGGATTGCCAGGGGCCATCTTTTTTTCTTTCCCCTGAAATGGCTTTTTGCACAAAAAATATGAACAGAAACACAAAGATGGTGTTTTCTGAGTCCAAACACATACAACATTATGGAGGGGTGAACAGAAATACAGACAATTGTCCTTCTGCCTCTCTTTTTGGAGGGAGTTCTTTCTCCAGATGTTTGAATGATGAATTTGGTAGCCATGTAACCCCCTCACCCCCGAAGATGTGGCACGACAGTGGCGCGGGCGAGCTGCCGAGGGGAGCCGGGATGGACCGACGGTGGCCCTCCCAGGCCTCCAAGCCTTAAATCCTGCCCCACCCCTCAAAAAAAAAAAAAAAAAAAAGAATAGTTCCATCAGTTTTTGACATGTTCTGTATCAAACTTTTTTGCAGGAAGCTTTTTTTCATTAGTGACCAGCCAATTTAATTGCGAAAGCAGCTGTTCTCTGGTGCTTGCGTTCTGTACTTAGGTGTGCTGCGGTGTTGTGTACCGATCAGGAAGGGTCACCTAAATCAAAAACTTGGTCAAAATGCTATCTTAGAAAATGCGATGTAGCTGTTCTTTGGTACTTGGGACAAAAGGATCACAGGTGTTGTGTCTGCCTTAGGAATATGCGTATGGTAACGCTGGTGTGAGAGGAAGAGTGGAAAGCAGCACTGGTCGTGAAGGATGTGCCTCAGCCTTGTCCCCTCATCCCCCGGGGAGGCAGAGCACGAGGACGAACCCGAGAATGGGGATTTATTCCTCCCCTGACTAAGATAATGCAATAGGGTCTGTTTGCAAAGGTCGAAATAAATAGTTTTCTTCAAAAATATAAAAATGGGGAGAAAAGCTAGTTGTAAGAAAAGAGGACAGAGGAAAGGAGCAGGTTCAAAGACAAACGCCTTGGTGACATTTGCGATCAGATTTTAAGGAATGCTTTGGGTGGGTGAATTGCAGTTGAGGAAGTGTCGGAGGAAGGCTGAAGGAAGATCTACAAGGACAAGAGGGTTCAGAAGCTGCTGGCTGAAAGGTATTAACGAAAAATGGGTTTACCTAGCCAGGGTTCAGCTTAGCTTACCAATTCTACTTCTCCAGTAAGGGATGATATACTGGTGTTTTGCTTACTTAACCATCCAAGTGTTGCTAGAGTAATTGGAAAGCTAAGGTAAATAATTTTAGAAATGAAATTCTGCTGAGTTCTTCCCTTGCTTCCTTTCCATTCCAGCTTCAGTGATGATTTGTGTTAACTGCAGTGGTTTACAGTGGAAAGGAACATGAAACAGGACACTTGGGTAGTGTCATATTCATATTTCTGGTGGGAAAACCCCCTTTCTAAACAATGATGCGTTGGTTTATATGCTGTTGTGGATATATATCTTTAATATATCTCTGTCTTGCTTCATCATTTGTACAATTAGAATTGCGTTCTTTCTCCCATCTTTTGGGGTACTTTTTCTATAACTTACAAGAGATTGAATTCTGAAACTTTCCTGTAAGGGCTTACAAATAAATCCCATTCTTACTAGGTGGTGCTGGGAGGAAATGGTTAAAACGGTTCTATTAATAATAGCAGTCACTAGTGTGGGATTTTTACTTTTTCTTTTTTCACCTACTTGCTCCAGACTTCTTCATTTTATTTTAAATCTTCAGAAAAATACAAAGAAATGGTTCTCTGCCAAGATCAGCCATGCATTTCAGGGAGTACAAATAATAGAAAAGGTGGCGTAAGACTGAGCAAGGAGCGTGCAGAAGCTTGCTTGTGGGAAGCCCTCATTTTTATGCAGTGGTTCTTCTGCACTGCCTACAAGGGTTGCTGCTTTTTATTAAAAAAAAAAAAAATCCTCCATCTCAAAATGTGATACTTAAGTATTGCTATAATTACAGATATTTAACAAGTATTTTTTTCTGAGAGAATTAGTGGGTGGTAACCATGATGCTTGTGATAACAGGGTTATTAAAATTGGCTAAGGAATTTGTAGTTGAGTACAAAACATTCGAATGTGAGAGATGTTAGCTTCATGGGCTTTCATACCTGAGGATATGCATATGTTAACTTGTATTTTACCGTTAATACATCCCTAGTTACTAGAAGCAGCTGGAAAAAATGGGAGTAGAGGCAGAATAAAATATTCTGTCCCTTTCTTACACAAACATAAATACGACTTTCTTGCAAATACAGGTTTGCCTTGGATTTTTGCAGCTATTTTACTGAGTTTAGCTTGAGACTTTTTTGGTCTGATATTCACTCAGATGAATGTGGAAGGATGTGGAAGATTCTTTCATCATCAATTAATTATCAAAAAGAAATGGACCTATGAAAGAATGTTAGCACGTGTTTAGTGAAAGCAATTGATCTGCCTTTTTCAGGCATGCTTCCTCGTTGTTCATTTTATTTGAAGATTACTTTGTAGTCTTGTTCAAAGACCGCCTACTTGTTGTTATTATGTAGAAGGCAAAGTTTATCTCATTGTACACTGGTAGCATAATAAAAATACATATAGTTATGAACTACATGCAGCAGTACTGAGCTTTAAGGTTTTCATTAAGTAAAATCTCAGTTCATATATCATGACTGGATAATATTTATTTGGTAACAACTTCCGATAATTCAAGTGGCTAGTAAATGTTATAGACCAGACTTGTCAAGCTAATGTAGGTGAAGTAGTAATTTGAGATTTCTTGCAGAATAAAAATCTGCTCACCGTAGGGAACAGTGATAGAATGTGGTCTTAATTGGGATGGTGGATGAAATTATTTTCTGTGGGACTTTTAATTTAAATCCACAAATACTGTTAACACTTGTCAACGTGGTTTCATGAGAACCTAATAGGACTTGAGAAATAGCGTACAGCATTGATTTTGGTTTCAAAATAACATCTTCAGTAAATATTGCAGAAGTGGATAGATCTGGAGAATACAAGTTAGTCCTTAGATGTTCAGTAAGGATACGTTTTATGAGCGCGTACAAGCAATATGTTTAATCTATGTATGAGAGATGGTATTTGTAGAGAAATATTTTTCTCTGGTAGCACGTGGGGGCAATGCTTCTCTGTTTCTGTCGATCTCTTCAGAATCTTTATAGACTAGTCACAGAAGATGACTGATGAGATGCAAAATGTATGGGCTTAGCACCCGGAGTACGTAGTCTGGCTGTCCTTGTCTTCTGTGCTTCCACCTTCCTGCCTGGCCCCAGTCTGGCAGCTTCCTGGGGGAAGCTAAGGAAGGTGGCTTGTTGCCACCACCGAGGTGACTTTGCGGAGGCGTCTGGGATGCCCACAGCGGCCAACTCAGCCTTTCTACTAGCCTCTTGTGACCTCCTCGCTTGTTCTCTGTTTCCTCCCAACATTGATCTCAGTAGTTCTAATTTCTTCCTGATAAGTGTCCTTAAAGGCCTACCGTGTCAGGCCCCTGTAGTATCCGTTGTGTCAATAATCTGATTTAACTCTGTTAAATATTTACTCAATCTCTTGGATATTGCACACTTGGTATCAATGTGTTTTTGTGTTCTTTTGGGTCACTGCTAAGTTTAAATGTCTGCAAACAGGTGTCAGGAACCAAACAGAAACATCTTTGGAGTTCAGAGTTCTGTGTTAACAGTAAGTGTTTGTTACAGTGAGGTGGTAATTTTTACTTGGTTTTCAAGATTACTTTTACTGCTCTTGGAAGCTGTAAGAAAACCTGTAAATGAGGCATTTTGAAGGAAATATTGTGAACTCCGTATCATTTTTTTTGTCTTGCTGCAAAGACAGCCAAGTTATAGCATTCATGGAAGTATTACAGCGTGTAAGAGATTTTCCCTTGAAAAAGGTTTTAATTTACACAAAAAATAAAAATGTCATTTTAATCTTATGACATTTTGTATATAGAAAATCGAGGGATTTTGTGTTTAGTTTACCCCTAGATATGACTTGTCACAACAGTAATCTAAGCATGCCTATGCTTTTTTGGTGGTTATTCATTAACTGTCAGGATACTTTGATATACTTGCCTACTATATTTTTATTAGTGTATTTTATTTCCCTTTAAAATCACAGTTATGAGGAATTCACAAACCAGAAAATCATGATGATTTTTTGTTTCTCCACTTAACAGTTAATAAGGCCTTCACAGTTTCTTAAAATTCAACACCATATTAAAATATATTATTCCACTGTGTTCTTA
Organism: Rhea pennata; assembly: GCF_028389875.1. Lineage (NCBI taxonomy): Eukaryota > Metazoa > Chordata > Aves > Rheiformes > Rheidae > Rhea > Rhea pennata. The sequence goes on along the minus strand of NC_084673.1, from coordinate 17,948,506 downwards.
GGATCAGTGTCACAAAGATTCAGCATCCTTCCTCTTCAGTGCTCCCCAGTGTTGTCTCACTTTCTTATTACATACGAATCTGATGTGATTCTTTCTTTCCAGCAAGCTTTGTTTTTAAAGGCCTGCAGCAGTGTTATTTATCCCATTTCTTCTCCCTTTTCCACTCATTGTACTAATCTTTTTCCTTCATCCAAGTTGGCTGCCTGTATTAGCCTGGGGTCCTTTCTGGCAGCAACAAGGGCTCAAGTGGAGCTGCAGGCAGCTTGCCAACGCTGTCCAAACTCACGTTGCTCCATAATGTGGTGCTCGGCATAGAGGAAATGTGGAGCCGCAGGTGGGCAAGTGATAGCAAATTTGAAGCACAATTTTGACATCTTCTACATCTTTCTGAAATACATTTTTATGTTCAGGGAACAGGTCAGTCATTGCAATTTATTGCTTTGATATCCAAACAGCTGAGTCTGGTTCTGCTGTAAGGTATCTTACAATAGCAGTCATCCATTAGAATTGCTGATGAACTTCCCCAAGGCACATATGCTACAATACTGAAACAACAAAAACAGGCCCAGCGTGTTAGGCCTGATGCAGTCCGTGGTTGCCCGGCTGTGGAATGCTGACCAACTGCAAAGACAACTGCCCGAGATCATCATCCTGTCTAAATCGTATCACGAAAAAGCTCGCCTAGTCTGGCAGCTTTGAGAAGAATCATCTTTTGATTCTAGACAAAATGTGCTGTTTTTTCTATATGCAATCACCTTCCAAGGGCAAAGAGATTGGAATTTAATCCTGGATCTGGACTAAATTAGTCATGGATAGTTAAAGGCAAATAAAGCCTCTTGCTAATGTTGGTAAACCTTGAGCAAAGAAGAGTTGGGAACAGAAGTCCATGTGAGATAGTCTGCCTCTTATGGCTGGGTCTTGTTGAGTATCAAGGCATCAACAGTTTGATCTGTACAGTGATGGCAAAACAGTATCTGTATTAACAAAAATAAAACCGTTATTGCTGTAAGGCAAATCCAAGAAAAGAAGTAGTTCTTACAAGTCTCTTGCCGGTTCTTCTTGCACCTGCATTTGACAATGGAGAAATCTCTCCATTGACTAAATGGAGAAATCTCTCTCTTCGCAAAGTTTTCAGGGTTGTAGCTTCCATTCAGTTTGCATTCCTTAACGTATTTATCTACAAAATACTCTTATGAAGTAGAAAAGTGTTGTTATCTCAGTCTTACACACTGAAAAGTGATCTGTGCAAGGTCAGTTGGGCAGTGGATGACTGAACGGGGAGCTTGTGTTCCTCAAGCCACAAGCTTGAATGAGAAATATTGGACAGCTTTTCTTAAATGAAAGATTGTAAGGAAACATTCTTCTGGTTAAATTAAGACTGAATTTATTGCAGAAATAAGTGCTACTCTGTGTACAGTTAAAACTACTTCACAGTATTATATGATGGGATATTTCATATTATGTAAAAAGAAAATAGTGAAAAGTGATATCAAAATTGAATGTTGCTGTATCACCACCAAAATTTTCTAATGAAAAGCAATCATCCAAGTCAAGTAGAATATAAAGTAGGGAGATGTCCATACCTGTAGGTTTATACTTAAAAATTTAACTAGAATGTTGACTTTTTTTCATTTCTTCATAAAACATTTTGATCTCAGTTTGAGGATCATTAGTGTGAGAGTAGCTAGACATTGCAAAGCAGAACTTGTGCAACGGTTTACTCTCGGTTGACTTTTGTCAGCTTGTGAGGTATCTGTTGTTCAATACAACTCTGAATCTACAGATACTTATCTTCTTGCTTTGATACAGGATTTATCTTTTGTTAAGTTTATATCACAGATTTCAAATGCATTTAAGTTGGAATTACTGTGACTTAGGTCACAATTTTATACTAACTTGGATGTTGAAACTGCTGAATTTGCACCAATGACTTTTTTTGAAGGTCATGTTTAATGTTTATATTGTTACTACAGAATAGCCAGATTGTGTACTGAAAGTTACAGTAATCCCCTTCCACAAAATCTAGCAAATTAAATTCACCTCTAATATTAAGTGTCAACTTAGTGTAACTACAGGGTCATTTGTAACGTCATTTTAGAATTGCTTGATCCAAAACATATCCTCATATAAAAATAATTGTGGGATAGCTTAATGTCTACCTAATTTAATCAGTAGTCTAATAGAGTTTTAAAGACCCAGAGTATGTTGTGGGTTGTGGCTTGTTTTGTTTTGTTTTTAACTGTGAGAGTTGTGCGAAAAAATCGAACTTTTGAAGTGCTGTCTAGATTGTCTTTTTAGAAACCCTTCTTGGCTTCATCTGACAAATTATGATAGATGAAATACGATATGTCATCCGGCAACTTTGTTCCCTTCCCTAGGTAGCTAGTGGTTACTCTTACAAAAATCAGCATTTGGCATTGGCTGCCATCCAGTCATGCTTGAAATACTAGGAAATAGAAAATAACTGCCATGGTGCAGCTGAATTATTCTGATGGCTTGTTTTGAATTTACTGAGGAAAGAGATGAGTCAGAGATTGCTTTGAGGCTGCAGATTTCAAAAAAGCTCAAATAAACTAAAGTAAAGATGACTTGAAAATGCACAGGGTCTGTTGTGCTTGCACGGTGCAGCTGGAGCTCTGTGCCCCAGGAGTGCTTTCAGAATCCATTTCAGGTGGCCTTGCAAAAACCAACAGTGATTACTTAAATGCACCAAGGTGTATTTTTTTTGTTGTGTATAAACAGAACAGTGTGTATTAAGTATGAAAATTCTTGCTTTCTGGCCACATGGTTAAAATAATTGCAAAATGCTGGAGCAGAAAAGGCTTTACCAAGAGCACGTTGTCGCGAAGGCTGAGCGTTACTTACCCGCTCGTGGGACGTGGCGCCGGGTGTGTTGGTCTGCTCCCGGGCTGAGCAACGGTGAGTGTTATTCCTTCCAGAGCTATTGGTTTTTATAAGTATGTCCAAACACTTCAAGATATAAAAGTTCTTCCTGAATATATCAAGAACAAAGAAGAGAAACTTCTCTTCTGACTTGGGAAAACTGTTGCTGAATAGCTTTGTAAAAGCAATGCAAACTCCTACCACCAGGAGTCTTTGATATTGGAGAGCCTCAGTCATGCTAGGATGTGCAAACTCTTATTTCTCTGCTGAGGAAATAAAATTAATCAAGTGTTGAAGCATTCCAGAGTAGCAGACAGATTGCTTGCTTTCTTTTTGCTCATCTCATAATGATGTGCATTTACGTTTGCTTGCATTTTCTAGTTGTTTTTCTTTACAGCTGACTCATTTTTTCCATCCTATTTTTTTGATCAAGCTGAAAATCAAGTTTCAAATATTCATATTCTTGTATTAATACATGCTGAGCCACAGGATGTCACAGATTATATGAAATATAAGTTATATTTTAAAATACTACTTTTTAGAAAACAATACTAGATTTAAATCTTTAAATGGTAAAATAAAGTATATGGAAATGACTTAAATTTTAATGTCCTACTATGGATTTAAAGTAAACAACATAAGAGACTTGGTTCAAATTGTAAATTGGAAAAAAAAAAGTAATGGAATTTAGCTCTTTTTTTTTTTTTCTTGCAAATCCAAACCATTTTTTCTTTTGTTAAATTTAAGGGCTCAGATAAGTTATGTCTGAGTATATATAAGTTATGCTAGTATGTCTGTACTTGGAAGACTGATGTGGAGGAGATTTTGGTAGTATGATGCCATTGAGTAATTAACTCAGGTACATATATATACTATAGTCACTAAGACTATGATGTTATATCAAATTGCATTGATCTGGTTTGTATGTATATTCATATAAAATTTGGGTTCACAGAAATTGAGATGAGCACATGCTCTCTCTATATATATGCATATATATATATATATATATGTAATCTTTGTATGCATCCATGCACACAGCCCTTGATACATTTCCTGTGAGATGTTTTCCATACAATTATCTTCTTACACATACTTAGTGCACAAAGTCCTTAGGTTAAAATTGAGCCTTGGGGGCTGTGCCAACATGACAACTGTCAAATGACACAGTTGAAAGAAATGCGAAAGTTGAATTTGGATTGAGATTGTTTCAAACCTATTTAAATTTAATACTAGACTTTAGACAAATGCTTTCATAACAGGAAAAAATGGATAGATGATGGCTTAAATCTTTTTTCTATAAAATTATACGTTTCTCAGAGGATAGTTGTAATTGAATTATGGAATGCCTTGTGAGTATCCCTGTCAGTGGTTAGAAAAATATGAAAAGAAGCTGAGAGACTATTTCACAAATCTTAATGTGGAAGAGACACCCTATAATTCAGCTATACGAAGCCCCCAGCAATCGTATAATTATATTATAAACGTAGTCTGGGAGGAATGAAAAGCAACATTTATTTAAAACATTAAGAAAAATTACTTCATTGTATGCAAGATAGAAAAGAAGGACTTCATTGAATAACACATAAAAAACTGCCCTGTCTAGGAAGCCTCCCTCCCTCGTTATCACAGCGCAGGTGTCTGCTGGTATAAACCTTCTCGGGTGCAGGGAAGAGATTAGCTTTTGGGAGCTATATTAGAATTCGAGCAGCAAATGGAGAACAAGACCAAGAGAATCGAGACTTTATTTCTGCAGGAGACAGCAGGGTTTGAGCTTTTGATTTTTCTTTGTAAAGTTCACTATGGCTGGCTGAAAAGAAATCTGAGGAGTCCCTGCTAACTCTCCCATGTAGCAGATGTGAATTACAAGAGATGCAAGGAGAATTGTCTGTGGACATTCTCTGTCACAATATTCTCAAGGAGTTACTGCCTGTTCTGAAGGTTTATCTCAAGTCCTTTTTCTTCAGAAAAGAGTCATAAAAATATTAATCAAGTGAATGAGTCCAGTTTAGCAAAACAAGAATTGTATGTAGCAATAGGATGTCAAGGTAATTGGTAAACTCAAGTCAACACGTTAGTGAATAAGCGAGCAAAGTGGGGACAATGTTTACTTGCTGGGTTTGAGGATAGCTCGGAACAGTTGCTGAGTTCTTAGTGCAGTATGAACATTGCCAAAAATATCTGAGGTTTTTTAATATTCTGGGAGGAAATTTCATGTTTGAACTTTCCCCAGAGTGACTAGTTTGATGAGCATTGCGTTGCACCTGTCTTTGGCAAATACCCACGTTTGGAGTTCCTTTAGTCGACGTTTGCACAAAGGTTACTACTTCAGCATTCAGAAGTTGTAAGTAGTGAATGAAGTTTTGCAACTATGCTGCAGGATTAGGAAAAATATTTCCCTGTTTTATTAATGGCACTTTTCAAAGCCTGAGCAGATTTGAATCCGCTGTCTTTTTCCTGAGCATGCAAGTCTCCTTCCTGTAGTCTTGCTTGATAATAGAATTGGGATTACCCTGGGCCGGGGTGAAGGAGGCGTTGCTAGCTCTTTTCAATATCATGTGTTGTATGACTGGTGAACATTTGTATCAGATATACCTGTGAAGGAGAGCAAAATATCAAAACTGAAACTGTCCCATAGGAATCATTATTAGTTCAGCCAGGATTTGATGCTGGAAGTGAAAAGGTAGAGGAAGAACTGAAAAACCCAGAGCAAAATGCAGTCCTAGACCATGCAGCATGAACTAGGTGCTGCTTTAAAATAAGATTTTTTTTTTCAATGAATAAAGATGTTTTTAAACAATAGCGTCTCTGAAGCTTCTCTGAAGCTTCCAGTTGTTGGTATATAGTGTTATTTTCAGAGTCTTTCAGGTCAAGAAGTTTTTTAGTTTTGTTTGCTTTTTGCCACAGATGATATATGACGGAAGAGTTTTAGAGAACTTTTTGACAATATTTTAAAATAATGATAAATGTTTGTAGACTGAAACTATTTTTTTACCCACAAATTGACAGCGACTGCAGTATACACTGAAATTGTTTAGGTCTGGCTGGTTTCGTTTGTCCCTTCTGAGATACTGGATGTTCTGTTACCTGCCCATAAAACGTGGAGATGCAGACCTAGATGCCACCTACCAGGATTCACTTGAAGCCTCCTTACCAGATTGTAATTTTTGTTGCTCTTCTTCAGGAGAGTTCTGAAATTGAGAGGTTAAGCCAAGTTTGATGCTGAAGTTAGTATAGCTCCTAAATTTTGTAGCTGATTCTGCTTTTGACTATTAATATTCACATATTGTAAAGTATTTTGATTTCTCTTTCCTTTAACTTCAGAAAATTCTATTTCCTGAATTTTCGGATGTACAGCTTTCCAAATGGAAAAGCTTTCAAAGCTATAAACGTCATACAGTTTTAGAGGAAGGGCTGTTTTATAACTTATCAAAGCTTTATCTTTTCAAATGTTCTTTTGTCTACAGTGCATCTTATAGCTTAATGAAAACCAGTAGTTAACATAAAATGGTGTGATAGCGTATTTTTCTGCTGCAGGCCACTATGTTGGCTAAGCTTTCTTGCTAAGCTGCTAGCTTCAGTCTGACTCTAAAACAAGAACAGCAGTTTACTCTTGTTTGAGCCTGGAACCTAACTTTTTCCACTTGGCTAAATGTTTGGTAACTCCGTGTTCGCAGAGGAAGTTGCATGCTGCATGTGGGGTACCAAAATGTCTTTTATTAAAAAAAAAAAAAAAAAAAAAAAAAAAAAAGGTAGTAGTTTAGCTTGAGGTTCAAGGACTTCACTGCATTGCATTTTTGATGTGTAAATAGGACATTGAAATGGAAATAATGCTACATTACTATTTTAGAGATGTTTCTACCAATGTCTGAGGTTAAACTAGTACTAAATTCAGTCAGTTGGGTTTCTGTAATCAACATGGGTATTAGTCTTTTGGAGTTGAACTGTTTACCATTTTATCAGAATCTGTTAAAATTCCTTCTTCAAGTTCAAGTGAACATTTCAATGAGCCCTTAATTGGTTCCCTTATGAAGTTTTGTTTCTGCAGCTGTTTAGTGGGGTTTTTTTTGTTGTTGTTGTTTTTTTTTTTTTTTTTTTGGTAAACCTTCTGGTTCCCTTTAAATGATTAAAACCACTTGGCCACTTCCCTCTATGGCAACTAAAGCGTGTTAATCTTCCTTGTTTCTTGGCACCTGTTCTGGGGAAGCAGTGCTTGCTCTCACTGCAGATGCTGATAGTGAGGGAAGCTTGTCTTTTGTGTTTGTACATGCTATATCTCAAGTTATTATTTAAACAGTAAAAGTATGTAAAGGCTGAACTGTAGTGTTCTTGAGCTAATAAAATGTAGACTGTGATGGGAGAGGTAGTGCCACCTGGTTTTATACACAGATGATTCACTGAAGTAAAAATTTTAAGGCAAACTCATTTTTCTGATTAGTCTGTCTGTAAATTTGCATATACTGAAATGCTTTTAGATGGAGGTATGCATATAGTGCAGTGCTTTTAGATGGATAGGAAAACTAGGGGAAACTTGGCATTGCAATTCAGGTATATCTGGTCCTGGATGAAAATTTTGGAAACATTTCTACAGGTAGATTCACATAGGAATAATATTTTCTAACAGGGAAATGCTTTTTTTTTCTGTTTTCATGTGTGCCTTTATTTTCTTGAAGTATTGAGTTTTCATAAACAGGAGGAGAAGAGCGGTCCTCTCCGTTCTGTTACGCTGCGAGGCCTGTGCCTGCTGAGGCTGGCCGGGGTGGAGGACGCGGGCTGCGCGCTGCACGCCTGCGTGTGCCGTTGCACGTGGGGGCCTCCAGGGTGGCTGTTTAGGTTCAGACCCAATTTAAATGCTGCTCTACTGGAAAAACTATTCCAAAGAAGAAACTGTAAATGATATGAGTTAAATATACAAAGAACACTTTGTGTTTCAGGTTGGTTACACTGTGGTGAACTCGGAGATGCTTTAAGGGACTTGAAAACAGTGAAATGCTTATAAAAATCAGTGTTGTAAGGGGTGGGGGGCAGGACTGAATAGTTTTATAAATGTAATCCATAGGAAGTGGCTGCTTACCTCCTCTGAGGTTGGAGGAGGTGCTCAGCGCGTGAAGTGTTGCCTCGGTTGCCGTAATGGTGGAGACAGCTCTTCTGGCCTGTTTTGAAGATGCAGATTTGAACTCTCAGTGGCATTTAATGCAGATCAGCAATAGCCACCGGCTGTTAGAGGATCAGCGAGGGAGAAATGGCTTGGAGCTTCCCTTGTGGTAATATGCACGGGAGAAAAAAAAAAGATAGGAATCTTAATGGGGGTTTACATTTATGGTGGAGCAGAGAAGCTTGGTGAAAGGCCCAGCGGCAGAGGAGGCAGCGGCTGCACGTAAGACATGCAGAGAGGGTTCAAAACCAAAAGGATGTCTGTTTTCATAATCATTTTATTGCCTATTTCTGAATCTACATTACTTTATTATAAACAGTATAAGCACAATATTCCAGGAGAAGGTTTAGCGTTTATGTGAAATGTCACTTGCAATATTTAATCATTCACTTTCTACTCTGTTTTTGTGCACCCTAATATTTTAATCTGTGTTATTTTCCACTATCAGGTCTTTCTCCTGAGTAAATACACTTTATTCAGAGCCCAGTTGTGTGTATGAATGCATTGCCTGGCATCTGTTGACAGTAGAATTAATCTGAATCTGCTAATAGCTTCCCTCTCTTCCAAATTTAATATGCAGCTCGTCCATAAAAGTATTTCTGTTGCCAGAAACATCTGTTCTTGTAAGCATAAAGTATTTCCATGTTTTGTTTTTTTTCTTAATAATAGGGTATCAGAGGTTTTCTGCTTTTTTCTAGACTATGTGGAGGTAATACATATGCTGAGAAATATCTGAACAGAAAATATAAAATGCAGATGTGCTGTAATCTTAACAACAGAGAGGTAAATTGAGAATGTTTGTGTGTGTCCACTGTAAACACAGTGGACCCATTTCTGGGCTCTTGTGTAACACCACACTAATTCAGTTGAAATAAATTGGACAGACCTACAAATAGGCAGATGAGAGCAAAATCATGTTCATAGAAAAGGTTTGGTATGGGTTTGAAGCTATGATACAGATAAAATGGCTTGAATTTGCATGATACTTTAAAAAACACTTCACACTGTTAACACTTTCACAGTGTTAAAAAACACTGTACACTTCATATAGTAAAGATTAGAGTTTAAGATGGAAGAAATTGAACTGTTCTTCCTTTCTTTGAAATAAACAATTAAGTATTTTTAAGTGTGGGTGAAAGACATTTTCTTTTTTTTTTTCCTTTTCTTTCCTAGTAAACTGGTTTGTCAGCTAGAGATAGGAGACAAATTTGATTGTGGTTGCTCGGTTAAAAATTTTTTTAAATATGAAAATATTCTGAAGTATTTTATTACCTGCCTTTTTCCTTCCTTGCTGTCAAAAGAACAATTTATGTATGCATACATATATATGACAAGGTCATAAGCTTGGAAAAGTAACTTATTCATCAGACTGATCGGTGTGCCTAACCGAGAAGGTGTTTCCAAGCCTGTCTAAAATTGGACTGGCTTCAAGTGATTTGTACCAAATACAGTATAGGCTATATCGCTAAGCGATGAGACTAATGGAAGTAGAAGAAATTATTGCTTCTAAATAATACGCTTCAGCACCAGAAGTGATGAGGAACACAGGAACTATGAACTGTATTGGCCAAGTGTCAATGCCTGTGGTTGAAATTTGTCATCAGTCATAAGACTGATGTCTGCAAGCTCTTCAGTGTTCTGTGTTTGGGTGCATCTTTGGTTTGAATTTGATCACTAGCTCTGACTTCAGTTAAACATTACAAAACTAGTTCTTGGGATGCTTGTGTGTGATAAGCACAACGTAGGCTTTAATGTAATTTGTCTGCTGCTGGTGCTTGAGTCTGTTTTGTCCTGGGTCTAAATGGAGAAACTGCATCTCTGTCAGTCCGCTAAGGAGAGGTTGGCCTTGCTGGGGTTGCTGTTTTGCATCCTTACTTTCTGCATGTGCTTTCAAAAAAACTTAACTGACTTGACTACAGTTCCTTGGATTCTTGCCATCTCTCTGATTGATCCACAATGCTTAAATGCTGTAGGGAGGTCCAGGAGTATGAGAACAGATGTCTGTTTACCATTCATCTGTGGAAGGAGATTTGTGCATCCGTGTTATTGAGGCTGATATCTTTGCTCACGCCTTGAGCAGTGTCTTGACTTTGTGTCTAGGAGAGTAGGCACCCATCAGGCTTCAGCTAGTGTCTCTGCTTTCTGAACAGCCAATTTCTATTAAACAGTAATTAAAAACATCCAGGGTAGTTTGATGTTGTCTTCAGTACTAGTTGGACTAATATTTACTTGAAAAGCAAAAGAGAAGGTCTCTTGCTCTCCCAGCCCCTTCAGAGGCAGACAGAGCCAAGCAGAGTGTGGTTTGCCCATCAGATAAGAAGTGTCCTGATCAGGCTCAAAAGACGTGATAGAGTTTTCGAATATGGAGAGGAGCAATGCTTTCAAGAAGCTGTTTCAAAGGTTTTGCGGTCAGTGGGGTTGAGTTGTAATTCTCTGCTGTACCTGGCTGGGGCTGAGTGGGCGGGAGCAGTGGCTCTGCCATCGTCTCCAGATGCCACGATGGCGAAGGTTTGGGGCAGCTGTGCGTCCAGACCTTGACAGAAGTTGGCTGGATTGCCATCCAGCCTGGGCGTTTCTTCATCTTAATGTCTTGTGTTTCAGAGGACCTTTTCTCTTTTGCAGTTAAATTACTGCTAATTTTTCTTCAGTCTCTCTCCTGTATTTTCTTTCAGATATCAATGAAAATAGCTGGGCTGAGAAAAGGCAGGGTTGAAGGTTAAGTTTCACTTTTGTTTGTCTAACCAAAGCCCTAGCTGGGGCTGGAAGTGGATGGTTGGGGGAAGATGTGGAGCCCCTAAGCCTGCCCTGCCTCTGATTCCTATTTGAGTAACTCCATTTGGTCTTTTGTCTGGCAGCTCTTTCAGTATATGGCAGTAAACAGCAATAACATTCTGCTCTGGTGGTACCTGTAAGTCAACAGTGCCTCTGGGATCTTTCACTATGAAAGGTGCAATATAAATGTGAGGCAATGATATTATCTTTATTATCAATTAAACTTTTAGTGCACTGCCAATCTGGCATGCAAGGTGCATCAAATGAAATCTAGCTGTGATTATTTCTAAACACTATATAGAAGCAGATCAGACTATAGTAATCGAATTGAGAAGGGGCAAGAGGGCAACTCAGTTGTATCACGATAAAATCACTTCAGTGTATTAGAATCTGCTTAGAAGTACTGTCATTCTTCATATTCTGTTTTTCCCCTCAAGAGACATATCTCTGTTTGTAGAATCTGAGCTGGCACATCCTTTATCTCCAGGGAGTAACTGTAGCAGGATTGTTGATGGCATTTCTGTAAGATATTTTACTGAAGTAAGGACGGAAGATCCTTTGTTCTGTCTCAAGAATTTAAGGGTTTTTTTGCTAGAGTAATCCTATTTTTTCAAGGATGTATTATTTCTGGTTCTTCACATGGCTCGTTATATTCTAGGTGTTCTCATTCATGTTTTATTACTGGAGCTGTTCCCTCTGCCTTCCTTCCCATTGCTTGTGTGTACGGGCGTGAGTATTACTTGCATCTTTTTAATTCTTCTGTGTGTTTTACGTGAGCCTGATCTACATGATCATCTTTGAGAGGCGTTTAGAGAACACACTCAATTGTATGGTTTGTGCTAAATAACTACATTTTGAATAAACTGAATTAACTTACTAGGTAAGTTGTTCTTCCTTATCTTTAACTGGGGGGGGTGTTTTTGCATACTGGGGAGCGCTGCTGTCTGTCTTGGTTAGAGGTGGCTGCCTTTAAGCGCAGGATGAAGTGAATCAATATACCATAGAGCATTTCAAAAGTGTGTGGCAATTCTTTTGGAGGAAAAGAGACTTTACGTTTTTTCCTGTGTAGCCAGAGTATGCTTACTAGAATTGTTTTAGCAGTGCTTAAAGAATGTTTTCAGTGTTTCTTTTTATAAAAATAAAGCCAGGTTATAAATGGCTGTGCAAATCGAGATTCGCCCATCAAAGATGTTTTCTAAACCAGATTTTGCTGAGGAGTTACCTATTTCTGAAATTTTTTCTGCCTGTGAAGGTAACAGCAGATTCATGCAGGATTAGCTGTGTTTTGCCCATGTTACCCTGAAATATGTGATAGCAGACCTGAAGGAGTGGAGATAATTAGCAAATCTTCTGGTTAGTTCCTGGACCATTCTGAAAAAAAAAATCAATTTATTGAGCCTTTTTATTAAGTGTGAATTACTGCCATCTTTTTTTTTTTCCTAGAATAACTCTCCTGAACATCTTCAGGTGGATAGCCAATAAAGAGCTGTCTAGTGATATGATATTTTATGCATTTTCAGATAAACTAAGGATAAAAAAAAAGTAAAGTCTAGCAATTGGGACATTATGTAGATTTATAGCACACTTAGAAAACTTTGGATTCTTCTGTAAACTAATGACCAGATTACTGTCATCTCGTATATGTGGTTTTTCATCTGTGATAGTTTATGTAGAAATCTTCATTTTAACTGTGGCACTTGCCACTGAATTACACACCATTCTGAATGTTTCTGAATGGGTGCTACCCATAGTTACCTTTTTTATAACTGGATAATGCATAATTCTCTGTGGTAAAAAAACAAAGTAGAGGATGGGGCAAATATTCTTGAGTGGATGGTGAATTTACTAGTACTTCGGGAATGGTAAACTTACTAGGATCACTTTAATATGTAGTTGCTGTGTGTTTTCCATAAATTACACTAAACCTTTACAGTAAGACATAACTAGTTAGGTTGATGGACTTATTTTGTGAGGGTGAGGTACATGAATAGAATACAAATATTTCCGTATGGGTAAAATATAGATGCATCTTTTATATACTGATTTTTGGTGCACTGTTTTACCTGTGAGGCAATAAATAAATGAACAAATGACCATCCTAAAACTATATAAATACCTCAGCATCCAAACAGCATTCCATCCCGTAAGGAAAAGGAGGAATTTTGCAAATTTGCTGAAGGAATCCTATGACTTCCCTGTGACAGATGCATTTTGCTGAAGCCCGCTGCTCTACCAAGCCTACAAACTTGCCTTCAAATGCAGTCCACGCTGGATTGCAGTCTTAGGGACATCGTTTTTCATCATCTGCAAGCATGGAAATCACTTCAAGTATACACTGCAGCCTTATTTATTTTAACTCTGAATGCTGCCATCTTATCATGTGTATCCACATTTCAAAACCAAGTGTAAATAAGGAGAAAGGAGAGAGAAGGGAGAAAGGCTCCAATCTGGCAGAATTTTTTAAAGCAAGAAACAAAATATTTCCCATCAGATGAAAATGTAGTTACGGTGTCATCGGTTAGAGGTGGCCGCCTGTTGTAAAGCTGACCGACAGTACTGCTGCTTTGGGCACGTACCTGTGTTTTGAGCTTCAGCTGTTTAATCTGAAGGTGATTGCTCTATGCTAGCAATTAAAATGTTCAGTTTTTGTTTGTTTGTTTTAGCATAAAAGCTCTATACTAATATGAGAGTTTTACAGCACTGCAAAGATAGCGCTGTGGAGAAGAAAGAAACCGCGCGAGTCTAAATGTAATGCGTATCGAGACATATCTGCATATGTGTGTGGAGATATATAAAAGTTTGTACAGTATTTAAAAGTTAGGCCAGTCCTTATGGATTTTAACTGTGCCCATAATATTCAAAGTAGTTTAAATTATGATATCACTTCAAATGCTATCAAGATAGTCCGTAAATCCCTTTCATTTATATGCTTCTTTTATTACATTTGAACCCTAACCGGCATGTGGCATTGCTGTTAAATTGGAAATTAATGGAGTATCCAAAGATAAGTAATATAGGATGCCTCCTTCCCTGGCCAGCTGTAACCATGGTATCCAAAAGACTGTTCAACATAACCTCTTTGATACCAGATTTTTTTTTTTCCTTTAGAGCTTTTATCAATTCTTTTTTTTTTTTAATAGCTTTCCTGTTGCACTGAGGCCCAAATTCATTTCTTATCGGTTGAGAATACACAGTTGGATTTTTTGCTTTAGTTTTTTTTTAAAAAGAAAAAAAAAACTGCCAAAAAGGGAGATGAATGTAATTCAGAAATAACAAAAGAATATCTGTGTGCGTTGAACAGCTATCTCATTGTATAATCCCATCTCTTTGAAGGATTAGCTTTCCCTGCAGACAGATAGTGCATATAGAAACGCAGGCCTGGTAGCGCTAGGCTTTAAAGCGCTACTCTTGTTTGGTATGGTAGAAATTAGAAGGGGGGAGGGAAGACCAAACCATAACTGGAAGGTGAATTAAGGGGTGTGCTGTGCTTTGTGGCGGGGAGCTTTCCTGAGGGTGGGAGAGCTGCCCTGCGTTATTTTTCCTGTTCGGAAATTGGACCTCTTTCTGCATCGCTCCGTAACACAGAGTTTGCAGGTGAAGACAAACGAGCAAAAGACTGGGCTCCCCTGGCGCTGCCTCCGTGCCCCGGCGCCTTCCCGGGGAGCTGGGAGCGCTGCCCGGGCTTGCCGGCCGCCGCCTCCCCTGCCGCAGCTGCGCTTGCTGGGCCCCTGCGCCCTCCCGGAGCGGGTTGCTAAAACAGCTTCAAATGGCCCGATAATCGGCACGTTTTATAAAACACCTCCAGGCCAGATACTTCAGAGTGGTGTGTAGCTGAAAAACCATGTCGAGTAATGTTTGAAATAAGAGAAAGAAGCAAGATGTGGAAAAGCCCAGCTTTTCTCTCGAGCTGGTCCTCCTTCAAGGCTTTTGTCTCACTATAGTATAGAAATCAGGTGTCTGTGCATGCACCTGGACACTTATGCTGCATATGTTACACCTAACAAGTTTGTCACCTATTAACGAAAATTATAAGTTCACGTAGATGTTCAGAGTATTTTTATTTTTCCAACATAGCTAAGGTCTCCTGTTGGTGAGACTGGCAAAGCACAAGAGTATATCATTTGTAAAATAATAGCTCTTAAAGGCCCTGTTAAGGGCATACAGTAGTAAAGTAATGGGTGCTGTTCAGAAACCAAGACAGGATAAACATTGTCAAAGAAATCTAACCTGACCCACACTTGTAGGTGACTTCGATATATGGTCCCATTGCCAGCAGCATCTCTTTGATGAACGGAGGGGCGAATGGGTCTGGTCTGCCCCTTTCAAGCTTGTCTCGGTAATCTTCGTAAAAATAAAATGAATGGTACAATAATTAAGTATATTGAGGTAACATTTATAAATACATGACTGTTTAAGATGTACTTCGAAAAAATGTGTTTTGAGTCAACTTGTTTTCCATTAATTGTATTGGAGAATGGTGTATTATTAAAAAAAAAAAGTATCTGCTAGCATTAAATCTGATACTTATGGTGAAAAATGAGTATTAGTTGGAGAATGAGAAGCTCGTTACAGATTGTTTTGTTCCAAAGAAAAATATTTTTGCTTTCTAGAAGGCCAGGGAAAATTAATCAGCCCAGTCAACCCAATCAGCCTAGGCAGGCCACTCAAAGCATATTTATGCAAAATGAATGGAAAAATGTGAGTGCTGATTTATAGTCAGAAGAAAAATATTTGGCCAATCCAATATTGTGTAGCTGTTGATGTGTGAATACACATTTAATGCGTGAGTTAAATGTCTTACTCTTAAACAACCTACTATTGATATTTATTCTGAATTAGGGTTCTTTTTGATGTTTATCAGTGTATCTGGTATTTGGATATGCCCACAAATTTGGGAGGCATGCATTCAAAAGGATGATTATCTTTTGTCTTTCCTGGCAAACAGTTCATTTGCCTGAATATCGCTTTGCTGCAAATTAAGAGTGCCTCTCTTCCCTCCTTTCCTTGTGTGGGTCAGTCAGAAAAGCACAGAGCACGTTTGGCCACTTCAGGAAATACGCTACAGCCAGGCATGTTTTCCTGGCGTGTTCTTTGCAGAAATGTTCTTTGTGCAAAATTTGCTTTCATGTAGTTGTTGGGGGATCCTGGAGCTTTCCACTGCACCTGCGCTGCCGCCTTGGTGATCTGAATGTAGCAGGCGGGTGTGAGGTCCCCTGATGCACCCGTGCTGGGTAGGCACCACGAGCCTGACGTTTCCAGGGGCTTCCAACTCCCTGTACCTCTGCGTGGTGCGGCGTAAGCCTGTTACTTCTGCGTGGAGTTTGGTAGACAAAGATGGCAGCCCTCCTGCTGAAGCCCTCGAGGACTGTCTGTTTATATTCAAAAATTGCATGCTCTCAAGACATAGTTTGGTTCGTTGTCAGTTGAGCAGGATTATGAATGAACGGTCTGATCAGCTTTTTTCAGTTCCATGAAATTTTTTAATCTTTTTTCTGCAGGGGGTTAAGATAAATCTCAAAATTGAGAGTTCCTGCCACTCTTTCAGGTGAAGCATAAGCAAAAATTATCATCTATTACAGTGTAGGATAGCTGAAATACGGAATATTGTCAGTCATTCCAAACATCTTGTGTAGCCGCGCACAGCTGTCTGATCTGCATGTGGGCATGGGACCTTCGGTGTGGCTGGCTGTGAACAAGAAGGAGCTTAGAGCATGTGAAGGGAAACGAGAGAAAGATCAAGATGCCAGTCAAGAGCAATGTGGAAAGCCAGACAGGGAATGTGAAGGCAGCACTGAGAAAAACAAAAACACTTCTAGATTTTTGGACAGAGGACTGCAAAAAAGAAACTTATTTACTGGGTTTTGGATTGAGTACTAGGGGAACCCTGCCACTTGTTGCACCCAGAGGAGTTGTTAGCTTTCTGAAGCAGCTTGTTTTGGGGTTTGGTTTTGCTTTTTAGGAGTGTCCAGCGTTATAATATACTGTTGTCTGTAAAAATAAGCCTTTGGAAATAGTAGTAACCTTAACCTGTAGCCTTTTAAGTCTCTAAAGCAGTGGAAAAATTTAGTTTTGATGGTAATGTGTGAATGGTGATGTTTAGCATACGTGCTTTCATAAAACAACCTTATGTATTTCTAAAATAGTCAGGCCTTAAGTAGAACTGCATCCGGATATCAGTGTCAGAGCCAGAGTATGTGTCTAGGGAGTGAGAGAAAGAGGTGGTCAAATCTTCAAGACGGAAGGAAGGACGTAGAAGGGAACACACGATATTGGAGGAATGAGTGAATCGTAGGCTGCACGCGTAAGGGGAGGAGGAGTTGTCTTTGGCACACGTGTCATGGAAACGTGACTTCTGAAATCTTATTTTAAATCAATTATTAATACAGGAGGTTATTGCAAGAAGCAAATGCTTCAAAACATTCTTATTGAAACATTGGGTTAATTGTGTTACTTCAAATGATAATGAACTTGAATACTCCAAGAAAAATGTTGTGAGAAAAAAAGATTAACCTTGTGACAATTGTAGCCCTTGATAGCATGCTTAAAGGTCTTTGTTAAATCTAAAAAGAGATTTAACAAAGATACTTGTTCCCTTTACCAAAATGATAGGTTTAGTGTCTTGCAAGGGAAGACTTAATAGAAATGCTTTGTATCATATTATCTGCTTGTGGATTAAGCTTGCTGAGCTGCTGGAGAACGCTGTGGTAGTCCAGAGTTCACAACCTTAATCTGATTAGGCCGTTTCTGCCGATTAACTTGGATTTACTTATTTATTTATTTTAAATCTGGGAGACCTTAACTTCTTAGGAATCTGTGCATCCAACCTAATCCTGCTAAAAGACCTCTGAATTACAAAATCTGAACTGACTGTGGAGCTCAGTGCTTAATGTGTGACTCAATCAGGAATAATCTTACATCGGTTAGAAATGTAGAGCACTGGGTACTGAACTGCAAAAACTGACGGTTTGGAGTACTGGTTTTTGTTTTTCTATAATGAAGCTTTTTAGAATAAGCAGTGCTGATAGAAGGGACCATGTCATACAGGCTGTGCAGTGCCAGTATTCCTCTGGTAATATCCCTGTCTCTGGAAATTGCCTGTGCGTGTGTAGCACTGACAGATTTCCCCATTTTGGCTTGGCATGTCCTTGGGATTTTTCTCTGTGGAGCCTTTATTTCTGAGTAGGATACTACTTGTGGGCAGGGGGCTTCAATATTTATGTAATGCTCAAATGTATTGATTATTGCAATTTACAGATTGAATTTCTGATATGAAAGTGAATATATTTTAGGTAAAATCTGAGTTAATGCTGTCAGTGTCAACCACATAGATCACTAAATGAGTGTTACTGATGCTTTCTAATCCTGTCAATACAGACGCAATCCATTAATTAATGATATGATAAGGTTATTTTTAATATCATAAATGCCAGTGTCCTAAGCTGTATTTACCTATTACCTATTTACAAATCCCAAGATCAGTTTACATTTTCCATGTGTTAAGGCAATGAGACTGTATTGTGTGTTAAGTTTGTTTTAGAAATGTTGCTGTAAAAAGGCACTTGATTATTGTTAAACCCTGACTGGCCACTTCTCATAGCCTAGTAGTTTTACTTGGAAAATGATGATCAGCCTAAGTTAGCAAGCTGAAGCTTGATAAAACACATGGTACTCATTACCTGAAGTCTTTAATGACTGTCAGTAAATATGGTGATGTTGATTACCCTCTAGATTTCAGCCAAGATATTTATGCTGTAAAAATTCAATTGCTCATGTCTGTCTTTTTTTGTTGAAACTCATCAGGGAGATGAATGTACTCAGTATTCTGGTCAACTAATTAATTTTGGAATTCTCTGAACCAACATTTGGATGTTATCCCAAAAAAGAGCAATAAATTTGTAACTCACTTTTTCACATTTTACTTGCTACACACTTCCTCTAAAACATCAACTTGTCCTTTCCTTTCCTTCTACCAAATAGATAAAGGAAGATTTTTAATTCCAAATTTGTCTAATGCTGTTTGTTATCCAAATTGTTGTTGGACTGAAACGCAGCTTAAGATGCTTTAAGGCCAAGTTATTGAAGAAGTTCAACCTCCAAGCATCTGTGGTTGTAAACCCAACCCTCTCGAGCTGCCGCTAGTACAGTTTTTTCCAGTGTTTCTCCCACTGTTTATCTGAAAGTGCTTTTGTAATGATTTAGTTCTCTTATTTGAACTTCAAAGAAGGTAATCGTAAGATTAAATTGCTACACGCACAACATTTGGTTCCATATTCGTGTGTGCTATTGTGGATGAGGACAGGTCCCATGATTTTAGAAGAATGTATGTTTTGCTAAGGAGGGTGCAGTGTTTGGAAAAACACATATTTCTAACTTCCAAAGTCAGTTAAGGAAAGTAGTGGACTTTGCACATCCAGCAGTTTCACTGTATCTCATCAGATTTCATTAAAAAAAAAAATCAAGTATGAACATTAATTGCATAGCTTGTAAGTTTGTAATCTTCATGAGCTTGTGTTTCCAACCACAAATTATAAACTTACAAAGTAAAAAACTGATAAACCCTAGGAAGTTACGAATGCATGGTTTGCAATATAGCGTGGAATGGAAGTTGTTTTCCTGCTTTTCTGCAGCATATGTTGTGTTTAAACAAATCTCTTAAGTGAAAGACGAGAACTTTTTAGTATGTGTTAAGAAATGTAGTTATCTGCTTACCAAAGGCTGTGTGTTTAACAACATTATTAACTGAATTTGCTTGCTTATTATTGTTTTGTGTGTTTAAAAGGTAAAAAACATAAAACAGGGAAGGCAGGGGAATAGTAGAAACTTTCTTCTTGCCAGTAGAAACATTTTGCTGACCAGCACTGTGTACTCTTAATAATAATTACTGAGTGGAGAATGATGAAATAGAAAACAAACTTTTGAGAAATAGAGTTTTCCTTAGATTTTTTTAAATTTAAATAAATTAGTTTTTTACCTGAGTGTGTTTTGGGCCAAAAAAAAAAAAAAGAACATATTTCATTTGTGACCAGATCTTGGAGTTAGAGACGAGCAGAATTAGGTTGTTTCTATAATATAAGGGTACCTAGTAAAGGAGCATAACTTAAAATTAGCAGAAGTTAAGTATCATTTTCAAAGTGACTTGGCTTTTCAGAGCCCAAGTCCCGAGATTTGAACTCAAATCTTTGCAGCAACCAGCCTTTTTAAAGGTCTTTGGTTTGTTGTAATGCTACTGTAACACAAAAGCTGGGAGCTTTTAGAAGTCTCAGTCAATAAGAAATAAATTCCTGGGCTGCAGAACTGACCTTGGAATTTGGCTGAAATAAAATTATATAAAGACAAAAATACTATTGCCGAAATCTTCATTAAGAAATCTAAATAGAAATAGCTGTGTGATCATCTGATAAAATCAACAAAAAAGAACTTGCTATGTGAGAGCCAGATCCTTACTAAACTAACATGTTTCCATAACATAAATTCCACTTCAGTAGTTACTGAATCTTGTTTTAGGAAGCGGACAGCACTTGATGCATCTACATTGACTCGAGGCCGTGCAGTTTGGTTCTGTGATGGTACAGTCTGTCTACTGTGGGCGGCTCTAAAGCCTGTATTTTATTGGTTGGTCTTGAAAGGATTTAGTGCAGTTATTTTTCAGGGGTTTTTTTGTTATTGATGATAGAGATCTTTAGCCTTAGTTCACAGTGAAGTCCATAGACAGCACCAATTCAAAAAGCCACGAGTGTCAACATGAAAAAATTTGTCTTGACGGACTACCTTGTTGATGCAGGGGCATTCAGCATACATGAAGAATGTTCACCGTTCTCCGTGGGACTGGCGCCGAACAGGTTGCCAGCCCCGTCTCCTCGGGCGCCTGCGGCCGCAGCTTACGGCCGCGGTCGCGCTGCCCCCGCGCTCCCGGATCGAGCGGGCTGGCAAGGCGGGCGCGTTTGGGCACTGTCCTTCAGCTGCAGTGCGCTCTCCACGTGCAAGGCAGGTCCTGGTCCACGCCGCCGTTAATAGCAGCTGACAGAAGGCTTCTTGCCACGGGATAAATTGCCAAACCTTAAAACTCCTGTACACCTGAAGGGATTAAAACGAGTATTTGCAATATATAAGATTTGGAATTCTCTGCAGATTGACAGCAATGTTTAAACGTTTTCTCGGGAAGTTTGTTTATATGGCTACTTGGGAAAGGACCTATGTGCATAAGTAGTGGTTTGTGTAGGGGCTTGTTTTTTATTTATTTTTTTAATGTCTGAACTTTCTTCTTTTTAAAAAAAATACTCTGTTAAAGAGGCAGTTTTCTTCAGCAGTGATATTTGTCGTTCAGCATCGTGTTCGCAAATCCGTCGCTGCTGACTCGTGCTCGCCTGGGAATTGGTAGTGGCTTCGTTAACGTCACGGCTGCTTTTTGCTGCTTCGGCGAGCATCTCGCCCGGGTCGGCCAGGCAGCTGGGCGGCGGGCAGCGGCTCTCGTCGTCCTTCGCCACGATAGCCCTCGAAGGAGGCAGGCCGGCCGCGCGCGCGGGTCCCCGGCGGGAGGTGGGAGACGTGGGGCTGTTTCGGCGGCCCCGAGGAAGGCAGCGGGGACGGGGACGCTCCCTCCGGCCTGTGGGAGGGCGGAAGGCAGCAGGCTGGCTGCGAGCCCTGCCGGCAGAGCCCCTCCGCAGCGCTGCGGGCTCTCGGGCGCTTGCAGGCGTCGAGGACCGGGGAGTGCAGCGTGGGGCGGGAGTTAACATCGCTCCTCAAACGAAAGTGAGTTTTGTGGAAAAAACGAGATCAGTGGTGGGTGCGAGAGGCTGGTGCCCATCTCGTAACCTCGGTAAGGAGGCACTTGGTACGGGAGAATGAAAATGGGATGCTCACTGAGCTGAGGATAATGTAATTTAGCCAAAGGTTAAGGAAAGGACACTTTCTTGCCTTCTTGGCTGGAAAGTGGCGGCAGAGCCCTAACATGTAATTGCCTGTGTGGCAGGGAGAGGAGCCTCTGCGTGCTTTGGGAAAGGCAAGCGACGGCTTTCTTGCCCACAAAAGAGACGCGGCTTCGCAGCTAGACGCGTGTTACGGTGGGCCCGCTTTCGCCCGGCGCACGTGGCGTTCCCAGGAGCTGAACCGCTGTCTGCACAGCGTCCTTGAGGAGGAGCGAGCCACGCAGACAGCAGGCAGCCTCCCCTTCAGGCAAGGGTAATGGGTCTGCGTGGTTTTTTTTTTTTAATACGGCTAGCGTAGATGTGTGTATAATATTATACAAACACACGTAGGCAACAGACAAAAGCCACAGTTTGTTTCATCCTTTCTGCCTCTTTCACATGAATTTTTGCAACTGAAGACGGAGATCCAAGTTAGGTGTCACCATTGTGCTCGTGCCGAGGGGAGCACGTTCTGACCCAGGGCTTTAGCGGGGTGGTCACAGGAAACAGTAACGTTTTGGTGTGTGATAAAAGGAAGTAAGGAGCTAAGAATTTCGAGAACTTGCTCCACAAAGTGAACTGCGGCACAGGTTTGTTCCTCCGAACCCGCGGGAGGGGTGTCGCAGCCACCCTGGCCTCTGCTGACGGTCCCGGAGGTTTATCTTCCGCCGGCGCCTAGAGGGCAAGGTAGGACCACTTGGTTTCCTAGACACTTCTGTTAAAAGCTGCTTGTTTAGCAGTAAGAATCAATGGCAGCACACTTCATTTAATTTTCAACACAGATTGGTTATTGCAGAATACCAGTTTCCAAATGATTTGCCTCTTGCAGTATTCCTGAAAAGACTACTGGTGTTCATTGTTGCTAAGCGTGCCCGGTGTCTGGTGTCAGCTGGGCTGCACTGAGAAGCCCTGGGCAAACGGGAAATGAAGTAGTCAGCAACCCCTCATTGGTTTGTTTATTTATTTATTAAAATCCTATAGAGCAGTTTAAGGGGTCTTAGTGAGGAGGTGCTTCATGTAGTTCAGTAGATGCAACAATCTGTATTCAAGGGAGCACTCCTGAGTAGAAATGATTACTTTCTAGTGATTTTTTTTTTTTATGCATCAGAACTTTTTTTATGTTTTAGTACAGTTGCTGAAGTGGAGGGTTTTTTCATACATTTATTGAACAAATTCTTGTTCAGCATTGATCCTTCTGTCTGAATTCATATGGTGTTTTTTATCTACCTAAAAAAAATTCATTAGTGTAGAAACATACCTTAGTATAGAATCAAATGGCCAAGTTGTTAATAAAGGCATAATTAAGATTACTGAATCCTCCAAGTCTGTCCTCAGTCTTTCGTCATGGAGGGAAATCATACATGAAAAGAAAATACTTCACTACCAACAAGAAGAAAAAAAAATGTTTGGAGATTTCAGAGACTGATCTTCAAAACAACCAAGAAGATTTGAATTATAATTTACTAGTTTTACTAATCTAGAGTTGTTTAAAGGTAAAAACCAATGTTACTGCATTTTTATTTAAGAGCTATATGGGGGAGGAATTGCTTGAGAGGGTGTAGAGAAGAGGCTCCTTGTAATGTAAGAACACAAAAAAAAAGTACATGAAGCTGGTACACAGAAACTTCAGAACGTAAAAAATGTGAATACTCTCCAAACAATACTGGAAATTAATTCTTGTTTCCAAGTGCAAATGTAAGAGTGCTTTGGCGTGAAAGGGTATTATTCCACAAGAACACTAGAGGCTTGATTGTACGTATTTAGTGTGTTATGTTTCCTTGTATGAGTGAGCCGTTAGCCGTAAAGCTAAGGAATATTCCCATTTTTCACTGGCAGCACAACCTTTACTGCTCTGTCTTTGTGAAGAAAATGAGATAATCAGTTTGCAAAAAGCATAAGGTTGGGGAGGGAGAGAGCTTATCTTAAATTCATCTCTGGCAAGAAGGCTCCCTCAGCTCTGACTGGTAAAATTGGGTACATGCATAATACGCTTCCAGTTTTTGCTACAGAGGACTTCCTGCTTGCAGGAGAAATTTCTAGCAGACATTCATTACAAAAGATTTGCTATTGAAACGAGAACAAAGGTTCCACGAGCAAGATCTCTGAGGATTCACATGTACCTTTTTGTAGGTGACGCGCTGATACAAGCCCATTCTCGAGGGGCTGCATCAAGGCATAAATCAGCAGTAATTTCAACCCTGCCAGATCATAGCACTATCATGAACAGAAGGGAAATCAATCTGACACCAGCTCAAATAATAGCACTTCTGGGAGTCACACTACATGGTACAAGTCCACTGGGAGGGTCTGCTTGTCAGAACAGTGGTGCTTGAAGATGCCAAGTACTTTGACAGACATCAAAGCAGGAAGAAAAGGAGCTGTAAGATCACTTCTCAGGTGCAAGGGTGTCGTGTACACAAATAGCGATCTGATCAAACAAAGGTGATGCAGATGTTGTTCGTGTGGTCAGGAAGTCTCAAAAGTGGTGAAACAGTAGTCAGGTGGTCTTGCAAGAAGTACTTCAAATGCCTGAAAAGCTTTTTAAGTTTTATCTTAGCTGGTGTCAAAATTGTGAAATAATTAATGATATTTCTTTCTGCAGTAGGAGAGCAAGAGTCAAGAAAACTAAGGAAAAGTGAGAGAACTTCATTTTTTTCAGGTGCAGTGAATAGTGGTGGCTTCATAAGTGGAAGTTCTTACACACTGGGACATAGTTTGTTTGACTATTTGTGATCTTATCAGACATTAAAAGTTTAGGTCATGTGCCTAGTATATGTAAGCTGGCATTTTGAGCCTATATTGGAAATAAACATGATACTGAATTATTAAAGATGCTGCTTTTATTTTGGAAGGCTCTAGAAGCCTTAATGTAGCAAAGGTAAATGAAGATGTCTGCCTCAAGAAAGGTCAGTGATCTAAATATGAACAAATTACAACGAAGCTGAGGAGTAGGAAAGGCTAGGGAGAGCCTGATCGTGTGCAAGGTACCATGTCCCATTAGTCTGCATTCAGTTGGGAGGCTTCAGCATTCTCTTTTGGAGATTTTTGTTTTGTGGGTTTTTTTGTTTTTGCATGTGGGAAAGAAAATCACTAATGCCACCTGAGGCATTTTGCAACATCTTGTGGGATCTTTCTTTTAAGAGACAACAATGAAAACAAAAATAGAGAAAAATAAAGCCTACCAGTAAAATACCCTTTTTGTGCCTTTGTTCACTGTTAGATCAACTGATAACAGCTTTTATGTTTCATCAAATGTAATGAGATTTAAATGCTTTCTTATACTTAAGTATGTTCGTAAGTACTCTGTAGAGTGTTCACTGAAGACCTCTCCCTCTAAATAAAACAGGAAAATGAAAAGGTAGTTGAAATTCACAGCTGAATATTTTAAATAACATTGACAAAGCATTCGAGTATCAGTGACAAATGCCTTAATGTTTCTAGGGGTTTTGTTTAGATATTCCATAGTATTGATGTGTTGTACATTATCCTCGCATGCTAATCTTATTATCGTACAAAATTTAAATTAGTATCTCAAAAAATCAGTAATATCTAAGTAGAACATGTCATTTTTGGTTTTTTGTTGTCTCTGAGCTTCTAAATTGAGATTTAAAAATTACATTGTTGCTATTTAGGACTTACTGGGTCTTCTAAATTAAGCACACAGTTGGAGAAGAGACATAACAATAACTATCTCAATTTGATGGTTATAAAGTTTGTTCGAACAACAAATAGCCAAAGTACAATTCAGTTTTCTTGTCATATATAAATGAATCCAATACTTGCTATATGGCAGCCTACTGTTTTTTTTAAGCACTACCTAACAAAAGACAGTACTTGCTTATTGTTAAATTCAGTGAAGATCCCACTTTTCCTATATGCCTGTGCATAAACCTCACTTTAATGTATGCCTAACTTAAATGTGTTAAGCTGTAAGATAAATGGTAGCGTTTACATAGTACATATAAAAAACAATTATTAGTAGAGAAAACGCTTAAAAAGAATATATATGCATAACTGCTGTTTTGGCTTTACATTGTGATGTTGCTTACCCCTTTTGTTCAGGAGAGTTCTAAATTTAAACTGTGTTTTTCATGTAAAATTGGTAATTAAAACAGTTTCCTAATTTTAGGTTTTTAAAACGCAAAATTTTGCCTTTGACACCAAAACTGTAATCATAAATTTGGAGAGCAACCTGAGTTTCCATTGCAAAGCATTTTAACACTTCAGATATTGGAATACTTAAATTACTTGTCATAGTGTTTTCGTTATTAGAATTTATATGATCACAAATAACCAAATTGTAATAGTTTTGTCAAATTATTGATAGTTATCAAATAATTTTGCAAATTACCTTGCAAAATAATCAAGAATTGTTTAACATGGATTACAGTTTTCCAGAAAAATTTCGACTTCATTGAATAGTCTGCATCACCCTGCATCGTGCAAGCATCCTTCATCCCACCGCAGAGCTTAATCTCATTCTAGAACCAGCACTGACTCGTGCTTACTAGCATCCAACAACTGCTTTCCAAAAGAAAACCAATAAGGAGTTGTGGGATCGTTTAGTCAGTAGCAATTCCCCCAGTAAAGTAAAGGGCACATGTTGGCCAAGAATTATGTGCTGCAGTTTAAATAGCTGACAATAGCTGACATAACTCATGTTTCCTCGGTTCACTTTCAGGCTTGCCATAGGCACAAAATGCTGCAACCACCTGACTGACTTGCTGTACAATTTTATTCTGTAGTGTTCTCTTTCTGATGTTTTGGATAAAATGGACAATACTTTGAGTTACGTTAACTGGAATTAAATCAGGCTTTCACTAATTTTAAATGAAGACTATTAAATGTTAGAATGAGTATTAACGCTCTTGCATCTATCACAATGAATAATACAAATATATATGGACAAGTGTAATCTACCCGTAGGCTAAAACAGCAGATCATCTAGGGAGTGTGTTTAAACCCATAGTATTATCCCCAAGAGTTGCATTTTGCATTTGCATATCTGTTATAGCAAGAAATCAGTAAGGGAAGAAAAGAATAAACATTCTTCCATAGCTTTCTTTTATCTGTACGTCTGTTCATACTGTTTAGTCCGCTTCTGGGCAGGAATAAGGCATTCACATGAGAAGAGATCGGTGAGATGGCTCTGGCGAAGGGCTGAACAGGAACATGGATATGGATGTCTCTGTTTCAGACTCTCACTTGTATACAGAGGGCTCCTGGTGGCATCGTACTCAGCGATTCACAGTTCATTTTGCCAATTTCAAGCATCTTTTGATTTTATGATGATATAAAATGTACATATTAAACTTTTTTTTTTTTAATTCTAGAAGACTGACTAAATAAAGACCACGAAGATATTGCTTTCAGTTATTCTTTCTTGGTTTTATTATGAATTTTTTACTTCCAGTGGAAAGTGATACCTGTTTCTATCCTACAGTCTCAGGCAGGCTTTCATATTTTTTATCTAATTCTGTGTAGCACCTGGAAATGTAATTTGTTCTGTGCTGCTGCTGTTTAGCTGGTGTCTCCTCTGTTTTGGCAAGGTGCCGCTCGAGAGCTCTGGGCTCCTTGTAGCTGCTTCAGGAGCTGCACCGGAACTCGTGCTGCGTAGAGCCGGTGCGTGAAACAGGATAACCGAAGGACAACTTCTGCTTGTGAAACAGGAACTAACGTTTGGGGATGATAGTCTTGTTGAGCTGTACAAAGTTAGATTTTTTTTTTCCCCCCTCTTTCTTTTTCTTGGTATTGCCTGTCTTAAAGGTTTCGAGAGTGCTTTTGTTTTACTTCTCATGTTTTATGGTTTCATGTTTCGGAAAGGCCTTTTAGAATGAAGTTCCTTTTCCTTTTACCTTCAGTGAACCAGAGCTGAAGTTACTATTTAGTAGTTCATTTTCAAGAATCCTTGGTTTGGAAAAGTAATAAGCAGTTGCCAACCTTCAAATAAGAGTATATGTTGAAGAAAAGAAATAGAGAATCGAGCAAATGTGCACTTGGGGCTGGTTGTTGGTTAACAGCCCTCTGAGAGTGAGAACTAGAAATACCTAAGGCTGTTTTAAGTATATGCAATTTACAGCTCTTTCCTAGTTATATTTTGGCATTATAACTGCAATTTCATCTTAAAGTTTGCAATATCTGAGCCTTGAAGATAGGGCCAGTTGAAGGCAAAAAAACCCTTCAACTTTTGTAGTATTTCATGGCTTTAGTCTTGTACTTACAGAACAGCATCTTTGGCGGCAACATGCTCAGTATCATCCATGTACAGACATCTCCAATCGGGTCCGGACTTCAGCGGTAACAAGGCAGATATACCACTGGTTATTTAATGGGGCTGATGGTAGTAACAGGTATGGAAAAATTTATTATAAAGGAGCACTCTATCGGAGTGACCTGATAAGAATTTATTCAAAGCGCTGTAAAAATACTGCAAACACCGTGGCGTTGCTGTATTTGGCAAGAGCTTGCTTATGTGCAGCACAAATGCATGCAGTGAGTTTTATTTTAAAGCACCTATTGTCCGGCAGCGCGCTGCATACAGCCTCGCCGTGGCCTTTCTCGTACGCCACAGCTGCTGTGACATTAATTTGTTCCAGAGCAAGTAGAGTTTTATAAAAAGTAGAATATGAAAATAGAGTTTTGATCTAAGAGGGTTTTTTATACAAAGAGAACATGAAAATACTGTCTAATAACAAACTTAGCATAGAACATACATTAAAAATATATCCATGTGCATATTTGTATTGGTCACATTGCTTAAAAGATGGTGTTTTCCCTTCTAATAGTTCTTTTGGAGTATGCTTATGATTTTGCAAGCCAGTGTTTCGTTGTGAATTTAAATGTTTAGTTGTGTATTTTTTTCTTTGTAATTTCTGTATGGTGTCTGTTATAAAGTATACTTGAGAATTATATCTGCCATTAAGAGCCTAAGTAAATACAAATATGTATATTTGTGTATGCATAAACGTATATCTTTTGTTAAACACTTTGCTGATAGACCACTGATGGAAAAGACAGGAAAGAGCCATCCTTTGTGAGAAGGAAAACACTGAAACACTCATACAGCGCTCCCTTACAGGACTGTAAGCTTCTATGAGACTTTATCATTTTGCTGACAAGGTCAACTTGGTATTGATCAGCTGGGTATTTCCTTTAGTTACCTAAGGGTCAGTTATTTGAAAAAAACTGCAGGCAACATTCTTTAAATCCTGCTTTATCCTAGTATTTTAGTGTTAGTTATGTCACCTTTTTCCAAGCGAAATAGGAAATAAGGTAAAAGCTGCAATTGTCCATGTTTAACTTCAAAGTCTCATAACCTCTCTTACTGTGGAAAAGCTTGAGGACTTGGTCAGTGGTTTGTCACGTGTTGGTGATTCACGTGCGTGCGGTATGTTGAAAGATTTTATGAAGTCTTTTGGCAGTTCTTGCGAATGATCACAGAATCACAGAATGGTTGAGGTTGGAAGGGACCTCTGGAGATGATCTGGTCCAACCACCCTGCTCAAGCAGGGTCACCTGGAGCATGTGATGTGTCATCTGCTTTCATACCAGGCTAGGTGACTGCAGGCTTACCATACATTAATGCCTTAAGCAAAAATACAGGTAGCCCAGGCTTAGTCTGCATGCGAGTGGAAGTTGAAGTTTCCCCTAACGTTTGAGGCTCGGTGCTCTATCTCCAGCTCTTACGCGAGCCCGTAGCACCGCTGGGCTTTTGGTGGCAGGGGCAGAATTGTTTTGGGACCAGGAGGGAAGAGGCAGCCAGACAAGCGGGATGTTTTCTTCCTTCGGTTGGTGAATGAGGCGGCAGTTTGGGATCTGTCTACAGGAGATCTGCGGCTGAATCCTTCCACTGTTACTGGGGTAAAACTGCAGCTGCTGCTTCCTGCTCTTGGGCAGTGCGCGGGACAGCCGGGCACTGCCACGGCCTGGAGCCCCGTGCTGCGCAGAGAAAAGGTGAATTGTGGTTTGCACGCTTGTACCAGGCCTTTGAACCCCGACATCTGAAAAAGTGATGGTGTATTTCCATGGCAGGAGTCCCATATCGTGGGGAAAAGGACACAGAGTTGTGCTGTTCGTTAATTGGTCCTGGCTTTTTAATGTTTCTTGTCTTTAAGAAGAAGGAATTACAATTTCTAAGGGGATGCTTCATAGAGCTTCTATATGAATTTAGTTACAAAATAATAACATATCCTTGCACATGAGAAAATAGCAGATGTAAGTTATACATTTCTTTATCTTTCACTGTATAATAAACCTCATATAAATTAGGTAATTCACCCTTTTTGTTTTCTGATACCATCTAAGTTCACAACATTATGTATAATTTTTGCTACAAAGAATTCTTACAGAAAGTGAAAACTTCCATTATTAAAGCTTGGTGCTAAAGAAAGATTTTTATGATTTTAAGCAGTTGGTTTTCTACATCCTCAGTTTCACAGATCTGTATGCCACCCTAATTATTTTTATTCTCTATTTAAAAAAGAAAACAAGTAGAGGTCATCTTTTGTCAAATGCCTGCTAAATAGATGAATAACAAGGTTATCTTTTAGGAGAATATTTTTGTAGACTCAAGGTGCAGTACTATCTTACTGAGTTTATGTCTCCAATTCTGTTTTGAATACAAGAGGTGAGCACAGAAGTGCATATTTTGGGGAGCAGTATTACCATCTTTTTACACGAGCATGTTGTGAAACTCCAGTAGTGGGCAACATTTGTCACTTTTGGTTTGGGTTGGGTTTTTTTTTTGCTTTTGTAGGTGCTTGCAACATTTTAATGTTGCATGCACGTGAGGCTCCATGCACTCATTTCCTTCAGGGCAAAATTCAGGTCTTGTCTGCATCTTCTTATCAAAGGCCCTCAAGTTTTCCTCATTTTCCCCCAGTTTCTGTAGCATCGTCTCCATTTGCTGTCAGACGAGTTACAGAGGAAGGTTTTTTTGTCGTCCATGTGCATCTCTGCGGGGTCATCAGGTAAACCGACCCCACGCTTGTGAGTCTGCTCTGCCGCAGACCAGAGCATTAAAATGACTCGTAGTTAGTACTGAGCTTTTTGAGGAAACATTGGCAAATAGCAGTAAATTAAGCAAATACTCCTTGTAAAGGAAATAGTTTCTGTTACTGGTAGCTTGTCTGCAGAAGCATCTGAATGCCTAGGCGGTAAGGCGGGTTCTGTCCGGAGGCGCTGGGGCTCCTGGCGCGGAGTCCCTGCGGCGGGCGGCAGCAGCGTCGCGCCCCTTCGCTCTCCTCCTCGCTCTGGAGAGTTTTCTTACTGACGTGGGTGCTGTCAGGCCCACTTTGGGACCAGGAGGAACCTGTCTTTTGCTTACGCTCCAGCATCAGCACCAGGTGCTGCTTTCTTTGCTTCCGAAGGGGTATTTCACATCAGCTGGCTTTTCAAAACTTGAGACAATTTCGGTGGGATTAAACCGCTTCGTGCACTGACCAGCAGCCAAGGGCTTGCTGTATTTTTTCTATTTGCCTTTTGTGGGTTGGTTTTCATGTTTCCTGTGATTGGTTTTTGGCTACTGGGAAGGTCTCCTCAGAGGTGAGAAGGTGCCAGGTTTGAAGGGCATATCGGAGACAGGGAGGGACCCGGGGCCCAACCCTGCGGTGAGCAGGCTCCTCGCTGCTGCTGCTGCTGGAGTCATCCAGCTGCTGTGGGCAGCGGCTTCTGATTGAGCGGGATCTCCTGCAGCATCCGTGGCTGCGGTCCTCTGGCGATGATGGAGCCGCTGTTGTTACTACGTTTGTTTTCCTAAGTTAACAGCATCTGTTAATATTAAAAAAAAGAAAACACTAATATACATACATATATATATATATGTGTGTGTGTGTGTATATATATATATATATTTTTTTTCTAACAAAGAGGTGCTGCTGTTGTGGGCGAAGGCTGGGGACCTCTGGAGCCTGTTGTGTGCTTCCTGTTAGCATGAGCTTTCTGGCTCCTAGAACTCATGTTCAAAAAGATACAAAATGGTGTTGTCGTTTAAGGGAGACTTCTTTAGAGACATAACAAGTGCTCACTCAGTGCTTTAATAACAAACTGATGTTTTGGTAGCATATTCTGTGTCTAAAGTACCGTTATTAGGCCTAGTAGGATAGTGCTTAGGATTGAGTTAGGCTTTTCTTTTCAAGTTAATGTTATTTTAATAGTATTTAAAAACCTAAACCAATAAAACATGTCCAGATTCTTTCCTGAACAGCAGTGATAGAAATTCAATTTAATTGGTATATATTGAGTGAAAATAAAACGGGGCCTTTGTGAGCTAAATAATTATGCATAGCTGAAGTGGACTTTTTTTTTTTTTTTTTTTCCCAGGACTGTTTCCTTAAGGAATTCGAATTGCTTGTTTTCATGACTCTAAGCCTGTTTAATCAGAGATGGAGCAGATGGACTGCAAACCCTACCAGCCACTGTCTAAAGTTAAACATGAAGTGGATCTAACTTACACAAGTTCTTCAGAGGAAAGCGAAGATGGGAGAAAGCAACGGCAGTCTTACGACTCAAGAGAAACTCTGAATGAGTATAGTCAAGAGCTGAGACTTAATTATAACAGTCATAGCAGAAAAAGGAAACCCATTGACCAATCTACTCAAGGTAAACTCTTGATTTTATTCACTAATTATGATTTATTGCTTTCTGGTTACTTACTAAAAAGGCAAACGTTCTGCTTTCAAGGGTTTGTTGCAACAACCTACTTCTACTCACTTTTACCAACTGTAAAATTGGAAGAGTAGGGGAGTGTTTTGTTTTGTTTTTTCAGATGAAAGATTGCTTTTCTAGCAAGATGTAGTGACCACTGTTTTGGAGACCATTGCATGACAGCTATGGATAAATACCTCTTTAGTAGTGGCTAGTCTCTTCACTAACCTTGACAGGTTAATTATTTTATTACTTTTATATATGTTATGTGGATTTAGGTACAAAATCAGCTTGAGGTGGTATAATATATTTGCATGTGCCTATAGAGCTTATGAATGAAATAAAATGCAATAGTCCTCTTAACAAAGGATCTATCTAATCCTACAAATAGCCAACTCATTTGAAAACTGAAGGATAAATAATGTCTTATAAGAAAAAAAGTAAACAGTTAATTCCGCTTTCAGGCTTCTGCATGATACAGTCCAAAGTCTAGGACAAATATTTGAGAGCTTATGGTATTTGAGCCAGGGTTAGGAAAAGCTACTGTTTGGAGAGAGGTAAAGGCTAAAAACTAAAAGGGGCTTAAAGAAATGAGGAAGGAAATGAGCAGGATTTACCACAGCATTCCCTGATAGACTACTACTTATGGGAACTCACTCGCTGGGTTTAACCCACTTGTCTATACAAAAGATGTTCATGTACTGCCTTTAGCTCTGTCACAATTTGTGACAGTATGATGGAGTAAGTAGAACGTTTTTAGGAATCACAGTGCCTGTCAGCACAAGAAAGTCCTGTCCCCTTTACAAAGGTAAAAATACCAAGACATCGTGGGCAGTGGCTCACTGCTCTTCAAAGAAGTGGTTAAATGGGTCCATTACAGTGTGGCCAATATTTCTGAGTTTAAAAGATTGGTACTTGTCTGGGGCGGGGAGGGGGGGAACCCAACCAATTAGCCAACCAAAAAACCCTTCTGTCACCACCACCTGACCCTATTTTGCATACTAAAACAAATTTCCTTTTGGACAAGAAGATGAAAACTGTCATCTTGAGGGTGGAAAATCGCCTCCTCTGTGGTATGTAAATTAATGCAGGAATTAGAATAGCAGTGCTATTTAGCTAAAGAGCTGTTTGGATCACTGTAGGTTTTGTTGTTATTGCAGAAATTTTGAATCAATTACCTTTGTAGTACTGGTGTTGTCTGAAAGTAGCTATAATTCATTGGAGAAATTATCCCTACCAGATATACCAGAGACTTCCCCCAATACAGATGTTCCCTCAGTACAATTACAGAACTGCAATATTAAAAAAAAGTCATAAATACAAATTTCTGCAAATTATTCTGTACGAAGACATGTGACTTGATCTTGCATAAGTTACGAGGGTTTGGTTAACTAAGACAATCTACACTGCAGTGGCTGGAGATGGTGTCGATGTACTTGTAGATCTACTTAAACTATCTACCTCATTACTGATAGCTATGGCTATGAGAGCATAACCTCACCATTGACTAAGCCCACGAAGAGCTCCTGGTTTGCAAAGCTGAACTACAATCAGTACCCAAGCTAGCTTTAGCCCAGCTAGCTTGGATACATCTATAATGGCTGCAATCAGTATACAGTAGGCATAAAAAAGCAGCCTGTACATCATATGTTGAATCTGTTCTTCCAGAACAGTACCCTTTGAAAACAATCTTACTAATAACTTTGCAGAAGTAGTCAAATTAGTGTGCATTTCTGCAAAAAGTTGTTGGGCACTAATTTTTCCTATTCATTCAGGGCTGACCTGTTAGGAATCAAATTTATGCTTGCACAGACCAATAAGTATTTTGTACTCATGTTGTAAGTTTGTTTTATTGGAAATATACGTATCAATTTTTTTCCAGCAAAATTAATATCTGGAACATACCCTATGAATTTGCAGTTCTTTTATGAGCATTTACATTTTTCTTCTTGAAAGTAATGTATTTTTGTACTCCTTTGAACTACAGTATGAGGCTCGATGTTCGTGTTTGTAGAAAAGCACTTATTCCTGTGTTAAAGTCTGTCTGTATGCAGGGCAGCACTTGAATACTTGCTTACCTTTACAGATTTTATTGCTTAATATACACTGCTTGTTTTACTGTTGAGTATAAATACATTTAAAACATACTTGTATTTTGGATTGTGAGGATGAAGTTGAACCTCACTTGTCATACTAAAAATCATCGTTTTCTTTTGTGACAAATTCAGGTTGGTATAATTGAGTTAGTAATTGCACTGCTAAACGTATCTATTTGATTTCCCAGGAATTCATCCCAGCATCTTTTTAGTAGTTTAAATCATATAGATTTGCTCTGCCACAAATTTAATCCAAACGTTTGGCCTAGCAGGCATCATAGAGATTTGAAATATAAAAATGGTTGAGCTGAAACTTCAAACAGCAAAACAGGTTTTAAAGCTGAGTGTAAAATTTAGTCTATCAACTTCTTTGCTTTGATTACAGTTCTGCTGTGTTGTTTCTGAAGGGATAGCCAGCTTTAGTGATACAGGTCCTAGGAATTGTAGAGTTCTTGGTGATTCTTGATATTGCTCAAAGAATAACAAAAACAATAGGTTCAATTTTGGATTGTGAATCTGGAATGAATCCACGGAATTGGATATAGCATTTGTGTTTTAAATACACGTTTTAATACTTCTCTAAAATTCCTCATCAACATTGCTTCAGGAAAACTTTTCTCATGTTTGGCATGTTTTTCCAATTTAAACAAAACAAAACCCTCTGCAGCATCCCTTTTAGGTGGGAATTTTTCTGCAAGGAGAATGCTATTCCAGGTGATTGCATGTGTAAGAAATTTCTGAATATTAAATATGGAGCTGTCTTCTCTTTCTGTATGCAAATGCTAAGGCACAAAGGTAAAGGGACATCCACAGTGGCACCCCGAGTAGTAACACAATGTCGCTCTTCAGCCAGCCACTAGTTAGGAGTGAAATAATGCTCAATCTGTAAAATATGCTGAATTAATTGCAAAGTTAGGGTAAAATTCAACATTCAGTTTGACCTTCATGCATGAAAGGTGTGAGAAGGATGAGCAAACAGGCATCACACCAGTCATGAATAAAGTGGTAATGATGAAAGATGAGAGAGAAATCATATGAGTTTTGTGAAGAGTGAGAGCAAAATCATTTCACAATACAAAGTAAAGAGAAGCTTATACCCGGAACAAGGGGTAATGTTATACGTTTGCACTGATCTAGTTTTGTAAAAGGAATCATCAGTTCAAATGTTTATGGAGACTGATGTGCATAAGGAGACGGTATTCTGCTATTAAACATGGTAATTTATATAAACTAGATCGGTCAGTCTCACCTGTCCTTTAAATAGCTTCAGAGTAAAATGTGGTGTGTTGCTCAAAAAACTGATACCAAATCACTTTGCCCTTATGAAGTTTTTTGTTATTAGCAGTTCCTATTTAATTTTGTCCAACAATATTGAGGATTAATTTCCATGAAAGACCTTCACTGAAATCTGAGATTATGTAAATTCATTATGTATGGGTATTTATGTGTTTGCATATATAGACAATCTGTATAAACAAGATCTCTAAATTTATATGGCACAAACTCAAAGTAAATATTGTCAGTGTTCACTAGCATATCCTGCAGTATTTAATGCTGCAGTTATTTTTTGACAAATACCTTCTGTATCAAAGTTTTGTTTCAAAAGCCTTATGATCTTGCAAATTGTAAACTTCTTGAGTTTATAGGTTGAAAACAATACACAGAATACAGAATGAAGAAAACTTCTTCAATATTTTTGTATTCCTTGCAGTTCATGAGATTGTATCTCAAACCTTCTTCCAGGAGATTTGGTTTCTGTGTCATTTTTCAGAAGTCTTGTAGGAATATGAAAGAAAAAAATCAGCAATAAATACAGAATTAATCTATTGAGTCTAATATTTGAGCTATGATTTCTAGACGTTGTTCCTGAGATCTAGTACTGATTTCCCTCATGGAGTTTCCAGTGTGAGATAAATGATATCTTTGGAGTTTCTTACCTCAGGAACTTGCCCTTATTTGACAGATCTAGGTTTAACACGTAAGGCAGACAGAATTCCAGGCTGAGCTCTTTCACTGACCTAACAAGTCAGTGCGAGCAGACATCGAAATCTCATGGCAAAGTGTTATTCATTACTGAAGATGAAATACTAATTACATAATATATAAATCTTGAAAGGGCGAGTTTGTTCATCACTGGAATGTCCAAAGTGCTGTCTGTCGGAGGGCGCGTAACCTGCAGTGCAGCGGCCTCGCAAGGAGAGCTTGCAAAGTGAATTCCTGGCAGACCCCAACTATGTGGTTCCTGGCAGATCCAGCCTAACAGGGTTCACATGGCTAACATATAGTAAATCAGTTCTTGAAGAATTGTTAAACAGAGTGTTCTGTAGGATTGACAGAACTCATCCGATACTTTGTTTTTCTGGGAAAATCATTGATGCATCGGGCTGGGAGAAAAATTTCTCAGAAGGGATGCTGTACATAAATTGCACTTCTAGTTTCTTCGTGGCATGCTTACAGCATTAGCGCTTGTGTCTGCTTCTGCAGTTTCCTCTGTTTCCACCAAAAAGAAGCATGAAGGGAATTGAATTCTACCAACAGTGGCAATACAAAGAAGCTTTATTCCTTCTAGGCTAATTCTAGAAAAGGCTAGTTTAGAGGAGTGAATTCCTGATCAGATAAGCATCTGGGATTGAGTCACCATTGTCATAAAGTTTATTGATCGTTAGCAGTATGAGCATACGGCAGTAAATTTCTGGTTAGACAAACATGTATTTCCTGGCAAGCTGAATGTATTGAACTGCATTATGGGCAAGGCAAACTGGAGTTAGTCCTAGCAGGAAGATCCAATAGCAAATACCTTCTAGTAAATGTGTGTAAAAAAAAGCCTAGTGTTACTAGTAGTTGTAGGAAACCGTTTAGAATACTTCACGTAAAATGGATGTTCTCTGCTTTTGGTCTGAGAAGTGAGGAGACATCTAATTTGTAGGACAACAGCTAAAGATTGGTGTCACCACAGGCCTGATGTAGAGAAGGGATCAGAATTGTCTCCGAGCGCCCCAGGCAAACAGGAGCGGCTAAACGCGCGGGATCTGCGCGGGCTCCGGGAGGAGGCCCGGCTGCTGCGGCCCCGCAGCTGGAGACCTGTTCGCTTTCGTCCCGGACTCCTAACTCACCGCTTTTGCCGTCAGGTTCTCGTTGCTGCGCCTCTGCTACTTTCTAGCTCTGGTTCTGGCATAGGGCAATAGAAACATTGTCATGCTGGAAAACTTAGTTTCTCTTTTCTAGGAAAAAAAAAAAATGTGTAGAGCACAGGAACTGGCAGTCTGTTTTGTTATGCTGTTAACTTCGGCAAATTTAAGCTCCCCAGGAAGGGAGATTGAAACACGAACAACTCTAACTTCATGTGACCAGTCAAAAACAGTTTTATTTAACATCAGAGACATAAATACAAGGCGTGCTGACAAATACTAGTAGGAAATTGTCCTGTCAGGAAAATGTCATGGTGTTTTTTTGTCATCTGTGCAGCAGCAAAAGCATTTTACTTGGAATGGCTGTGGCCTTCTCTGGTTTAAGCATGATGTTGCTCCACCGCGGCCTGTGGATCTGCTTTGTGCAGGACCATGGAGAGCAGAACTTGGGCTGTGTGTAGCAAGTGCTCCTTGTTTCAGTTGCTGTATTTTTAAGTGACATATGAAAGTAAAAAAGACAGTTTTTATCAGCTGTTTCTATTTTATATAAAGCACTAGAATAATATTCCAGTATACTCCAAGTTCACGATCTCATCAGCTCTCCTGGAGAAAATTGATGCCAACAGAAAGCCTGTGGTTTTTCATCACTTTAATAGAGATTTGGAAGACTTTATTACTTAACTTTGATGGTTGTATTTACAGCTTGCGTGTATTGGCATAACTTTATTGAAACCTGGAAAGCTGAGTCTGTCTTCATTGAATTTAGACCTTCTGCGCTCTTAAACACCCTTAAAGAGCAGTTAATACAGAGAAAATGTTTTACTAGGGTGCATCCCCAAACACTCACTAGGACATTAAAAAGGTGGTGTTCATGTATCAGTGCTATGCTCTTGATTAATGAGACGAGGGTAGAGTAATTCAATATAGTTCTTAGCTGCTACTTGTGTATTTTGGAGCCCTGGCCAGTATTATTCCTGAGATAAAGACTTCCTCAGAATATTGTAGTAGTTTTATATTGACGTGTAAATGGGACATGGTAAAGTGCATTTTCTGTGTTTGCTATGGGAGGGGATGAATTAGTTTTGAAAAGGGCAAAGAAAAATGTGAAACAAAAATTAAAAGATGCCCCTGAAAGATCCACTGTCTTGAAAATTTTTAGAAATATGGTGGGTTTAAACTCTTGTAATGGGCAGTTGTATACTTTTCTCAATCTCATAGTTTTCTTTATGATGGTAATTGTGGGTTTAATAAAGGGTGAGGATTGTTTTTTAACCTTCAAGCTGTGTAGTTTGTTTAGGATGAAATGTTGAGGTGCTGTGGAAGGTGATGGTACTCTGCATCAGGGGATGAACTGTTCCCAAGTTCCAGAGGAAAAAGGTGGAAAAAGGTTGGTTACAGGAGAAACCGATCATTTTGTAAGCACTTACCTTGAAACTCCATGGCTTTAAGGAAGAAAATAAAGATAGAAAAGATTTCTGGTAATATGTTTTTATTAGATAAAGCTTTTTTCCAAAAATGCTGAGGGCCTTTGTTATAAGAATCTGTTCTCCCTTGTTTGTATACGCCAAACATTTAACCTTTAGACTGCAGTTTTCCTTGCTATTTGTCTTCAAAATTATTTTTGCTAATTTTAGAAAATCCTCTGAGAACCTAGTTTAAGTAAGTTTTGTACCTACATACTTTGGAGCAGGAACTTGAAACACAGCAGAGAAGAGATGTCAGTGTTGTGGATATTTAATCTATACCTTTTACTGTCCTCATGACAGGGACTCATCTTTCAGTAAAAGGTGATTTAAAGGCCCTACAGATTTCTGTGTATGCTAATAGAGAAAGCGATAGCTAATAAACACAGTCCCAGGCTGCTGTATGTTGCACCATCTGGTCTTAGCATTTGAACTTCGTATGGTCCAAGAAAATTGCACTTGGGGCAGAGGAGGAGAACTCACGCTTTTAAAGCTTTAGTGCATTGCCACCTCCTATTCCCTTGCAGAGCTATGGTCTGTTGTGCTGTGTTGGCTGGCTGTGCACTAATTACAATGATGTTACTGTCTCGGAGAGAAAACCAGTGTGATGGGGAGTTCCCTGTGGCATCCTGGACCGAAGCCTTCTCCTCGAAGCGGGGAGTATCTGCGAACTCCGAGGAGAGGAAGAGATGCCTGAAAGATTCAGGCTTCCTATAAATGTTCTTGCTTGATTTGCCAGTGATTGGAAATTTCTCTCCTTGGAAGAGCTGGGGTGAGGAAACTATCTTCT
The DNA here is from genome assembly GCF_028389875.1 of Rhea pennata. Taxonomy (NCBI): domain Eukaryota; kingdom Metazoa; phylum Chordata; class Aves; order Rheiformes; family Rheidae; genus Rhea; species Rhea pennata. The sequence continues at coordinate 17,908,671 of NC_084673.1, read as the reverse complement.
GTGGCTTCGTTTTACAATCTCTTGATAGGAATAACTTTCTTCTCCACTCTTGTCAAATCAATATATATATGCAAACAGTGTGTACAAAGTCTCTTTTCCCACTAGACTGAGGCGTGCTCTCCCTTACTGGATGACAGATGTGTTATAAAACCTTGCAACCTGCTGTCCCCATCCCAAAATGCTGTTTCCAACCTTATAATGTCATCTCAGTGAAAAATGCCATGTATTTATCAAAAATAGTTTCATTCTTGTAAGTAATTCCTTTGATTAAAAAAATGAATAGATGAGAGGGGGAAAGAGTGATGGGGAAAATTATCAAAAAAAAAAAAAGGAAAATTTAGAGAAGGGTCACAGTGGATTTCTAATCCCCTGTTAACAAATCTCATCTACGAGGGAAAAAAAAACTCTCAAATGTTTTTTTTAAAAAAACTTAACAATCCATTTTGCAGTGTACATATATAAAAGATGATCCAAACTTCTATTTTCTCAGAATCACCAATTTTCTGTTGTGTAAAATGCCAAAAGTCATAGAAATAAAAATCAGGAGAGAGGAACCCAATCATACTCAGAAACGCCAAGGTATAGCAATCCGTACAGCAAGCACCCAATGCAAATGCTTCTCTCCAGTGGTGTCTTAAGCTTTTGGGTTGCCTTAGCGTAGTGTGCATTCTTCCCTGGGATTGTATTTGTTAGCGTGTGCAAATGATAGCAGAATCTATGAAATGCTTCTGCTAAATTAATGGAGCATCTTCCCATACGACTTTGAAGTGTCCAAGATGACCTTCCATGAGTTAAAGCAGAGACGTCAACGAACGTGAAGGCAGAATAACTGAGGAAGTATTGTGAACCATGGGGACAAGTAAATCACTCCGCATCTGCCTTACAAGCCACACTCTTGTTGCGGCTTTTATGTCATGCTTTTTGAAGCAAGAGCTGTCTTATTTTCTGGAACGAGAAATAAAATCTGGTTTGCTTGTCTTCCTTTATAGAGCAGATGCTGAAACAAAATACCATTCTCCCTGTGTTTCTCAATTATGTATCTGTCAAAGTTTTGTGCCTCCTGAAGCAAAGAACTGCCAAGGCGTAACTCTTGGAGAGCAGATCACATTGCTGGTAATGTGGTGAAGCAGCAGGGTGGATCTATCTTAAGTCATTTATGGACTTGAATTAGTATATCCTTTGAGAATTAGACTCAAATACTTCTGAACTTTGTTTTACAGGTGTTTATGTGAAGTAAATTGAATGTATGATTTAAAATCGAAGGTCCTCTTTTCAAAGTTTCAGTTTTATTGGAAGCTGCTCAGAAATCTGATTCCCACTGACTGTCACTCGTTTAGGAAGGCTTTGCAAGTAGATGCAGTATCCTTAGCTCACATGGGAAAAGCAGCAGGAAAGGAATAAGGTAACGTTCAGCACCAGCAGATTGTGTGTGTGGTTTTTTTTTTGTTTGTTTGTTTTTTTTCTCCGAGCCTCAGTTATGCAGTAAAGGAACGAGTAGTGAGTAAGGTTGGTATGGTCGGTTCCTGCTGTAACCTCAGCCGTTGGTCGGAGTCTAGAAAAGTTGCCTCTCAAAATATAACCAGTTTGTGTGAAAATCACCAGGCGCTTATGAAGTTGGCAAATTCAAATCATAATCTTAGCATGGTGACGAATGAAACGCAAGTCAAGCTATGTAAACTTTTGGAAATATTAACTATACTTTATTCAATATTAATGGACTGGAATTAATAACTGCTACCGAAGTTTTGAGTCTTCTTGGAAAGACACTGGCAGCGGACTCTCCGCAGTACTGCGCGCAGAAGCGGAGCGTCGGAAGTGCCAGCCTGGCAGAGCTTTTCTCCTAACCGATAACTGAAAACGGCGGGGCTGACGGGCTAGGTTCAGTGGTGCCTTGACTGCCTGACGCAAGGGGCCAAGCTTCAGAGGTGGCCTCTGGACTGTCCCGCTCCCCAGCAGGGGCGGTCACTCGGGCTCTGTCCTTAGAGGCAGAATGGGCATCTGCAGAGGGGGGAGTGGGACCTCAGCACCAAAAATAGAAATGGAATTATAAAGAATGATGGATTAACTTTAAAATCCTAGAGGTTCTTAAGAGCTACTAAAACCTAGAGGCGCTACTCTTCTGTAGATGGCATTTCTAAACAGCAGAAAGTACACAAGTGTAAAAACCGTGCAGCTGCCCCTTGAACAAAAGCAGCGGAGGGAGGTGGCCTGTAGAAGGAATGAATCAGCCCTTGTGCTTACAAAAATAGGTAGCATTTGCTGTTTGTTAGGATGTTACCGAAAGATAAAAAAAATTGTGTAACTGTCTCAAGTATTGGGAAATACCCATTGCAGATACAGGAGCTGTTCTGCAAAACTTTAATAGAGTTAATAGTAGCTAAACTTACTGAGGCTACTCTGTACTTGGATATAATTTTTAAATTTATTTGAATTTCTGTTTTCCCAATGAATGGAGAGGTTTTCATTCATCCAATTTGTTAAATGCTTTCTCACCAATTAGTACTTGATAATCATAATAATATGTAATAATCATGGTCCATCATAATCTAAAACAATATATCCTAGGAGTAGATTTTTGTTATGTATAAATTTTTTTTTAAATGTACTTGAAGGTTACTGGTATGTTAATTTTCTAATGCGTTCAATTTATTGGTAGCTAGTTTTTCTCATTCTAGAAGAGGGAAGTTTGTTTCTGCTTTCAGTGATTAATTATAAGATTTTATACTTCAGGCATTTGGCAGAGGGACTTGCATGCTTTGCTTCAACACTGTTCAAGACGTGAGTAAATAATAAAAGTAAGCATTCGTGATAAGTGAGAATATAGTTAATATAATACTACAGAAAAGATGTAGTTTTCTTCTTCAGATGCCTTTTTGTGGCCTGTGAAACAGGCATACAATTTTCTTAGTAATGAAAATTTGAAATCCTGAGTGAACTTTGAAATATTTTTTTTTAATGTCAAACCTTTTCATCCCTTTCAAACACTTGCGTGAAATTAATAGTTTGCCAACTTGACTTCTTTATTTCACCGTCTGTTGGCATGGAGAAAATGTTCTGTAATTTCTTACGCTATTATACTGAAGACATTGTAATTTTGTAATTTTTAATGAAAATCAAATCAGGGCACTGATTATGTGGTTTTCTGTCGTGTCCTTTTGATACATACCCTTAATCCTTCGTAATGAAATTAAAGAGAACGTTAATTATTTTTAGTTGAATAAACAGATCATGTAGTGTTCTATATAAATACAGCTATTTAGTTCAGTTGGCAGGAATTGATTTTAAAATTTCTCTACAATATTTTCCCACTGTTACTTTTGTGGGAATTTCCAAATTCGTTACTGCAAATGTGCGTATAAATAGAGGGGTGTGTGTGTGTGTGTGCAATATTGACACAGTACAGTACAAGTTTTACTTGCATTAGTTTAAGGTGCAGTTTTATACCCTATATACTCCAGAAGAATATCCAGACTTTTTTTCAGAGATTTCTTTGTATGTGTTGGAGATGCTGTATTTTTAAGGAAATGCAAAAGTTGGAGGAGTGTGTGTATGTGCATGCAAACATTGGAATGATGTTGGTATTCCCTGAGTCTACAGTTGGAGTCTGTTGCTGCCTATTTGAACAGACACAGATAAACATTGGAAATATCTAATAGTTCTTCCCAAATGCATTCCACTGTGCTGCTTGGAAAATGCATCAGAAATTTCCTATCACTGTACTTTTCTCACCATGTGCTTGGGGTTGAATTACAAAATTTATTTCTCTGTGGCTCTATGGAAGGAAATCTCAATAAAAAAATTCACAAAGAGAAAGGCATGGTGTGAAAAAAATCTTGAATTTCAGTAGAAAGGGTAAAAAAAAAAAAAAAAAAAAAGGAAGTTATCTGTTATAAATATAATAATGAACATAACGCAGCTGTCTGCATTGGCAGCGCTCCTCCACCCACCGTCACTCAAAGCGCATCTTTGTTCCTTTAAGTATATGCCTTCCTATGCATCCACCTTCGGAGTCAGTGCTGTGCTCACTAGTATGTAGCAGGTTCTGTTTAGAAGAGTAAAATGAGCAAGAGGGTGGTAAACCTCCTGGCTTGTCTGGGTGTGCAGCCTTACCGAGCGCTGCACGGGGGTTCAGTGTCGCAGCCCCGGTCACCCTGCGCGCGTGGCGAAGCGTCCTTGTCGCCTCTGCCCTGAGCACCGGCCTTGCGCCACGGCCGGAGGTAAAACTAACTCCGAGCAAACGGGCTTGGGCGTCTTACTCGGTCCTCTATTACGCCAAGGAGGTGGCTGAATTTCTGCCTTATGGTTTTCTTCATCGCTTTCTCAGCATTTAAACTGTGGGGATTTTAATTGGGTATTTTTTAGGTTCTTCTGTTGATCTCTCTTTTTTTTTCCTCTCTCTCTCATTTCCCAAGGGTTCATTTTACCATATAACGCCAATAACACATCAGTTTTTACAGATTTTTAGTCTTTAAAGAAACTATTAGATGTGCGTTTGTGTTATGCTTTGCTCCTTGGGTTGAGACTTAACTTTGTGTATTCTGCTTTATGGCTAATCATATGAAAAACATGAATCTCATTTTTTGTCTCTTATGCTAAATCTGTGCGCAATCAGCCCTTTGATTTCTGTAGTCACATTACTGTTAATCAGAAAATAATCATGTGTTTATGTAATTTGTAACTTTTTAGTTGTTAAAAAGGTGGCTTGTGTCAGTGCATACATAGAGTAGTCCTTTATCAGAAATATATAATTAATGCTTTTGGAAAGGGCTTATTCATAGGGTTTATGTGTCTGCGTTGCTTTGTACATAGATTCTAAAAGAATTAACTTTAGCTGTTGGTTCTAGGGATACAGTTCTTCCCTAGTATCAGTGAGAATTGTACCTACAGATTTGACATTAGTATAAGCTGAAAAATAGTAGTAGTGATTACTAGATGTTCACAATGGATTGTCCACTCTTGATCTGCAGAGTTTAGGTGTTGAGGAAGAGTGATCCTGATAATTTGCTTTTACTCTGTGTATAGAAACATCTACCTTCAGTCAAAAAAAAAAAAAAAAAAAGTCCTAATGAATTATTTGTCCATTTTTATATTTTAGCTGCTGGATCAGATTTTTTAAGATCTCTGTGATCCACATGTTTAAAATATCTCTTGGCTCCTCCCTGCACTTTTTCCTTTTATTTTTTAATAGTACTATCCATTATTAAAATGTGGCCCGCTTCCCAGAGATGGCACAGATACAGAAAGTGAGTGATGGCTCCGGTCAGCTGGCCGGATTGCACGTGCCTTGCATGGGACTCCGGAGCTGTCGCGCAGGTGGGGATACATTGTGTATGCTATTTATAACGGCAGCCTTCTCCGTCATATACATCTATTGATTGTTATTCACTTAAATACTGCTGGCTTGCAATTTAGAGTCAGTGTAGATTCATTTAATGCTTTTTTGAAACCAGTAGATATAGGAAGTGTTTCCTTTCTCTTTCGTTATCCTGTTGGGCTCCACTCTGTTTCCTGAAGGCTCTGTTACCTCATGTAACATCTCGTTTCTGGTCATGAAAGGAAAGTTTCCTTCAAGATAATCCAATAATCATTTTTTTAAACAATTGAGAACTTCTTACACACTTACACGTTTCTCTTTTTTTTCCTAGACTTCTGCAATGTGATGACATCTATTTAAAAAAAAAAAAAAAAAAAAATCCATAAACACAGTTAAACTCTTCTGCTAAAGTTCCACTTTGGTCATCGTTCTTTTGAGTCAAGTGCCAGGTAGTGAAATGAGCTAGTCAGAGGGTTGTACCACTAGCAAAGAAGTCAGCAGACAGCATGTACCTTTTCAAATTACTGCCTCTGAAAATTTTTATTACTCCAAATAAAGAAGGAGATCTGTGATAGGAGAAAATTTTGGAGTTACAGAGAAAAGGAAGATGTGTTGTTGGGTACCTTAATGTTATTTACTACTTCTAAAATCAGTAGCAGCCCTATGTTTGCTGCTGTAGGGCTGAGCACGCCTTCAGGGCTATAAAAGTGTGTTTAGACAGTTCTCAGCCTTGTATTCAGTGACTAACATGGGGAATAGGGCTGCTTATTGCAGGCTGTTTCTCCAGTTCGTGAATTCCTGGCGCTCGTGTATATGTCATGCAGCTGCACTGCTAGCCCTCAGTACAAAGTAAACCAGGCTGGCTTTGGCTGACTTCTCCATCACATTATTCCCACTCTCCAGTGAAGTATTTGGCCTGGTATTCACCTGAGCGTTCATCTGACAGATGATTATGATTATTCCTCAACAACTCCACACGAATAAACCATGAAGCTTTGTGCTTTAATAATCTTCCGTCATCTGAGGTGTACATTTTGCATGAAATGACCGTGACAGGTGTTAGGAAATCCTTCCTTCTCTTCATTCAATACTTGAGGTTTTAGGAAAGGGAAAGAAGAGGCATCTGCTGCTCATTCGTTGGGTGCTGACTTAAATCCCATACCTGAACTTGAGGTAACAGCATAATGAAAATAAGCAAGGTTGTTTCCTGCAACTTTGTGCTCTATTTGAGAATATATACTTTGATCAATTGAGTGTCCAGGCATTACATTTCAGTATTTTCAGGTTTTTCTCAGGAGTTGCAGAGATTAAAAAAAAAAAAAAAAAAAATCATTCCTTAAATCAACTATTGTAATAGATTTCTCTGGACTGTCAACTGAGTGGAATAATGTTGCTAGCAAATACATGGATTTCAATTTAGTTTTATGATCTCCTTAGATGACTTATAGGCATAAAGTATTTGAAATGCCTAATAAGTCCTACTGATGAAGCAAAAAAGGAACATAAAGGCAGTTGTCTTTTTTTCTGTGCAAATATTACTATTAAGAAGAATAAAAACCCTAAATAAAATGTAGCTGCAATAGGAATAGAAGCAGTTAGAGAAGATCAATCATAGTATCTCAAATTGGTAGGGTTCAATACAAGATTTTCTATAACTGATGTATTTACTTGCTTGGTGTGTTTGGCAACGTTCTTGACAAAATTTTACATTATTTGTGTTGCTATTTCTTAAAAGTCATCCTCTAAACCTGTTAGGAGTTCAGCAAACTAGTCTGAGCTGGCAGACAGCTGTATTAAAAGGGAAAACATTGACTTGTGAAATTTGCTGGCCAGCGTCTCAGATTTTTCCGTAGCAGCTCACCCAAAGGTCGCCTCTCGTTCAGTGCTCCGGTTATTGTCACGGCGCCCATCCGTTCCTTCCCTGTTGTTCATGCATTGTCCGTCCTGAACAGGAATAAACCAGAGAGATGGGGGAAAGGGGATGGGGCGAGGGATGTACGCTGCTTTCTGAGTGTGGTCCTTGTTGAAAAGACCTTCTGGGAAAATACTTCTTATCAGCCTAGTGAAAAGGGTTCGCTATACTGTATTCACTCTCTTGATTACAGTACTGTGATTCTCTGTTTGTCTTTCTCGGTATCGGGCCCTCCGCGTCCAAGCCTTTCCTCCTGCTTTCCTCCTCCTCAGGAAGCTCCAGCATTTGGAGATGCCTCCTCCTGGTTCAGCACTCAGTCCGGCGGGTGCTGGCTGCTGGCGCTAAGCACCCTCTGAGGAGAGCAAAGTCGGTGCGAGTCTTGCTCTTAGAACAGTAAAGTGGTTTAAGTTCCTATAAACGTGTTTTTTCTGATTCAGAGCCACTTCTAGATTTGCTGCTTGCATCCTTTTGCCAGTCACCCTGACCAGCTGTGCTCTTTATTTCCGATTTGCGCTGCCACCACTGTGTCTAATATTGGGCACAGTGTGAGATGGTGCAGCTCAGGAGCTGGTGAAGCAGCTGGCAGAGAAATGAGATAATACTGAGTAGCACATAATGTGAAGACAGAATCCACAGGTGACTTGTATAGGGGAACTGTTTCGCATGAGGACTCTGAGCTCAGCATGCTTGCACAAAACAAATTTAACAGGAAAAAAACAATAGAAAAGGGCTTTAAGATCTATTTAAGGCATAAAACTCTCTATTGGAAAAAAGGCTTTGGGCAAAAGGATCTGTAAACATTCTTTTTGTTGACCTGAAAATAACTAATTTCATAGCTAGATAGAAGTTTGTATTTCTTGCTGTAAAACAGTTACCATTGGTGGGGGGAGATTAGGAACTGCATTCTGTAGACTATTACTTTAGGTCACACTAGATTGCAGAACTTTTCTCTGGGAATATTTGCTACATCCATTAGGTTAACAATGTAAAATTTATATTTACCTGTTTTTTACTCTTTTACCCTGCTTTAATATAAATAGTAGCACATATGCGTGAACTGCGTGTTTCAGTATATGAAATAGTTGTTGCTGCAGTCCCTCCAAAGCAGCAAAGCATGTTTTATGGAATAATACCCTAGGAATTAAGACAGGGATTGCTCCTGCTCGGCAGCAGTCGCCCGTGGCGGTGGCTCCTGCTCTCAGGTCCCCAGTCTAAAACAAACTTGTGCTTTCTCCTCTTGATTAGCAATGGCCTTAGTATTTGAGTTGATAACTGCACAGATTCTTTTAGCAGTATATATGAACATGTGAATGTGATTTAATACGCAGTTGCTCTCGTTTTTGCTCGATGCTGGTATTTCCCTGGAGCCTCCATTTTGAGTGTTCTCTCCCTTATGTGTCCCCTTTCTGATCGTGGTTTAATTACATTTTAAATGCCTTCTGTGTTACTGTCTCCACCACCTCAATTAGTTCACCTCCAACTGTGTGAATTTTTTAATAAGGAGGCACAAAACGTTTGTAGCAGTACCAAACTTGAGCTCTGCTTACCTGCCCATGGCCGGCTTTCCTTCAGGGCATGGAAGAGTATACAGGGCTGCCGTAGGCTCATCTGTTAGTGAGATGTCTTGCCCCTTTGGTTTAATTTATTTTCGGTGGGTTGGAGTACTCTCAGCTGCTGTGGAGGCTCATAACTTGGCTCTCCCAAGCATCATTGATCAAGCAGCTTCTTTGCAGAGCAAAGAGTTACGGCGAGTTCCCGGGCAGCCGTGGTGCGCGGCTGAGCTGGGGTCGCGGGAGCGGAGTGCGAGGGATGCCGCAGTGATGGAAAGCCAGGGCTGCGCGTTTGCTATCCCACCAGAAAATCGCTCAACGACAGACATAGGGAAACGTGAGAGGTTTTTTTCTGTGTGAAATGCTAATACAGTGGTTCGTTCTGCCTCCATTTTTCAGTCCTTTAAGATCCCAACTAGTAATTTCACTTGCTGATTTCCTCTTTGAGGATTTCTCTAACAGAGTCCATTGCGTAGTTACCAATTTCTAGATATCTGATGTTACGTAATCAGCCTTCTAAACTTCTTCATACATATTAGCATTACGGTTGACTCCATTGATTTGAGGATGGGTCTGTATTGTGTTTGCATTAGAAGAAGCTGGCGCCTGCCTTCTCGTTTTCAAAGAAGAGCAGTCACAGTTACCAGGCAGTGAGTTGTTATTTGCTATATGGCTGTGTCTGACTGAAAAATAAAGATAATAAGATGCTGTTTAGTTTAACCACAGGCTAGAGTTTTCCAAGTCAGTGCCTAGAATAGCTACTAAAATGAGTATTATACACCTAAATAAACCATATAGTATTTAGAAACAACTAGAACTCACATTAAGAAAGTGCAAGGTAGCTGAAAATGTCAGGAGCTCCAAAAAACGTAGCCAAGTCCTCCTACCCCCATTAGAATACTAGAATTAGCTCAGTGTAGTGGCTTTGTTCTTTTGTTCCCAAAGTTTTGATAAATTCTGTTGATGGATCATGCAGACTCAAAGCACTAGTTCAAACTTTGTGGGAATGTACGGAGGACTTTGATTTGGTGTGCTTTGGAATTCATCTCATACTTAATTCCCTTTGGCACAGATCAGGAACTGCGGCACTTGTTCCCTTTTTGGAGCTCCACATCAAATAGCGAGATGAAAAAGGACATGAAAACAGCACTTGGCATTCCAAACATATATATCCCTCCTAAAATACAGGCCATCTTGTACTACCTGCTTAAGTAGATTAACAATGTAAAAAGGAATGCTAACAGATTAATTTTGAAAATGTCCTTGAAGTATAGTCATTGTTTCTTTCTGTGCTCAGTTTCTCACCTTAACAACTCTCAGTTTTGTTAGTAATATATAATAAGCATAGGATTCTCGGTTTATTATACTGACTTAAATGACTCACATTTTTGTCTTTTCTGTTGTGCATTTGAAATATTTTTTGAGAACTGTTTATTTAACTTGAACAGGAATGATACTATGTGGTGTTTGTGTAAGATTATCACAGTGTGGTTTGGGGAAGGACACATCTGGAATGACCTCATCATCTTCAGCTGGGTTACTTAGATGCATCTTGATGGTATCAGAGCAAAAATATGTCCCCATTTTGTAGCTACTGAGGCAGAATATGACAGTCTTTATAATTCAAGTAACTTACTAATGTAATGTAGTTAGGAGAAATAATATCTGGAAATACTAGAAAATCTAATAAAGATGCTGGATGGAAATGAGTATAAATGGCTGTAAAATAGTTACTGTGACTATATATATTAAAAATAAGAAATGTGAAAACATAGATTTCTGTTAAATTACTTTAGTATTACTTCAGCTGCAATATGGCTGACCTTTAAGTTTGAGCTGCTGTTATTGAAATCCCTTTGGTAAACTGAGCACTTGAGGAAGGGGATAGAAGTGGCCAGAAGTTTTTGAAGGCAATTTAATCTCTCATTTCTTGGTCAGATGGTCGTGATTATTTCCTCAAGAGTGTTTTGGGGAAAGAGGGGTTATCTGACTGACAATCTGTATCTTCGATTGGCCAGTTAAATGTAGCAGATGCGCCAAGTTCTTTCATGTGTTCTTGTTGATGTCAGATTGGTAACTGGAAGTAATTGGAAGTGAATGGAAGCACAAAAGGATGTGTGCGCACTGTGCACACTTGTACACGTGCAACACACACAATCCAAGATGAATTAGAAGAGTACGTTATTGGTCTGGGTGTTACTTGAGTGGTTTAATCTAAAATCAATCAAGTGCTGCACGCATCGTAAATGTTCGTATATTAACATCATGTCTGCTACATGTAAATTTTTGAAATACCGAGAGAGAGGGAGAGATCTGGAAAAAAAAGAAGAAAATAAAAATATATGCACCTCTAATCCAGATAAGGACAAAGTCAGCCTTTTAGCTGTCCTAAACTCAAGTAGGAGCTATCTCTGTAGTCTGAGTTGATTTTTAGTGGGAAGGCAATACACACTAAAAAGAAATTAGTGAATATGCAGGGCAAATGGGATATTTTAGCATTTCATTTTTAATAGTGAGACCTTAATCAGTGTGGATGGGATTTTCAAAGTCATGAAAACAAAGTTGGATATGAAGCTTTATTCTTAGGGGCATAATGCTGTCTCTTTTGAAAGCGTCACCTGATATTAAAATGCTTCTTAGTGCTCTGCATTTGGTGGTAGCAGTCTTTGTTCAGTAGATGGACTCTAATATTCTTCATTAAAAGCCATGAGAATATGACCACCAAAGGCCCTTACAGCGTAGAGTTATTTTATGATTCGTTTGTATTTATGTCATTCTGTATCTGTATTTGTGCATATGTAATATTTCATGCGTGTGGGTGTATGTATAAATGTATATACACACACATATATCCATATATGTCCTTATATTATGGAGAGAAAGAAGTACAAAATGAAGTATGTTATTCTGTAGATGTCAGATATCACACCAAGACAGTGGATTTTCAATCCTGTCTTCATTCGACGTCCCTCTTAGCAGTGGGTGCCTGGGAGAGGAACGAGCCGTACGCGCCGGGTCGGCGGTGTTCGTGGTCCGAAGAGGCCGGCAGGCGGTGTGAGTCTGCCGCCTTCGCCCAGCAGACCTGGTGGCACGGAGATTCGTCAGACTTTCACTTGAGTAATCAGAAAGGGATAACTTTCAAATCCGGTTCGTTCTGTTTCCTGGCTCGTCAAAATCTGCAGCGGAGAGTTCGCTCTGCAGAGCCGGCCGCGTCTGCCGAGGTTCGCTCTTGATGCTGCTGCCGCCTTTTGTCTCTCGCTTGCAGCTTTTTCTCTTTTGATTCCTGATGGCACATTTTCTGCTCTGGATTTCTAGCTGATTCACAACCGAAAAGGAGAGGATACGTATGCTAATCTTGTCGGGGAGTTGTTGGTTTGGACAGGGGGCGATTGCTTGGACAGAGTCTCTTCTCTCTGCTTTGCCTTTCTTTTCACTCAGGCCCAACTACGCGCTTGGAGGTAGCAGGACGTGGAAGAGGCAGCGCCCTGCTTTTCTGCAGAGCTGCCCAGGAGTACCAGCTGCTTGCTGGGGTTTGAGAGGGCAATAAAACCTCACTTAGTTACTTGTTCCTGTGACTCGCTACTGCAACAGAGTAATTGCAAAAAGTAAAATGCACAGGAGACCGGCCGGTCACATACGGGCTGCGTAGACGGGCCCGAAGGTGCAGACAGAACCACGCAAAGGCTCAGCAGAACAAACGTCTCGCGCTCGGCCTCGGAGGCTGCTCTGCTGTGGCGAGGCTGCCGCGGGGGAGCCGCGGCCGAAGGCAGGGCTCCTCAGCCGCGGCCGCCGCGGGCTCAGGCCCCCGAGCTGACAGCCAGGCGCCCGGCTGACGCTACCGAAGCCGACGGGGTGTCGGGCGAGAGGCGGCTCCTCCGGGAGCTGCCCCGCGGCGGCGGCGGCAGCGCAGCGACCGCGGCAAGGCTCCTCGGGTCTGTCCGCACGGGGAGTTGGGCTTCTCGGATCTCGGGGGTGTCGCGCTGTGAAAGGAGACCGCTTCTGGAGCGTTCCTGTTCGCGCTAGCTTTCTAAAACCATTTCCACCGTCGTGAAGATGCGTGCCTGCAGACGCTTACCTGAGAGCGTCGTGCTGGCCCGAGGCCTGAACGCTGGCTTCTGTATCTGGCCCTCGGGCGCTACAGAGATTATTTCTGGATTTACAGCAGTGTAAGTGAAATCTCACGGGTTTTTTCCAATATGTTGTCTTCTGACACTAAGTTGATGGAAATACAAAGATACCTAATTTGCACACCTTTCACTCAAAAAAAGGCTTCCTAGTTACGTCAGTGGTTCCACTGGGATCTTAAAAGAGGAAGCGGTCTTAATATTTTTAGAAACGTGAAGTGTATATTTTCTTTATCTTATAAACTGTAATCAAAACCACTGACAGTAATCAATTTCGTATTTTTATCCTAAATTCTAACGGAAAATGATAACTGTTATGAAACCTAAAATTGATGCTTGAGTGAAAGTGATTCTGCTTTAGTTTTGAGTACGTGCAGAGATTACATCCAGAAGAGCATCTCTGAGATGAATTCGAGTGGAAGGGATATAGCAACAGCCTGAGGGTAAATTCTCTTAAAGAATGTTGGTGTACAACTTAGTCTGTTTAAAAAATAAAATAAAAATTAAAAAAGGGAAACGCAGTTAATCTCTTAAATGAGATACAGACTTGCAGGCAAAGTAGAACTACAACCTTAACTTTGCCCGTTAGAGCTGCAAACGCAGTGGACTAAAGCTATCAGTACCTTGAAATGCTTTCAGAACAAAAAGTCAGTTAAAAGTCTACTCTAGATGGTTTGATCTATAGATTAGCTGTACAGCTCTCTTTCATGAAGGTCATCTCTTTTTTTCTTATTTATATATAAAATTCATGAAGTCCACGAACTAAGACTGTGGCTGATATTAATTTTGAAAAGTTAATGAAAAGGGGAAAAAAGCCTTTATTTATAGCTTCCTTGAAAGCATGACTTGCCCACACATCCAGAAATGCAAAGCTTCTGGCTGAGAAATGGTTTCAGAACCAAAGACCCTTAACATTCTTGAAAGAAAATTGGAATGTTTTGTCTTTATTATAGAGGGTTTTTTGGGGGGGGGGGGGGAGGGGAATCATGAAAATCTTCCATTTCCTAATACATATTTGCTGGTGGAAAATGAAATCGGTATTGACTGTATTGTAAAGCAAGTTTATCCAAACTCTACTTCAACTATAGCATTTTAAGAACTTCATTTTTCTTCTCGGATGGTAGTGATGTTCATTCTCATCTGTGATAATCAGATCTTTCTCTTCTTTCCCTTAACAGAGCTAGTGTACTCATTATTTGACATTAAGTAGATATCTTTTATGAGAAATTTAGGTTAAATGCTACCTCCTAGTGTTTTCTATGGTTTTATAATTCTAAAATTCATTAAAGGAGATCCACTTATGAGTGCCTACAGTAGAAATTTCTCTTTAACAGAATCTATGCGAGTGGAAGTATTTTACATCATAAAGCCACACTTGAGCAATGGGAAAAGCCTTAGCCAGCAATACTTAAGATGTATTTGAATTTGAAGAATTAAATCCCCAGTCTGCTAAGCCAGTCTGATAATGACAGAGTTTCTTCCTAAATTAAAAGTGAGACCTGCTGCATCTGCGTTGTATCTCCAGAAGCCTTACCTCTGGCATCTTGCTAGTGACTCTTAAATAACATCTTTAACATTGTAGATTTCTGATGATCTACAGAAAGAACGTTACAGTTCTGGAGGAAGAACAAGGTGCTCTGTGTCCGTGCAGAATTGGAGAGTACATTTCCTTATTCTTTTGATTTTAGCAGGAGTTTAAAAATAAGCTATCTGAGCACTCTAGGCAGGTGTTGCAGAATTGGTGCAGCTCTGCTCCTGTCCTCTTTCTTAAGTTTGGAGAATTGGATTGGAGAACAGAAACGTGTTTGCCGTGAGGCCTAGGGTACAAACTCATTTTTTGATTCCTCTAGGGAAGGCCCCGAGGAGTAAAGTTGCTTTCCTTCTCATAAATTTCTAAGAAAGAGCTCCCTGAAAGTGCAGACTTCTTTCCTAATCCCTTAGGTGCCTAATCTGCAAATTTCATGAGACTCCTCAGTGTTATTGCAGACTCTGACTCCCATTTTAATCTCTCTTTATTCGATATTAGATTACTATTTTCCAGCACCTCTGGTGGTAACTGCAGAATAATACAGGAAAATAAACTACACAGGTAAGGAAACATAAGGAGAAGTTGAAATGGGGTAAAAGAAAGCATATGCACTAGTATGCATTTGATGTGAAAGTGTAAAAGCATAAATGACATATTTTATATGTATTTACCTATGTGTAATTGGTATATCAAATTAATTTTCTGTTTTATTAAAATAAATGCAACTTTAAATCTGTTTTGGATTGTGATAATTGGGTAGCTGGTGATAAACAGAAGACTTGCAGAGCAAATTAATAGCCAGTGTAATTTGCTTTTGCAAATTAATTGAATTTTGGTCTGTTTCTCAATGATTTTCAAATGAATGTTTACTGAAGTTTAATGTCTTTAAATTATATTGTCCCAGGAAAGATGCAGCACACTCACAACAGGAAAACAAGCTTAAAAAAAAAAAAAAAAGACTTGGACTAAATGAAATGTAAATAGAAAAAAAAAAATCAAAAGCTTATCTCTCAGGTTGTGTTACACAAAATGACTTTATGGAGTAGCTTAAGATCTCTGTGCATTTAATCCTCAAGTCCGGTGTAGAGCCAGTAAACCATGGTGCTCAGGTGAGAAATGAGAAATTTTAAGGGCTGTTGAACACTCTGAATTTTGCAGAGTGCTCAATAGCCCTCAAAATTTCTCATTTAGGAGGGTGCATATGTATTGTTTCAAAAATGAATGTGAACTTCACTTTCCCTACTTGATTTACATTTCTCCCTCCCCTTTCTTCCCCATCTCCCAATCTTATTATGGCATGAGTAGCTGCCCTTATATTCTTCTCGTTTTGACACATGTGAAACGTACTTGCTGGTTAAGCTGTTGGCCTGAGTTCAAAGTGGGAAACCACACACACAGGTTCAATGGTAAATAGCACGCTGGACCCTATGGTAACCATGTGGTTACCATACCCTGCGGTAGCCTCAAAACTGGAGCATTCCTATTGTCGCTGCTTCCCGCACCACTTTGGTAACTGCAGTAAAAATGGCGCTTTTCAGGTTAACACATTTTTTTTTATTTATTTATTTCTGTAATTCCTTTTATTGTTCAGGGTTGTTACAGAAGTCTAACAGAGGATCGGCTCTCTAGACTCCGGTAGTCCCGTTACTCTCAAACTGGTGTACAAGAGGAATGAGACTGGCCAGTACTGAATACTATGGATTTAAACTTCCAATATATTGTCGTTTTCTTCATGCTGTTAGCTAATCAGGCTCCCTGCCCCTGGTTTCTGTTTACAAATTTGTTTTATAGTTTTACTGCTGTGGAGTTGGGTAATTAGTACCTTTTGTATAAATTCGTAACTGCAGCCTTTTTCCTCTGTCCGTAGTTAATACAAAAACTTGAATTTCATTATTTCCTCATTCTTCTCCCGAGTGTGTTTTCTTGGTAAGACTAAATCTATCGTAAATCCACTTGAACTTTTATCTCCTTGTGAAAATAAGTAGCATTTTAGGTAACAAGGTTAGATATGCAGACTTAAAGCAGCTGCTTTTGGCACTCTGAAGTGCTTTTCAGAAAATGCATCCTGTGGGAGTTAAAATACTACAAAGGCCTGTATACTTAAGAAATAGACTATTAAGGAAATGCGTTTTGTTGGATGTCTGTTGAATATGAGTAATAGTATAAAGAAGTCAATTTCTGCTGCTTCACCAGAAAAAACATAGCTAAAATATTGAATATGCTAGCTGCTACATTTTGAATTAACATACAGACCGAAGGGTGAATTCTGTGCTTTGTAAACATGTGTAATCTAATTAGCATTTGTGAGATGTATTTGGCTGAATTTTCCCATTGACTTAGGCAGTTGCAAAGAGGCAGAAGCTGGGCTGCAGGCTGCTGGTGGCAGCCGGGCCGCCCGGAGCGGGCGGTGGGACGGGGAGGAGCCCGCGGCCGCCCTCCTCGGGGGCCTGGCGCCGGCCGCGGGCTCCTGAGGTTACTGCACCGCTTGTAATTCTGGGGAGGCTCCTTAACTGGTGCCACATCTGCTTTGGAGGGCAAGGAGGTGTGCAAAGTGGCTCTTGAGACCACAGGACGCCGTTTAGTTGACAGAAGAAGGAATAATCCAAGAACCGCACGTTGCCGTAGTACTCTAGGCAACTCTTCAGTTTTGTTCTCATTTTCAAACTTTTCTTTGAGAGAACAAAAGACCCCGTTGTGGGTCATTTCTGTCTTACGGGACGAGCCGTAAGGGGCTTGCTGGAGTTTGCAGCAGCGTGGCGGCCTGCCTTCTCCCGGATCCTGGGCGTGCAGGAGCAGAGTCCGGCTGTTACGAAGCAGGCGCGTTGTCTTGCTCCGCGCTGAGCAATAGTCTCAGCTGTTACGATGGTGGAATCCAAAAATCAGCGCAATTGTTCTCCTAGAGTATGCCTGTTTTACTCAAAATTGAGACCGTTATCAAGGCTGGCAACGAAATCTGTTGGCTCTCTTCTATTTCATGAGGAAATAATGGTTTGTTCAACATAATTTTTTGTTAATGTACTGCAATAAACCGTCATTCTTTGGAAGTACCCTCTTATTACTGCTTATACCTGCTAGTGTTTTTAAATACAGCTCTTCAAATGGATGAGCCTAATTTGCTTTCCCCAAATTGTAATGGTTTTAGCAGATAAATCTTGTTTTTCTTTTATAACATGTTTCTTGAAATGACAGTACTCATTATTCCTGTTTTTCATGACATCTGCTAAAGCATGTGTTAACCATCATAACTGTTTGATACAGTGAAAAGTCTGGACTTTATCCCTGCATATGACAAGAGCTAGTTGCATTGCTGTTTGTGAGCTACTTGCCAGGAAGATTTGGCTTCCACCTTTTTTTTCCCAAGCTCAGGTGTAGCATGCAGAGTGAAGCGCTTGTCATGTTTTTATGGCATTTCATTTCATTTAAGCAGAACTTTTAATCATCTGTTTTCCAAGAAAACGTTTACTTTTTTGTTACTGTTACTGTAGAGAGTTAGTAACATCCACAACCTCCCTTTAAATGCACAATATAATCTTTCCAAGGTGAAATAGAATGAGCCTGTTTATCCGATTCAGTCTTTATTCTTTGACACTGGGCTCCACATTAATAATCTGTCACTGTTGTTGGCTTTTTAATTGTTGGCTTATGTATAAATCCTTTTTTTAAATTTAGTTGAGAAGAGTAAGAATTGGCATGTACTGTTTGAGTTCATGTTTTGTACAAAGATGGTTTGTATTCATTTTGTGTTGTGAACATGGCAGTAGAAGGTAGTAGCACAGTGTGGTTATGATAGTTGAGTGTTCAGCATCAATGTCTGCAGTGTTCATGTCATACAAAGATTTGGCCCATGTTGTCTAATTAAACCAAGAAAGCCTTGCTCGTTGTGTACATAATACATAATTAAATGAAACCGAAATAAGGCACTGTATGAACAACACTATATTTAGTTACATCCAGTAATGTTTTGTGAGATTGCCTCTGTGTATGTCTTCAATACCCAGTGAGCTTTGAAAATCTCAGAAAAGCAGGGCTTTGCTGGAAACTAGCTGCTTTGTGCTTACCGTCCTTGCCACAGGCAAAGGACAGAAATGGAGAGTTTTTCCAGCAGGTCCTAGTAGGGTTCAGGATTTCTCTTGCGAATGTCTGCATAGGACTGAGAACCAGTAGAGGCCAGTCATGACTCCCACCTTCCATATGTGTCCACCATCCTGCCTTGACCCCATTTCTTCCTGCTGCCAGTCAACCTTGGACACCCTGAAGGAGCCCTGCACCACAGTGGCAGGTGAAAGCCCTGTGAGTGGTACGTGCCTGGATGGCAGCTGTTGTCCTGACTGCTTGAGCTGTGCAGCTCCTTCCCACCCATCCGGACTGCTCTCTCCAAACCCTTTCCATCAAGCTTCAGAGACCTCATGGCATTGGAGAGACTTGGAGAGCGGAGTTAGGGAAGGCAACATCATTTTGGAGCTTTACAGGTGTAAGGCTGGGACCAAGTCCTGCTGTGAGTCTGGGGCAGAGGAGCAGGGAGAGCACTGCGGACTCGGGACTGCAGGGAGGACTCGGCGCAAAGCCTGGCTCCTGCAGTTGGCTTGCTGCTCCGGCTTGCTGCGCCGGCCGCCCTGGTTAGGCGAGAGGAGCGGGGCAGCGACCGCTGGTGCTGCTGGCACGGGCCAGCCCTAGCAGTAACGCTGCCTCCTCAGCCATGGAGCCATGATGGCTTCCCAGGACCCTTGTGTAGGGCCATGGCCGTTTCTTTCTGTTCCCCGTCCTCCCGTTTCCTATGCCCACCCAAAAATGTGCTGCCGTAGCAAAGTAATTTGCCTGAGTGCTGAGCCAGCTCTTGTGGGACAGCACCGCAACGGAGACCTTCAGGATAGCCAAGTAAAGATAGACAGATGAGGTGAAATTGGTGCAACCTCAGCGTGTAATAGCTCAGCTTCACATCTGTAGATTCTGGTCAAGACCTTGAGGAGAACATCAGGGCTTTCTGTTACCTCTGAGTATGCTTAAAATGAGAACCGTTCCTCCCACTGCCTGGTAAGTGGATTAGCCTGGCAAATTAAGGCTTTAGTTAGGATGACAGTAGAAGAGAGTATTTGGTCTCTGTCTCTATCAGTGCCCCTTGTCTCTAACGTTTCTTTTCTAGAAATTGAAAAAAATACCCTATGCGTGTTTGAGATTGTATTTAGTCTCTCAAGATGGCATCCCAGGTCTGCTGTTCAATTAGGGAGTATGCCTCAGTAATCCTTATTTAATTAGAGCTCCTTGTCGTGCTCCCTGGGAGCTGCACTTGTAATTGGATTCGCACAAGTGAGAATATGCAGAGGCTACCTCCAAGGGAAGTTGTACTTCGCCAGCACGCGTTGCTTACCCGGCGTTCTGCGAGACTCTTTCCTCTGCATATTCACGTTACGGTTCCTGTCCGCCTCCTGTTCTTCCTCGGAGTTCTGCCGCCCTGCGGTTACGGCGTTCGGTAGGAATGACGGACGCGTCGAGCACTGAACGGCTCTTTAAATCCCTGATTGCTTGGTGCTGTGAGAGGCCGCTTGTACAGTCCTGGTAGCCGCTGCTCTCCGGGGAAGCTCCTGTAGCTCACCAGCACTGGAGAGCCAAAAGCCCTGGTGTGAATATGCAAGGAGAGCGCTCTCGGAGAACGCCTCCCTGGTAAGCAGCCTTTCTGTCCTTCTGCGTTTAGCCGAAAACGGCAAGCGTGATTTTGTAATTCCCTCTTTGCAAATACTGAATTCATTTTCTCTCTGATAAAAAGTATTCGGGAGGTTTCTGATTTGTGAGATTAATTTTAAAAGTGTTTCCTTCATAGCCAAAAAAAAAAAAAAAAAAGCTTTTATCTGTCTAAGTCTTGAGTATATACTCAGTTCAGTTGTAAATTGATGTGGTACTCTCTGCGTGGGTGTATGTGTAAATATACATATTTGAGCTCTAATACGTATCTCTGTCAGACAAAAAGCCACAATTACAGTACAGTCTTATATGTCTGAGAGTTGCACTCTTTTAAATTTTATTATATTGAGAGTAGATCAGATGGCCATGAGTCACTGACCGAGTCGCCTGTCCAATAGGATTAACAGCATTAATTCTCAAAACAAATTCTCCGGAAGAAAATCTAGTGTATATTGCTTTTCTCAATCTGTTTCTGTGTCCGTTTTTTGCAGACATGGAGTTCTGCGAGCCTCCCCGCATGCTGTGCTCGGGCTACCAGGCCGACGGGCGCGGGGCCTCGGAGCACAGCTACCCGCTGGAGGTGGGCTCCGATGGGGACACGGAGACGGAGGGCGGCGCCTCGCCGGACCGTGCCCTGCGCCTGTGGATGAGGGGGATGAAGTCGGAGCACAGCTCCTGCTTGTCGAGCCGGGCAAACTCTGCCTTGTCCCTGACTGACACCGACCACGAGAGGAAGTCTGATGGGGAGAATGGTAATAAAGAAACACATATGCGGCGCTAAAACAGGAATAGCACTGAATTTGAACCTTTCTTCTCCTTCTTGTTTGTTTTCACTTTCTTTTTCCTTCCTTCCTTCCTCCTTAGGTCTCTGTGAGAGGTAAAAATGTTATTTGATACCTATGTTGTGTTTATAGGGTAAGCTTATAGGGTAAGTCCTAGCTTAAGACAAAAAATGAGGCAGTGGTTTTGCTAAAATGTGCAGTTCTTCTTGCATCTTCGAGAGACAGCTACTTTCCAATCTTTGTGCAATAGGAAGTTTATCAATTGAATTTAATGGTCTATAAATTAGATTCTAAATAAATTTCTGTTTACACACTTACATCACACATATTCTGTGTACAATCCATCCTGCTCATGCTGGCTTCTGAGCTCAGCTTTAAGGCTCTACAGTCCGGTGACTTCAAAGAGACTACTCGGAGTCCTAAATACTGTCTTCAGCCATCATTTTGGGCTAAGACTTTTGGGCTGCGCTCACAAGAACTGAGCAGGTCCCTTTCATACTTCGTTTCTGCATTTCTCTTTGTACAGAAGGTAGGATTTCAGCTTACTTTTATGGAGTTTTTTTGTTTGGTTGGGTTTTTTTGTTTGTTTTTAGGTATTTCTTCTGTTCCAGATTTTTTTTCTGCTTATATGCTTAGTGTGTCACAGAAGGAAACACAGTTTCCATGTGTAATTGTGTAACAGAGGGGGAAAATTGAATTATTGTTTATATTAATTATCGTTCATCAAGCTGAAAATAATGTAAATCTACTAAAAATATTTCCTTAAAGAGTATATAGTAAGTAAACAAGTTTATCATGTTAGTATCAGCAAGTTCAGCCTATTTCTTATTTTTTTTAATAGCTGCATGTTAGGGCAGTTAAGTTTTTTAAGCTGTTAAGAAGAGATCAGGGAAAGAGTGAAAACAGCGCATGTGGCTTCAGCGTTGACAATGGCATATTTTAGAACATCTGTAGTAATAACATGCAAGAGAGTTCAATTATTAATGAATAGTGAAGCCCAGCTTTTACTTAAACCCCATAATCTTTGTGATGCTAGTGGTCTAAGCAGGTGTACCAGATCAACGCCATCCCCACAGTTGTAAAATGGAGCTGATGACCATGAGGGACTATTTTCACTCTGTTTTTTCTGCTCTTTGCAAACCCAATGTGTCAGTGTTTGGGATACGTGCCTGCTCCATACACTGGCTGCGGCTGTGAAAATATATGTTCGAATGTAGAAAAATGGGGTTACTTTGAAATGTGTAAACGGTATGCTTAGGATAGAATATCAGCATTTAAGACTACGAAGGAAGTTTTAAGTACTGGGTCAAAAAATTCTAATTTTTAGGCTTTGACCTGTATAGCTTATAGTGCCTTTTTACTCTTAGGTAGTTCATGGAGGGTGCATATTTCCTCTTGAATTTATTTATAACGTAATATAGTTTTTTAATGTGTTCTGAGTAGCCACATTTGAGAATTTACTTGAGGACTATTTTCCTTCATAGGCACATAGACCAGCTCTGAAATAATCACTGTTTAAACACGCTCTCTGGTTGTTTTGGAAGCATTGAACAGATTGTGGGAAACACCAACATTCCCATTTAAATCAGTATTGTCAATGTTAATAGCAACTAATAATAGCCTATTAGTGCACAAACTGCCTTCAGCTTTGCCTGAGGCTAAGGAAAATATATTTTAACTGCAAGTAAGGAATGACCAGTTTCTTTGGGGATTATTGCTTATTTCTGTTATGGTGAAACTAACTCTGTTTTAACATGAACAGTGTTACTCTACAATGTGTGAATGTAGACTTCCAATAGAAGCACTATAAAACAGCAATATAACTATATTCACTTCATTTCATTGCAGAAGACTGCAGTTACCCTCCGTTTGATGGAAGGATGGTATGTGGCATTGCAGGGTATCGGAACACGGAGATCGGTGGATCAGTCTGTGAGAAGACTGAGCTGATACATACTCTGAGTTACAACAGACTCCAGTACCTATTTTTTAATTAAATTGCCGTATCTTGGGATGAAAATATGGCCCTGAAACTACTTCCTAACGCTTTTGAGAATTGTATGAAGATGCACTATCGTGTTGTGTTGGGTTTGCTTTTATGTACCGTTTTCATGGTACTTTTAGGTACCGTATCTCAGCTGAGAGGTTGTAAGGAACTTGAGCCATTTCTAAAAATAACAAAATTTTTAGCCTGTTTTAGGTTAAGTTGAATTGTTTTGAACTGCATTAAGGGTAGCTTCTTTGACTTGGCTCTGACATGGACTTAGATATTTTTATGCAATTAATTACCCTTCTGTACTAAATGATGAAAACCTATAGCAGAATACTAGACTCCAGTGTCATATGGAATGCATACTCATTCTTGGGGGTAGATTCATGCTCCGTTCCTTTGGCTGCACAATTTTATGAAAACTAGACTTTAGCTATAGTTCTCAATCATGGAATATCACTTTAGAGTACTTGAGATCTGGGCAGGAGATTTTTTTAATAACATATTTGTCTTTTTTAAAACAAAACAAGGGGAAAAAAATATGCGGTTTAGAGTTTCCTTTTTCCTACAGAAATTATTGGGAAGCCTCTTAACATCAGCATTCAGGAGCAGATTCTATCTGGAGTAATAAATGTTGTAATAATTTCAAGAATTTTAAACACCAGATTACGAAGAATAAAATATTAGCCATATGTTAACAAGTAGAAGTAGTAGAGAAATACGGAACGCGTAAGTTACTTTCTTGTGTTCACTTAGTGTGAATCAGCAACAAAATCAGAAGCTCCCTAATTCTCACTCCTGAAAGTAAGTTTTGATCTAAAATATGCCAGTTAAAATCATGCGTAACTTCACTGAAGTCAATATAAGTCGATTCAGATGGGATCAGAATTCAGGTCCAGTGTTCTAACCTGGAGAACACATGCCTGCCTATATAAATCCTTATTGTACTAGGTTACAGATCAAAGCTGAGTTTAATGACACAGAAACGTGTAAGATTAATATTGTGTAATTCACCTAAGTATTTGTTCCATACCTTGGGAGCAATGGTCCGTTTAATAGAGCTCTTGACTCCAATTCCCTAAATCTTCGTGGGGTGGAGGATGGTCTGTCCTTTGCTTGCTGGGCAGGTGGGTGACTCTGGGCAAATCACTTCAGCTTAATTAGTAAAAGAAATGCTGAAGTTGTGAATACGCAGCTTTGTGAATACTGTGAATACACGTTCAGACATGGGGAGAATTTAACTAAGGACAAGATTCTGATTTAATTTATAGTATGTGTCAGTAGACCTACTGTGAAATCACACCTGTTTAAATTAGACCCAAATTCAGCTCTTCATAAAAGTGTTGTTTTTTAATGCAAAACAGTGAGAGCATTGAGATTAATGTTGCTGTTATTTACTGTTCTTTTGTAAACAAGCCAGTCATTAAGCTGATCTCTCACTTTCTGGTTTCTCCAGGAAATTATTGCCGACAGCTACATTGTAATAACAACACTGAGAAGAGTTACCCATGTGACTCGCTGTGCAGGATTCTGCTTGTAATAACTGTGGCTGTGTCTGAAGCATTTCCATTAGCTTTGGCCCTGACACTCACTACTTACAATGGAGCAATTAAGAAATTGAGTTACTAATTTGCAAGTAGAGCAGTTAGGTCAAATATGTGTGAGTAGCCTTGAATATATAGAGGTAAACATCAGTCTTAATCCCCTTTTATCTGGATCATTTAGTATTTTCCTCTCTATTCCTCGTGTTCCTTGTAGTTGAGATGTAGATTGTTTATAAAATGATGGTCGTGCATTGGATGCTTTCAGTCGCACTCTAGGATTTGGGCAACAGCATAGGATTTTGGGCACAAAATGCAAACCCTTGTGGTGAAATTTCTTGAATTTGTGGAGTTTTAAGATAGCTTCTCAGATAGCTGACATGGTCTCTAAGATGCCAGATAAAAAAGAGCCATTAATCCTCTCTTAATATGAGACTTTTTTTTTTTTTTTTTTTTTTTTTTTGCTTCAGTCATGTGTTTTTTTTTCCTAGTGCTTAAACAGTATTCTTATTGGTTGCTTCTACTATATAGTTTCAAGGAACCCTGCTCAGTGTCAAAGGAAGTGCATGAATCTCTGCAGTAACATGGCAGTAGTTTGGGGAGTGTTGGAGTGTACGTTGGTATTGTAGCTGCTCTGTTGGAGTTGTTAAAGAGTATAAGATTTTTTTTCCTTTAGAAATGTTATTGTCTCAAAAGAAACATGTAAGTCATCTGAATTGTCCTGGGTAAGCTTGAAATGCTTCTGTAGCATCACCTTGCCTGAAATATTGTGAAAACTTTGCATTCATAGAATTTCAGGTATGAAATTGTTCACATATGAAATTTGGTTAATGATGAGTTACTGTTTGTCAGGGAAAAAATCTGTCCTTTGAAATAACTGTCATCATTAGTTTTGTCTGCATATCTGTTGTTTCAAGCTTTACACTTTTCATATGGTATATTAAAATCAGTACACAGTGGTGTTAAAACACTCCCTTTCTTTTTTGTATTTATTTTTTAAGCCCAATGAACATTCATTTAAAGACAAATATCAAGCATTATTTAATGTTTTATGTTACAGATAATGACCAGATATTTAGAATCTAGTAGAAATATTTTTGATATTCCGTAATCCATATGACCTTTGCCTACAGCGTAGTAAAATGCAGCTATATATTTACCCGAGATTGTGTATTATTTTTAGCCCTGCAGTTTTGTTCTCTTTTATTGGTAACTGAGAGAGGGGAGGAAGGGAAGCTTGAGAACAGTCAGGACTAATTTTTATCCTAGAGATGAGTAACTTGGCATTAAAGCTCAAAAACAAATTACTTGGCTTTCCTCCTCTGTGATATGCAGAAGGAGTAGTGCATGCGGCTAAGGAGCCCGTAGCACTGTAATTATTGCTCCCTCTTTCCTTTGGATCCTTTTGACTTTTGTTGGTGGAAAAGCATGTTCAGGAAAAATATTTCCCCATATATTGCAGGGTGTTAAATGATGTTGCAGTGCTTCTGGCGCTCTCGGGAGCTCGGTTTCCCTGGGCCGCCCCGGAGGCGGCGGTGAGCGGGGACAGGCACAGAGCACCCGGCTCCTCTCAGCGTGCTGCGGGGCAAGAGCGCGGGGATCTTCTGCCCCTCCGCTTCAGCGATCTTCCTGGGAACAGGGGGACCCAGAACAAAATACTTTCTAGCTATTCAAGTGTGTGCCACTAATCGTGCATCAGAGCAGGTCTGGTTTAGGCTATTGCTGGGAACAGTTGTGTATTAAACAATAGACATGTCTGTGCTGATTTTTTTTTAATAAAATGTTTTATTTTTCATCTTTTTTGGTTAAACTTTAAAACAACTAGAAGACCAGAAGTTCACTTTACAGAAACAGCCTACAGTCGTATGTTATACGTACTTTCTTTTGAATAAATTATTTATTTTAGTTTTGATGCTGGTAATTTACTTTTATGTACTACTTTTGAAATATAAACAATTCCTGCTCTTATATCTTAAAATGTAAGTAATACTAATCCTTAAGTTGCTAATTTAGAACGGCAGTGCTCAAATGACTTTATATACCTGACAGGCAAGGCTTCCTTTTTATGGAAGACTTGCTTGTATTGGTCTTGAATGCTCACAGGTAGAAAGTAATCTATTTTCAGAGGAGAATAGTGTGCTGTTTCATTTATATCTAATATGTCCAACAGCATTAGCAAATGTCACAAATTTGATATCTCGAGTATGTATTACAAATTATGCTTTGAGGTAATCATTTTGCAATGCCAAGATAAAATTTGGTCCTGTTTCACTCCTCCTGTATGCTGCTGAAAAAAAAAATACCATTTTTCTTAATGTTTAAAGTTTATGAATAGTAATGCTGTACAGCTTATCTGGTCACATCCCTCCATGCTTTTTTTTTTTTTTTTTAATTCAGAAGTAATTTGCTAGGTAAGAGAAGGATATATGATTAATTTATATTATTAATTTATATCCCTTAACCATGCAGGGATTCTTATGCATATTGTTTGAATCTAAAAGGTAGGAAACCTATCCACTGTGTTTGGAAATAGTGTCATATAAGGAAAAGTATGTATAGTTAATATCAGAGTTTGGGTATTTGTGGAAAGGAAGAGGAATGGTAAAACAGTGGCCAATATTATGATGGCATTCACTAAGGGAATTACCGCTTTTTCAAACTAGTGTGATTATTACGCTGAACCTTAACTACTATGTCAAACTGTGTAATTTTGTAGTTACACTGTGAAGGTTTTCAAAGATGGTTATAGTTTTTCTTAGCTCTATAATCTTCAACAAGTCACATACAAAAGCATATATAAACATATATATAATGATGCATATAAAACATCACTGGTACAAAATGAGCCTAACAAGAAAACTTGTGAATTTTGATCATGCGAGGATTATACTTAAGGCTACCAGATAAATAAGGTCAAATTACTCATGTGGGTTCCTCTGCTGGTGAGATTTTAAATATGGAGATACCTAGGCTCTTCTTTTCCCCAGCAGAATGCTTTTCAACTGTTCTAAGTAGAATTACTGTAAATGAGATAGAAAGAAGGATCTATCAAATCAGGATGGGATTGGTAGAAAAGTGAAAAATACTGACAAATTATCCTTTTAGGGATAGGGAGGTTTAATCTAAATATTTATTCTTGACAGTATGAGAGCTTCTGAGGATTTATTATATCATCCTGTGGATGACAAAAGATTGTTCACTGTTCTTCCTTCAGCCTTTTTTTCATTTTTACCCATTTAATTTATGTGTTAAATTACATAGGAAAGTCATCTCCATTCTCAGATTTCTTAGTATTTCATTTCACATTGTGGGGGGTGTATGATGATCAGCATAAGTCTGTATTTTTCAGATTTACAAATATTAGCATATCCTCATTTTACAAAGGAGAAGTGCTGGTAGCAGCAAGTAGACTTGGTCAGAGAGTTTAAAAGTAAATGGTAAAAGGTAATTGTGCCCTTCACAGTCTTCTGAAAGTGAAAGAGAAAACAAACGTACTAGGCTCTATATTTCTTTTTTCTGCGGTAGAAGATAGGATAGGAATCTGAAGTTGTATGTAAAATTACAATTAGTTTATACAGAACAATACAGAATGGAATGTTACTTGTTTCTCCTTGCTTTCATTTACAGATCTTGCAAAAAGAAACGCAGTGTTTTAGATATTAGTTTTGTTTTCTTTAATGGTAACTAGCTCTGTGCACAATTTCATATTCTGTAACATAAGTTTAAGAGGAATTGTGTATAATTAGCTCTTCTGGAACATGGGTCCAGGAGCACTGAATAATTCCAGCAGGCTGCTTCCTCTCCCTAACAGATGTTTTTGAGTAATACTTTAATTAGATTCACATTTTCTGATGACTAATTATATTGCTGATGTAGTTTCTTTATCTTAAGCTTATACTCCTGATGATTTGCAATGTAAATTGTATATGGTGTTTCACAACGCTGACTTTGGATTGAGCAGCACATGTTGGCATCTGATGATGAGTTATTCATCACAAGCTGCATTGGCGGTACAGAGGAGCAGCTCTTCAGGCACAGAAACTGAGATGCCTTAGAACAGCTCTGCTCCTCTGACTTGGACCTTGGCCAGAAAAGAAGTCTTGAGGAAGACCTGCATGTAGGAGATGATGAGGTGAGGACGGCTTAGGAGGGTGAAGGTGTGGGTATCAGGTCAGAGTTGTTCAGATCAATTCAGCAGAAGCCTTGCTAAGAGCACCAAAAAGATTGTACAAAACCCATGGGACCAAAGACAAGATAGGGACACACTAAACTGTGTATAGCATTTATTATGGTGCACAGTGCTCTTCCCTGGCCACCTCCCCAGTTCTGTACATTAGAGCTTTATATCTTTTCCAACAATTAGAAATGTGTAGTAATCAAGAGAGCATGGTGCACTGGAAAATTTTTCTTAAGCTAAAAGAAGGAAAAGCATCAGTATTTCAAGTAAAGGCAAGTTAAGAGATAATTATGTGTAGCTATTTAATTTCACTTTGTCCCCAAGTGATACGTTTTAAAAGTTTGAACACATGCGTATCAATGATTTTGAAATATTTGTATGACAGTAGCTACTAGACTTTCTCCCTATTTTTATTTCTCTGAAGGTCCCATTTAGTTTTATGCTAATTTTGCTAGTAAGTACTGCAGAGAATGACTTCAGGTTGATCGAGGCAATGTTGCCTCACTTTGAGGGTATATTTGTGGAGGAGTTGATGTTACTGATGAACTATACATTTTTTTGTGGCTTTTGAATCTAGTCATTGCAACAAGTGTTACTGAGTGTTGCTTTGGGCTTGCTTATATAGCTGCAGTAAGCATGTCATTTGTTTTGAAGCTGCAATGAAATACCACTTGTAAATGAGCTTGGAATATTTTATGGTGATTTATTCTTGCTTTTTCCAAAATATTGTTACATTTCCCTGTCACTCAAGTATCACAGCCACGGGAGGGTGAAAGGTATATCTTATGTCAGCGTGGGTGGACCAATTTCTTTAAAGAACCAGATGTCCCTAGATGAATTTCAAGAAACTTATGAGCAGCATGTGAAAGAAATTGCTTAGTTGTGCTGTAGTAGGTTAGCCCGTAGGACCTTCAACGTGTCATCACTCTGCTTAGCCACAGCTCACTGGTGGGAAGTGTAGCACTTGCCGTAGTGTTAGGTGGCTCCCTGAAGCAATGCCTGTGCATTACAGGAAGGCAGCAAGGCGAAAAGGGGGTCTGTGTGCCACAAACAGGCCAAGAGAAAAGTGAAGTCAATCAGCAGAGCAAAACATATTTAATCAAGAGGTTATTACTCGTATTTTCCTATGTAGTAACTGAAATGTATATGTAATACAATTTTCTTTCTCTCTCTGCAGTTATTTTGGAGTAAAAATAAAATAATACATAGGATTTCAGTGCATTTACATCCGTGGTAACTGCTGTTTTGACTTTAATGCCTTTCTCATTGTCTCATCCAACAGCAATTTAAAGTGGCCCTTTTGGTTTGAGAATGTCCTCATATTTGATTAACTTTTCCCCAGACAGTGCTTTTGAGAGAGTGTACTTGCTGTTGCTTTGTCATGTTAAGCCCTTCTAAAACAGGTATTTTACTGTTTGCTGAAGCATAGGAATCATAATGCATGCTCTGAATTTGTGCTTTTCTGTGTAATATGGTATAGACAGATGAATTCAGTTGCGCAATCACAAGGTGTATCATAAGATATACAATGATGTAACTTAAAAATTGAATCTTATTTCAATTAATTTGCTTGGACTCATGTTATTGGGATCACAGAATAGAGCTACTTGCTGCAAATGCCTTGCTACTGGGTCCTGATGAGCAATGCAGTATTTCTAGCTCAGCAGCAGAGACTTTTAATTTGCTTGCTTTGTATTTCTGGCAGTACAAATTATAGATATTTGCAACACCTTCAGTTACCCCCAGAATCTTAAGAACAGAAAGCACATGGGTTACGATTACGGTTGTAGGTCCTCAAACTCCTTAATGGTGTGGTTTGTGGTTTCTTCTGGCTAGCGATCTGCCCAAAGCAGATTTTACTGGTTGCAGGAGCACTTGATTTTGGGGTTTGTGATGGCTTGCTTTCTCCCACAGTCGTTGTCAGAAAAGGGTGCTGTTTTAGAATACGCTGCTAATCACAGGTAGGGATTGGTCTGCCTGTGACCAAAAGCCTATAATGAAAGCCCCTGAATATCCTCTATGAGGAAGATGATAGCGACAGAGTGGTTTCTAGTTACAGAAACTGCTTTCGAAATCCTGAGATTGAGGTAAGGAATATGCCCTATCCTCCTGTGATGGGCACCTACTTGGTAAAATTATAAAAGGCTTAGCGCAGGTCCGGCCAGAGGGCATGCGTTGGGAAGTAAGGTGACGCACGTTCTGTTTGTAGCAGCTTGTTCAATTTAGTTCAGCAGAGCAGAGTCATCTTTGTGCATGGCCCTGCAACCCCGATTTCCCTTTCGGAGGAACTGTGCTACAGCACAGTCAGTTTTTTCAGGCTTTCCTGTGCTATGCTGACTCTCAAGAAACGCTTTTACCTCAGTAGCCTAAATGGGATGGAAAGAGCCATCCTTTTTTGTTTTCCTGGCATAGTGAGAGGGGAAGCAGAAGCTGCTGCTCCGTGAACAGTGCCGCCCTCGGACCGGATGCAGCGTGGCCTCCCTCACGTGTAGGCAGTGCGTTTGGGGCTGGCTGTCGTTGTTTGGCCAAGTCTCAGGTACAATTTGTTGTCTCTGGTCCAGCAGTGGAGCGAGGGAGGCTGCAGCCCTGAGAAATCTGCCTGCTTTGATACAAGGAGACCATGAGACGTTACCTGTGGTGCGGGCACATGAGGAAGCCCTTGCATCCCTGCCCTCCCTTGGCCTCAGTCTGGCAGCAAATTATTTAAGGAAGGGTTTTGTGCCACCTTCAAAAACCCTTAGAAATCTTTCCCTCCTCCCCAAACCAGGCTCAGAAGTCAGCATGAAGCTCTCTCATCAGTGCTTTTCCATGGCTGGTGTAAAGGAAGGTGGTGGTGCTGTGGCCTGGCCTCCCACCAGCAGGAAGACCAGCTGGTGGATGCTGGTGGAGGTGGGCACACCTGACATGGTTTTTCTTCCACAGTGTTATAATTATTCGCCATTTAGAATTGCCATTTGCCCTTTATAATGAGAGGCATTGCCCAGATGCTTTTTTGTGATTTTTAATGTATCTATGACTATTTCTTTTGTGGTTTTGCCCATGGGGAAAAATATAATTCAGTCATTCTTCCTCAACCTGCCTGGCTGGGCATTCAGTCAGGCCCCTGTTGGTGTCAGCCTTCCTACTGATGATTGCTGGGGTTGTTTTTATTCCAGCCGATGATTCTGTCTCCACTCTGGCTTTTTAATTTTTATAGTTCACTTCGTTTTGAACAGCAAATTCAACTGTGTTTGGATGTTGGCATATTTTGTTAGAAATATAGTCTCCTGAATACAGATTTCTCCATAGCTGCTAAAAATCCGCAGTGCTTGAAAGCTCCTTTATCTTTTTATAACCTATCTTTTTTCCCAATACGTTTTCTGATTACTGCACTACAGTCGATTTTCACTGGATCATTTTAGAGTGTCATAATTTATTTCTGATCCTTAGTACCTCTCATCCATGTCTGAAGTGGTCCACATAATTTCAGTCACTCATTTCTGTTTATGTTTTTTCTCTGAAGTCAGTCTTCTACATTTTGTCTCAAAATCTCTCTCTTGACTGGCATCACCATTTTAGTCTTGTGATATCCAATTTCCTTTTAATACAAAATCAAATAGAAAGCATTTCCTGTACTTTAGCAGCTTACTATAGTTGCATTTTTTTTCAGCTGTCTTGTAGGTATCTTAAAAATTGGTTACTGGCTAATAGTGGCAAAAAGAAAAAAATCTAGAAGAAAAAAGGTAGAATGACTTTTATATTGAAAGAATTTTTTTAAAAATATTATGTTTATAAATATAATAAAATAGACATGTTTATATGCAATTACTTTAGAATGTTAACAATGCTTATTAATGTTAAGAAAGAGCCATAATAAGGAAACAGTCTAAATAACTATCCATAAATTTTTAGCATGAATCATTGTGGCATTTCTTGTTCATTCATTTCCTGTACAATAATTTAGAATGATTAGCTACCATCTGCTAAAAAAAATAAAAATAAGAACCAGAACGCTACAACTCTTCATGTTGCAGAAACCTACATCAAAGCCTGAAATTCGATTTAGGTTTCTGTATCAGGCTTGGTAAGAGCTCTTAAACTGAACTGTGGTCAAATCTGTGACAAGTAGTCTCAGTTTAAAAAAAACTGTCTGTGAGTTGCCATTTTCAAATGGCTTCAGCCTCAAATTAAATAAAAGCAAATTGTTTTAACTGATTTTCTTCCAAAGCTTTAGGTTTGTGCAGGGATGAAATAAAATATAGTTCCTGGCTTTGAACTCATGTAAATTGATCCAACCTCTAGACATCTGGCAGAACTCAGGTTGTAGCTTCCCACTGGGGAGATATGCATTAGGAGGCAGAGGGAGTAAACATAAATAACCTGCAGCCAGATTGGAAACCAGCAAGGACAGTCCGCGAAGGGGGGATGTTTGGCTGTTAGCTTTGCCCGCTCAGGTCGTGTTTTGATGATAGTCTTTGACGGCAGTTCCCTGTAGAATCCCCATCACCACAGATGCAGTCTCCTGCACTACTGCCCCTGTCACTGCTGCCCTTTCAGTGTAAAATGATGTAATTTGCAGCTTCATATGCCCGTAGAAAAGAAGAAGTAGTCGAGTCCTCTTAGAAGTGTAGCCGTTTAGTTCAGGTCTCCAGCATAGCTGCCAAGAAGTCGTGGCAGCAACTTCCCGTCCTGCTGCTTTCCTTGCTTCCTGTCAAAATGTTCTCTACTTGCTTGCCTCAGTTAAAGTCCCCTTATGTTCTCTAAGGGCACCTACATATTTATATGATGGTGTTAGTAAAGTCTATGATTGATAATATTCTGCAACTTGAATCCCCGAATCAGCATCATTATAAAGCTGAAAAAAAATCAAGCAGACAGGAATCAAGAAATGGAAATATGAGGTGCTAAATTAATTTAAGAAAAAAAAAAGAGGGGGGAGAAAAAAACAAATGTGTATAATATTCAGAAGCATTCGTTCATGGAGAACGAGAGGACCTTGTTATATTCCTGAGACCTGTGTCATCCTGAGAAGAGAGATGCTGAAGTGCAAGTCAAACTCTTTCTGGGTGGCCTCCTAGGATGG
The DNA here is from genome assembly GCF_028389875.1 of Rhea pennata. Taxonomy (NCBI): domain Eukaryota; kingdom Metazoa; phylum Chordata; class Aves; order Rheiformes; family Rheidae; genus Rhea; species Rhea pennata. The sequence goes on along the minus strand of NC_084673.1, from coordinate 17,875,015 downwards.
AACTCTTGGCATTGGCCACACTGCTTATTCTGCTAGATAACAAATAACCGCATGCTCTGGCTTGTAGCAGCTTGAGAAGTTTGAAAGCGTGTATATACTCAACTTGACAAACGTGAATGGTTGCACTGCAATCAGTACTCAAGTGAAAACTGTGAGCAGGTGGAAAGTGTCTGTAGAATTTGTTCTTTTCAGTTGATAAATTTGCTGTTGTCTTTAGTTTGACTTGCACAATTGTTGCGTCAAAATTTCAATTAATTTGAGAAGCCAGTGAATATTTCAAAAGTTCTCAGATTAGACATCCTCTTTTTATCGCAGATTGAGCCACATGAAGATACAGAAAAAGCAAACATCCCAAAGGACAGCTGATTTCACAGTCCAGCATTTGTTCCTGTTCATATGAATAATAATTGTATTTGGCAGTTTTCCAACTGACTTACATCAAGCAACTTGTGTTGGTAATTTCAGATTTAGACCTTTCTTTGGATGCTCCCAATGAACCACTAAAACAGCAAAAAAGACAATTAGGGACAGTTAATTAGAAGTTCTCCTCGGTAAGTAGGTCTTTCTTACAGACTCACTGTGTTTAACTGATTACTTCTGAAAATATTTTTTCAGGTTTGTTTTAAATAGGGATAGTCATCTGAAAACAGATAATGACAAATACTTAAACATACTTCAAGGCAGACAGTTGGATCAGTTATTTTATTTCCTTAAGAAGAGCAGAACAAGGAACAGCCTTCTGCTAAACTAACCTGATTAATTTTAAATGTCTACTAAATACGATGGCATTTTGTAAATCCACATCTTTGAATTAATTTCTTGACTCTTCTCTTGAATGTGATTTGTGTCTGCTAATCTCAGGGCACCTGGAGGATTTAGTTAGACGTGCTTCTGGGTCACCTCAGTAGTGCAATAAACAGATAACTCTGATTGAAATTTGTAGTCATCCTAAAACAAAATAGAGAAAAAGACGAAAACCCAGTCTCATCAAGCTGTCGCTTCAGAGGCTTAAACGTGACAAATTGTAGAGATGAGAATGCTATACCTGAGCTGCAGTCAAACCCATTCTGCTGGATGGAATTTAGAGCATTTAGAAATACTGTAGTTGTGCTCATAACAACAGCAGCTTTCCTCCTCTTTTTGGCTTCTATGATATTACTTTGAAATGTTTACCTAGTCTCAATAGACATAATTAAGTTTATTCCTAAGTTAATGGAAAAGAATGAAGCCCTAATCATAACAGGACACTGGGGGCAGGTCACAACCAAAGGGGTTAGCTGACTATTTTAACTTTTTTATTCGACAGTTTTGTGAAATTCTTCTGCAGTCTCCTAAGCAACATTTCTGGGAAGTGGTTATTATTTCTATTACAAGAATACTAATAGATCCATATCAAAATCAAGTCTTGCTTTACTTCATGCTGCATGAACAGTTAAAAGATGAGCCAGTCCTCTGAAGAGCCCAAATGTTATACGTAGATGGGTCACTTTATCTCTGTTAGCTTTCACGGGTTCATTCTGAGTCTCATATAATATACGTAAAGCTCCTAGATACAGAACTCCGTTATTAACTGTGAAGAATTTTATTATTATCCTTTCCTTATCTGTTGATACTATCAAGTCAGAATTTGCCCAAATATTTATTTTCTGTATAAACAAGCTTTTATTTTTTCAAGGACAAACTTTTTTATAGATTTTTAATTTACTGACAGCCTTTATTTCTCTTGTCGTATTTTGCACCCAGAAGTTAAAACATGAAAGTGGAACAGACTGTAAAAAGTAGCACTTAAGCACTTCTTACAATATTAATATTTTTAGCTGGTTGCCTCTTTAATATCCGAAAAGGGGAAAGGAAACGTAGGACATGAATATCCCTATGAAACATTGGAATGAAAAATGTCAGCAGTGTGCTACTTAATCTGATACTTAAGCTGAAGATGTTATAAACGTCATTGCTGGCATAGAAGCAGATATAGAAGACTCCAAGATCCAGAAGGATACAAAGGAAATTGAATGAGATTCAGAGTTGGGGGTAGTAGAAAAAATCAAATACTTAGTAGGAGCTACTTCGGAAAGCAGTAATGCTGAAAGAGACCTGGAGCACCATTAAATGACATAAACGGAGCAAACGAGTCAAATGCTACTTTGGGCTGTGGTAGGTACATCTTCTGAAGGAGCCATGGAGTATAGCGAATGTTGCTAAGACTAGTCAGTTTTGAGCATTTCAATAGCAGGAATGTATAAATTTGAAGAGACTGTCAGAGGAGCACAAAATGTTACTTGAAACTTGTTATTTGAGGAAAGATTTTTTAAATGGATTGCATATGTAGGGGATGAGAGACCTCTAATAGAGGGAAGTGATAGCTGTCAAACAAGTACATGAATGTTGTTAAACACTGGATGGAGGAGAGTTTTGAATCAGGGGCATCTCAAAGGCATACAGTATCACAGATGCAGGGGGATTACAGTGCGTTAAGAATATATCTGCTGCCAGCCATAGACCTGTCAGTATTGTTTCAGTAGCTGCGATCTGAAGTCTGAGAAATTCAAACATAAAATCAAATACAGTTTTAAAACAGTTTAGTTGTTCATCACGATGATAGTTTTGCTAGAGGACACCTGGTCCTTAATACCTGTGGCCCTTACGGAGTGAGTATTTTTCAAAACATGCTTAAGCTGAACTCCGCATTATTAGGGTTAATGTAAGAGTCACAGGTTGAAACTGTGTTTCTGATTTTGAAGGTGATCAAATTGGATGGGCACATCAACACTTTCTGGTTTCGTAATCTGCAAAGCCATTATGTTTTTACTGAATATTCCATTTTTCAAACATGATGTCTGTTTAGAGTGGTATGAAGCAGTAAACAAACTGGCTTGTGTGGTTCCTGTTGTTTAACACTAGCCAGCGCAATTGAGTGTATGCTGTAGAGGGCATGACAGGCACGTGATTCATTGATTGCAGTTCTTCATCAGGTTGTAGCTGAAGAAAATAGCCTAATAGATCTTTCCATCTGGGCGATACTGCCTGTAGTTCTAGCTGCTGTGCTAGAAGTTCACCACTGCCCAAAACAAAAGAAAAATAACACCAAGAAATTAATTTTCTATCAGCAAAGCAGGATAAAGGCCATTCAATCTGTAGTTTATACCAAAAGCTTATTGAATCTGAAGACTGTACATCTGGGAATGAGCTGGTAGAGCCCATTTGTAAAATAATGCCAAAACATAAGAGGAATTTTTGTGCACTAATCAATCTAGTTAACCAAGGGGGGAGTTGAGTTAAAATGCAAGTAAAGGTATTTATTCGTGGCTTTCCAGACAAACCTGTCTAAAAGGTGTAAGTGAAGAAATCAAATAAAAACGTATCTAATCAAATTGTACCAAGGTTAAATGAGAACCTTCCCTCCGTTCCCCTGCCTCATCACTGTCCTCCCCCACAGGGCGTTAATCCTGGATTCCTCTTCTGTACGAACCCGGTACCTCGGATCGCCTCCGTGGCGGGGCCCGTTTCTTGTAAAAGGTCGCCGTCCCTTCAAGACCGTTGGTTCTTCCAGCTCAGTTTCGCTTTGCCCTCTTCTGGTGCATCCCTGCAGAGGTAGTTTTCAATTTCCAGAACTTGTGTTCAAGACTGACGCACAGTGAACGAGTGCCCTGGGGACGATGGTGTGGTTTGGAGTGGCTGATCCTCAGCATCTCTGTCGCAGTTTATCTCACTTGTGAATACTCTTTGTCCCTTCAAACAGGGACACGCTTTGCCAAATACCAGCTTTGGAAATTTCTGGGTGGAGGACTTGGTAAATCTCTTGAGCATGTCTGTCTTTCTAGCACAGCACTTGGTATAGATGATGAAAATCTCCTATTAGAATTCCTGTCTTTACTTCTGAATTTTAGCATTGACCTCCACATTAAAAAAAAAAAAAATCATTAAAGCCTTTAATATTTGAATTAACTAGCTTAAAACGAAGATCCAAGAAAGCCATTTTGTCATTTTAATGTAAATTGGCAGACTTAAGTTTGACCTAATGACTCAAAATTTGCAGTCTGCCATGCTTTCGCTGGACTTTTATCTTTAGTTAGTTATCTTAAGGACATCTTTTTTTTCCTTTTTTATATATTTTTTTTTTATTTTTTAACAACAGAGACTAGAGCACAATGGGAGTGTCTACTAAGCAGCATCGCGTATTTTGCAGTTAGGAACAGAGTGATACAAATGCAGTCTGATTAGCTCAGCTGTGGTTCTCGGCTGGCTCCTGCTGAATGCTAGCTGTGAATGAGGCGCGTGCCCTTCTAGCTGCATTTCAGTTCTATTCCAGATGGGAAGCACATCATCCTAGCTGATACTCCTGTTTCTTAGCAAAGCACTAATATCACAGCACCGTATTTACCGTGCAAGTCTTGCGTCTCTGAAGACTCTCCAGGATACAACTTTTCTGTGCTGCACTGGGATAGTGACTCTCTCTTTTAGCTTATCCTTTGCTTACCCTTGACGGACAATTAATGTGAAAAGAGAGATGTGCTTTTCTAAACCTTGCAGACTTTCTCTTTAGAAGTAACCTGACAGCCATCTATCTTGTCCATGGACTGATGTGTGACTAGCTTGATGCCAGTGGAAGAAATTAAATGACCTTGAAACAAATGTTTTCAATCAGATGCTGTCATTGTTCATTGAGAGCCAGAGAAACTGAACTGAACTGCGGATGTAAAACAGTATATTAACTCCGCTTCAGTAGATTAGTGTTTTAAGTGAGTTTATACAAGCATTTAGGATGTGTCATTGAGTAACTTCTCTTTTATCTATTTGACTTGTATTTTGCTTTCCTTTGGTGACTACTGCATGTAATGAGCTAGAGGAATGTTACTTTATTGGCTACTGCTGGTGCGTTACACCTGTCGACCAGCCTAGCAACATTAGGTCATATGAATCAATAACCTGCGGCCTAGGAATTTCTTAATGCAATCCAGAGTTCAAGTTTGAGTAAATGTCAAGCTGTTACGGTTTTAAAAGCCCAGAGAGAGAACGTGACCGCTTTGCAATTTGAGCGGCAGCGTGTGCCGTACACTGGAAGGGGCCAGGAACCCGGACGGCTTCCTCCCACTCTGCACATCTGGAAGAGCCTGAATGGCACTGGGTGCTTCAAAAAGACACTGTTGCTGTTTGGCTTCTGACTGTTCCCTTGAGCAGAAAAATTGGTTTGACGTGGGATTTCTACCTGAAGGAAGGGCGTGCATTTGGCGTGGAGGAGGTAACTCCCCAAAATAGGGACGTGATCTGAGGCTTTTTGTGAAGTTGCCTCTAAAAGGCAGATACTTGACTAGCTTCATCCTCTTTGCTGCTGCTACCTCATTACGAATTAGTCTATAAGTGCTAATAATAGATCATGAAGAAGGCACTCATTATGTGTAAATACATGTTACTAAATTAATCTAATTATCGCTGACACTTGTATGCTAACTAATCCATACATTTTATGAATGAGAAGGTTTCAGTGTTGCACTATAAATCTAGATCAAATGGAAGCTGAATTTGCTTCATCATGTTGTTGAATAAAATAAAAAAAAAAAAAAACTCAATTACCTTTATTCCTCATAGAGGCTAAGATCACAGAGAAGCGAATAGGTGAATGAATAAGGGAGTGTATGTGTGTGTGTAATTTATCATGCCATGAAATGAAAGATGTTGCTGGGAAAGCTGGAATAATGATCCCCTGTGATTGTGTGCAGAGAGGAAAAGATCCAGGACAAAGGAAACTCACGTGCTCTTTTATTCCTCGGTTAGAGTAAGTGTTCCTTGATGAATTAAGAGTGTCAGACAAAATTTTACAACGTATCACCCTCCACCTTTGTAGAACTTCAATCTTTTCAGCTGTGCTGCATATTCCTATCTGCCTACAGGTATATTTTCAGTGTTTACCTTTTCGTGTGGACAGTGCTGCTTTTCTGTATTTATGTGCTTTCCCTCTAATCGGAGTGATCACTAATCTATGAATATCAAATCTAGTAGTCCAAAAATCAGGAAATGTCAGAATTAAAGGTGCCTATACGTATGTATTATGTTACAGTCATTATCTGCATTATCTTGTTGTCCCTTCTCCCCCAGGAACTCTCTGATATTGAGCGTAGAGATTAGTCTTGCCAGCTTAATGACAACCAATCCAATATTTTACTTTCTTTTCATTATTCAATGTATAGCATCAAGCCTTATATTTTACTGCTATTCAAACCTTGTTCCTACAACAATATTAATTTCCTGTTGGCAATTCTGCAGTGCTCATCACTGTGGTATTCAAACACATCTACAACATGAACTAATTTATTTCTCTTTGCAATAACCCTGAGAGATGATGGGGGTACTACCTCTGTTTTATGGATGGAGAATTCACATACATACAGAGTAAGGTCAAATACGTGCTAAACTTGAGTGTCTAATTTGAAATACCCAACAGCTGATTTTTTTTTCAGATTACTTTGAATGTTAGTGCAATATAATAATAAAAATAGCTCTCACTGACTTCAGTTACGACTCTGCAGCATTACAAAAAGGCAGAATGATCATTTGAATTACCATGTGATCCCAGCTGGTTATGAGCAGTTTCTAACACCTGGATTCAATGCCAAGATTTAGGCGGCTTGAGCTAATGGGCTGTTGATAGCAGCCCCAAGCTATCTCCTCCGAGCCAATGCTGACTGATGGAGGACTCCATATATTGCTGTGGGGTGTCACGAACGGGAACTGACAGCTGAGAACTGGCAACACTTGTGCCATTTTTAATTTCTTCCTTCTGAGCTTTCCATCCCAGTTGCAGTCATTTGACCGTACCAGTCTTCTGGAGATCGTGGTCATGCTCAAGGGCTGTGCTCCTGCCTGTCTCTCCTTCTGTATGCGTCCGTCTGTGGTCTGCTGAACCAACCTCTCACCCCCCCCCCCCCCACACACACACGGTTCAGTTACTCTGCCAAGCTTTTCCCTCAAAATTTCCAGCATGCTCCTGTCGCATGATCCAGATTTGAGTGACGTTTGCGAGGTGACCGGGATGAGGGACTCGGGCCGTGTGCACCAGGAACGCAGATGTCCACGAGTTTAGGCATATCGCACCACATAGGCAAAAGACAGGTATCTGCCTCCATATGTTGATGGCGAATTGAGGTGTACAAAGATTTTATAGTGTGCCCTGCTAAAATCTGTGTTCAGAGATAGTCGCTTAATGTTAAAATGAGGGACGAGGGAAATTATGAAGGAAAACCTTGGAGTATTTTCAGTAAGCTTTTTTTTTTTTCCTTCTAAGGAAGGGCAGGTGTAACTCTTCAATGCATATCGACTTTGAAAACATATGTTAATAAATGTAAATTTCATGAATATAAATTTGTTAGAAGTACGAATTCGTGTATCAGCGCATACTTAGAGACCTACCCATTATAAAACTTAAACTTCCTCGCGAGCTGCTTCCTCCATGGTTTTGTAGGCTTTCTTAAAACAGCTCCGTCGTTCCCGCCTCGCCGTGCGTATGCAATTGCTGCGCTAAGCTGGCACTTCTGCGGAAAGCCGGACGGCTTCGCCGCCGCGTCCTCTGCCGCTTGCCGCAGCGGAGGGGCCGCGGCCGGGGCGCGCGGAGCCCCGGGGCTCGGCTCGGCCCCCGGCCTGGCTCGGCCCCGCGCGGCCGCGCGCCCTCGGGGAGCGGGGCAGCGTTAGCCCGGGGGCCGGGGGAGGTTGTGCCGGCTCGTCTGGGCGCTGCGGGGTGCGCTCGCGGGGTTCGCCGGCCCGGGAGGGCTCCGGGCAGGGCCCCCTCGGGCGCCCCAGCGGGCGCCGCCTCGTCCCTTCCGGGAAGGACTGGTTGACGCTGCTGAAAAGCGCGCGTGCGTGTGCGGGTATAAGCTTGGTAAGCGACGTGACGTGTAGCCTTTTAGTTTCCAGGTAATGTTTTTGCCGTGTTTTCAGCTGTGCAGTAGTTACCCTATGCTAGAATTCCAATTTAAAAAGCCAGTCAGTGAGCTAACGGTCGTAATTACAGCGTGATCTGATACCCGCAACGCTCCCCTCGCCTGAGAACGCTCCCCGAACGGTCACATCAGTTCTACCCAAAATAGTTTCGTGTGCTCTGCTACCCCAAATCCTGCCCAGTAGCGCTGTGTTTCTGTGTTAACGTTGTCCAGAGTTTTCTCATGAGTCCTGTTTTATTACTAGGTTTGGATCAGGCCCCTAATCTTTCTGGGAGAAAATGAATCCTCCTCTTTACATGAGGAAACCATCATTAATATAAATTCCTGCTACGATGATTATTTACTTCTTGGCTCCTTCTCTGCAGACTGCCTTGATCTCGTTGTGACATTTTGTGCCTTGAGAAATAAAATACTCTGAAAAACTTACCTTGGATATTCTTTTAACATTTGTTAAAAAAAAAAAAAAAAATCCAAAATCCTTTCTAGGGAGTATCTGTCTGTCTTAGGTGTAAAATATTACTGAGAACAGTGATACATGTGAAAGAATACAACTGTCTTTTAATTTCTATTGCTAGGGCACCTGAACTTACCTGGAGCTCAGCTGCAGCCTTGTCTGTCTCAGCCCTGGTTCTGTTCCACATTGGTGATTCAGCCAGATATTTTTCCATGCAGATATTTTTTCCATTTGTGTTGCAAGGAAAGCTATACAGTATACAATGCCTATTTTATGTACATTGATGTCCTTGGAAAAGATGCATTTAATGAATGTAAATACAATTACTCCCAATGCTACCGATTTTTTTTTTGTACTGCTGTTTGTGCTTCCTATACAAAGCACTGTTTTTGCTGATAATTTCTTTAAAGTTAATACTTACCATTAGCTTTAATTATTTATGAAAGTAAGCGTGTGCTATCACTTGGTGACCAGACAAATGGAGAAAACCTCTTTGATCCTGAGTTTTATTGTTTGAGTTATATTCCCTTGCACAAAATGTTCTTAGAACCTGAAAATCTCACATTCTCAGTGTCCTGTGGTTACTAAAAGCTACACGGCACTACTGCAATGCACAAATGCACATTGCTGAAGTAGATTCCAGCACACTTTTAAAGGCCTAGTTAGGCTACACCTCAGGTATCCCACAGTGGCTTGGCCCTCAGCCGTGATCCCCAGGAATGAGATGCAGAGCATCTCCTTCCTCCATGGGAAAAGGGAGACTCAGAGGAATTTGTTTTCCTCCTGTTTTCTCCTCATTTGTCTCGCTTTCAGGATGGAGGTAGCACTTCTTATTTCCCTCATTGGCCTTCCATCACCCTTGAGACTCCTTCCTTCCTCTCCTGCGCACTTCAAGACAGGCTCTCCTGTCCGTTTTTTACACCTGTGTTAGGTTTGTGGTGTTGCACCTCGTCTCCTCATTCTTATATTCGATTGTAGTTTCTGAATGTATGCCAGAGTTGGCTGTGACGTCTTTGTTTCTCTGGAATATAGAATTCAAATTTATTAGCTTTCCTTCCATCCAACCTACTTTGCAGCTTTCTCTGAGTTAGTGTTTGTGTGGTGTTCCGTAAGTCTTTTCAATTTATAATTTTCCTTATGTTGTACAGACCACTGAAATATTTTATAAATTACATATTGCAAGAGATATTCAATATGCTGTTCATCATTCTGTTGCATTGCTGGAGTATGCTTTTAGGCATGTGTGTACAAGAAATGATGAACTACTGTAATATTCAGAATATTAATTTCATACTTGAAATGACTTTTAATCTATTTTCATTAATTTTTTTTGACATTTCTCTGTTTGGAACCTCTGTATCTTCCCTATTGTACTGCTAGCATTAACATAAGAATTAAGAGAAGTTGGTGGGAATTTTTGCAGTATCGCATTGAAATCTTTTAAATAATCCACAGATTTCTCAATTTCCACATATTATAATGTTTCCAACCTGCTTGTTATTTGTATTATGTTTTTGTTATTATCAGTATCCTAGCTTTTGAATTTTTGATAAATTTGTTAGGGGTGTGAAGAGGGGGATGAAGAACATGTGCTGCAGTAAAAAGTCTGAGGAGGAGGGATTGTTAATGCAATGAAAAGGTGGAAATTAACACTTCAAATGTACAGAGCAGTTACGACTGCTTTAAAACATCTCAGAGTAAAGCGTGTGTGCTTTGCAGAATGGGCAAGAGGTTACTGCATCACTGTTTAATTTAGAGGTAATCAGAAGTTTTAATACTCAAATGACTGTAATGTCTGTATACAGACAGGGTACGCAATGTCTGTAATAATGGAAAGAGGCTGTTAGCAGGAACTACAATTTGAAGCCTGTGGAAGCCAGCCTACAAAGAGAAAAGTGATGATGGTGGTGGTGGTGAAATGCTGTAGAAAAGGCTCTCTTGTGTTGTGCGCTCTTAATCCTAGATGGACTATGAGAATGATCCACTCTTTCTCCATTTAAGAAGCATTTAGGAAATGTTTTTATTACATCCATCATTCACTGCTGCAGTCTCACCAAAGAATGCACTTAAGCAAATGCTTCCTTGAGCTGACACCTGTCTGAATATTCAGAAGCATACTTAGAAAAGCACTGCTGAAAAGAGAGAAATATATTATTAATTTAATTCTCACAGAGCATATTTTTAAGTGAATGAAAGGTTAGGACATGAGAAGACTATCTTGGTGCATTAGAAAGTACATTACCTTGAGTTAGCTGTTAGCAATTCTAAAGTGAAATGGTTAATAAGGGATGTTGGTATTTAAGTGCTCATAATTAGGCATCTAGGTTTCCTATCACAAAACCACAGCTGGCACTAATGGGTGCCCTTGTTGTCGGTGTCAGGCACAGGCCAAGGACTGAGTGAAGATCGAAGAGGATTAACTGTATTCTCGCCAAAGAGGTGCTGTACTTGTTTGGTAGGAGACAGATTTAAGGCTCCCGGACTGTCAGCCTGATCTTTTCCGTAAGCACTGCAGACTTCTCAGGTCGACAAAATGGAAGCTTACAGACAGCATTTTAACAGTAATGATGCCTGGAACTTTTACTGCTTCTTTAAAAGATCTGTCTTAAGCACCTTCAGAAAACAGAACCTATTTCAAGCTAAAAATACAGTGTGTTGTTTTGTATTTGTAGAATGCGGACTAAATGTCTGAATCATAACATTACCAGTTTCATGCATTTTCTTACTATTACGGAAGAATTTTTTTTCTAATCTGCTCCTGGCTGTTTGCCCAGAATGACAAGAATACATACTGAGATGATTAAATAAGAATAAGTGTTCTTTTAAAATACTTTTTTTATGAAGCCATTTATAGAAGAGGGTCCCTGTCTTGCCAGCTCCCGTACAAAACTGCCATCAACTTCGGCGAGTGTTTGTCTACACTTGCAAGGAAAGACCCCCTATTGCCCTATGTATTTGCCCCAAAAATGGGGTAGCGGAGAAGGCTCAGGAGGAGAAGGAATGCAAGTGGGCAGGCAGTGGGACAGAGATGAGACAGAGAACAGAACTACGGCTTCTCCAAGTTGCATCAACCTAAAATGCCCTCCCCGCAGTGAGGGGATGGTATAAGAGCTTAAGCAGTCACCAACTTTTCTTACTCGGATTAAATCATCTTCCAGCAGCCAGCTTGTTTGTTAGTTTTTTTAACTGATGCGTAGTAGCTGATGTCTTGTTGGAGACCTGCTGATAGATCATGAGAAGCTGGCAGAGATTTAAAAAAAAAAAAAAAAAAAAAAAAAAGGTAAATATAGCAAACGAGTTGTAGCAACATGAACTCCTGATAAAATGGCATCTGGAAGCCGTGCTACATTTTGTTGCTCAACAGGTTTTGACTTGCATTTAATTGTTTTGATGAATATTTCAATTTATTTCTATTTTAGCACAGCTAATGAAACTGTAAACATTGCATCACAGGAAGGTTTGAGTCTTCCAATAGATTGTCCATATAAAACACTACAAGCTCAATCTTGCAGCATTAATTTTTACTGCAATTTGCACAGGCAGATAGTTCTGCTCCCGTGAATACGGCTGTCTCTCGAACACTGTTTTGAAGGGGGTGGCTGAAGCTCACTCAGTAGCGTCAGGCTTGTCCACGCTCCCTACACGTGAGCTAACAGATACTTTTAACTCCAGATTACCCTAGAAGATTCATATTCTTGGGACTCCTGCTTTTTCAGACTCCTCCGTTACCAGCTTATTCATTTGGGTTACATTTGATTTTGAGATGTGTCAGGAGGAAAGGGGTAAAACCTAGCCCTAACATGCTTTGGCTTTTGATGTAGGAGCAAGTTCAAGATTTGTTTCTCGTATTTGTTTTCTTGCAAGTTTACTTTTCATGACTGTATCAGAAATGAAGAAATCAACCTATTTCAAAAGAGAGATGGAGTTACCATCTTTCATTCAACGGTAACTTTTGTTGATAAACTTCCTTTCTCCTCCCCTACACTCATATTATGCCTGAAGGCTTGGAAATAGCTGCTGGAGATTGACTGCCCAGTACCAGTTTTCCAGACACGTTGTGCTGCAGTTTGTGACTGTCTCTCTTTAAATGAAAAGAAGAAAAGTTATTTTAGTTTTGCTTAATACTCACTCTTCTCTGATGTCTCATTCCAGATGCAGGCCTTCACTTTGGCAGGTGGGATAAGCTTGTGTAAAGGCTTTACACTTCTGAAATTATTTAGGCAGCTTTCAATGTCTGACAAGCCCGTGGAGGTTATTAAGGTCATAAATCCTGGCTATAATTATACAGCCTTCATCCCAGTAAAATCATTCAAGTCACAGAAGTCTTTATATCTTCATCTTGGTGGGCAGAGCCATGCAAGTGGCCTGGCAGGCTGTGGAGGAGATGCTACGTAATGTAAACAAGTCTCTCTGCAAGATGGGAACTGCTTCTCTGTGACTTTTAACTGCCATGAGAGATCCTCAAGATTAACTATCATGAGGCCTTTATTCCGCAGAAGTATTTTAAAAGGTCAGTTGGAAAACAAATCCACTCTTTTCTCTGAGAATATATATTAAATATCCTGTAAGCTTTCTCTCAGTTAAGCTAACGATGGAAGAGTAGCTGATTCGGTGGAGCAGGTTGGTCTATGTTTAGTTCCTTTTCTCCAGTATAAGTGTTATTTGGCATTTACCCCTTTATACTAACATGCATGTTCTGTGGCATACATATTCCTAATCTGCATGGAGACAGGATCGTTGCGCCGTCTTGCCAAGGATGCTGTTGAGAATTCAACCCTGCAGCTGTTCTTCCTAGCTCTGTTCTCCTGCGTGTGTCTCCTGCAGGATTCGCTAAGTGCCGCAGCCAGCGGGTGGCTGGGAAGGGCCCTCTCTCTGCTGACGGTGACAGCATTGCACGGCACTTCGCTAGAGGTCCACCCACTGACATTTGCATGATTTTCTTCTGTGTGTTTGTGCATATTAGTCTTGAGAGCCTTAACAATAGTCAGGGCACAGTAAAATCCATTAGTTTACAGAGCGCTATTCCCATGCTGTGAAACCCGGTTTATTTTGTAGCAGCCGATTCAGACGTGATGGAAATGACTTGTAAGAATTTCTTAGATTAATATTTTCTTAACAGATATACTAAGTAAAATCTGTAGCAAGCCTGTTGAGACGCCTAAGAGTGATGCTCTTCATACTGCTTTGGTACAACATAAAACCCGAATGTAGAAGTAATCTCCTCGTTTCTCCAACTGTGAGCATAAAACTGGGTATTCCTTCGAGCTTGTTTTCTTCACTGCAAACTTGTACATTGGGATGAGCCACTTAAGTGCTGCAGTGTACTCTAAACACCACTTGTATTAGCAAAAAAAAAAAAAAAAAAAAAAAAAAAAAAAAGTCATTCACACAACAGATGGTGCTGAAGTCACGTCCTGACGTGCCGCGTTGCAAGGGTTGGGCTGAGCTCTCCACCGCTGTATCCGCTGGGCTCTCCCCAGCTCTGCAGTCTCCTCGAGCCTGCTGTTAGAGCTCTCATCCCTGAAGGAACCTGGCCAGTGAGGTGGCCTCCTCTGCCGTTTTGGTTTATGGGGGGGATGCATAGGAAACATCTGCCTTGTGACCCCCAAAATCCGTGTGGGCGTGCAGGGAGCTAAGACACACCTACAGAGCCTGAGGTGGAGAGGGGCCTTGGCAGCGCTGCCCACCGGGGTAGAGCCTCTTCGCTGGAAATGTGGCAACCTCGCTTCGCACGGCTGCGGAGATGCACCCACAGGGACCTTGCTCTGGCAAAGCAAGTCTGGTTATTAACAACAAGAAAGTTGCGTCAAGCTTTGTTAATAAGTATAATGGAAAAAATGCGTATTTAATTCAGAAGTCAGTTTAAAATGTCAGACAAAGGTTTTTCCTGATATTTACAGATAGCTTTATTAGCTTGATTTCATGACTAAGTGAAGTGATAGAAATGGTAGTTAAAGGAACAGGTATAAAAACATCATGACTAACGTATCATAGGAGAGGAAAATCAGTGCCTTGAAGTGGGAGAGCTTACCCATCTAATCTGACAGCCAGTTGACATGTAATGGGTTTTACTGACTGTCAGGCTGCTCGAAGCCCTTATGGCTAAATGCTGGCCCTTTTTATTAAAAACTTTCCTTCATAGCAGGTGGTGGTAGACTTGAGAAGAAAGACTAGAAGAGTTAAAACACCATGCCACTCTTACTTGAGTATGATTTGCTGTGAAATCTAAACTTCTAGAAATAACATTATTACAAAGAGCCGAAGCAAGACCCTCTAAATGAATTTTTTTTTCTACATTACATCATATGTACTCATCTATGAATTCTCCCTGTGTGGGATCATCTCCCTTGTTCCATGAGTTCTTGCAGTGGTGAACATACATATTAAATGTTTTTTAATTGAGAGTTGTGTTTTCTTTCTGACAGTAGAGGGTTATAATGTAAAGAAGGTGAAGATAGTCATTTTCTCTACCAAATTTAACCTATTTTAAATAATGTGAATAAGAAAAACTAATGTCAGTAGATATATTCACTTCATAAAATATCACTTAAGAGCATAAGTAGAAGAGCTTCAGGGCTCGAAAAGAGAGCTGGAAGATCTGTTGTTTATGGAGAGGAAGGAGGAGAGAATGAACACAATTTCTAATGAAGCAGATATTCTTCATAATAAAGAAAAACTGATGGCCTCAAACCTATGCCACATTACTTCGAGGTTCAGTATTAAAATTGTAAGGTTTTCCCCGTTGTCACATTGTGGTACAAGTAATGACCGTTGCCTGGCTTCGGTTTCCTCTGGGAAAGAAGCTACTCCAGCACTTGTATTTGCTGATCTGTGTTCCAAATCAATATTTCAGTAACTGTGAGTACAGGACAATTTTAGCTTTCAGGAAAGGAAAGGAAAGGTGTTGTGATTTTTATAATACAGATAAATAAGAGAAGCATAATTTGATCTGACAAAAAGTGAGAAATTAAGTTCAAATGCTAGATCTGTAGCAAATTCTCTCTATAAAAGGTTTCACACCTATAAAGTCCAGAATTGTCAGCTGTGATTTACAAAGGATTTCGTTACAGAATGTCAGCCTTAACTGTAGTTAATTTTTTGTCATTTTATTCCTAAATGCAGTTCTTGCTGTTTATTATCAAATTTATTTATGTCTATTGATTTTTTTCACAAATGTAACTGTTGTTTTTGTGTCAATTGTACATTATATGAAGTGCTGCCTCTCATCTCCCGTTCATTTTTCTCCACCAAAACCAGGTCCCTTTTTGAATGTTTCTTACATTTTGCTGCAGCCTTAGATTTTTCTTCCAGAACTCTCATAAAGTTCTTTCTTCCGTAGGTGGTTGATGGAGCACCGAGTTTCATAAAGATTGTGTTTCACATCTTTTGCTGTTGTTGCTAAATCCAGTTTCTAAAACTCAGAGCAAAAATGAAAGTTTTATTGTCGGCAGTTTAATTAACACGTGCCTACCATGTGTGTGCTTACGTGGCATTATTTTAGAGGGTGGAACGTGTGTGGGTGTGATGAGTAGTATGTGTATTTATGCTATAAGTGTACAGGGTTGGAATTAGATTTGGCCCAAGAAATGAGCTCAGACATGAGTCTTCTGTCACTGCACGCAAGCAATTAATTTTGTGGCATGCCCCGATCTAGTGTTTTTATCCCTTTTTGCTCTCAGTATGTCCCAGAGCATGTGTGACTGCTTTGATCATTGGCCTTGGATCTGGCTGTTTATCTTGTGTGGATTTCTCAGATTCATTAATTTGGTGTCTTTCCTGGCAAGAAACCAGAAGTGCACAACAATGTGTAACGGGCAGCTGGGGAAGAGGCTACTTGCAATGGAGTTTTTTATTTAGACTTTTTTATGATAGAAATATATGCATTTATGTAAAGGAACACTCACTTATAATGTATTTTCTGTTATGTTAAATGGCAACAGCATTGAGGCATCCTTCCTGCTTATACGAAATTATTTGAAAAACTGTCAATATAAAGGTTAAATCATGGTGAAGTACATACAGAGCTATGATCAACGTGAAATGGGATGGATCCGTTGCTTGTGCGAGGGAGCAGAGCTGAGACGATAGCCAGACAGGCAGCGTCCTGATTCCCTCAGATACACCCGGCGAAGGGTTGCAAGCTGATGCAGAGGAGTCGGTGGGTGCCGCTGCCGTATGTGTGCGCTGAGGGCTGGAGTCGCCCTTCTGTCCTTTGGGCGTCTACCTGGAACATGTTATCTAAGAGGCTCGTTTCTTTCCATCGTTGTTGGAGAGAGACGTAGCTCCAAAACTTGACTGAACTCCTGAGCACCCTTTGGAAGCGTGTACAGAGGAAATTCAGGGGCCTTTTTCTAATCAGTTAATAGGCTAAAGTTGGGTAAGATACATTTGACTTCACAGGCCTTGTCAGAACTGTAAATGTGTTAACTGTGCTTTTTTAACTGTAATTCTTTTAACTCAGCATTTGTATTTTGCTTATGCAATGCTGACTTTGCAATGACCTTCCTCATTAGGCATCATATTAGTGGGCCTTTTGTTGTGTTTTTCTTTTCTTTGAAGTGCACTTCAAACCTCTACACCTATATGTATAAATGTCCTTAGTTTTTCCCTGTTTTCTACCTCATCCTCAGCTGAGGCAATAAAAGGCTGTTGACGGGTCCTTGGGATGGGAGCCAAGAGGCGTACTCGGCACGTTGCGTCCCAGCTATGACTTGCGACAACGCCTCTGTGCAGTTTTCCAAGCATCTTCCTGGAGAGATACTACCAGGAAGCCTGATTGCTCTGGCTGGATAGGAGTGGAACAAATTTTGTTCTCGTGCGTACAGTTTGTGTAAGAGTTGGTTATCCGCTTCATCAGTCTTCATTCTTTAAAGTAATACTGATAGTATAACTAAAGTTCCTACAATAGGTTCTCCATTTGCTCCTGCGGTCTTTATATTCCCTCTAACATCTATGTTTTTTGCGCATTTATTTGTTATTGTATCATAAAACCTGTTTACAGATAGAACCATTTCCTAGTGCTTTGATAGAAATAGCAAATGAGCCATGTTATTTTACAGTCTGTACCTTTGCTTTTTGTGTATCATGATTTATAGTCCTACTTATCCTTAAAATATCTCTGTACACCCTGATTGAACTATGGTTTTGTTAAAATGGCATTTTTGATTTGCAGCAAATCTCTCTAATTTAAACATGGCAATTCTTCCTGCAGTCATGTTTGGCCCTCTCTTTTAAACAAATCCTCTTTTTTGTCCTTTGTTTAAAGTATGATCGTGGCTAGTCCCCTTAGGTTGTGTTCCACTGGGAGACTCGTGTCTGAGTGAACTTGCTTTGATTCTGTTGCATGCAGTGTGGTTAAATAAAATTATATTTAGTTATTCTGAACATATTTTAATTAACATAGGATGAGTTTTATTATATGCAAATATTTTTCTTATGTATAAATGCTGCCTGCATGTCAAGAGCAGTTCATACCAAACAATGACAGTCAGAAGAGGTTGGTAGATCCTTAGATCACATCCAGCGTGCATTTTCTCTGACCCTCAGAAGGTGGGCAGACATCTTCAGGCCGTGCTCTCATGTCAATGTTAGTTGGAATAGGTTTGTATTCATTAGAATTTGATAAGGCATATGTTAGGGCTTTGGCTGCTTTCTGTTTTGGTTAGGGGGGTTGAGACTTCTGGTTTTTTGATTTGATTTCATTTTGGAGTTTTTTTTTTTTTTAAGTTGGGAGCTGCTGAAGAACCAGAGTTCTGAAATAAATCCCAGACATGTGAACAGTAGCAACAGTAAATGAGTTTTTCAGGAACAGAACTTGTATGGCAACTCTAAACTTATTGAAAAAGTGCATGTTTAAATGAGATAAAGCAAATTAACTTGGATATTTTTTTAAAAAGTTGCTATTTTGGAAATGGCTCACTGATTAAACAAAAATAAGTAATGCAGTTTTGACTTGGTCCAGGTCAGCTCCGTAGGAAGAAAACTCTTTAGTGCAGCATCAGGTAGATCCAGTTTTGAGCTTGAGCATCACTGTTTTGTTCCTGGTGCTGAAATTGTGTGAGTGTGCTGCCTGCGTGTCCTGCAGTATACTGACTTTTCTCGTGAGGCTAAATAATAGGTTATCTATTCAGCAGAGCTTTTTTAGAGCCTTTTTAAATCTACTTCTTATCGACAAGGTAACTGTGTCTTTTTTTTTTTTTTTTTTAAGGTTAGAAGACTAATTCTTTAATTGAGCTTAGTCTCCTGTTTTACTTTTTCTCCTATGCTTTTGTGTGTGTATTTGACCCTTTCAGTTCCAGTCCAGTTCTGTAGCAATTCAGAGTTAGGTACAATAACTGTTAACGTTTGTTTAGCAATTGTGAAGAAGTTGGTTTGCTTTCTCCTCATTCTGCTGACTGTAGGTGCTTTCTCCTTGGCAAGCCCCTCTCTAGAGATGCACAGGCTCCACTCCCTCAGTGAGGTGAGAGAAAAACATTGTCAACCTCTTTATATCCAGCTGAGGCCAGGTGTTGTTCATTACCATGTAAATAGTGCAATTAGTGCCAATTATGATTTTTAAATGAGCATTAAAATCTATGGGAACACAATGGTATTAGCCGTGCTTTTGTTGTGTCTCTCACTACTTTAGCTTCTTTTTTTTTTAAGGTATCTGCTACCACTTTCAGTTTTCATTCCTGTGGGGCTTCAAGCTGTTTGCTTCTTAAATGTTAGCTCTAGGAGGAGAAGACACTGGGTGATAATGCAGGAGTGGGAACTCAAGTCCGATTACATTTGGTGAGACTTAAGTCTTTATTGTATATCAAAAGGGCATAAGGCCTGCCCCAAACCTCACAGATTTCAGGCAAGCTAGGGTCATCTCTGCTGCAGCTGGATGCATGTGTATCCGTCTTGGTCGGTCGGTCAGTTGGTATGTATGCAGAGGTCCCTTCCAACCTTACCCATTCTGTGACTCTGTGATTCTGTCTCCTGATTAGTGCACTTACAAATTTGTAGGAGTTACAGGCCCCTTCTTGGGGGGCTGTGCTTCTGCGCCAATCTCCATGTTCCTCACCGGGCTTGGTCCTCTGGTTACACCTTCCATTGCTGGTGGCAAGAGTGCGTGGGGCACAGCCCGTAAGAGGACTGTGTGACACGGCATCTCAGCATTGCGTGGACGGCGTTGGCCCGTGTGTATGCCAACTGTTGAAAGAATACTTGTTGCCGTGTACCTTGTTCTCCGAGAGAACTGCTCTGTATGGTGACATTAGCAGTGGCGTGGTGCTTGGAGTGGGTAGAGCGACTCGTATTCAGCTGCACTCCAGTATAATTTTGAAGTGTAAAGGAGTATATATAATATTTTGAATTGTTTCAGAAGCTTCAGAATTGTTGACACTGGGACCTGTCCTGGTGTCGCTGGTCTTGCAGATCACGTTGCCCAGTTTGCTTGTGTAGGAGACGTTGCTCCTTGTTCAGGTATATGCTGGCGAGAACTTGTTTTAAGTAGCTGAGAAGTTCATTGGTTCTCCTTCATTCAATATCTCTCAAATACAATGAGATAAAAGATGCTGAATTCTAAATAAGAGTGATTAAGGTAGAATTTGTAGTGATGTTTGCGTTTACAGAGGTATGTGGCAGGAGGACAGTTAAGTTGTGTATCCTTTGCAATAACTGTGGTCTCGCTTGTTCAGCACACCTGGAGATTAAGACTGCTCCTGCTGGCTTTTCAGATCTCTCAACAGACTGCTGTTCAGGCACAGTTATCTGGCTGCTTTCTTAGGTTCTTCCATTTGCAATGTAAAGGAACTTCTGCCTCATAAAATACATTATTTGTATTTCTGACCAGTTCTTTCATCTTGTGGTGATTCTGAGGTGTAGACGCTCAAGAAAATCTGAAGTGCCGGAAGATGAGTACCTTTCTATTTGTATAAATTAAATCACATTGACTTTAGAGAAAAGCTAAGTATATTTAATATCAACATCAAAGAGTTCTTGCATCTACTTTAGGATGTGATCCTTTATGGAAAAGTAATGCAAGCATATTCTGAGTCAGAGAAGTGTCAGGTAGTGGCTTATAAGCAGGTAGTTGAATAGCACAGCTTATTTGGTGTTAATATTTAATCTGATACCAAAAGCACTTAAAGGAGCAAGGGATGTGAGGCTTCTGTTAGAAATGGCTTCTTAGTTGCACCAAGCAATTACTACCTAAATAAATGAAACCAAAAAACTTGTTCTACTAATTTTAAAATAGGTTTTGTTGGGAAAGCTTTAGGCTTACTGGTTTCGGTTCTTGAGAGTTGTTTTTTTAGTCAAAGAGTAACTTCCTTGATGTTAGACCCAAGGATACAAATTAAGACTAATAAACTGATTTTAAGCCCGTCAGAGGAATAATGATAAGTATGAATGTGTCTGGGAGCACTCTGTAGCTGAGGAAGAAGTTTGCACATTTATAAAGAAAATAACCAAATCATAGGAACGTCAGTTATTCATGTTCTATGTTGCCATAAAATCAGGAGGGCTAAAAGATGATGTGTGTAATGGAGAGTAATGCAGTGCAGCCCCAAGGTTCTTCCAAGATTTTGGCCAGGCTGCAAGAGCACGGCCTTCTGACGGCTTCGTCCCCTCCCAGCAACGTGAGAGATGGGAATGATTACAGAGTGATGCGAGAATTTCAGCTTGCTTTTCCAATAAAATTGTGCTCTTCTCAATTGTTAAAAAAAATGCCCTTGGGACTAAAAAATTCCCAGGGAAATGGATAAATAGGTTTAAAACAACCTCAGTTTAAATTAATCCCTTGTTTTCTGGGGCTTTATTTATGATTTTTGAACAGTTGGGGTCATAAATATTGTTTGCCTTCCTGCACTGTGTTCAGGGCCTCATTGCTTTAGGCTGTCCAAATGTTGGGCTTTGACCATACAGTTTGGCAGCAGTTCACGCCAGTAGCTATAGACTGTGCACAAATCGGTTGCTGGGAGATTGGTGGGTTCTGCAGGGACAGAAAAAGCAGGAATTGATGCTGGAAGCAATCTCCTCAGTGCTACTGTGCTCTGATAGCATACCTGTAGCTGAAGTAGCTGAGAGGTACCATATATTGAAGTAAATACTGCATACTCCATTACAGATTATTTCATGTTGTGCAGCATCTCCATATACCAGTCTAACACTATTTTTTTTTATTGTTTTTATTTTCTGGCTTCTAGGAATTTTATGTTAGTCTTTGAATAGCTTTTACCTAAAGTTTCAAACTTGTAGAAATATTTTAAACTGAGAACTTCCTGTCTAAAATAAACCTGTTGTTCATTCTTAAATAAGTTCTTCATAGTTTTCCTGCTGTTGTGCTATGTAAATTCTTCGATGTGTGCATTCATGCTGTACAGACCATTACTTTGAGCATTAGCAGCTGAGTAAGGTCCTGGTGCTGGCTGCAGGCATCCTCTCCCGGAGCAGCCCAGCAAAGTCAATGAAGTAACTCCATTTGAGCTTGTCTGAGAATCTGGTTTTCCAGTCCAGTTTTTAGACAGACAGATGGTCTTCCATACATCTGGAACAGTGTCTCATGCCGGTATTTTTCTTTGTTCTCCTGAATTTTAAGGAGATAGATTTTATGTTTTCAATTTTAATATGTTTCATTATGTTTGGTACTGCAGGTGGGTTGAAGATTTAGGTGCATTATGAAATACATACTAATTTTATTAGTAATGCTTAGTAGCAGTGGTTTAAAAGTCTAGTGCTGTTAGTGATTGGCACTCCATTAAATTTAAATATTGATAAGAAATTATTCATTTATTTAACGCATAATTTCTGTCATCTTGTTTTGGCTATTGAAAGAACTGAACTATTAACTCCAGCCGCAGTATTTATGAATAAAATCCTTCAGCTTTAAAATTAAAAATAATTAGCTGTTGTCACAGTACTAATTATTGTACATACAGTATCAGCAGGGCTATAATCTATCTGTCCAATATGCGTTCGACTCAAATTGCATTAATCATAACTCGCTTAAATGTTAGCAAATGGTTCTACAAAGTGCTAGCAATAGCGATTCTTACAGTCGAGAAATAATGAAGATGTAAATCACTTCTATGCATCATTGCCATAATATTCATATGATAGGATATGAAACTGCTGCATCTGCTTTTATACTAATATTCAAAATAGTTATTCTTTGTGATGGCAGTATAGTATGGTACTTCCACCAGTTTCCAACTGTGCAGAGTTGTGTCTGTTGGTTGCATTTGTGAATTTAGATTTATTCTTTTGAACTCATCGTGAAAGTCAATACTAGTACAATATACTCTAAATCCAAGATAACATCATTGATTTTGAATATGGTGCTCTATATTAGCATGCGTGTTTAGAGTAGGATTTATCCTGTGAAATTCCACACATGCAATATAAAATTTTGAGGTTTTAGAGTGAATATTAGGTTTTCACTTAGTGTAAATTGTTACTTACTCACTTCAACAGACGTATGCAGTTTTGTATGACAAAGCTTCTTGCTTCAGGACTTCTGTTTTTGCCCGAGCTCGTTTGCATGGTGCAGTTTGCTTGCTTCGTGTCATGCCTTCTTCGGGCTCGGTTCTATGTTCTTTTGCATATTAGCAACACCAGCTGCTGCAATTCGCGGTTAGCTCAAAACCAAACACTCCTGCGACCTTTTACGTCTGCAAAGTTAAGCGTAATTCATTGAACCCATACAGCATGTAGTGAATAGAAAATGGATACTCTTCCAAGAAGAATTAGAGTGGGAATACGAGGTAAAGTTTTTAAGCTCTTCTAACGTTAACTTCTTATTAGGTTTGAGATTTTTCAAAGCCGTAAATTCCAGTTATTTTTTGGAGAGTGGCGATACTTGAGAAGGCTTGAGACTCTGTCCCTGAGTTTCCTTTTTCACAAGGTTATCAAGCGTGTGATGGCTATCATCGTGCCTGAGACTCTCGGGAGAAGGGGATTTTAAAAGTGTTTTTTATAAACAAAATGAACAAAAGTAAGACAGAGTAATAATAAGGACCTGCATTTGTCAGCTGCTCTCTGAAGTGTGCCATTCTTGTTGCTATGATAATAGAGAAAATTAATATATCCTGTCAGGACCACATGACGGGAACACTGAAAAGCTGTGAAGTGACTGTACACAGTGGAATAAAGGAAATCCACTTTGATCTACCATTTTTGATGTTTTATAATTGCACTTATTATCAGGTCCTTTACTCTCTTCTTATTTGACACAAGATCCATTATCAGTGACAGCATGAGTGTGAACATGGGCTTGATTTGAAAAACTACTTAGGATGAGGTAATGGGGAAAAAGCTTTTTGTTCCTAACTGTTGGGAAAAGAAAAAAAAATAAAGTCATTTAGGTTAGTGCTATCAGCTAATATTTTCCCAGAAATGCTCCCCTTCATGTGTAATACTGTTTATATGCTGCATTTGAGTGCAGCCTGTTTAATTAGTTCCCTAATGAAATATTGTATAACAAAATGGAACTTTATCATTTGCTTTTATGCTTTTGTTCTGCTGCGAACTAAGACAGGTCACTGTGCCCAGCCTGAACTCGACACCATCTCCTTTTGTGCTGCATTTGAATACAACCCATTTAATTTTTTTTTAAAAAGCTCTCTATTGAAATTATCAAACGAAGGGCTAAAATGCTGTCCTTTTAGCTTTCAATGCTGTCCTCTTATCGCTGCTGCAGGAGATCAGAGGAAGCTGCTCCACAACGCAGGCAGATTTCCAGGTATCCAACTTTCATTGGGCTGTATAGTAGATTTATTCTGTCTTTATAGCATCGGCAGTGCAGCTGGGTGGAGACGTTTGTTATCGGTGGAGTTCTTCTCTTCTGTATTGTGCCGTGAAGCAAAACTAGTGAACTGGTTATTCGCTGTGTTGAACAGGCTTGAAGTGACGCACTCGGATAGTTAACCGAGAGGAACCAGCACGCATTTCTCTTGGTTATGCTTAGCCTAGATTTTTGTTTACCTTATTTTTTGGCAGTAATAGTAAATAAGTGCAGCGGAAGCTGGCGACGTGGCAGCGTGGGTGGGCCTGCTGGCCCCAAGAGTGCGTGCCCAGGCCTGGCAGAGCACGAGGCGGCGGTAAAGCAGGCAGAAAAGGCCTTCTCCAAATTGAGGCTTCAGCCGCTGTCCATGGGAGAGAGATCATCCTCTGTGACTTGGGTCGACGCCTGAAGTGCTCCCTGTATTTCTGTGGTAGATCTTGAAAATGTAAAGTTGTGTTTTGTTGAAAGTGGGTTCAAACTCAGGCATTTCAGGCAAAATGTCAGCTTCAGTGTCGCTCTCGCCAGAGTGGCCTTCCCCGGGGGATGAAATTCCTCGTCGGATCAAGAGGTTCCCTGCGGAAGGTGGCTGTGGAGGTGGTCACCTGGAAAGTCAGATAATGGTCAAGGAGAGGACTGAAAACGATATCCCTGCACCTGGTATTGAATTAGTCATCTCTTTTTCTCATCCTCTCTCATAATCTCTGGGGAACTGCTTCACCACGTATAAATAGTCATGTATTGACTGGAGAGCCAGAGACCCCAGCTTGCTCTGCAGCTTAGCAGTCATGCGCTCCGGTAGTATGTGGCAGACTGAAGTTTGACTCCTTCTGCCAACTGAATTTTAATGCTACAAAGCAGCACTTCTTGGGTAGTAGGTGTTTGGTGTGAGAGCCTAAGGTGCAAGTCCCATTTCTGTGTCAGACAGAGCAAGTAGAGCTGAGGCTTCTGTGCTCAGATGGACACCATAAGGATGGGGTTTCTGGATGCACGGCGGAGAGCGTTCCCTCTCTCGTCTGCCCTTCTGTGTTATCTGCGTAGCCCGGATGTCCTTACCCCCCTGGAGTGCGGTGGTGAGCCGCACTGCCACGGCGGGAGAAACTGTCACCTTGCTTTCGCCGTTGCCAAGCTTAGTGCATCCTAGCACTTCTATAGTGCATTTTTATGTTCCAAGTGTTACAGAAATGTTAAAGTCTGCTCTCAGCTGAACCGTATCCCCATTCGTTGCTTGGTTTTGCTTGACAGTTAGAACTGCAGAACAGAAAGGGAAGAGCTGCTTTGCACCGGTGGAAGCACCAGGAGAGACTGCGAGAGAAGCAATGTGTTACTGTACGCATCAGGAGAGTGCATCTGCAGTTTCCTTGCACTTATCTGGCTAATGTGAAAGGAAAAAAAAACCACAGTCCTACTTCATCAGTGCTGCTTCTTCCCCTCTTTTAGGTAGGAGCATCTCAGAGGGTTGACTGTGCGCTGATGGCAATAGTTTGCCCCTGTTTAGGGGGCTAACTGATTTGCTCAGAGAGGGAACTTGCATCGGTGTGCTTGCTGTATACCGTGCTTAGCAGTTGCATGCAGTCGTGCTCTGCATGCAGTTTGTGGTATAGCTGGGTACACCATTTCCTTCTAATTCACAGAATCTGTCATGGAAATCTTCCTTGTAATTTTAAATACTCAGGGTTGACATAAACAAAATTATTCTTTTACACCCTGGTCCATTCGAGGGTTCAATACTAATTTAACTGAATACAGGTCTTTGATTAATGGCTGAAGAGGCTTCCTGTCACAAGACATGGAGTTTGCTGTTGTTTCTATGCAGTTTGAGGGTTTTCTGAGTTTTCCTTTTGTTTTTTAGGAAAGTAGAGTCATTTTGAAAGCAGCACAAAATGTTTAGTTCCGTGTATATAGAGCACAGCAATTTTAGTGCTGCCTTTATGAAGCTTTGGAGAATGTTATTCAAAATAGAACTAATGCTTCCCAGTGAAGATGAAGGCAAATGTGCACAATGCCGTCATACTCTGAGATCATCTGGAAGGAGATTAATCACTAATTAGTGAATAGATGAACTTCCCAAACTTTTTTACTTCGTATTAAGCTTTGGAATCAGATCAATACCATAAATATCAACTACAATTCCAGTCACTTAGCTTCGTCTTATGAAGTAAAAGGTGTTCTTGCAATAGCTATGCTGTCATGTTTAGTGCACAGCAATTTTTTTAATATAAATGATGCAGCAGTATGATCCTATTTGGGCTGTCAAATTGCAAGGATATTCACGTTGAGACTAGTTTTGCACCTGCAGATGTTCCAGTACCAGTTCTTTCTTCACAGCTACTTTGGGACCAGCGCAGTACCTTTGCAGGAAGAGGGCAAGTATGGGAACTAGCACGTACACTGCAGAACAGAGTAGGTGGGGTTTATTTTTGAGAACAGATCTTTCCCATCCCTTTCTTTCACTGTCTAATCAAAGGGACAGAATTAGGACTTTGGAGATCACTGCAGGCTGTAAGTTGGCCTCAGAGCATCTCTGCAGCCATCTGATGTTCCCTCCTAAAATACTGGGCAAAATTTTCATCCCAAAGATCTGGATTTGGACTGTGAGCTAGCATACAGCTATCTTATACTGGATCTTTATACTCAGTTCTATTTTCTGCAGCTGGAACTGATTCATTAAGCTGGATCATTCATTTCAGTTATGTTTTTTCTACAATAGGATATGCTTTATTTTGGTAGTTATGTGGTGTGTTGCTTTTTCTTTAATGTAAGATGATAAAAACAGACTGTAGAAGGAGGAAAGCTGGGTCTCAGTAGTCCGCAACTTTTTAATACGTATTTCGTGATTTCTGCTTCGTAAGTGCATGGAATTCCAAAGAGTTCAATTTGAGCTGAATGCTACAGCTCAAGTCTAATAATTACATTTAATAGATCATTTAGAAATTACATAGGCTGAAACTGCCTGGTGATCTTCACTCATTCTGCCTATTCCCTTTAGAAAAAGGTAACTATAGTATGTATTATGTACCGACTCTTTCCTCCACCTCCATGATACAGTTGCTCTGTTTGTATTCAGTCCATATTCGGTTTGTATTCATGATAAAGAAAGGCAAGTGGATGAAGCCCATTTGGAGGTATATAAACAGAAATTCGGTACTGTGAAATGAGTTTGGTATCAGGTATTTTTGCTGTGATTATTGTTTCCCTCAGTTTTGAGTGCAGTAACCACATTTGTAGTATTCACAAAATCTCTATGAAATCATTTGCAGTATTTACTAAGAGTACATTTGTAAATAAGCGAGCGTTGGAGTTAGAATTTACACGTGTCAGGACAGAATGATTCTGAAGTTGTTATTCTGTTCTGAGCAAGGAATCCTGTGGATGTGGCTTCATAGACTATTAAAGTATGTTAAGTTTAAAAGCGCTGTTTTAAGTGTCAGTTCCTACTTCAGTCTAAAATCTGCAAATCAAGTATCTGGCCTGTAATTTTTGTACTATTGGCAGTACATGACTTAAGGGCAGATGCGTTCTTTTACAACGATGAGAATGGATTGCCTTAAGCTTTTTTCATCGGTTGGCTCAGTAAACTACATACTCTCCTTGTTTTCCCCATATATGTCTTTTGACTAAAACAGGATCATCCAGATGAGATAGGGAGACATTTACCAATGGATTTGGTTAACGTTCTCTGACCAGGACAAGGAGCAAGCAATGAGGGCAGTTTACTCTATGATGTTATGTTCAGTAGTATGACATGAAATCTCTCAGTGTAATAAAAATTTAGCCTTGTAAGTGAACTGAGCAAATACCAATCTAAATTTTGTTCTTTCAATTGTGATTTCAGTTCAGTGGAGATTTTTAATAAAACATTTATATGAATACATAAAATGCACATATATATACACGAAAATTGCATCTTTTAAAAGTACAGATATACTTAGGTTGTGTATATATTGACTACTAGCTTTATGTAGATAATAATTAGCTATATAAAATTTTATACTTCAAGAAAATATTATTAGCAGCCTCTTTATCTCAGTGATAGTTTGTAGCAACAAGTTTTAAGATGAACCAAGTTTAACTGCATTGGAGGAAAAAAAAAAGAAGGGAAAAATTCCCTTCTATCAGTTCTAAATTTACTTCCTAGCTGTTTTATTTAGTGATCTGCTGTACTTTTATTGTGGATGTAAATAGTTGTTTTCCTGTTGAGTTCATTAGCTTGTTTCTCTGTCATTTACATCTTAATTTTCTTGTCTGCAAGCTACACAATCTGTTTAGTGTCTCCTCATATAGTGGCTTTTCTATACCACTAGTCTAGTCACCTATCTGTAGAGTCTCTTCTCTTTTTCCTGAAGTATTCTGAAAAGAAGTGTCAAAAATAGAGCACGGGACTCCACATACATGCAGTGATGTAAAGCTATTTTGCATTTTACTTTCTATCTAGTTCTCTCTATTTTTGATACTGCTACGTTGTGGTAGTAGAGTTGTAGACAGACAAGAAGTTTTCATTGAGTCATTAGCAGCTATACACAGATCCATTTTCTGAGTACTTGCAGTTAATTTAGATCTCAGCAACCAACTTATGGTACCTTTTATTTGTCAACATGAATTTTGATCTGCTGATGAAAATTGCTGCCCTTTCGCATACCTCCGCAGGACCTTGCTAAATGTTCTCAGTCTTCTCATCTTTACAAATTCAGGTAAGATTGCATCAACCCGTATTTTAACCATTTTGGTGTTCATTCGCTTCCCCAGTCACATATAAATACGATAACCTCATTTCTGGAATAGAATCATGGGGTGCTCCAGAGCTGATACTTTGAAGTGATAAATTTACTGTATATATGTATGGAAAAAAATGGGTATGCCCTTTCAGGAGAGGACTGCTACCTCTGTGACTACACCTAGCAAACTCAGTCAGAATAACATAATGGAAATCAATTGAATTAATCTGAAATCATGCTGTTGTAACTGGGAAAAGAGATGGATCCTAAATTTACACCTAAATCTTTCAAATAAAGCCATCTGCTCAAAATTTTGGTCAGAACAGGTTTTAAGCCATCATCCTGGCAGTAAAAGGAAAATGAATGATTCTGTGAGGCATACAGCATTTTGTACATAAAAATGAAACAACCTTGAAAATCTATTGACTTTCCAGTAGGTTAATATTTTCTAGTAGGGGACGATAGCCTATAAATGTCAAAGTCTGAAAACAGATGAGTGTAAGTTCCTCTAAATTGCTATAAATTGCTGAAATTTGCTTTAATACTTCTTGAATGCATAACACAAAGTCTGATATTTGACCTTTCGGGGCTAAGTTTAATGGGAATCCGTGAACATATCCTGATACGTTTCTCAGTTTATAGAGACATTGTTGCACTCCCATCCCATCCCAAATTTTATAGTGCAGATGTGCTTATTAGTAAGTCAGTGAAAACCTTTTGAAAATCTATCCTTTGGACAATAATTTTCCCCCATTTTTTTTCCAGTTGTCAAATATCAAGTTCTGCTCAATATCAGAAATTTAAATACCTAGAGAAAGTTGCCCATCCATGTCTGATGGCAAAAGACATAAGCTGTGAAATTCTCCTAAGAAGCCCCCGACTTGTTGAACTTGCTTAGACCAATATGAGGAGACACTTGCCATCTTTGCGGTTCTGGCCCTGCTTTGGGAGTCCTTCTTTCTCGCTTCATTTTCACGGATATTCCACACTTTCATACTTTTATGTAGAAAGTCATTTTTTTTTTTTGCTGTAATTATTTTACCTTCTAAAACAGGTAGGAGTTTGCAGTAGGATTCATAACTGAACAAAGAATAATAATCAGTTTTCTTTCAAAAATCAAAATTTCTGAGAAGCTAGTGGGCTTGTTGTTCTTTCAATGTAATTATTGCAAGTTTTAGTTGAGGTATAATTATTGTTATATCTTAGAATGATTATTATAAAAGTAGCTTTGCCTAGTCTGGAAAGCAAACAGAAATAGCTGATAATGAGTTCTGAATAATTTAGAGTCAATTTTAAGAATGATAAAGCAAAGGCTCGCAACAGTGCATTCTCAAACTTTGCATCGCTTGAGGGGAAATTTGTATAAAATTCAGGGCTAAATTTATAGCCCTGAATTTGGAAAAGATGCAGAGAATTTTTTCCCTTGACACCAACTGAAATATATTTGCAGTCTTTGAACTCAAAACATTAATTATCTTTAATTAGTTAAAAGTATGGTGATAAATCTTTGAGTGTTTGTGAAAGATGTGTTCCTTTTTTGATATTCTTCTCTGTTTAGGTTTCTATTATTTAATTACAGGTCTTGATATGAAACTAATCATGCATGCGACCATATGAAGCTGGCATACTGACGAGATAAAATCATTAAGCAGTCATTACTATAAACTGATGTTGGCCTGTAATTTTTGCAGTTAACGGGGGAGTTGATGCTTGGTGAACAATCCAATTAAAACTGGCAACAAAAGACCTAAAATGTCAGCCAAATTGCTTTTTAATAGTCAACGCAGCCGTCACAAAACATAAACATTAAAGTCCCCATAGTAGCATAAAGCTTCATGGTGAAACAATTCTAGAAAATGAATAATAATTACAGCATCCTGAGAATTCTTTTAATAGATGTGCACTCATTAAAATACTTTGTTGGTTAGATTCATATGAAAAAGTATGTTTCCCTAGATACTTCTTTATGCATTTGTTTTGAAGGTTTTATTTGATATTTTATAGATGTAATTTCTAGTAATATTCAAAAATGCATGTCTTATTTACAAAGAGTTTAAATAGCTGTATACAGATAAGCTTTGAGTGAAAAGCACCTTAGAAATGTATTGTGAGGTGAACGGAGAACATGGTCGCAAAGAGCTCTTATAACCTATTGATGCTGTAAAATAATGTCAACTTTATTAATTTTGAATTGCACAAGATTTCTTTTGTAAGCTGAGCAAGAATTACAGGAGAAATTTTTCAGACCTTATTTCTTAAAGTTAACTAGCTAAATCAGCTTATGTGCAAATTGATTGGTACTTGATTAGGTACTCGGGCTCAGATCTTCAGGGATATTTAGGGAGCACCTAACCCTTAATAAAATCCAGAGTGGGGTTAAAGTCCTAAATAAACCTGAAAAACTGGGCCACAACCTCCACTTGAGTGGAAAGGTTTAGGTATATTGGTATTTCTGAAAACCTGCATGCTTGCTTATAAATGCCTAAACACACATTTGAGGGACTAACTTGAAAACTTGGGATTGTGCCTAGACTAGTGTGTTCATTTTTAGGTATTGCATTAGCTGTTTATTTGTTATTATTTTGTCTTTCCACAAAGGAGTTTCTGTACTTTAAAAAATATTTGTCTTGTTGTTCACTATCAGTTACACCTGTAACGTCCTTCCTCCAAGCAAGCTTAATGTGATAGGAGAAATGTCAATAATCCTAAAGAAAATGTTACCAACATCAATGGCAGTAACAGATCTCTTTGTAAAAGTATTTAGGTAATTTGAGGAATAAGTTGAGAAGGACAGGAACGTGTTAGCTACTCCTATGGGTAAGAGGCAGAAAGAGTTGGTCGGCTAATCCTGTGCTGAGGTGTGTGTGTATACCCTTTTAATAATGATTTAGTGTGTAGATACAACATAGAACTGCATTAAGCTTGAATTATCTGACAATTAGGTACAACCTCCTTCTTAAACAACAAAATACACCTCTAAAGGTTACCAAAAATAAATTGATGATAACTGTGCTGTAGCTAAGGTTTCCATGTTTGTGCTTGAAAAGCAAGGTAGCTCATGTCAGAAACAGATCTTCAAAAGGACAATATGTATTTTGAAACTGTAATTTGTCTTAAAGGATTCTTCTTTAATGAATCTGTCAAGTAAAGGAAAGTTTGCGATTTATATGTGAATGTTGGGCAGAGATTTACCCCCAACAGGTTACTATATAACCACAGGTAAATTCATGATTTTTGGGCAATAGTGCCTGTAGTCATATAACAGTCACTGGCATGTTTGCAAAAAGATATTCGTATCAAGTAATTCTGTGTCTGTATGAAATCTGTAAGAAAAACATTTGGAGTATTTCCCACTGAATAAAACAGAGACTTTTATTTTCTTACGTAAGCTATAACACTTTCTTCGGAGTGTTGTGAATGCAAGAACTAGTTCATATTTCTCCTGATATTTCCCCCACAGATATTTTTCTGAAAGGATTGTCTTAAAAGTGAAATAAATATCTGGGTGTGGAGACAAAATTACTGAATGATCTGGTAACACTTCCAGCTTCTATGTCTGTATGTGCTGTTGATCATAAAAATGGATCTAGCATTTAAATTTTGCACACAGCAGTCTGGAATTCAGAGAATTAGGTGTCCCACGCAAAGCTGTTGTGTATCCAGGTTGGAGAAATTGGACAGCAATTCATCCGTGAATCGGGGAAGTTCACGCTCTTTGTGAAATGAAGGTACAGCAGGGTTTGAGTGCTGCCAGCCAAGCGCTAGCGCTGCCTGCGCCTGCATGGATGGGGGTATTTGGGGATTTTGCCCGCAGCAGAGTCAGGAGCTGTGCAGGAGCACGTTCTCCAGGGCTTGAGTTTGACTCCTGATGTACCTGGCGAGTCTATAAACCTGAGCTAGGCCTTAGCATCTTTTCACATGTCTGCAGAGCCACGAAGTATTTTGTATTTATCAGAATACCAGTTGACAAAGTGAACTCTCCCATGGCTGAGCTCCACGTTGATTAGGATTTTATTCTTCAGTAAATGGATATACCTTGTATCACAGTCCCCACAGGTGAGAGGCATGTGATCAGATGGAAAGGGTCATGAGCCACCCCTGCGCGCTGAGCTGGAAGGTGCAGTCCGTGCCCCGATCTGGGCCTCTAACACAGCTTGCCCTCAAGCAGTTCTGATTCTGTAAAAATACTGCAAAGTAACAAGAACAAACATGCAGCACATCAGAGGAGGGCAGGCAAGGTTGTCAGCTGTTGCAGAATGGCTTGTTAGCAAAGTGACTTAGTATGTCCGTATTCATGTTTCCACTGAACTGCTGGGCTAAATACACTGTGTATTTCATCATGATTTATAGAGCTTAATTCCATTGCCTATAGATTCCTTTTAAAAGGCTCTCCCTACTAATGAATTTAATGATGGAAAGGCCAAAACCTGAATTTATATCATTTTGCTGAAGATTGTCAGTAACTGTGGAAATGTTAATATTTACAGCCATGCCTAGCTGCAACCTATTTTACCAGTCATAAATTGCTCTTTAATCAAAATCTGTTCACCTGTAAGGTCAGCAGCATTTGCTGCCAGGCTACGTGTAACTGGCTTTTGTAAACCTGGATGACAGGCTTACCATGTAAGCTATAATCTCTCTGTCTTTGTTCAGAGGTTTAGAATAGTAATTTACAGTCCCCTGCGAGTTGCCACTGATAGAAGTTACAGCCGATGATGTTGACTGAACCCACTGCTTGTAAGTAATGGCAGGAATTATGCATTCTCCTGAAATATCACCTAAGGTGGCTGGGAGCTGTCAGTCTCCCCTTCCACCCTATGAAAACCGCGTGACGTTAGTTGTACTAGCAGCTGCCTCATCTGCGAAACAAACTGCTGGAAGCTGGAGCTGGTTTTCCAGATCGCTCCCTCGGTCTCCCTTGTAATTGGACTGCCTCTCTGCTTCTCCGTCCCCGTTCTCCCCTTGACCTGTGGGACTCGGTCATCAATGGGCCTTGTAGTGATTTAAGAGAATGATCTTGATCTCTGTTTGAGAAAATCTGGTACTTGGATTCTAGTGCGTTGTTGTACCATCTGCAAGGAAGGAGATGGAAATGACTGAGTAGGATCTAATTTGGATTAGATCTAAAATGTGATTTGTTTTATTAATTGACGTGAATGTGAGCATTTCAGCATTTCACCTGAATGTGATAGATTTTCACATAAATATTGTATGTAGAGTGAATTGGTATTTAACAGCTATATGAACAAATAATGCAAAGCAAAGCTATAATTCAGACAATTCAGCAGAATAAAAACACCTCTGGAGCTCTAGTCATTCGCTCCCCTTTGGTAATGTTTAATTTATATGAACAAGCATCTGTGTGATTATATTGTCAGGTGCTACTGCATGGTAACATTTAAAACTTGCATCTTATCCATGGTACACAGTGTTATAACCCAAAAGTCATTTCTGGTTACAAACTACAGCACAGAGTGTGGCATCTTACAGTGCAGTGTTTATGTCCAAAATTATTCTACTTCAGCAATCAGACTCCCAAGTTAAAACACTGAATGATGGAGTTAATTAAGGAGGAGTAGTGCTATCGTAGCACTAATGGTCTACAGATATAAGTGCCTCTAAGTGAGGCAAAGTTTGTCAGGAAAGGTAGGTAATGTCTTTTATTGCACCAGCTGATACAGCTGGAAAAGAAATAGATAAGCTTTGGGCACATAAACCCTTCTTTTGTTTTGAGTGTACTAGCACTTCTGTCATCATAAAAAGCAAAACCACCACCACCACCTCCACACACGTAAAGAAATAAATAAGTCTTTTTTCCAAGAATTCTACAAAGTAAAAATTGACAAGCTAAGTACATGGTAGACAAAGAAGACAGATGCCAGAATCTTTTGAATCTTAAAAGGCAGAATATTATTAAACACATCCAATCAGCAAAGTCAGAAACGGCTGCCGTGTGATAGCTCCCTAGTGATAAATCACTGCCTTTCCATCTCTAATGAGTTCTAGCTTCCGTTCTTTTGCCTGAAAAATTCCCCCACCTCTTTCTGCAGCTGAGTAAAGAAACAGTTTGCTTGCAGAGATACTTCTGAGGTAGCTAATTTTTATTTTCCAAAAATGCATTATCTCTGATATTTTTTCACTTTCAGCATTCAGCTAATGATGGGCTGATAGCATCATGTTTGAAGTCTTACCAGAAATAGAGCCCAGCCGTGTTACCGTTCTGCCATGCAACAGTAATGACCCAAATACAGAAGTCCTGATGATGAAAATTGCTAATGCTCTATGTTGATAGCAGTCGTAAGGCATTCATATTTAATATCAGTTTCATATGCAGATAATTTCCAGGTCTGTTCATGCTGTTTGAATTGCGTAGTTTCTAGTATATTTTAAGATTAAGCAATCCATTTCAAAATTTCATGTTAACCTTGTCAAAATTTTTACATGTATCTATTAGAAGTAGAATGAAAATGTAAATTAAAATAATGAGGTAATGCTAGGATCATACTAATTTATATTAAAAAATACGGCATCTAGGTGGATATTTAGCCATATAGTGCAGTATTTCACAGGACATTGTACTAAACAGAATTAAAGAAACAGAAAATATTTATTTCTGATGATACTCCCAGCATTCTGTTTTACCCTGGTGTTCAAAGCTGGATAATTACATTTTCATAAAGTTTGCTAGAATGTGCCCCATTATGAGTCTGTAAAAATTATAGTCACTTAGGTCTTACAGTACAAGATTTAACTCTTTTATTAATGTAAGAATGGAAGGGTTGGATGCAGTTCATGAGGAAGAAGCCCTTGCTATCCTGATGTCTACAGAAAAGATTTTTTTTTCATACATAGTTAGACCATACAACAGTCAACATAAATATTTCTTGTGCTTTTAAGAGAGAATTAAATCTCCATCATCTTTAATTTGTAAGTATGGCTAAACTTTAACATATTGAAGGAAAGCGCAGCAGAAATAAGTTTCTGTTACCATTAAGAAATTGTTAGAATTCTTATTTTACCAAATCTGTTTGTGTTAAAATGACCCACAAAAGAGAAGTTAGAAGCTGTTAACATGTGCCATATAATTGTAAGAGATTCAGATGAATTGAACATATGTGTTACTAAGAATGTAAAAGAAACAATTTGGACTGAACACACTGGTCTGAAAATTCAAGCATCGTAAATCACGAGTTTGACATCATTACGTTATTGTATTGCAAATCCAACTGTCAATATTCTTCTGTGCTTTGACACGTGAAAATGGATGGTCTAAGACCTCTGTTAATTTCTCTTCAGAGCTGCTGTATTTTCAGCAAAGCCTGAATAATGATACAGGGGATTCAATCTACCATTAGAATGGTGATATGGTAGGGAATTATAAACTTGCCTTTTTAAGGGTGCATCTGTACTGATAAATAAAAGGCCCAGAGCTCCTTGATCATCTGCAAGGCTTAATTTTTCCCTCTTTCTCTTGATGTGGTCTGGAGCATCCCGGGCAGCTCCCCAAGGCAGATCTGCTGCAGGGGCTGGCTCTCAGCCCCACGGGCAGGAGCCTGTGCGGCGTGTGGGGGAGTAACATTGGTCCCTGGAGGTCTAGATCTCTTTTACTTAGCATCACAGATGTAAACTTCTAATCCTTATGACCTTTAGTTTATAAGCTTTCATTGCATTATAATCTTTATCTTGCATAAAACAGTGTATTTTGTAGAGTTCTTTAGAGATGTTTAATATTTTATATTCTAGATGATTTACCGTGTAGTAAGACATGGAAAAAAGTTATGTACAGCAAAAAAATGCAATATCGTAGTGGTCTGACAAAGTTCCGGAAGCAAAGAATTTTGCAACTAATGTAGGCTGACTACAAGTTGAGCTTTATCAGAAGGTGTAAGTGTAGAATATATTACTTAAAACACAATGTAAATTTATACGTTAACAGAGAATCTCATACACAATTCTCTTTCATATTCACCTTTTCTCAAAATATGCAAAATACGCAAAAAAATAGAAGGAATTCAGAGATAGGCAATAAATAATTAGAGACTTAATAATGTCATAGGGAGAAGCATAAAAAACATTTTAAGTCTGAAGATACAGTCTCATGGAATCAGAATGGAAGGAAAGGGTGTGAGGATTCACAAGATCAGTAAATGTATTAACATGTAGCAGAGCCAGCATTCTGCAACTGTCAACACCGGCATTTAATTCCTACTTTGTCGTCTTGGACCCTCAGCATAAATCTCATTGTAAGATTGAGAATTTTAGTATATGCTTTTTAGTTCTACCCCTAAGTATTCAGATTTTTTGTCTTCCCTGCATTGAGTCTTTTCCAGTTCTTCAATGCCCATTTATATAAATTGGGCACAATGCTCTGGGCATAATCTTTATATTCTCTTAAATAGTATCAGACGCATTGTTCTGTGTGATGCTGTCTTCGTAGCTTCTGTTTTCATAAATAAGATTATGCTCATTCATCTCTGCTTGATAAAATATTACAGATTGCTTTGAAACTGTGTTATACCTATAGAACTTTTGAATAGAAACCTAGACTAAACTCTCTGAACATATGTTACTGTTTAGTTCATTAAATAGTGGATTGCAGGCTAATTCATATGCAGCTGAGACACATCTAGTAAAAAGCATACAAATGGTGAACTTAGGAACTGAAAAAATTTAAATGTCTCAAAAACAACACAGGTTAAATGCAGACCTTTTAAAATTCATTACTTTTAATATATTCTCTCTGATATATTTCACTTAGATTATAGTCTTCTCAGTAAATGATGAAAAAGTTCAATTACCCCTTTTTATTTAGTGGTTCCAAAGAGTATACTTCACAACTGTTACAAAAATGGCTTAACAAAAGGCCTGATTTATTTTCAAAAATAATTTTTAATCAGGAGCTAAGTAGTGGGTAAAGCCTTATGTTTCATCTTTGTCTATAGAAATTCAGCAACGTGTTTGTGATCACAAAGGCAATTTAGCCTGTTTCTTAAGGAAAATGAGGTTATGTCAATGCTCTTGGTGTCCATTGATCTGTGGCTCCAGTAACTATTGAGCAGAACGGTGATACCCAACCAAACAGAGTTATGGAAGTTTCTAAGATAATTTACTTTCCACTTTCTGAAAAGCAGAGGCCCAGTAGAAAAGAAATCTGATTTATTGTGTTCCCAGAAGGAAAATACCCCGGTGGTTATTGCTCAGCAGCAGAAGAGGAGCTGGGCAGGTCTGTGCTACATAACTGTAGGAACCAACCCCAGCATTCACCTGCCAGGGGCACACTATGCTCAGCATCAAAACAAGGGCAATCCAAAAGGGTGAGTCAGAGCCAGGAAAAAAAAGAAAGGTTCAGGTCAAAACCAGAACTCCTCCCTTCAGTCTCTGAAGAAAGGAGAACAAGTAGAAATCCTTCAGACTAGCAGAATGTCAAGGAGAGTTTTTCTTTTTAATAACTAGCATTCTCACTTTTAGAGCACAGGGAGTTTGGGATATATCTCAAAATAAAAAGCTGAACAAATTAACATTGCTATTTAAGAATGAGGAAAGCCCCAAATAAAGCAGTTGGTAAGCTGTGTAAGTGGATTTTGTGGGTTGGATGGGGAGTTTATTAGTGAGAATAAAACAAATTCAAAATGGAACGAAGAGATGCAAAACAAGCAGAATATCATAGAGATCTCCGGAGAACATCATGTTTCTAGATGTGCTTTGCTGAGATAAGAGAACTCTGTAAAAATAGCAAATTCTTATGGAAAAGAACTTAGTTTCTAAAAAGGCCGTTCTCTCTGTAAAAGATGGGGCTAGACAGCCTGGTGGGGGACTGTCTCCCTTCACGTGACACTGGTCATGAGGCCAAAGAGGGTGTCTGCTGGTTTGGATGGCCTTCACTTCAGAATCTGATCTGATAAATGAATTACTGCAAATGAGAAGTTTTAGCTGAAATCAAGTTCATGTTTTTCGATGAAGGGAAACTGTTGACATGTCAATAAACGCATCAGAAATCAATGCTGTATTTGCATTTCATATGTAGACTTTCTGATCCAAGAAATTAAATAAAACCTGAACATTACTCTATCAGCAGCCATTAAAAATAAAAACAAATATTGCCATGGATAGATAGCATTATGTAGAACAATAGCAGCAGGATAAAAATTCATAACTAAGCTGATTTCCATATCACTCCCATATACTCCACATACTTGTTGGCTTTAGACAAGTTATCATGCATAATTTTGCTTTTTAGATATTTAAATGATTTTGCACGACGTTCTTTTATGGAGTCTGCTGTTCATTCAGAGATCTGAGGAATCATCAGTATGTAGATTTAGATACAATGCTGTTTTATCACAAGCAACATTTTTTTTTATGGAATAAAAATAAAGTTAATGAGAGGTAGACTTAGTTTCAAGCAAAATAAAAATAACTTTGCTAAATTAGAAACCGTCTGTAAAAGCTAATTAGAAACTCAGAGCAGATTCTCAGCTCAGTGAATTTACAGCGGTTCATTGAAGTGAAGGTTGATGAGGAAGATCTGTTTTTAAAGCAGTAAAATGCCGTGGGCTCTGATGCACGGCGGGGTGATGGGGAAGGTGGAATCCCCACCAGCTGGGAGGCGGGAGCAGCCCTGGCAGGTGAGGCGCCCTGCTGAGCAGCGGTGTTTTATGGAATACGGCGTCCCGTATTCCGGTAACTTTAGCCTGTTGCATGGAAGAATCTAAATAACCTGTCAGATAATGGTGTGCTGTCAGCGGGATAGGCGGAGAAAGGAGCTAAAAAATGCGCTGCTAACAGATCATGCCGTTCTTCCCGTGCACCTGCAGTCACCTCGACCGCTCCGCGTTTGCCCCTTAGCTCTAGAAGTACCTGCTAGAATCTCCCTGTCCTGGCAAAGATCAGTTAAATCATTATATTCGAGCTGACAGGACAGTGACGCAGCTATTAAAATTGTTTGTCATGCAAATTATGGGATGTATACTAATCTGGCAGATTTTCTGTAGGGTGGAAATAGGTTTGATACCACCAATAGGGGGGAAAGTCGTTGATCAAATACTTGAGGATGCTGGGCATCAAGTATTACGTCCAAAATTTTGGTAGCTTTCGAAAATAGCAGGATGCAGGATTTACTGAGATTAATTATTGTATGAAAGTGCCTTGGCGGATTATTTCAGAGCTCTGGACTGTTGACTGCAGTGATTTAATTTACTGAGGTCTCCCATTTTCTAATACGCTTAGAAATGCTTTTCTGGTATATGCAAACTAATATTACAGTGTAAACCTTAATGCAAGCGTAAGAATGCTGCCTTGATAAAAGATCAATGAAATTTAAAAGGATTAAGGCTGGGCCAAATCCGTGACAGCTTTGCTGACCGCAGCGCGGAAGCGCTTACGCTGGGGGCCGAGCGGCGGCGGTCGCTGGGCGGGAGGCCCCACGGCGGGAAGGGGCCCGGCTGCCCTTGGGGCAAATTCAGCTGCGCTTTCGGCGCCGCGGAAAGCTGCCGTCCTCCTTCCCGAGGAAATCGCTGCCGTAAGGGAAGGGCGCAAGAGGAACGCGCTGGGCAAAGCTCCGCTGGGGTGCCCTTGCCCTCGCCTTCGCAGGGCGCCCGGGTGGTTTCCTTAGCTGCGTCCTTCGAAAGGGTCCAAAATTACCTCTCAGTAACTCGGTGGCTTCTAAAAGACAAGATTTAGGGACTGGAAGAGTTTCAGGTTAATAGCTTCACAGTTCACTCACTCTGGCGGCAATTTTTATTCAGCATCGTTCGCAAAGTACTTCTTATCTTGCCTTTCCAAAGGAATTTCTTGCCTCAGTTCTCCATAACTTCACTCCTCGCTGTACTGCGAGGCTCCGGAGACTCTTGGTGGGGAGTGGAGCAAGCAGGCTTTTACCGCCCCTCCAAAACGCCGCTCCTGCGCCTTCCTGCCGCAGCCCAGCGTGCGCCAAGGCGGAGGCGCCCGACGCCGCCGGCGGCTGCCCCGGCCGCGGCTGGCGCCGGCCCCCACGCGGCTCCAGGGCCGCCTGCCGCCGCCGCGCCGCTCCCCAGGCGGCTGGACAGCCAGTGCGCCGCGTAGTCTGACCTGACAAATCCGGTAGGATAGCGGTAGGCACGCGTTAACCTCGTCTGGTGCAGGATGCTCGTGGTTTTGCAAAAGGGATTGCTGAATTATTTTCTCTCTTGAAGCGCAAGATTTTTGTTCTTGTGGTGTGTCTGTTTCTTTCACAGCTGTTCTTAAATGAGATTTATACCTGATGAAATCAGTTGCTATCTGTGCTGTAATTCAATGTCAGCTTGATTTATTTGTCCTTTATCCTAAAAAAAATCCTCTGACAAATTACGTGAATGCTCTGTTGTCTTCTTTTTACTTTTTTTAATTGACCTGAACTACAGTGCCAGAGTATGTGTAATAATCTTTATTCTGTATATAATGTTCTTTATTACATTAGAGTACTTTAAGTTATTTTGCAAGTTGCAGTAATGTTCTACAGCCACCCCAGTCAACAGCGCGATCGGTCGTGCAGCGCTTCAGTGCGGTGGAGCGTGGCATCGCGCCCGCCTGCTCTCTCCGGAAATGACGCGTGGCCGCGGGTTTCTGTGTCGTTTCAGACGTGCCAGGTAGCCCCCACAACCAGTTCACGTTCAGGCCGCTGCCGCCGCCGCCGCCACCGCCGCACGCCTGCACCTGCAGCCGCAAGCCGCCGCCGCCGCCGGGCGACTCTCTGCAGCGGAGGTCGATGACGACCCGCAGCCAGCCCAGCCCCGCGGCCCCCGCCAGCACCCAGGAGTCCGTGCATCTCCACAACAGCTGGGTCCTGAACAGCAACATACCCCTGGAAACCAGGTATCGGCCTGCCCCGGCTGCCCGACACCTCTGAAACGTTAAACAAAATTTGGGGCGGAGGCCTCGCGTTGACTTGAGAAGGTTACAGGGCATCGCCGATGGGTCGGTCAGGCCCTGCTGAAGCGTCTTGATCTGAGGCCATGTTGTTGTGCGCTGTGTTTGGTTCATCTAGATCATTAACGCTCGCAAAAGCGTGTTTTGTAAAGTTTGGGGAGAGATTGGTTTCTTTAAGGTGTGCGCATTACACGGCTGTCTTAGGTTTGGGTTGTGTGCAGGCAAGATTGGTGCTTGCATGCTTGCGCCACCACCCCACCTTCGCCCAGGGACGTTCTGCACAAGCAGTAAGCAGCGAACGGGAAGGTTGGTTTCACGTGCTCTGGCCACGCTGGAGTCGGTTCAGACTCTGGCATCCTGGGGATAAAAGATGTGAAATAATACTCAAGTAAGGGGGAAAGTAAAGGGGGAAATAATACTCAAGTATTATTTTCCTCTGTCTTTGTTTAAACGTGTTAATGCATAGATGCGCAAAGTGCCGTAATTGTGTGGTAATACAGAAATGATACAGGCCAAAGGTGTGTGCTAAACATGAAAAGCCTTACTTTGGGGAGCAGAGCACGGAGGGGGCAACTTCAGAAGCAGCCACAAAATACAAACGCAAATAATCTACTTTGGAAAATAATGGCAAGGAGATACATTCTGTATTCAGAAAACTTGCGATTCGGTACCCAGAAATCGGCATGCAGAGGTGCGTGCTCAGCTTCCTCTGACTTTCTGGCCATAAGCTTCTTTGTTCCTGGTAAGTATTAGCTAGTTTGATGGTCTTTATATACCATTGTGTTTGCTGACTTGATGCATGTAACAGGCCTTTGATTTTATACAGCTTTTCTCTTCCTTTTAGAATCATTGTGACTGTAGCACCAAGAAGGTCTGACTAGGGTTTCCTTGGGTTTTGACATTCTACAATGTAAGAATCACGGGACTTTCTGAAAGATACCTGGTGATACTCAGATGAGCTGACGTTGGACTAATCTGACCTAGAGAATATAATGTAATATGCATACTAATGTGGGTTTATACATACATACATATATACATATATATATATATATATATATATATGTATATATATCCAATTGCCAGTTACTGCAATTATTTAATCACTGAGAGCCTTTTGATTTTATTACATAATTTAATTTTAGTATAAGTTTTTAAACATATAACTGCTGCTAAACAGAACTCTCATGTAGAATAGGTCTGTTTTGAAAGGCTGTGAAACTGGAATTGAAGAATGAGCTGATTCGTTCTGAAGTAAAACTTTTCTTTTTTGTCTTAAGGATATCTGCTTGAAATACCACAAAAGAATCAAGGAGCAAAGATAGCTTTTCTCCCAAATAAATATATACAAAATTTTAGTCCCTCTAGTCCCTCAATCCGTGTTTTTTCAAAGTTATATCAAATAGAAAAACTGAAAGCAATTTTATAATTGCTTCTATTTGAAATTCGTGTTTAAGTACGTTTATCCGTATTTCAGAATATAATTTTGTCATTTAAGATTGAATCAAAATAGGGAACATTTAGCTTTTTGGAGATGAGAACTTGAGGGGAAAAAAGTGATAATAAAATAACAGTGAAGAAATGCACACTGACAACTATAAAAAATAAAAATTTCCAGTGCTCACTCATCAGTAAGTATCAGTTAAATTCAATTATTTCTTAAACAATTTTTTTTAAAAACTCTCAATATTCCATAAATTGTTAGAGTCAGAGTTCCTGTTTACATAATTTGTATAATGATAATCTCTCTCATTTCTATAACAGGCCTGTTTATCTATACCTTCCGCTGCATCTGAACCTGACCTGTAGGCATTATGGAGCCATTGAGTCCTTTTTGGTTCTCCTCGGTGAACGCTTAGGTAGATCTTCTGCAGCCCTTCTCCATCTCTGTTTGGTATTTTCAGCCCTCCTTGTTGGGGGAAATACTTTATGGATTTCGGTTTGGTTTGTAAGCTCTTCCATTTTTCTGGCTTATTATTTTTACAAATTAGAATCTCCACATGAAGGATGTCATCTAGATATATACATATACGTACCTGTAGGATTGGATCATGGTGAAAGGGCAACACAGTAGATTAGGAATCTAAACCGGAGAACATGTTGTGGGCTGCTCTTCAGTGATTCCCAAAGTCTGGGAGTTTTCCGCTTTCCTAACCTTCGATGGCTGTTGTGGCTGATCCTGTGCACACGCTGGTAGCTAGCTGCAGCCTCTCATGAAGCTGGCTGAAAGGCTATATAATCTTAAAGCAGAATCTGCAGAACTGTTCTCCAAGGTGTATCTGCAGTTTATACAGGGACAAGTGATGTAGCAGGGGAACACTGTAATGAAAAATGTTTGTGGTCACCACTTCCCAGGAGTCTAGAGCACAGAACACAATCTTGGGGGGGGGGGGGAGAAAGAAAAAAAAGAAAAAGCAGTTGGAACTTTTTTCCTCCTTTAGCAGGGAATGATTCAGATGGAATTGAAAACGTCATTTTGGCCTAATATCTAGATTCTCTTCCCTTTCTCCTCCGTTAATGTTCAGCTCTCCATTAAAAATAATCCTGCAAAAGAAATGGAAACATGTCAATGGCAGCTGTATTTCTGTGCTAAATCTTTAATAGTACAAAATCTACCTAATATATATGTACCTAATATGTATAAGCAGATTTTATTTTTTTTAATTTGGAACATTTGCAATCGAAAAGAAGATTTAGAGACAGTAATTTATTCCCTACTGTAATAACTGGACAAAAATCACAGTGCACATGTTCAGCCTTTTTATCCAGCAGAATCTCCAGTTAATCCATAAACAGCGCACGTGTTTGCAGTTTAGCTATCGCCATGTAATATGAGAGAATTTTCAGACAGGAAGAGATTTCCTAGAACTAATCATGTGACTGCAAGTCCCGTTTGCTCTGGATAATCAGAAACGAAGCAAATTTATGAGTCAGCTTGTAACAGTAATGTGTCACATTTACATAAAGAAAATTCTGTAGTTCTGAAAATATATTTCACATTCTGATTAGAAATCTATTCTTATATAATTGTGCTTTGAAAACACATTAGACTGAAAAGGGGTGTAGTAGAGAC
This sequence comes from Rhea pennata, assembly GCF_028389875.1. Taxonomy (NCBI): domain Eukaryota; kingdom Metazoa; phylum Chordata; class Aves; order Rheiformes; family Rheidae; genus Rhea; species Rhea pennata. Next base: position 17,830,212 of record NC_084673.1, on the reverse strand, counting down.
TTATACAGAGATAGCGCGTTCCAGAAGCTTTTCTGTGGAGAGGAACTTTATAGAAGAGGGCTGGTCAGAATTTCTGCAGGTGCTCTGTGCTTCATCGAAAGGTGTTGCATGCATGGACTAGTCCACGAAACGCTCTCGCCAGGACCCAACCTGCTATCCCAACTTTTTAATGCGTAGACTAAATGAGAAAGGTGACATGACTTGTTCAGGTTCACAGCAGCTTCTGGCAAAGCCAAAAAATGGAATCTAGATCTTCGTCCCTGTCAGGGCCAGTTCTCTGCTTCTGGCTGTTGCTCTAAGAGCCCAAATGAAAACGGGGAGTAGGAACACCTTGACAGCTTTGGAGGATGAGATGTAGAATAGTCCTTGATGAAGAACTGGAGAAAACCCGTACCTGTAGGAAACGTGACAGCTTAACCTGCCAGCTGACCGTGCTGCAGCCTTCAGGGCTGTAACGTGCCTCTGAATGCAAATGTGTGCTCTGCCTGTATGCTTGTGCCTGCAGGACTGAAAACAACTTGTTCATTATTAAAATGACTTAGGAACATGCAGTAATTTTGTTGTGTCATAAAGAAAATTATTTGTATGTATTGCCAGCAAAAAGACTGCAGGGTTCTCTCATATCACATAAAAACACAGGAAACATCGATTCTCTTTTTTAGCAGCATAATGTTATTGGGCTCTTACATAAATTGATTTTTTTCTTCTCCCCCAGAATAAAGTACTTGTAACCTATTGCCTATTCCCTTCCTTTCCACTAAAATAATTGTTCTTTGGGTTTCATACATACTTTGCTCTAATGTTTCAAATCTTATGATTTACACTGTTATACATTGTCATTATCTCTGACAGCCTCATTTGAACATGGCTTACTGCTTCTTCTGGAGTGTGTTTTAAACCCTGACAATTCAGAGGAGCGTGTTTTTCATTTTCTCCGTTCCCTGTTAGTTGACTCAGTGTTTGTTTACATATCGGATACTTCGTTTCTTTATGGTACATGCTATTTTTTTTTCATTTCAGTCTATTTCCAAAATACAAAGAAAAAAAAGATTTTAAATATGTATTTCAGTTGATAGTATTTATGACCCTCCCTGTATTATGCTACAGTTTATTCTCATGGATAAACCAGTGGACATGCTTATTTTGAATACAGTTTGGCATTTAGACTCCCTGAGCATTAGGTGCCTGTTACTTTGTGATGTTTAAATTCTCTGTCAAAACATCAAAACTTACCTAATTCCGATTTTGTTTCAAAGTGTGTATTTTTAGTCCTGTGTTTTGTGCTTCAGTGTTTTACACATTTGCTTGTTCCTTCCATTTTTAAGTCAAATTTCTTTCTCGTTCCTATAACCCATTTAGCAGCGTTGGCAGTAAGGTTAATGCTGTGCTGAATGGACTGAAATCTCCCTTCAATGCGCTGGCAATGAGCCAAGTGCTGTGAAAAAAGACAGCTTAATTTAAGCAATCTTATCACCATGGTAATAGCTCCTCTAAAGGGACAGTGAGGTACCAGACCATGAACCTGAGACTCAATTATCATTAATTTTTATAAAACTTTAAAGTTGTAGGATAATAAGAGAAGTATTTGGGGTTCAAGGCAGTTTTGATTTTTAGTTATTATTCAGCAATATTTCAGAGCCCTAAAACTTGGTTCTGGTTTTAAACCCTTAAGAAGAGTTTTGGAGTTTAAAAAGTTTATTTAGCCCCTTATCCAGACAGAATCATTCCTTTCTGTGGTATGTAGTTGTTTAAAGTGCATATTTAAGACTCTCTGGATTTCTTTTTCCTCGAAAATACTGTTTTGTTTGTGGTGCTTTTTAGTATGATGGAGATACTAATAGCTGTCACTTACCATAACATTTATTCAGTACTGTGGTGTTCCCTTGTTCTTTTTTAATCAAGCTCACAATTATTTGCACTATTCAAAATGTATGTTCATAGCCATCCAAAACACAGAAGCCTGCACATACTCACTCTTGATCAGCTTAAGCTGGAGTCATGCTACATGCAGAAATTTTAATAATAATATAAGCATATAAAAGTACACAAACACAGTGCCATGTAAGATCTTGGAAATTGTATGTTCTGGCCTTAGTCACTTCATCACCTTGAGAATGTTCCCCCATTGCAAAGATGCAGAAAGCATCTTTCACACCTTCCTTTTCCTGCCTTCAGCTTTTCCACAGCGAACACAACAGCAGATTTTTACAGCTCCGAAGGCAGACAGGTGTTGATGACCCTAAAGCGCCAAGCAAGGAGACAGTCACTGTTTGAGCAGTGCAACTCATTAGTAACTTGTTTGTGAATGGAGCTTGCTCCTGAGTTAAATGACCTTAATTGTGGTTATTCCAAAAATAAATGCAGAGGGATTTCGCTTATGATCTTTCCTTCAAATCGTGTTGTTCACTGTCTGTTATTTTGACGTGGCTCTTGTGTTTTGTCATTTTCTACCTAATTAAGCAATAAATCTAACCTACAGAGAGTCTGATCATATTAAACACAGACGCATGGCAAGGGTTAGAAATTCAAAGTCCCATGTGTTTTCACTGCACAGAAGAAAAGATCTAAAAATATTTAAGACTTCTGAATTGAAAAAGATATATTGAAAGCCATAAATATGGCTGTGAACTTAATATAAAAGCTGTAAATATGACCCTAAATTTAATAATGCAAGGATGAAACCATCTTTTATAGAAATAAAAATGCAAACATTTGTCAACTCCAATGAATTACAGTTTTAATGTCTCCAGCTATAGCACTTGAGACTCTATCTTCTTTTGAATAATTTTGAATCCAATCACTATAAGGCAGTTTAAATTGTTTGTATACTCTACTGTATTTTTTCTTTGGGAAAAGGTCAGGTTTGGGCTTCCCTGGAACAATATGATAGTGTTTGTATGTGTAAGTGTTTTTATTCAGACTAAATACAGTAATTTAAAATGCCGTGCTGTAGATACTCTTTGCTCGCTTTAAATAATGAACTAGTGTATAAAGTAATAAATAAGAGCAAAACTATGTTGTTATTTTTTGGCTACCAATAACCAGGTTAGCCTGGTAGCTTTCTATAAAACACAGTATCTTCATCTACGAAATCAGAAACAGACTAATTATAAATTTTGAAAGAGAAGCGTATTAACCAGTTAATACAAAGGGCCTAATCTGATTTGGAGACAGAATATGTGTGGCAGAAAGGGACATAGATATGCAGAAGATCGTATCTTTCCATTTTAAGAAGAAACTTAATATGTTTGGAATGTTACTGCCAGGAAACATGTATCTATCCCGTGGATAGCTTACTTCCAGGAGTTCTGTTCTGGAAGATTAGATAGTATTTAGATAAGTAAGGTGATATGCCTCTTGCCGAGTTGAATTTGTTGAGTGTTATTTGTCATTGCTGCAGTACAGCTTGGCTTTTGACTGTCTGCATGCGAGTGTAGTTATTTGGATGTAGACTGCCTGCTAGCAGTAAAAATAGGAAGGAATATGCATGAGTACCCACGGGAGGAAACATGGCAAAGAGAACTATGAGGCAACTATTTCTACTTTAGTTATCTCATATTCATTTCTTTGTTTTAAGCCATGCTTATAAAAACAGATGTGAGCAGCAAAATCACACTATTGGTGTATATTTTTCCTTCTTTCTTTATGATTTCAAAGTACCCTGCAGATATTATATAACTATTCATTGTAAAACCTTTGTAAATGGTATTGTAAATACTATCATTCTCCTTTTACCAATGGAAAATTAAGAAATTGCAGAAAAAAATAGAATAGACCATGAGCTCCCATAGTGTTTGCCCCACTAATCTCTGTGTACACTGATCAGTTTTACTCAGCTCTTGTTTGAGTTGTACCATTTGTTGAAGCCCTAATCCACAGAAAAGCACTTCTGAATTGAAAAATATGGCGTTGGTATAGCAATGTCACTGTCTGTCATTGTATACAATAACAAGAAAGCCCATACTGATCTATGCAAGACTAACTTTGGCCTGCAATTAGTAGCTTTTATTTTGGCTGCTTTTTCACTGAATGGTCAAGGAAGCTGGAAGAGGATTGTATTTCAGATGACTGTCCCATATTAGAACTGTTCTTGATTGATTTTTGGCTCTTTCCTGCGTTTATATAATTATTGACCCAGATTTCTGCCAGGAACTTGAAAGCTGAGTTACCTGGTTAAGGGAACGAGTTTGCCTAGGGCAGGGACGGGCTGGGTGGGGAGTCAGCATCACGTCCCTTTTGTTGGTGCTCTCTAATGAAGTGATTATCAAGGGACACGGACAGTCTTTTTACATCCTTTCATGTGCAGGGTCACAGGGCTAAGTTTTCAAACACTACGTAAAGTAAACATGAGTGTGTAAAGGGAGGCAATTCTGTGTGAACAACTCAGAAGGCAAATCCAGCTCAAAAGGGAATTAAAACAATGCAGCTGTATTCCCAAAGACAAATCTCTGGTGGGTCTTTAAATGAATTTCAATTATACATGTAAAGATAGAATCATATAATAAATTAGATACGTAGTTTTCATGACTATTTCCCTCTTCTTTCATCCATGTTCTCATAAACAAATAGCTAGAATAGGGCATAGTGCTACACCAGATACAATTATAGGTCAGATTCTATCTGTAATTATGAGTTATATCTTATAATTCACATAGGTTTTTGCCGAATTGGTTTTAAACAAGACAGTATAGGTAATATATTATTGTGATAGAATAGCTGTCTTATTTTTATATTATGTACTTCACTGAGAGCCATGTGAGATAAGGAATGATTTATACACAGAGGTCCATATTCTGATTATTATCTAAGTTTAGGAATTTCCTTCTCTCCACCCTTATTCATGGTACAGAGTAAGGTGGATAGAAGATCAGTACAGAGCAAGTTTCTGCTTCTTTCCACTGTCACAGGAAATACTGCACAACTAAAAAGGATCACAGGCTTGTGGTCAATCCTAGCCAAAGCAGATGGGCAACTATATCCATTCCAAAGATAATCTTTTGGCTACCGTCTTTACATGTTTTGGGGATATGCCAAAAATCAGAGAGCATTGGTTTAATAATTATGCCATTGAAGAATTCCCTTCTGTTAGCATCTACGTTAGAACTGTTTCAGTTATCTAGTTAAATTTGAGCATTAACAGTTACACAGCTTAGTTAAAAAGAAGTTGAAACGTGTAAATGACCAAACTGAAGACCTTCTAACTTTGTTGTCAGTTATGCAGTAGATTATTATGCTTTTAATAACTGCTTATTGAAACTGAAATGCATACAAGTACAAATGTGTTCATACCTGGCTTATCTAGGAGAAATGCAGACAAATCTTTTGGCCAAGGCATTGCAAGATTTCTTTTGTATTTCTCCTAATTCCTCCATTGGATTGCTTTTATATCTCCTTTAGTCCTTCATTTTTCTCTTACAAATTTGTAATTTTTAATAAAAGAAAGGAAAATATGTTGCAATGTACAAGCTAGACTTCCAGGCCTACAGATTTGAGGTTGAAACACAGGGCAAGTGCTTAGAACGTACAGAAGCAATGCCAAGCACTTGACAAGTGTAGAGGGACATGGCTACAGTACTGGGATAGCAAAATACTTTCTCAGGATTTAATTAAGGAATCCTGTGTGTCGTTAATCTAGTTTCTATAAAGGTATTGCATTATTATCACATGAATTCAGCTGGGATGTTGCATTATGTGGAGCTTTTACAGGACTTAGGTTGCCACTCCAGGTAAGAAGCCAAAAGTATGTAACAAAACTAATAGAGAAATGTGTGAAGAAAGAAATGAATCACCATTCTCTAAGTTTTTCCTAACTAAGAATTCAACATTTTTACGTGAGCTGTACTCTTGGAGTTATGTGCCATTGCTCTTGAGGTAGAACGAGAGCAAGACACTTAGATGAGCCACATGAAACCACTCCTTTACTGAAAATAAGCTTTCCTGCAGCCAGCAGGACTAAGGGGGCTGATTTCATGCCTTATGTCACCTGAACTTCCCAGTAACCCTGTCTGACTGGAGGTCAACGCAGCAGGTCCGGACCTCAGTGCTCCTGGCTGATACAGACCCCGAGTCGTTAGCCCCTGGAGGCAAGGAGCACAGCCGGCAGGAGCCTCGCAGGGTGGGCAAGGAGCTGAGGTTGTTAATGGGAGCTCATTAGGTTTGGGGTCCCCTGTCTCGTTGCTGATTTTCATGAGACTGGTAGGATCTTTTTCTTCCTCTCAGATTTGCTTGAGGAAATTCAAAGTTTTGAGCTTGTAGAGATGAACAAATAGGCAAACAGACATGGTGATTAAAAAAGAAATTTTTTTCAACTGCATGTTTTGTACAGTGAAATTATTACTGAGCCTTGAATATTTTTATGTCTTGGAGTTATCAGCATTATATTAAGTGACTTTTATTTCATAGATGCCTTGTAGATTATGGCTTGTATTTCTTTTTCTAAGAAATCTTTCTTCTTCATCTTTATGAATGGTTTTGACATTTTTGTGAACATTTGGAACTTTCCTACTTAATATGAGTGGTCTTATCTATCATTCTTACAAATCCTCTGATTTTTCTTGTGCTCTCAATTCAAGAAAAAAAAAAAAAAAGCCTTACCTTTTCTGTTAGATTGCATATTAAGGCACATACCAAGCTGTAGTCACATATAAACTCTTGAACTGCAATTTTTATTATTTTGCTCTTTAGGGGGAGGCTGATATTACAGAATTGATAGCAACAGTTTACAGTGTCCTAATGTCCTCTGGGAACAGTGGTGTGCTTAGACTGATGAGTAGTCATCTGAGTTTATGAGAACATAGTCACAGTCCAGCTTTGGAAATCTGTCTTTGTGCCACCAGTGTTTTTCAAATTCTATGGAAACGTCGTGAGGTACTCGTTATACGCTCCCCAAAATGGAATGCATAAACAATTGCGGTTTGTAACGTTTTCTCAACCGTATTTCACTGGTAGCTCACTGTCAGTGTAGCGTGGCATCATGATCTCAGTTTTATAACAACAAATTAGAGCTATATAAATTCTCCAGCGTGTGACTCTAGTTTTCTATCTATCTGAAGGGTGGGGGGGGAGCTGAATCCATCTTGTGTGTACTCGGATTCTCATGCTCTTCTGCTATTAAAGAAGTCCCCTCTGCACACTGGGCTATCAAGCCACATTTATAAATCCTTGTGCAAGAGAATGAAATTATTCCTGGCTGTTGAATGCGAGGCTGTTAGAGCTTTAATAGTAACTTTCAGTTCAGAATCTCCTTGCCCTTACCTCTGATATCTTTGAACTGTGCACCGTATAGGACATTCAATATTGCCAGTATCAGACCATTTTGCAGTAATTTCCATTTTTTTTAATGAAAACGTATCGGATAAGTAGTTTTTTTTCATTATGTCCGGAACACGTAAACGGATTGAAGAGCTATTGGCTGGTTAAAATAAATTTATTATAATACTTTTTTATATCGTGATTTTTACTTCTGGTCCCTTGAACATTAGGAGGAATTTAGTGGTGAAGTTCACCACCACCTGAAGTCTAGGTGGCCATGTGTCTTGTTAACTGCTGACCAAAAGGGAAGGCAACCACACGCTTGCGAAAGCCTTCCTGTGAGACAGTCTAAATAACCAAGCGTGTTCCAGTGACCGACACGAGGGAAGCAGAGGTATGTAGTCTTGTAGACAGGTATATTGTTTCATTGGAATTTATTATGTTACTGTATTTGAATGTAATATTGTTGAACTCAGATAGTTACAGGGAACGTGCTCAGAGCGTGGCCGTCTGTAAAATAAGGGCCGTGATCTGCACGCCTGCAGCTGCGCAGTCCTGGTGAAGGGGCGGCGGGTCGGGCCGCGTGGTCTGACGTGCCCCAGGGTGCTGTCCTCGGGCACGTTCAGGTGTCCGCAGTCGGCTGAGGACTGGCTTACGCCTGCAGTAAATACGAAGCTGGAGTAGGTTTTCTTTTGGTTTTCTGCGCTCTGGCGTTTTGGAAGACTGCAACCTTTCCTTTAAAGTCCTGCAATGGAAGTTGTACGAGCGGGGGCCGCCGGCGCGCCTCGGCTCGCGGGTTCCTCGGCGCCGCGCGGCTCGGCGCGCCTTTGCCGGCCGGCTCCCGAGGGCGGACGCGGCGCTCTAGGAACGCCGCCGGGCTCCGGGGGTCGGTTCGGCTGGCGAGGAGGCTGCGAAGGAACCGGTGCTTCCGGAAGAGGAACGCTTCGCGTGGTCAGGCTTGGCGGTGTCCTTCGCTGCCGCGGTATCCGAGCTCCTCGGACAGTGAGTTGTCTTCTAAAAGCTAAATATCCCTTCTCTAATTCTCCTGGGGAGCACTTGCCAGTCCTGAAAATCATCCATCTGCCTGCCCAGAGCCTGCTCTGCGAGGTGCACCTTGCACCTTATTTTTTATGCTAATGTCAGTCTTTACTTGGGTGCTTTTTTCTTGAAGGCAGTCCTCCTACCCGTACTGAAATAGGTCTCCAAATGAGCTTGCTAACAGCGTATTTGAGAATCACACACAGCAAGCAAAAGCATTTGAAGAAAAGCTGCTTCCCATATAGCTCAATTAAGAGTCCTAAATAGATCGTGTGCTTTCCCGTACAGTAGCTAACGTTCTCCAAATGGGTTGTCCTTGTGGATTTTCCACCAAGTTGTCTCCTTTCTCTGCTTTTTGTTACTCTTTTCCTATACCCCGGTGAGAATCCGTATTTAAAAGAAATAAGTAAGTGGCTACTCAGAGCGGCGGTGGTGGTTTCTGCACTCGTTTCAGGCTGCGGCCGAGCAGATGGCCTGGCGGGGCGGCGCGGCGCGGCCGTGGGTGCCCGGGCGGCCGCCGCGGGACCGCCGGCCCCGGCCCTGCCCCGCCGTCAGGGCGCGCGTTCGCAGCTGCGAGGGGGTGCTGGGCACTGCCGTTGCCTAGTGCTGTCTCACCGAGCAATTACTGAAAATCTGCAGGGGTGGTCAGGATGCCTTACGTCCAGCGCAGAGGGTGGTCAGGTATGCCTTTCCCTGCCTTTTTGTTTTCTATGGAAAAACGCAGTGTTCACCGTGCTACAGTGCTTGTGCAGATCCTTTCACTTTTCAAAGCACAGACTGGTGTTTACAACTTGGTTCTTTGTCTTCTCTTTGTAGGCATTTCCTATTTAAACACGGATCTGGGTCTTCAGCTATCTTCAGTGCAGCCAGTCAGAACTACCCTTTAACATCCAATACTGTTTACTCTCCACCTCCTAGGCCTCTTCCTAGAAGTACCTTTTCTAGACCTGCCTTCACTTTTAACAAACCTTACAGGTGTTGCAACTGGAAGTGCACTGCTTTGAGTGCGACTGCTATTACAGTTACGCTAGCGTTGTTGCTAGCCTATGTTATCGGTAAGCCTCTGTTTCTTTTCTACGCTGAGTTATTCTTACTTTTCCTGTTCTGTTGTCATGCTTGCTTTTGCACTAATATAAATATCATGTTTTACTAATAATATTTGCCACTGGGTGCTCTGTAAATTCTGGCAAGCGAAATACTAGCTTGGCCAGAGGTTGCACACGACATGGAATTCTCATTAACTTTCTACTCTGTTAACCTCAATGCTGCCTAATGGAGAGAGAAATGTTATTCAAGATGACATGTTTGCACTAGCAGAGGACTCCTACTGATTTAATTGCTGTGATATTTTTCTTAAATTAAAGGTTTTATTTTTGTATTAAGACTTGCAATGTTGTTACTCTTAAATAATTTTTCTTAAAAGATGTTGATAACTCTCTGTTGTATTTTTGCCTGACTGCCTTGCTTTCATTTCTTTGATTTGATCAAAATTTAACATTTCCCTTAGTTCTTGCATCATTAGTTAGACTTGCAGCTAACTTTAAAAATACCTAGCACTTTATAGCATATTTTCTAAGACATATTTTGCTGTGCCTGTATTGAATTTATGTTTCAGAAAAAAACGTTGCATAGACTGAAGTGCACTTACTTAATTTCAAACTCATTTTTGATAAGTAACTAACTCTGCAATTTTGTTATCTCAATAGATTGGTACGATTCATCAAAGTAGTTAGAAACTCCTTCCTTTTATTTGGAAGATAAATACTGAATTGCACTTGGAGTCAGTGTGATTAAACTCATCCACTAGAGAGCAAATCTTTTTGACTTACTATAGGACATTTTGGCTGAACATTAATTTCCACGTTGGTTTTGCAATCTGAAATATAAGTATTACATGATGTTCATTATGCTGACTCTTAGACTGTGACTGTGGCTTCTATAAACACATGGAAGTCTAGCGAATTTTTGCTCGTGTAATTGACTTTCTCACATAGACTCTTACTTTGTTGATGTAGCTGCCAGTCTGCAAATAAGCAGGAGCCAGAGTATCCCCAACAACTTCTGTCCTGAATAGGAATGTCTCTGGGTTTGTCCAAAAGAGTAGTTTGCGCTTGGAAAAGTTTGTGCAGGGATACTGAGATACACCTTCAACCAGGAGAGAAGCCGTTGCTTTTCTGTATTCCCCGAATAAACATCTTCACGATGGATTTGGGTTTCTAAACCAAGTCCCACTGAAAATTCCAGTCATTTTGTTTTCCGCTCTGTTTTTGGTCCCACAGTTAACAAAGGTCTAGTTGCTATCAGTGAGGCGTTCATCAGGAAGAATTTTTTTCCAACACCCTGATCTAATGCAAATGGGAAAGCATATTTGATTTCTGGTGTATGATTATTTGAAAGCACCTGAGGATGTAGTAAGCTACATTAATCGCAGATTTACGTAACAGCTGGTGAGCATATGCCCTCAGTTAGGACTGGCTGTATAATTTTTGCGACCTCATCTGTTTGCTACATATATCCCACCCACACCATCTCAGTTTTTATCTGGATGAAACACTGCCTGCTTCATCCCTGCCTAGATCTCAGTCTGCCACAGGGAAAAATTGTTTAACTTTGCAGAGATACAGTGCTGCACGTCCTCAGCCTGAGAACACCGCAGGAGCTCCATACCACTGTGAATGAAAAAGCCCTGTGTGAATTCCCTACTGGCGTGTCTGTATTTATCTTAACACAGCACCACTAAGCTACATGTGTTTTCTTTCTAACTATTGAGTATTAGTCAGGCAGTACTAGGTAAAATTAATGTACTTTTATATTTTACATTTTATAAGTATTTCTACTGATGTTTTCTCTAGCAAAATATAAATCTCTGAACCAGAAATACCAATATAGAAAAATTTCTAAAGTTCACTTGCTACTTTTCATTTGCCCCGGAAATTTTTAGTTGTGAAAGTTTTCTTGCAAATTCAAATACTGGTTAACTTTTTCCAAGTTGATATTTATGCTGCTTGATTCTGGTTGATTAATAGCATATAAATCGTTGCAAAGTTCATTTGCTCTTAGAGTTTCACACTTGCATATCTTTTCATGCCAAGAATTTAAATGTGCAAATTTCAAATAACAGTAGGTGAATATACAAAATCAGACTGCATGTAACACTCTCCAGTCAAAATACACTCTGGCAAGTATTTTTGCTAACTGTGATCCACGTTGCATCAGGACCCTCAGTTCTTGCTCCAAGAAGGTTTCCTTAAAGTCAAAGGAAGTTGCACGTGAGCGAGGACTATAAACTTGGACCCAAATTGTTAAACAAAGTTTGTGTTACTTTCAGGATCAAACCTCTCTGTGATTAACGACTCAGTGGTTGTTACTGGGAGAATAAGGGAGAGCTTATGAAGGCAGGATTATTTCCATCATATGTTTTATGGCGTAATTCACAGTAGCTTTCAGCAAGCTGAGATTTCAGGCCAGATGAACACAGGTCAAAATTTAACATCTTAGCTTTTTCTTATATATATCTAATAGCTTAAATGTGCTTTATCAAATATCTTTTACTATTGTTAGATGCAAGAGCTACATATTATTGTTAAAAAAAAAAAAAAAAAAAAAAATCTAAGCCTCAGACCAGGATGGGCACAAAGTCTTGGAAATTCAAGACTTGTTCCAGATCAAAAATTTGCAAATGTCTCTGATATTTGTAAGGAATCAACTCAGACCTATGCCATATTGATGTAAACTTTCCTTGAGTTCTTTTTCCTCAGAAGACAAATTACCAAATTTTCCCTCTTTTATTTTTCAGTCTTTCTTTATTATCAATAAGTCTCAGTACAGAAGCATTGATTAAGAACACATATTTCTTCTGCATTTTATAACTTCTGAATTCCTAGTGAGTTAAAAAAAGATAATAGTATGTATTTTTCTCTATGTTCTTATTCTTGCCCTGTAATTCAGCATGTTTATTATTTGGTCTTTCTTGCTGAAATAAGTTTGAGTACTACGAATGATAAGGAAATTACAGAATCCTGTAAATGATTATATAGAAGCTAATCTACTGAAAACCTTTAGCCGCAGTATTTAGTTTAGCGAGTAAAACATGTTTTCATTTTAACAGGAGTAATTTCTATAACTAGGTTGCAAAGTCATAGTAGTTACTAAATTAAGTGCTCATTTCATAAAGAAGGCATTTGGTCTCACTGTAAATGCATTGAATTATTTTTCTATTGTATAAATATATGCCTTTATGCATTTACACTTTCATATATGTTGGCACCAGTAATGCGTTTGTGCCCGTCTGAGGCACAGTTGCTTCAGTCTGTCTACCAAGAAGGCAGTAAGACAAATAGAGAGAAGTAGCACCCACGAGAGAAGGCGATGTTAGTGCGTGTGGTGGGTGCTTCGGAAGGTGCTGCAGCAGCCTCGCCGGCCGGCCTCGAGCAGCTGAGCAGGCGTGCGGGCGGCGGGCGCAGCGTGGCACTGCGGCAGAGGGGAACTGCCAGCAGAGCGAAAGCCTGACCGGGGCGCGCGAGGCAGCCGTGCTGGGGACAGCAGCGCGAGGTGGGCGAAGCCTGCCTCCCAGCACGCGCTCCGACTGGGCGGGGTGTAAGCTGTGTCCGTGTTTAAAAGGTTTAGGCAAATGTGCAAATGGATGCTCAAATTGGGAAAAAAACAATCTGACTGTACTTGAGGGAAAATCACAGAAATACAGTTACGATCAAAGCTGTTATTTTTGATTTTAAGGGAGAAAGAGATAGATTTCCGGCTTTGTGCTGGTGCATATTTTTCTCTGTGGCATGAGGTGTGTCTAATGGCCATAACATAGATTCCTAATTATCACATGAAAGAAACGACTGTATCTGTTTGATTCATTGCAGTCAATAGCTGTGTCTCTGTGCTCATCTATTAGTCTGTGCTGCTGTAAATGGCATGAAATAGCTTACCGTTCTAGAGCGGTATCGCTAAATGCTCTCCTTTATTCTCATTGTAATAAAAACCTTAGAATTCATCGCAATTAAAAAAAAAGAAATAAAACTGAAAATTTAAGAGTAGTAGTGTAAGGCAAATATAAGAGTTAAAATAAGAAGTAAATATATTTATTGTAGTTCTTCACTACCACACTCTTTTTCTTTAAGTGCAATGCAGTATTTGATGATGTGACTGTTCATCTAGTCAGTTATTTTTAGCTCATTATTCAGTAGGATTTTTCTACCATGATATCTTACCCTTTTATCAGTATCTGATTTGGACTTGCAAATCACTGGTTTTATTCTGATCGAAGATGCTGAACTCCTACTCCTCATTGATTTCAAGAGGAGATGCAAATGTTCAGTGCCTCTGAAAATTGGATCCCATGTTCTTAGATTTAACCATCTCTGACTACAAAATGGCTATTTTATATACAAATGAATTCTCAAGGATGAATGCAGTTATCCCTGTATTTCGCAATATTATCACTATTTATGAGCAGGCAGTGGAGATGGGTGTTAGGTCTAAGATTATGCTCATATGGAGGGTGAGGAAATTAAAACCTCTCTGCTGTTTGCCATTGGTTCTCTCATTTCTCTTACTCCATGAAAGGCAGAGGAGTGATGGTTTCAGCACAGAAAGGCTAATCCAGATTTTGAGGATGTGTATCTCAGTCCATAGATTTGTAACATTGATTTTATGGCTTCCTGCGATATAAAGCAGTGGAAAAAAATAGAAATTTTTGAGAACTAGAGCTTACACAGAGAAGGCTGAAGGGGTAAATTTACTGATTTTACATTGAACAGTAGTGTGGTATAGTACACACTTCTAAATGCGTCAGGTCTAGGTGTGCAGCCCTGTCGCGTTGGGGAACTCGTCAGTGGGATTGCTCTCACTGAGGAGCATACGTCGGGCTTTCCCAGCTGGAAATCAGGACATCTCTTCACTCTGAGCTGAGGTCTCGCTGGCAAATCTAGTGTTGTCACAAACCTTCAACTACGCTGAGGAGAAAGCTTGACAACACTGTACTATTGTCTGAGATTAGGCTGTATTTGTTCCTAACTTTGACAGCTTAGTAATGAAAAGTGAAACCAGGCTAATTATTATATGTAGGAGGATTGCAGGGGAGGGGGGATATTTTTATTCTCAAGTATAAAAAGTGTGTACAAAGAGGAGACTTCTTGAGATAGAGAACGCTTGAAAGTTGGGATGGATATAAAGCTGTAGGGTCCAGAATAACATATCACTTCAATACAGATCCAAAAAGAAAAAAAAAAAAAAAGAAAAAGAAAAAGTAGGATACTTTAGGCTGAATCCAGTATTCACAGTCTCAAATTTCGTTTAGTAGAATGGCATTAGCGTTTTATCTGCAAAACAAGCCTAAAAAAGAAAGGTATCCCATCTGTAGGTTGGGATTCAGCAACAGAATTTGATTCCTATTAGCTCTGTTAGATCTTTTCATATTAATTCACCTTTACTCTGCCCTAATGGAACTGAAGAACTGATGCACAATGTGGCTTTATGCCACAGTCAAATTCAGATTTATAAGCAGAACCTGCTAGCATTTACAGCAAGTAACTTTTCTGGCACTTGGTCAGAGCAGATGCAGAAAAAACAGTCAGCTGCAGATCTGCTTTCTACTACAGCTCTTCTAAAGTCTAGGCTTTGTGGGGGATGATCTAGTCAGATTTTCTAAAATAACTAAAAACAGCACAGAAAGCTAAACAAAAGCATATAGTGCAGATCAACAATTTGGAGAGAATTCACATTTCTAGGATTTTTGTCTTCAGAAGTTCCTCTTGGGGGACAATAAGTACTTATTGCACAGGTCTTTTTTGACATCTCCTCACTACTGAGAGTCTGCTTTGCACTTAAGCCAAGCCTCTTATTCATACACTGCCAAGCATGTAGCACAGGAGTTGACAAGCTGTACTTACACAGAAGGTAGATAAGAATAAATTAAATTAGATCATTGGCTTCATAGCAGATGGTGGGTTAATCCAGTTTGCGAAGTCAGTTCTGAAAAAAATGCTTGTATGTTTGTGAGTATTTACTTGTGTGCTGCAAAACTGCAGGAACTGAATTACCTTTTCTGAAAGTGTCAGTTTGGTCTATTTAAATGTTGAACAGAGTAAGCAATCAGGTCATTTACTTCGCAGGTAAAGGCCCAAGCTCTGGTTCTGAACAGATCCCAGCTGGTTTTGATTGAAGTAGTAATGTGAAGTAACTAAACATTGGCCTCTGGGTAGAGAAAATTCCTCAGACAGCATAAAACCATATTAGCTTTTCATGTTGTTTTTCCATGAAGGAAAATTATGGGTAGGGTAGAAGACAAGGCTTTTAATTCATCTTCTGTAAGAGATCTGTTTTATACCTAATAATTATTTTTTCCTAAGAGGCATAATAAATTAGCCAAGAGAAGCTCCACGGTACCACAAATAGCATATTCCATATTCAAGATAACTAATTAAGTGTTACCTTGAATGACTCCATCCTGCAGCCTGTCCAGAGAAGAAACTTAGTTTCACCATAGTCACACAGCACCCCCCCCCCCCATTTTCTTTAATGCCACCAAATGTAGTAGTGGGACTAAAATCCTTGTCTGTCTTGTGAAAACTGTACATCCACTGTTCTGTTACAGTTTTATCTGAAACTATTTGAAGGGCTATCTCGAAATGTATTAATGAGTGCAGATAATATCTCTAGACGTTTTGTAAAGAGGGTCAAATTTTGCCTTTAGAGATATTTACCTGCCTCTAAATCAGCTTAGTCGGAGCAACGTAGGACTCTGCTTATAGCAGAATACAACTCATAACTAAAATAGAGCACAGAAATAATATAGTGGTGGAGGGGTGAATATACTGAAGGTTCAAGCAAGCCAAGAAAGAATATCTTTTCAGATGAGTTTTGCAGTAGGAAGGAAGAGTTAAGAAACAGAGGAATCAAGATGGATATTCAAGAGTACCAGGTAAAGTAACACAGTTGCTAATAGCACTGTAAATATTGGAATTCAGCTTTTATATGAGAGGTTTGGTTAGGCACAGATGAGGGGATATGGGTTGATTCCCCTGGTGACTTGCTGCAGCCTTCCCCAACTTCAAGCAGGAATTTTGCAGCTGTGAAGCTCATTGATGCTGTTTAGTCTGCCCTTACCCAACAGTTTATGGTTTTGTTTGAAACTGGAGAATTCACCAATGATCTTATGGCACCCTTCCAGTAGCTAACATATTGTAAGTGGTATAAATTACAGGATACCTGATTGCAGTATTTCTCTGGAATGTCAAATCGGCAGAGCCTAAGTAGATTTTCCCTTTTTCTGTAAATGCAATGTAGTCATCAAACCCTGAGTGCTGTGTTTGTGTCCCATCAGAAGTGCCTAATTGTGTATCTTCAGTCATAACGGTGGGGTTCAGTGCTGTTGAGGAGTCAACAACCAGCCTCATAGGCAAGGGCCAGACCTCTCCTTATAAGCATCAGTCTGGAAGACTGAACTTCAAGGAAAAGGCAGGTGCCTTCTTCAGAAACCAAAACCCTCTCTGCTTTACCCAACACAATTGAATCTTACAAATGTACTTATATAGTGGTAAAAAACCTTGTGGCCTTGTATTCAATTCCACTTCAGTAGCTATGTCATTCTTTTAACTGAGTGTTGGGTTCCTTGTGTACAGGGGGAAGAGCAAAAGCCAGAAATCTGCTGGAAAATTAAAAGGGAGATTGGCTTGAAAGAGAAGATCTGATATTTTTAGTAAAAGTCAGTGCATGCATACTTACTTGTCTTTACTATCTCCTGAAGAAAGTTGAGAGAGATATTGAAAATTTTGAGTTAATCTCTCTTGGTAAAGTATCTGAATACTTAAAATACGCTGCTTGTACAATATAGGAAGCAGACTTCGTCAAAATTCTGTCTACCTTAGGTAAAAGAAAAGTATCGCTGAAAACAAAAAAAGGCAAGCTAAGGCTCTGTGTCTACTAAATATGCATGTATTATTCCACGTAGTTATCTTCTGGAAAAGGCATCCCTAAGAATTAATGGCTTTTGGTGCTGTATGTAGTCTGATTATTATTAGAGTAATACCTGGACCTGAAGGTAATTTGTCAAGAGCTGCAGTTTGCCTACATACCAACTTGATAGGTAATGTAATGAAAGTCAGGTTTATTTTATTACTGCAAAATGACCAGGTTTCTGCAGTAATAGAACTTATATTTTCATAGCAATTGTGCTTTGTTATTTGAGTACTTGGTCTCTGTGTTGTTTAATGGGAAGCTGATCTGCCAGTAGCACACGCAGTCTCCCACAGACTAGAAGTCAGGAGTCCAAGGCTGGCAGAGACAAGCATCTCTGTAAGGCAGTTGGTGTTTTTCAGGGAGGAAACAGACTGTCAAACATACATACAAACAGTTTTGCTAGCTTGCCAAGCTTTGGCGTGAACTATAAAAACAACAGCACTTCCTCAGCCTGAAGGGAAACTAGTTGAATTGGCGCGAATGGATGACAAAATGCATAATGTATGTAATCTGGAAACGACATAGAGTAAGGAAAAATATGCATTACACGTTCAGTCCTTTCTTTTGTGATGTGCTGTCTATAGCACATGCAAATACTGTCTTAAAATAGGTACAGTAACAACCATGAAAATACTGTAAGAAAGTATAGATT
The DNA here is from genome assembly GCF_028389875.1 of Rhea pennata. Lineage (NCBI taxonomy): Eukaryota > Metazoa > Chordata > Aves > Rheiformes > Rheidae > Rhea > Rhea pennata. The sequence continues at coordinate 17,812,307 of NC_084673.1, read as the reverse complement.
GTTTTCTGATTGCATGACCACTAAAAACAATTTTTATATGCAATTATGCTTTGCATCTGCTGTTAGTTTCATATATTAATTTATACTAATGCAAATAATTATATTAAATATGCATTCATTAATTATCAATCCCATTACACTTTGTTCCTGTTTGTTGTTATTGACTTTTTAAATCATCATAACGCCCAGAAGCTCAAGCCAGGAGCAAGAGCTGCATCCTCTAGAGATGTGAAGGCATGCTGATTTCTGTTGTACCTTTTCTACGTAGCAGTAATCTGCCTTGCATTAATAAGCTCAAGGATCAGAGCGTAGTGTGTGATCTGACTGCAAGCCCCCTTTTCAAAGCATTATCATGATCCCTTGGCAGTTTCCAGTCAATGGAATATGGAGCAATCGAGACAAATCTCTGGCTTGAGAGGTCTCTTCTGACATTGAAGCAATCTTCTATCATCTCTTCTGGCAAGTGGGAGTTTACACTTCAGTGATGTCTCCTGAGCGCAGGTCTGATCCTGAAGCCGTGGTCTGAGAATTCAGTAAACTTGCCTCTCTTCCCCTGAAGCCAATACGAAAATCTAAATGCGCCTCAAAGTCTATATAGAGTCACGTTACTAATTCAGTAGAAATGCTGTCATTTGCCTCTGCCTGACTTGGCTCCTATCTCTACTGCTGGATGATCCAGGAGGGTACACGTTCCTGGATTCCCAGGAGGGAATTCCAGATCTGGAATTAACGCTTGTGGATTGACAGCTTCACGTTCCTGTGGTGGGTTTAGCAGGAACCCATTGGAGGCATAGGTTTCTGCTTCACAAGTTAGCTGTTAAGCATGCAAGGGAGACATGCGAGTAAACATTCAGAAAAGAGATGCAGACTGCAATGTGTAGGTTTCCTGTTCATATCGTGATTTTTTCTTAAAGTATATTAGAGAAAGCAATGCACTTTCTAAATGCAAGGCGTCATTCTAGATCACCCTTATTTTTCCTGAGTGTCCTTGAGGTTCCTATACTATTCAGGAGAAGTAGCTGTATTGCCCATATTTTTAGGCGTAGGAGCAGGCAACTCAATGCAAATTGCATGTGGCTAAAGAGACTGTTACTCAGTTTTTGCTCTTTATGTGATGTTTTCATCACCTCTATGGGGGGGTATCCTCAATCCGTATTTTAGTGGGTCATCAGTCCTCCCTGCTGAGTTACTTCAATGCTGAGGCAACCTCTTCCTTGAATAATTTGTCCTCCTCAGTAAGACCTAGATAATTGGCTAGAGAGACTGCAGTACAATTATATTATGCTTGAAATAAGATCTTTTGGTGCTGTCTTTCTTCTGTCGTCCTTCAATGCCTCAGATCAAAAGCAACTGAAAAGAAAATATAAAAAGTGAATGACTACGTAGCCAGAATGGAGTAGGTAGCTAGATAAAGATAAGTTTTATAACTTCAGAAAAGGATTAATAATTTTAATAGCTTTCCCAATGCGTAAATAACAACTGTTTTTCTGTTCTTGTTTGTTACAAGCTAATTGCATATATTTTAGGTATAGACCCAAAATTTCATCTGCAATGTAGTTCTAGAGTAAATCTATCCAAGTCAGTGGTTTTACTCATGTTTAGACTAACCCAAATGAAAAGATTTGGGAATGCTGTCGGCACAATTTCACTTAGAACTGGCTTGGAAAGGGTTAGAAATTTTACCTGATGGCAATGCTTTAATCAAACAAACTCTGAGCTCTTTGGCAGTTGAAAATTGATGGACAACATCGATGTAGCATTTGAGTCTGTCATGGAATATTTAATTCATGTAACTGTTATTCTATTATAGCAAGTATTTTCATTAATTGCTGTAGAAATTCATCATCCTGACCTGTCTGGGCTCCAAAAGAAAGTGTAGAAGCTAATTAAACATTGAGTTTTAACGTAAAACAGTAAATTGCTCATTAGAATCCATGGAATTCTGATTTATTCCTGGAAGAACTAAATAATATTTCACTTTACAGAAATTGGGTCATAGCATTCTTTTTTAGCTTGACTGATGGTGCTGTAACTTAGAAATCAATTAATTGGTCTTAATTTTTTTGCAGCAGTACACTTGTTTGGTTTAACCTGGCAACTTCAGCCTGTTGAAGGGCAGCTATATGAAAATGGAGTTAGCAAAGGAAACAGAGGAACAGAATCCGTGGATACTACTTACTCACCGATTGGAGGAAAAGTTGCTGATAAAACAGAAAAAAAAGGTATGTGTGACTGGGAGGGAAAAAAAGACAGTTTAGGAACATTTAAATATTACTACAATTCTAGTTCTATATTTGCTGCAGATTTTGAATAAAGTTGTATCCTCTCTGGTGTGATTTTAAAATGGATGTCAAAGGTCCTATCTTCATTATGTTTCCTTTAGGAGAACTCTTACTGAAATTACCAGAGTGAACCAGGCCTTTAGGAAAGTTATGTTCAGTTCCAAAACAATTGCCCTTCTTTTGTGAGAGAAGGGCGATTAGAGAGTTTGGGGGTTTCTTTTTTAAGGCAGGATAGGGGAGCATCTCCATCTGCCAAGTCCCCCATTTATGGAAAGGGCTCGATGCTGTGCCTGTCTCTCATAGACCAAAGCCAGTCTTAGGGAGAGTGAAAAACTTTGTACTGACAGGCCAGAACATGCAGAAGGTTAGAAATCCTCGTGCTTTTAAAGGCATCCAGTCCTTTAAGGCTGAAGCTAAAATACAGCATCCCCGTGAAATCCTGATTCACTCAGTCATAGTAAATGAGCTTGCAGGAAGCTGCTGAGATTTCCCGTAATAACTGAACCGGTGCAAAGGCTCCCTGCCGTCCCGGGACAGCGGGGCTGTCATCCCACTTTCTCGCTGTGCATCCTCACAGCTTCCCCACACCCCTGCAGGCATCATCTGAAGTGCAAGTGACTCGCCTTGGTTTGCTCTGCAGGCAGAAAATGGCTTTAAGGGGAGGTGGATAGTCTTCTGCCACGTTAGTGAGCTGAACCGGCCCTTCTGAAGGGGCAGACAAGTGCCAGGACTGGCTCAGGACTGCGCAACCAGGAGTGTCAAGCAGAGAGCAGGACGACTCAGAGGTGCACACAGCTTCTTCCTGTCAAGTCTTTCCATTTAATATTGCTAGATCACCTACCACTGTCTTAGTTACAAGCTCTGACACATGTTTCCCATTGACCACAGCGTGATGACTGACCACGATGATGTTTTCTGGCTGTAGGAAGCAGATAGCCCTCCCTTTTTTTCTTATGATACTTAGAAACTGAGAAAAAGTGGATAAATCAAATAGATCAGAGAAAAGTGAATAGGAGTATAATACAAGCACCAGTTGTTTGAAGGAAGGTAAAATTGTCCTGAGAGCTCTGCAGCAATATGAGCTCTCCAGTTTTCAACTCACAGCAGAGCAGCTGTCTGGTTTTGTGTAGGCCAGGTAAGACCTGACTCCTGGTGAGACAAGGTGGAGCATTGTTGTTCCAGTCCCTCCAGAAGGAAGTTTACATCACACAACAGTAGTCTTACAAATCAATGTGGCACGACTGCTAAGAGATCGTGTTAGATAAATGGGCAATGATACTGTTATTTTCCATTATTTCTTCTATTAGAATGGACTGATGGTGAATTACATTAGATGTTTTATACACTTTGATATTGTTGTCCACTATGGGAAATACACTATGTTGTACACTATAGGAAATATGCAACCTGTCTCAAATAGTTCTTCTTAACTACATTAAATATTTTTTTCAGTAGATTTCAGATTTAAGAAAGGTTGTTCCAAAGCATTTAGCTTCCGAAGGAGGAGACACAGGAAAAACATCAAAACACAGTCTTAGAAGTTAGACGTGCTTGAAAAGAGAAGGTGTGGGTCAGTAGTGACTCGATGTGGTAGACAGAAGACAAGCGAATCCCCTTGCCCCAAGCAGTCTGAATGTCATGTGAAGCCACGGGATTCACCAAAAGCAGTGAAGCACGGACATGTTGCTGAGAGCTTATCAAGCAGTGGCAGAGGCTAGTCTTGAATGCACTTAGACTGTTTTCCCTCCTTGTCTCTTTCCACCTTTAGGGGTAACCTGTAATACAGGGCATGCTCACTGGGAATGAGCACTTGGGAAAGCATAAGAAAAAAGTGTGTCAGTATATGGGCTCTGGCTATTTTCTGCTTTTTTTTTCATTATTATTATTATTATTATTATTCCCTTCCCCTTCCTTTTTCTTTTTTTTTAGTGGATACCAGTGATTTTATTCCCAGTGCTGGCACCAAATCCTCTGTCTAGATGGGGTGGGAAGGAGGGTTTGGAAACATGCATCTCCTTCCCCTTTAGCAGTGTGCCACAGAAAGAATTGATTCTTTGCGTCTAAATTTGAAGCCCCTAGTGTGATTTCGCAGGAATAAATAAGTACTGCTAGATACTGTGACCTCCCAGTTTGCCAACTCTATGTAGCTGCATAGGGTGCTTTGCCAGACTTTGAAAGCATGTATTTTAACTAATCTTTTAATGAAAATCTAGTTGACAAACCATCAAGTCAGATTTCTTTAAGAAATCATTTTATAACACATTGACCCGTGGCTATGAGTTAACATTTTAATACGTAGCAACGTGATTAAAAACTCAGACGTCCTATTGATGCCGGTATTTACCCGGGGAGTACAAGGAGATTGATTGTTTCAGGATCAGTAATAATCAGCATATGGGAGCTTTCTTGTGAAGGTAATTGGCACCATGCTGCTCAGAGTTTGACTTTCTTGAAGCCAAAAGAAACCCGTGATTAGGAATCTATCTTAGACTTCTAGACTTAGAAAGAAAGTGTACTTGGAAAGAATAGGAAAGATGTAATACCAGTTGGTGAGACTGGGAGCTGTATCAGGAATGGAATGCAGATAATTAAATGATACTTCTTCATAGGAATAATGCTGTTACAAGAAAGACACTTTGAAAGCAAGTGCAGGGTTTGCATTGTATCGTTGTCTGAAATGCTTATTTCACAATGTCTTTCAAGACAGAGCAAGAAAACATAAGAGGACAGTCTGTGAATAGTGTATCTTCAGATAGCTTGTTTATGCGGCCAAATATCTGTGTAGTTCAGTTAAATGTGGCAACAGAGCTGAATTATTTTTCTGTAAAGAAGAAACAATGGCTCAGTGAATATGAAAACATGTACTTCAGACATGGCTCTTAAAATAGCCATTTCATGCTATATGGTTATCTGAACAAATAACACGTAAAAGGAAGGGATGCTGCAACTACATAGCCTCAGTGGGCAAAATATGTTTTTTTTTTTCATGTATACTACTGTTGTCAGTAGCAACATGCACCTCTTTCATATATAATGAGATAAACTAAATCTAAATGCCTGTGATTTTTTTTTTTAAAGAGTACATGAAATTATGACCAGAACAAAGGCATTTTCAGCCAAATGTGGAAAAACTTCTGAGATGTTGTTTTGAGCTAGCAAAGCTAACACATTCATCAGGCAAAATTTGATAGCATCAATTAGTTAAAATAGTCTTTCTCCAAGGATGTCTGTGCCCTAACTGAAGACACAATGCCTTTTTTATTTTTCCAACAAAGCAGCAGACCTTTTCATTTTGATGAACTGAAGAGCAGTTACTGTATTTTTAAAGGACCTTGAACACAGACCAATAATGCCATTAACTTCAAAAATGATACTGTATCCTTGACTTTCTTCTTAGTGCTCTACCATCTTGTAATTGAATCTCATTAATTACTGTATGTCAATATCACCAAAAAGTTCCTTAGTGTTTTATTTAACCCGAGGTAATTGTTTACAAAGAATCACTAAGATTTAATATCTCTGGAGTACTAGAAATAGGGGAAACATTTTTAAATGTACATCAGCCAAGTAGGATCAAGTATGTGGGGCAGGAGGAGATGCCAGGTGATAGGTGTGGTTTTTTTTAGAGTTCTAGAAAATAAGTTTTGTGCTCTAAGAATAGATGTTTTTGTGTTGCAAGGTGTTAAAAGTCACTTTTAGCTTTTGCTGTAGCTTTGTTTATGGCAACACAAAGCAGCCATAAAGCTGGCAGATCCAGAACCCTGTGAATTGCACCTACCCTGTAAATTAAGTCTCTATTCATTAAGAATGCTAAGTACCTCCTATACCAGTTAAAGCCTACGTAAGAGCTCACTGAGGATCTTGATGCTATTAATACGTTTAGGAAAACGCTGACCAAAGCTTTGCTACTCCAGTTTTCATTTCCAATAGAAATTTACAATATTTTAGGTAGATTATGTTGTATTATATATTTATATGCATTATTGTAAAAAGTGAGGTTCGAGTCATTTTTGATTGCTCCTCTTTATCCTTCATCCTGATGTTGGAATGAAATGAAGCATAAATGGCTAGGGCTGCTGATTACAGTTTTCTGCTTTTGGGTCCTTCATGGATGTAGCACCTTATCTTGCTTTTTTTTTCTAGTCAAGAACATGAGTTCTGCAACTCTTACGATGGAGTTACCTCAGATGTTAGCAGGACCGAGTCCATGAGTTGCAGCTTCTCAGGATGCTGATCACTGGCAGGCATTAAAATACAGAAAGATGGGGATGCAAGCCAGCAAAGCAAGCCAGCTCCAGTTTAGTTTGGCATTGACTTCTTTACACATTCCATTTCCCTTTCTATTTCAGCTCTCTCATACCCTTGTGTAAAGTTACATACTGTAGATGTCTGCAAATTTATTGTTAGGCATTATGAAGTTATGCCAGTTTTTGCTATAGATTTAATGCCTGTCCCTATCTTTATGCCCTTGTATATCCTTTTATGCAGAAAGACCAAGCAAAAACAGATGTTCTTTATTTTCTCTAGGACTAGAATATCACTGCCATAATAAAATCATTAGGAACAGTGGTTAAGAGAAATCCAGGCTTGGGCATGCTCTCTGACCTACCAGATTTTTTGCGTTTTCTGCCTTCACCACCAAACATTTGTGTAGCTTATGCAATAGCCCTTCGGCAATAGACTGCATGACATGCCCAAGGAAGCTACCCCATGCTCGCTCTTTGCATTCGCAGTTGCATGGGTTGTGTTTGCACAGGTTGACAGTCAAATAAAAAGACCATGGTTATTTCAATGGCACTGGGACCTTGCTGTAATCAGGAGCGTGTTCCAAGATGTCCAGGGAAAAATGCTCTGAAGTGTTTACGGTTGTAAATAGTGCAGTCAACTTTGTTTATATTTTTCAATTGATTCAATTAAAAAATACAATGGATTCAGTGAAACATCCTCAGTTTAGGGGTTGGTTTCAATATAGTCCAATATATCTAGGGGTCTAATCTATTATTTTCACCCACTATAAATATGACAATTGTTTTCTTTGTTTCTGGAAAATTAGTGTTTCAGAAGGGACGGGCCATAGACACAGGAGAAGTTGAGATTGGAGCACAAGTTATGCAGACCATCCCACCCGGTTTATTCTGGCGCTTTCAGATTACTATACATCACCCCATGTACCTAAAATTTAACATTTCACTGGCGAAGGATTCTCTGCTGGGAATTTATGGCAGAAGAAACATTCCACCTACTCATACTCAGGTAATTAGTAATAAAGTAATTCTATCATGCTTTACATTTTCAAACAGCAAAGTGGATGCTAATGTTCACAATTCACTTTCAAAGCATGGAGGATGAAAGGCAGGAACTGGATGTAACCACAGCAAGCATACTGTTCATCCCTTTCTTTTACTGAGGTCTGGCTATACCCTCCAACTGTATAGGGTTTGCTACACCCTCAAACTGGAAGAAAACCCTCTTTCAGACAGTGGAAAGGTCGGCAGTTCTGGCCACCCCATAGGAGTGTGGGGGAGACTGGATGGGTGCAACTGTGTGCAACCAGCACCTGCTTGGGGGGCAGTGGGCTGGTATGCCAGATCATTTGAAAATGTTTTATTATGATATTTATTAATATTTATTATTTATTATTAAATGTCTTTTTAGTATTTCATCTCCATCAAAACAAACAGATAATATAGTTAGTATAAAGATCTAATAGGAAAAAAAAGCTATTTCTAATTCTGATTTCTAATAAGAAGGTAGCTTTGGAGTGTTTACTACTGGGGATTTTGCAGGAGAAAGTAAAACAATAAGCTAAGCAATAAGAATGTGCAGTATTGCTGAATATGGTCGTGCTGAATCATTTTTTAGACTTAACGTATTTGACATTAAACTATCATTTGTGTGGATAATTAAGGGATTTATCAATTTTGTTACAGCAGGATCACATGGTATGTAATAAATTTACAGAAATATGTGAAATCCTAGAAAGATCGTTTGGAAGAGACCTCTGGAGGTAATCAAGTCCGAACTCAGAAATGATTCACTAGAGCTTTCATCTTATCTTAGTTATCATTTGGTTTAACTGAAGCTGTGTGTTGAGCTGAAGCTGAGCTTTTCTAAAAATTATGCTGGAGAATGCCTAGAAAAAAATAGAGAAATATAGCCATCTCTTAAACAGGGAATCATAGAAAGTTGTACATCTTCTCAGGTACTTTGAAGTTAATTGGTCATAAAGCTGTCAGTATCCACTCCATTAACTATTATTTTTTTTCGGTGTCACAAAGTAGATGCTTATTTGCATTAATAAAATTGACCATAACGAAACGGAGCGTATGCTGGTGTTGATATGTGAAATATAAGTGACAAAACATTTAAAAGTTTTGTATAGAACAGTAACCTATTTGATCTATATTTGGTGTTTGAGATTAATCACAGCATGACCTAGGCACTGCAGCTTGGGAGTTTTGGAATTGTTCCCATTAAAGAGATGTAGTCTCTGAAGTAAGTCTGCTGGATTTAATGGAGCAGGTCTGAATTTACCCAGCTGTAGTAGAGAGCAAGTTTTGATGCCAGATTTCTGACCTGCTATAGGTCTTTTTTTTTTTACATGGAATGAAGGACTGAAACTAAATGGACCAGGTTATGCAACTTCTGTTCACATTGGTGAATACTTATTCAATCAGGCAGTTCCTCTGAAGATTTCAGTGGTTTAGTCCTGTTTGGCTGAGACAGTGCAGAATAGATTTTATAATAATTTGCCAGGTGGTTAATTTTTGCTCATTATTATTTCAGTTTGATTTTGTAAAACTGATGGATGGAAAACAGTTAATTAAACAAGAACCAAGAAACTCAGAGGAGCCTCAGCAAGCTCCCAGGAATCTGATCTTAACTTCACTGCAAGAGACAGGTTTCATTGAATATATGGATCAAGGAGCTTGGCACATGGCATTCTACAATGATGGAAAGAAAGTGGAGCAAGTATTTGTACTAACTACAGCGATCGGTAAGGACAATTACGATAAAATTGTTGCTCTGATTTTTATGTTGAGAAAAGGCATTTGAAAAGGTATCATTGACCTTGATTCCAGTATCTCTTAAATATGTTCTTAAGTAAGTTTTATTTCAGTTTAGTGTATTTGACCTCCATGGAGAAGTTTCATGCTTATGCCAATATTAGATAAATAGCAACATTTCTGTATTAAGGAGAGGTAGTATCAAAAACTGAGACATTTTCATGTGTTTTAAGATTGTTATATGCTAACTTAAATATCTGAGTAATTTCTGGTGGTATCTTGCTCAAAGTAAAAGAGAATATATGTCTTCTCTATTTAGATAGCACTCGTAAATCCTAGAAAAATTATCCAGACTTCAGGTTCTTATTTCTATTATTTTAATCATTTAGAAAATCTAGAAGGTAGCTTTTGTGGGCTTAGTTATGGCTGTTGTTGTTTGATGGCGAGTTGCTGTTATTTTCTATGATTATTTCACTACACCATTTGGTTTGGAACACAAAAGGCAAATATAGGAGACACTGTCCCAGGGACATCTTAAATCACTATTGCCTTATTGCCTTTTTAATAAGTTGAGACCGACAAATATTTGCAACTTCAGTTGTTGTGAGCGAGTACTGCTCGCATATAGGGTTGTTTGGAATTTAATGTCCAGTAAGGTGTTGTAGTATTATGACTGTGTTGGTTTGCTGTAAGATTTTAACTACTTTGCCCTTTAGTTAACCTGTTCAACCATATGTTTAGCAAGATGTCTTTACTAGTAATGGACATGCCATCTGCTCTTCAGAACAATTAAATGCTGTTTTTACTAGATGGTAAATACCTTGTAGAAAATGACAGTATCATTCAAATACTAGGATTATGAAGGGCTTGCACACAATAATTAAGAAACAGAATTGTAATGATTATTTTATCTGAGAAAGTTCTTATTTGCAATGTTTAGAAAAAAGCATCTTTCACTAGCGGGAGAGGCGCCGTTACTCAATCCTGTATGAGCAAATAACACTCGAGGAGTCTGTGAAGCATCTTCACAGTTGCTCTATGAACAGTGTGAAACCTGGCCAAACCCAGGCCAGATCAGAATACAAACACCTTCCTCCCTGTGTATTTCTACTGTAACACAGACGTGTTTATGCCAGCATTTCTAAACAGTATTCCGTCACTGAGCAGAATACCCTCTCCGAAGGAATGCTGCGTGTTAGGTCTTGTCCCATCTGGGGAGAACGGCGGCATTGCGTCCCTCCTCCTGCCCCTGGCCGGCAGGGTCTTGGGGCGGGCGCCTGCGTGGGGCACCGTGCAGGCCACCCTCCTCCCCATCTTCGTGCCTGGAAACGTCTGGGAGGAGGTAAATGCGGAGAGAAGGAGAGTTCATGCTGTGCAAGAAGCTGCTGCTGATGCACTGGAAGATAGTGAAAACTACTGTGTTTTTGTAGTCTGTGTATTTTCTTCTCATGCCTCCCTTTGTACGATGGGTTTTTTCCCCTAGTGCGATCACATTCACCAAAAAAAGACCTAATTGTCTTCTGATTCTTAAACCATCCTCCTTACCGTAGATTTTTGGGGAGTGTCTAGAGCTAGATTCATGTTTTCGCTCTCCCCTGACAAGGGAGTCCACTGGGAACGCAGATGCAGACACGGCGTCCCTGCCGCGTGTCTCTGTGCCAGCGTGAAGCAGCCGTGCCCTCCTCCGCAGCGCCCCTGAGGAGGTGTTTTGAATTGTTGGTTTCACTTATGTACACAATGGATTTTGCTAAGATTTCTGCTAAAGCTCTGGTCAGACTTTCCCCTGGGTTGGAGGTGCTAAAAGGCATGCAGGATATGGGCCACCTCAAGAAGTTTCATTGGCCAAATGAAGGGCAGCCCAAACTGGACCTTGCATCCTGAGGAATTCACTTTCCAAACTGCAAATTCCTCAGGTCAGGGTAGGGATAACTCACCGCGTGCTTTTAGAAACCTGAGAAGTCAGGCAGGTAGATAGATATCTGTACCATAAGAAAAGAATTGATAATGAACAACGATACATAAAAACTAATACTGATCAGAATACCTGTGAAAAAACTTACTTCTGAAAAAAAGCTATTTTTTCTTTGAGACAAATATCCATGTATTGGTTGTGAATCTCTGGTGAACTGCTATGTAGCAAATGCACCTTCATTGGTATAAACTGATCATCTGAAAGGAAACAAACGCTTCAAAAAACAGTAGGATTTTTCAAGAGGAACTTATTCCTATCTGTCCAAGTGCCCATAAATAAGATCAAAATAAGTGTATTTCATTTATTCATGTTAGTTGTAAGATGTGCATATAGCTCATCTTCTGACAACCTCAGTTTGAGTTTAAAAGTGTGTCAGATTTGACCAGCTTGAATATTCCAATGGTATGGCCTTTCCTGAGAAGTGTCTCCTCTCAAAACATCTGCTATGGATGGATACCCTTCAAAAGGATCTGGGTTTTCTTCTGTTTCCCCAAGAGCTGTTACTCTGCAGGGAAGGGTTGTGTTCCCCATCTTTCTGCAGCCAAAGGTACTTGCCCAGGTATCCCTGTGCTTGTGCCTGCATAACTAACAGTCTTTTGGCTGCTAGGTTCCCGCTGTTTTGTGACCATCTCCCATCTTCTGCCACGCTGCCCCTAGATGTGTAAGGCTAAGAGCTTCCCTAGCCAAAACCATGTGATGGAACATGAGCACATGTAAGAGCAGAATTGAGGGTTTTTTTTCTTGACATCTAGTTCTTAGTCTTTTATCGCATTGAGCTTCGTCACTTTACCTAAGACAGGTTTTCTTTTTCATCTAATTGTGTAGAAGTGGAAGTCTTTCCCTTCTTCATGGAGCTCCACTCACGTGATTCAAAAGAACACCTTGGTTCAAATGAACACCTTAGAAGACAATTTATTCTATAAAGAAACCTTATTCTATAAGGTTTCGTACAAATTACTTCAACAATAAAAGAGAGTGTTTAAGGTAGACATTTCTCAGCAAATACTTTGGTTCTTGTAGTGCTTTTAATGGTGGTAAATTTTACATGAACACTTACTTTAAAAGCTTTCTTGTGTAATATAAATGATGCACTTTTTATCTTCAACCTGTCAAGGCAAAATCTAATATTTGTAAGTTGCTTGGACAGGAATTTGTTTTATGCTCCTTGTGAATGGAAATGGGCCTTTTACTGCTTCTGCACCTACTTGTATATTGAGATGTTTGGTGAAGATGCGATTCATTTCAGAAGTCAACTGATTTCTGTTTTTCTTTGTGCCCAACTCTTGGATAAATAGAAGTCCTGGATGACTGCTCTACTAATTGCAATGGGAACGGCGAATGTATCTCGGGGCACTGCCACTGTTTCCCAGGGTTCCTTGGTCCCGATTGTGCAAAAGGTAATCTCATATTAACTGGTCTACAGTGCGTGACAGGGATCATGATTATTGTGTGTGACTGCTGTGCTTGCAAAGATTCAAAGTGATTAAGGGAGATTAAATTCCTTTTTCCAGCCAGATGGCAGACAGAGTACAAGCACAGGCATCGCAAGCCTCTTTATGCTGTGTTCTTGCTAAGATGTCTCAACCACTTCTCCCTCAGTGACTTTCAGAGTTGAGATTTCTCCAGCCCTCCTTACACCCACTCTTAAAAAAACATTTTTAACAAGTGTGTTAGCTTAGCGTAGTGTTTACTGTTATTTAGAAGTGACAAATCAGCTGTTTCATTTGGAAGAAACTGGTAGGATGTGGCCTTAACTTGAATAGGGGGTAGAAGAGAAACCTTTTAGAAACTATTTTCCAGTGTTTTAGGCAAAACCTTATTAAAAAGTACTATAAGTGATCTTATTTCTGTTTCATATATTTCTGTGAGTATTATCTGACATACTCAGAATATTATGTCTGCAGATTCTCATGTTTTTCCTGTTGTTTCCTCGAATTCATGATTGATTTTATATTTTAAAAGATTGGTTGGCTCAGAAATCGGTACTGCATTGTAAAACTAAGCTTCCAGATCACTGGTTTATGCTCAGATCAGTAACTGCTCAAACTTCAATAAAGTTAAGTCTGCTTAGAAGGAAGAAGAAGAAGAGAAGGTGGGTATTTTGCTCCAGTTCCCCAGAACAAATACTAATATTACAGAAAATCATAAGCAGGCATCACTGTGCAAATCTCAACAGAGGCTAATCAAGGGCAGAGATCAGGGATCCATTTTTATCTTCTAAGATGTCCTATTTCAGGTCAGAATTAAGGTTATACTAGCGAGGCAGAATGAGGAGACTTGTATTACTCTTGCCCTTCGTATTTCAAACATTTCACCCTGTCACAGCCCAGAGTCAAAGTCGGGGGTGGAATGGAAAAAAAAAGAATTACAGAATGATAAATGCAGTTTCTGTTAAAATATGTAAGTATTTACATACATTACAGAGGTCGGTTTTGGTTTCTTCAGATTCATGCCCAGTGCTATGCAGTGGAAATGGAGAATATGAGAAGGGTCACTGCGTATGTCGAAATGGATGGAAAGGACCAGAATGTGATGTTCCAGAAGAACAGTGCATTGATCCAACCTGCTTTGGCCATGGCACTTGTATCATGGGAGTCTGCATCTGTGTCCCTGGCTACAAAGGAGAGATTTGTGAGGAAGGTTTGTGAAGTTTCACTCTTTTTAATTAGCATTTTTGGTTTTATCTTTAATCTCCCAACCTGTTTTAAGGTAGTTAAGAATTCCCATAGATGCAAGAAACTTACTGTGAAGTGGTACTGTTTTTCTCAAAAGCACCTTTACTGTGTCATGGAAAGTAGTGTTGATAGAAGGCATCTAGGCCTCAGTGGCAACTGTGGGAGCTGATCACATAACTTCCAAGATTCACATTTTTATTCTAAAAGATTAAAGGTATTTAACATTGTCTAATTAGAAAATCTAATCACTGTAGCACAGGTAGACCTCTGAAATGCTCAGTTTTTCTTTTGGTCCGGAAGGACTGTAGTTTGCAGGTGATTTCACTTGCCTCCTGCCATTGAATGCTGACAGCCAGCTCTGGTGGAAGTCTTTGCCTTTCAGCAAGTGATGGATTCTCAGTCCTTCAGGAGTTTCCTGCAAAATGGCCCTGCAAGCCAAGGATTCCTACTTTTTGTGAAAGTTGTGAGATCATTCTGACTTGTTTGTCTGTACTTCTCAGACTCCTCACACTTCTTTCGAGAAGAGTGGCTAATGCCACAGAGCCTCTTTGCAACCAGTAGCCTAGTACTGTAGCGTGCAGCACCAGAGCCTTGGCAGACTTTTTTTTTTCTTTTTTTTCCTTTACCCAAGGCTAAGGGTAGGACAACTGGAAGATCATTTAAATGAAATGTAATGTGGTGGTTTTTCAAAGTAATCTGCAAGTCATAATCAGCTACTCTCTCTACATTCTGTTCGTCTTAGATTTTTTCTGTGAAGAATGTACTGACTCTATAAAGTCAAGATAGCAGCAAACAGTTTCAGTTTACCAGAGTGTATTGTGTAATTCTGTTGTTGTATGTCATTTTTACTGTGAGCCTATATTCAGGGTACTAAAATGGCATCTTTTAAAGCTTAGCTAATAAAAAGTGGGAAATTACAAGAACAAGTAATTGTACTTTAGCTGGTTATAGTACCGATGTGTGTCTGCCCTCATCTGTAGGAAGAAGCAGCTGTCATTTGCCTGTTAGCATTTCTGAGATAGCTCATCAGCCACAGCTTACTTCCCCTGTGCATAGCCATGAAAAGCAGAGCTGTTCTTCATGCTTGCCCTGATTTGATGTTTTTTTCGGTAGATTCCTTACTCTAAAGCCTCCTGTTGTATAGATTTTAGGTGCGTCTTTTGAGTAACACACAAAAGTTCTTACGTGGCCTGAATTCTCTAATGAGAAAAATGCCGAAGATCGAGATACGTTGGATGGATTTTACATATCCGATATGGTTTTAAAAAGGAGGATCAAGAGAGTGTTTCTGGTCTACCCAGTCATTGGTATTTTCAAAAATGGACAAAATCAAGAAAACTGAGATGGAAAAAAAGCAAGCAGTGCACACATTTACACACAGAGGCCATGATACTGAACAAGCCTGTAGCTAATGAAAGGTTGTCTGAAATTTTATTAGGTTGCTTTGCTTGTTGGCATAATGTGATCCTGTAAAATGCTTGAGAAAGTAATTGAGATGAATGTGCTCAGACAGCCATTGAAACTAAGATCATGAAAAAGTTGGGATTTTAAAGAGAAGAAAAACACTGAATAAAAGAGGGGAATTATGTAGAAATAAGATGATGAAACAGACCTATGCAACCTATACTTTATACAGCAAATTTTAATGTGACAGTATGTGCATGACATGACTGTTAACTGTCTACTCTATTGCACAGCATGTGGAAGTAATTCTATCAATAATTCAAATTACGTTATTGTATGTAAACCTGAGGATCATTAACTGTTGAATTTCGCATTATAGCAGTATTGTTAATGTTGCAGACATAGCAACAGGTGTAATATGCAGAGAATGCCAATAGCTATATGTATTCATTGCTATGGACATCCTTTCAATTTGTTCTGTCAGTTTATCAGTACTGTCTTAAGTGATACTTTTTAAACTGTTCGTGGAATCACTCCATTAATTTTAAAAGATCAGCAAATCAAAGAACTATATTTCAGGATTAGAGAACGTTGCCAAGTACTTTCATACTGCGTGCTCAGCAAGATGTACTTTGTCCAGAAACACTGATTTCTCTTTTTAAGAAATCCATTGCACTGTGCACAAGCCTGGAAGGCTGAAAAAAGATACAAAACAACTCCTGAAATAAGGTCTTGCATTGGTTGCATAGCATGTTCAAAAGATAAAATGTCACTTCCTTATTCTCTAGTCAAAAAGTTCGATAAAGTGGAGACCGTTAATCTATAAGTCTGAAGTATTTAGTCTTCTGTTACTGAAACAGAGAACGGTCTCAATTTAATTACTAAAGAAGTACTCGTGCTAATACTTGAAATATACATAGAAAAACCTTCAAGATGCCTTTTTAGGATCAGCTTGAAGCATCAAGCATGATCTGTCAGGGATAGGCTTTTGGCTAATTTTTTTGTGTGTTTGGACACACCACAAATTCCTCTTCAGCTAAGCAGTCTTGCTGGGGCCTCCAGAGAGGGCGGACTGTGTGTTCTGCTTGCGGTTTGTCTTGTTAAGGAATTGCTGGGTCTTTATGAAAGAATATGCTGATTAGACAGGACTAACCAACTGATTTAGATTCTTCTGCAGAGCTCCTGAATTCTTCACTAGGAATAGTTTAATCCAAATTGAGAACAAATCTTGCTCTTTGTCTGTTTGCAAATTGTTCATCAGTATGTTACGTCTTCTTTGACTCTGTTCATTACCTGCAATTGCCCAGCGCATCCTTTTTATGAGTGTATAAGATTTTTGTGGTTAGCATTCGGTCAGAGATTCACTGTTCAAGGTTAGCAGATGACTGTTTTGGGGGGGTCAAATTCTCTGCTATAAAAGTAGCTTTCCATGGGAATTTTAAGGAATAAATCTTTTCACAAATGTCAGTAAAACGGAGCGCAATGACTCAGGTGGAAAATACAGTGCCCAATTGTATAAATAATTGCTAATTGCTTCAGTTCTTTTCCAGCTTCTGCTACTGAAACAGTGACTTGGCTAATTTGGATCACTGAATCTATCCAAGGAATCTGCATTTTAAAAATAAAAAAATACAAATGACAAGTAGAATCATGAGATCTCTAACAACCTACGTACTTGCTTGTTTTCCTGTTTTTAGTTTACAGTTTTGCACAGCTGTTAGCATAGACTGTTTTTCCTTGTATATTTGTTAGCATTGTTTCAGTTTGAGTATTTGCATAGAAATCGCTTTTTTTTTAACCTAATTAATTTGAATCCCTGATGTTGTATTTCACTAGAAAAACTTACACTAAAGGTGCAAAGTTTAAGCTATAAATTGTATGTTCCCTGCTTTCTAGAGGACTGCCTGGATCCTATGTGTTCTGGCCACGGTGTGTGCGTTCAAGGGGAATGCCACTGCTCCGCGGGCTGGGGCGGCGTGAACTGCGAGACGTCTCTCCCCGTGTGCCAGGAGCAGTGCTCGGGTCACGGGACGTTTCTCCTGGAAACGGGACTCTGCAGCTGTGAGCCACAGTGGACGGGTTCAGATTGTTCAACAGGTACGGCAAGATTTTACTTTCTCAACAAAAACTATTAAAAAACTTTTGTTTAAAACACAAGGTGAGGTGAACAAGAGGTGCTGGGGCATTGAAGTCTGATTTCTTGTGGGATATGCAGCTTGGGAGCATCTGGCTTTCTCATGGCAAGGGTGAAATGGCTTTTTCCTTGTGACAAGAACGCTGACTGTCTGATGGCGTAACAGCGAGGTCGGTAGTCCTGCAGGAGTGCAGGTACCTCCTGGCTTTAGCTGGAGTTAAGCAGGATTCTCTGATGCCGTCCAGCACTTGCTAGGATCATACCTCCACTGAGACCACAACTCAGAGAGAATCCGGAGATATATGAAAATAGGGTCTAAACCCAATGATTCATGAGCCTCTCTCAAAAAAACATTAAACAAGAAACAGTTGCCTGTTCTCTGATGCTGGGATAAAGATTGTTTTTTCTGAGAGGACTATCAAGGTTTAATACCACTGAATCTGTTTAAGAGTTCAGCTGGATTTTCTGTGTTTTGTACATGTAGATTTAGTATTCTTGAAATGAATATGCTCCGGGCATTTTACTCCTGTAATGGAGCATGTCATTACCAAAGTAGGTACTACTATTTTTTTTTAACCTAAAACTCACAGAATCTCAGTTGATGAGTGACACATCCCGGTACAGAATAGAATCAAGTGACAGACTTGCTGAATGCCGTCATTGGTCCCTTTTGGTTTTTTTCCTTTTTTCCCCCAGAAACAGTTGTTCAGAGGAACACTTAAAACAGTATAAACTTCCACTCAGATCTTTAAAGCATTTGATTTGGGACTTAAAAAATGCCCCCATCCATGACAGCTTTTTATTACTGACTTGGTAACAATTTTGCATGTTTTTTACAAAAACCCTGATTTCCACACTCTGAAATTAATAATACACGTAACTTCAGTCTGAGACTGTTGGAGGCGATACTTTGCCAAGAATTGTCTTTCTGCTGGCTTTTCACAGAATCCCGGTTGCTTGCATGTTCATCGTATGTTTTGTTATGTGTTGAAAATGTTTCCTGAAGAATAGTAACATATAGCACTTTCATTAATGAAGCGAATAATTAGGTAAGGTTCTAGTTATGTAGTAAAATTGTTTCCCACAAAATATACAAGATAATTCTGTTTTAATAGGAAGTTGCTGTAGCTCAAAAGGAATTGTTAATCTCTAATGGGTCTGTTGTGTCAGCTGTGTAGGGCAATTGGATATTAAGTAAAAGGACATGGAGATAATAAGTGATTGCAGTAAAGAGGCTGCTGTCTTGTCTGCTAGGATCTTCATTTTCATGTTTGGCTCAGTTTCAGGGTTATTTTAATAAATTCTTAGAAGGAAGTTAGTTTTTTCCTTACTTCCATCAACCACTAGGGAAAATGCCTCTCTCCATCCCTACTGCCTTCAGGGTTATATGATGCTTTTATGACCACCAACAGGCACCTCTATAGCTAGATGCTTCAGATTTCTCCTTTTAAATTTCTCTCTCTTCATAGCTATTAAACTTGATTCAGAATTGTCATGACAGTACAATGAGAATTAGACTGAAGTCTAAGAGATGTTCATTTGCTGCTGGATACTGTCTTCTAAGGTGCAATGGTTGCTGTGCATACTTGATCTTAGTGAGGAAGGAAAACATCAGAAGGCTAAGTCAACAGGGTCAGAGTAAAAGCTTTCATATGCGAATAGGAAAAAAAATCATGAAGTTCTGTACAATGAATAGGATGAAAAGGTATAAAGGACAGACCACTCATGTGGAATCAAGAAGAAAGAAAAATTTTGCAAGAGATCTGTGAGAAGTCTGTCAGCCTGCCTCAAACCATGCACTTCCCCAGTGTCTCAGTACCTCAAGCCAGAGAAGCAAGAGCATCTCTCTCAGTATTGGGAAGGTTTGCCTTTCTATATTCTTGTCAAGCATATGGGCTTCTGTCTTGACACTTTCTGCATTCCTCAGCAAATGCCAAGCCTTTTCAAAATAGAAAGGGGAAATATTTTTTAAGTTTCATGTTTTCCTAAATAGGAGATTAGTGTTTCTTGCTGTATCGTAAAAAGCTGCAATAGCAAAGGAATTCCAGTACTTCTGACTATGTCATCCCATGTAAATTATGGCTCACCTGTAAAGGGCTGAACCTTCTGCACCATACCTTCCCCAGCCTGCCGTCTCTAGCTCTTCATACAGTAAGCTCCATTTTAAATGCCACAGACTGTGGAAAGAAAGAAAACAGTATAGACATGGAAGAACAGAGATGTAGGGTGAGGGTGTGACTCATACATATCCTGAAGGATTGGCAGTGTTTGGAGCCACAGCCTGAGAGCTAATGGAGTCATTCATAGATTTTTGAGCTGGAGAAGACCATGTTCACGTAGTTCGACTTTCTGTGGAATATGTACCCAAAAAATGATCCTTCAGTTTGTACTTGAAGCTCATAGCTTCTGTTTAGTTTATAGAAATTCAGCCTTCACCAAAAGACTGAAAATGAACAGTAATCTACTATTTTCCAAGGTAAATTGTTTCAATATCTGACCCTCACTGCTAAAAAGTGCACCTTCTAATCCCAGTTTGAATAGGTGAAAAGTCTAACTGTTGTGCTTCTTTCTGCTAGATGAGATTGTCAAATTCTTCTCCTAAATGTTCCTACTCTCTTCACCTCTTATCCATCTCTTCAGTAAACTAAAACTAATATAATGATCTCCTTAAGGGGTTCTTCCCGTTGATTCATTTTCCCAGAAACATTTTTAGTTGCACTGAGTGGAAAAATCATCTGATTCTATGTCCAGCTCGAAGCTTTCTAAACATTTTCCAAATCAAGGATGTATATTTAAAAAGATAAAGCAGTACAGCTGAGGATGGAGAAGTGTGAGAGTGACAGAGCCCTGGACCAGGTTGCCCAGAGAGGTTGTGAAGTCTCCTTCTCTGGAGATAGTCAAAACCCGCCTGGATGTAAACATGCTTTAGGTGATCCTGCTTGAGCAGGGGGGTTGGACTAGATGATCTCCAGAGGCCCCTTCCAACCCTACCAATTCTATGATTCTGTGAAGTATATGTTACTGTTACAATGAATGATATGCAGGAATCCTGCAACAGCCAAATATATCTTCACTTTAAAATAGTGTGAATGTGGAGTATTTCAGAGTTTTTCTGATTTAAGGAAGTTTTCATATATGCAATGGAGAGTGATGCTAATTCTGGTAATTTTCCTCAAAATGAGAGAAGCTTTTTGAGAGCTGCTAGTATACCTATAGTACAAAAAGAAGCAACCAAGCCAAAAAGACTCTCATCTGTAGGCACGCATTAAAAAAAAAAAAAAAAAAAAAAAGAGAGAGAGAGAAAAGAAAAGTTTTCAAAACTGTGATTTCTTTTTTGTCCTTAATGATTATAAAAATCAGTATAAAAGGAGCCTATATTTTAAATCAGTTTGTTTCTTATAGTGATACACATTTCTTTTGCCTGCGCAAAGGCGCACACACATACACAGATCTCTCTCTCTTTTAATTTCTCCTTTCCTCTTCCCCTCCATAAAAATTTAATGCCAAAAAAAGCAGAACATTTTATGTATTCCGTATTTTCAGGCAGTTCTTTTGGAAATATGACTGCCCACGTAAGGCTTGCTTTTGCTTTTGTAAAATGACATCAAGCGAAAACTAAAATTCTTAGCTTAACCATTTGGAGGTCAAGGAAAGACAAAGGAAGATGCCTATGCCTGATTCATCTTTCCCATGTTTCTTATGAAACAGTTTTCTTTTTTTTTTCACTTAAAAAAAATGCCATTTTGCTAAAGATGTATGACCTGATCATTCAAGCAGTTACTTGCTCCTGTATATATTTGATGTTCTGCACAGTTGCTGCACTAAAGATATTTATAGGACTATATCAGATCAGATTTAAGTTACTTGTTGAGAGTATTTGGATATAACAAACTCTGAACTGTGACATGATTGAATTAATTGGGTGGTACGAAGTGACTAGGTTAGAAAAGGAGAAACGTGTGGACAGTATGATGGGGGAGTAAATGCCCAGAAGTACCAAGTAATGGAGTAGGTGGAATTTATTTCTAGCTGTCCCTCATATGGGGCATTGTTTCTAAAAGAATTGTGAGAATGAAGAGGCCGTAGCTGTGCTCCATCCAAATATTGCACGTTCCTACTGAGAGGCCTCCATATAAGGATATGAATCTGCCATAATCTCTTGGATCGGCAGCTAGATGCCTCAGATTGTCCACTGAATTTGTACAGTGCTTTTTCTGTAGAGCTCTTCTGTTTTCTTTAGGCCTCATATATGTTCTTAAAGAATTAATTTATTCAGTAGAGTAGAATAATTCTATAGACAACATCTGTACTACAAAGGCCAATGTATCTAGGGCAGCTCCCTAGTCTAAGAGTAGAGCTCAGAATTACTGAATAGAAGTATCCAAAAATAACTCATACCCGATGCTAGAGTTATTCCTTCTGCTATGACTGTTGAGAAAAGAGCTGTGGCACTGGACCAAGCCCCTATAACTAGGCCGGAATCTGACTTGCTGCTCTAGATAAACTGTCCTTCATGGGACTGTCAGCTTGAGTATCTTTTACTTATGAGGATTAGCTGGCAGTTAGTCACCTTTCTAGCACTGCAATATAGGAGCATACTCTTAGCAGCTTGGAGCTGGGGAGAGCAGATGTCTGCTGCCAAGACCGCTGTCCTCCTCTCCTGATGAAGCAGCTGTGCCAACTTCTGAGATGCTTCAAGATCTTATTGTTATCATCGGAGGCCTGAAGCTAGGATCCTTCTGCAGCATAGCACAGACCAGCTTGCTATCTTTCCACCCTTTTGGTTCATAGAGTATTTCCAAGACCAAAAGAAACAGAGCAACAGCACTGTTGCAGTTCACACTGTCCATAACATTGACCACAACAACCACATACACCGTAAAGCAAATAGTTCTTCTTCAGACATCACCATGGTTTATCTGATGCTCATAAAAAAACATATGATTTTCTAATTCGTGGAAAATCAAATGCTTCCCTGATACAAAGCACTGAAAATTAAAAACCCATCATACTACTCAGTGTATAAAGGTGAGTTTTCTGTGTTTGAATTCATTCCTTACTATGTAGTTTATCACATTGTTCGTTTGGTTTGGTTTTTCTGGTTTGTTCATCCTTTGGCAACTTGTGTAAAAATCTCCAAAGAAGTTAGAGATGTAGATCCTGCCCCCTTTATGGCCATTATTGATTTAGTCATCTGGCTGTGGATATGCCTGAGAGAGACGCACAAGAGGTTGGGTTCTATTTCTCATTTGGTCTTTCCTCTCTCCTAAAAGCTATATAGAGAATAGAAATGTCATACTCTGTTCCAAGTGAGACTGATTATAAAATATTTTTTGTGAAAAATGCTTGTACTGGAAAAGGTCATCCATGACTATTTAAGAGTCTCAGCAGCTTTATACCATCCTGAATCCAGGTATGATTGTATGTGAAAATCCATTATTCTTCTGACCAGCAACATATGGTTCAGTTGACCTGTGCAGCATCAGGGTGATATACTGCATACATGGCAAAATAAAATAGCAGAATGGAAGACTGATGGTAGACTGTTTTAGTGTCACCAGGATATCAATACAGTCAACATGCTGCTTATTGTCTCTGCATCTTTGTTGCTTTATTTATAGACTGTCATCCAAAATCCCTTGATGTTAATGAATCATTTCCCTTTGAGGTCTATAGGCAGAATGTTTCAGAAAGACAAACACAAACTTGCAAGTACTGACTGCTCATTCTTAGGTAGAAGGCAGCTCTGGCTAACTGAATTGATCTACGTGCTATTGTCACATCATATGGTCATCAATTTACTCCACCTCTGTGAAGAGATGACTTAGTGCTTTTATTAAACCCACAAAGCAGGAGTGACTTTTCCAAGATCGTGCTATCTCCACAGATAAAACCAGAACCACAAGACCTGTCTTAGTCAGTCAGGGTAGTAAAAAGCTAAACTTTATGACTAAAACATCAGAAAGCTAAAACAAAACAGGATAAGCAGCAGTGGCACACAGGAAACTCCCACTGAACATAAGAAAACACTTTTTTCCTGAAAGGGTGATTGAACACTGGAACTCAGGTTGCCTGGAGAGGTTGCTGAGTCTCCATCCTTGTAGACAGTCAAAGCCTCTCTGGGACACTGTCCTGGGCAATCTGCTCTGGCTGACCCTGCTTCAGCAGGGTTGGAGTAAGGCTATTTGTGGAGTCTCCTGCCAACCTCAGTCATTCTGAGATTCTGTGAAAGCGCAACACGAACAAACTGAAGAGGAAACCTCAGCCCCCTTTCTTAGACTGATGTCTGTAATGTGGAGCCTTGAGATTAAGGGAGTAAACATCAAGCAAAAGTGGATGACGGTTGTTCAGTGGGGCAGATCCTCAGCTAGCATAATTGAATGTAGCTACAGTGATTCCACCAAAGCAATGCCAGCTGAGAACCCAGCTCTGAGTCATTAACTAATTGCTGCGTGGTGCCCAAAATGTTACAGACTGAAAAGTAATGAAATCTGTGACAGAGCTGATACCTCTGACATCCTGTTCTGTATTCATTTCTCTAGATTCTATTCAATTCAGCCAAAGTAGGCCAATTTCTGTCCTCCTTACTTCAGGACATTTGTCATAATTCCACTGAATCCATTTATACCACTGAAGCAACCTAATTATGATTGGTAAAAGAGTAGTGGCAGTTCTTCGTCATGAAAACATTCATCCTAAAGTGATTGTATGTAGATGGTGTATATTTAGCATATCTATTTTTGGTTAAACTCTCTCTAGCAAGATCGGTGGTAATTTTACAAAGGGTAAAATGGATCAGCAGCCTCTTCTCTCTCGGTATCTTGCAGAGCATAAAACCTCTCTAAACTGAAG
This sequence comes from Rhea pennata, assembly GCF_028389875.1. Lineage (NCBI taxonomy): Eukaryota > Metazoa > Chordata > Aves > Rheiformes > Rheidae > Rhea > Rhea pennata. The sequence continues at coordinate 17,787,981 of NC_084673.1, read as the reverse complement.
TGCTTTGAAAAATGCAAAATTTTGTAATTGTTGTAAATTGATATGTGCAGAGTGGAGTAATTTAAAAATCATTAGAAGTATGCATTTCTTAAAGTAAAGTACTTCAAAAAGAAATGAAGGCATAATACAGTATATTAATATAGTTCAAGACATCTCAAATTGATTTCAAAATTAAACATCAAAAACTGCAACTTGAAAAAAATAATTAGGTAAAACCATTTCATTGCAATCAGAAAACTCTTCAGATTTAGGAAATTGCAGATTATTGATGTCAATCATTCTGATTTGCCAAGGACAAGGGTATTCAGTACAAACAACTCCAATAGTGAAAATAGCCTTGAAATTTCTTCAATCTGTGATGTATTCTGTCGTGCGTTTTCTATAGACTGTTCTGTTCTATGCTGACACTTTTACTGTACTTCCTATTTTAGACAAGTCTAAAGAACTTTATCTAGTGTAGCCATCCCTCATTGTTCTGTTCTGCAGAAATGATGGACTTACAAATTAAAGAAACAGGACAGTTAGATGAGATTAAGTGAGGAGCTTTGACTATTACTGCTGTGCTAATTAAAAGGATGATTGAAGTTTCCCCTGCTGTACATTGTTTGACATTGTAGAAAGACTCTTCCTACTGCTATATATTTCACTGAAAAGAAAAAACTATGTGACTAGTTTGATTTGTATCTCCTGTAGAGTTGCAAGAGTTTGCAAAAAGATATCTGGTGAGCAAGATTTCTATTAAAAACTCAGTAGTTAAAGATTGGAATGCTGAATACGTGTTGCTGGAGAATTTAAAATATGAGAAATTTAAAGCAGTGAAGAAGCACTCCAATAAAAATTAATTCTCCTGTATGCTGAAATCAGTCCAGAAGGAACCAGAAAGACCTCATGTAGTCATGTATTGATTTAAGAAATAGGGTAAGTCAAGGGTATGAGAGATACAATGAGGAAACTTGGGATGTTTTGCAACAGATTGCTGCTTGTTTTGCAGATACACCAAAAATAATGGGCATTCCCTTACCTTTTCAACCTGAAAATTAAGATTCTGAATCTGTTGCTGTCTGCGTCTCATTTGGCAATTGGAAATAGCCATCGTTCAAGTATAAACATAATGTACTTAAGTCATCTTTTGTAGATCCTGGTCTAATCCACAAAAAGGTATTGCTTAGTCCACTGAGTGGAATCCGCAAAGCCGAGTTAGGATGTTCCTATACCAGGAGCTCTTCCCCTATCCGAGGGCAAGATACAGAAATTGCTGTGGTGACAGCAGCACATTCCCGGCTCTCCTTCCTTCTTGGGGCTGCTAGAAACTTTCCTCTGTGCGTGCATGACATCATGTCTGTATAGGGAGCCCAGTGTTCCCAGCAAACACACTTCAGTGTGTTTTCTGCTAGACCTAATCCAACAGATGTGGTTTGAGAGTGATGCTGGTTAAGATTCGTAGGCCAGAGCCACGTAAGGTTGCCAATTGTGAATCCAGAGAGCTTAATGCCAGCTTGTACAGCAGGACAGCTGGGCAATTATCTAGTAACAAAACCTGGCAAATAAGTGCGAGTTTGGTAGCAATTCAGGTGCCTATGTAATTTAAACAATTTAGGTAAGCTGAGCAAAGGTTTAAGGATCTAAATCTTGGCTTTAGATAATTAAAGTTGTAATTAGGCACCTACATCCCTTTGAGCATCTCATCCTTACTAGCTACGTGGTAGTAGATCTAGAAAGTTGTTAAGGACCATAGTAAAACCAACGACAGGATTTTGTATGGGAAGGACAAATACCCCGTCCAAGAAAATATCAGGAGTGGAGTTCTGAATAGGAGAGGCCTGTACTCCACAGCAGCCAAGTGGGGAAAAGCTTCTGCTGGTGGTGTAGGTGCCGTAACAGAGTGGAAATGAAGAGCCTCAGAGGATACGAGAGCAGTAACAGGATGCAGAGCCTTCACCTTTTAATTTGACAAGTCAGTTTTGGTAACGAAATTCCGGCAAGCTCCTGGCCGGTGGGGAGGCAGCTGTGCCACCGGCCTCTAAAGGAGGGCTGCTAATATCAGGAGGAAACTTTTCAACCTTCAAAGCTGGAGAAGCACGGTGCTGGAACAAATGTACAAAAAAGCAAAACAACTAGAGTTTTTGTCCTTCTGTGAATTTCAGAACACCCATCTGCGAAATGTGTTGCTTAAGTCCCCTAAAAGCAGATATTTAAAACATTTTTTATTGTTGTAGTAAGAGTTTTACAAAAATAGCTACCACTTCAATATGCAGCAGAGGCTCTCTGTTAAATTTAACTTACCTCTGAAAATAGGAAATTGCTATCAGTAAAAGTTTAAATCATGGAAGCCTTCTTCTGCTTGGAAACTTTCATTTCTCCTGCAAATTGCCTTGTTGAGCTTTTCGACTGTGTAGATAATTGCAAGTGTAATAGATGTAGACATTTAAAGAGTCACTGGTCTTTGCCCTCTTTAAGCAAGGACTTTTGCTTAAATGTTTAGGCTCAGGTGACACCTTTTAAATAGAATTATAGTAATTATGCAAAAACATTTCGGTGGTGATAGAGCAAAAACTCCACAGGCGTTGTAGCTGCAGTGTACGTTCATGCGTGTTGCTCTTTAGGAAGCCATGCCCATTTTATGAGCAGCTTGTTAAAACGGCATCTGTGACCTTGTGATCCAGAATCATGTTCTGAGGGACTGCGGAAGGCTGATCGTTCACACGCTGCGTTTTCAGCTGCTCCGGTCGTCACCCGTGCAGCGCGGTGCGGGTGCAGCCGGAGGGGACGGCCGCTGCGTGCCCCTCTCAGCTGCGCTGAGTGCAAAGCAGCAGCGTAAGAGGCGGACTGGTTGGTGAGCGGTCTGTGACCGGGCAGCACGTCCAGGCGATACCGGACCTAACTCAGCAGAGTGTTTGCAGGGGGAGGAAGAGCCGTGCCGAGTTAGCAGGAGACGTGTGCGGGGCAGATGGAGGAGGTGCGGCAAAGTACGAGGACGCTCGCTCCTTTCTTCAACTCTGCCGAGCGCTGCTGCCGTTGCGCCAGGGACCCTGAGGGTGTGGGGACAGCAGGGCGCTCTCAAACCCGGGGCCATGCGCTTTCCTCGCCGGAGGAGGAAGCCCACTAGCCAGGTGCTGCCTCTCTGAGCAGCTACAAGGCAGAAGAGCAGCTGCCAGATGCGCGTTGCTGTTTCTGTTCGTGTTGCTGACACAGGGGAAGCTACGGTTTGCTTGCTGGTAGCTGCTTCATCCCTCTCTGTACGCAAAGTCACAAGTGCAGCAACGGGGACAGTTAAACGTGTCAGTGTTTCCTGGCTGTTGGTGTCAGCAGTGCTCCTAGTCGGTCGCTGAGCGCTGTGACGGCTGCTGCTCGCCGGTGCTGGGCGGCCTTTGCTCGCAGTGAGAGCTCAGGTCACCTACCTCGGCCAAGATTGCCCAAGAAACGGGTTGCTGGGGCTAAAAAGAGGGGTAGCAAGGCCAGCTTCAGCTGATTTTTACTGTTGACTGGGGACCTGAGATGCTGCTCAGCGTCTGGTAGTGACCTTTTATTTCTGATATTAGTCTTAACTGTGATATTCTGTTTGTTTGTTGGGAATGCAGAATCCCTAAGGTTTACTTTGGTTGATCTACCATTTACGTCTGTCACTGGTGTGTGGGTCTCCATTGAAAAAACAGCTAAAAAATAGGTGTGTTTTCTTTTGGTTAATGTCATATATCAAAAGGGATGACTTTCCAAAACTGCCGGTCCTGCAGCGCTGAGCTAGAACCTGCAAGTCAGTCTCCTTCCTTTCTCTGCAGCAACCTTGCATCAGATTTGGTTGGCAGTGGCTGCTCTGTGGGTTTTGGGCTGCCATTGCTTTTACATAAGTGAATCTGAATAGATATCCCTGATAATGTATGAGAAGTAGGACCAGTGACTGCTTTTTCAGCATTTTGAACCCTTCAGAAATATGATAAGTAAAATATATCTTGGTTACTGAAGTCAGCAGTTATGTCTAACGTGCAGCACATACGATCTGGACGAGTTAAGCATTTAACGGAGCCATTTGGGGCACTAGATCCACACTCAAGGGTCAACCTGTAAGCTGGTGAATTGAAGTTGGTGCCTACTCTTTTCAAGTAGTGCTTAAATAAACCGTTGCTTCTTTACTAAATATGACTAATCAAATTTACTAAACAATTGTGAGATCTTAAGCTCAGAGTAGAGCCCTATTCAGTGTTAATAATAAGACTTCTGTGTGTATCATGAAAGACTTGGTGCTTATAGAAAAGACGCATCGTGATCCATTTGGGCAAACTTAAAAACCTTGGCTGAAAATAGCTGTTCCTTTATTTTCTTTTGATAATGTATTAGCTCAGGCTGTACCTGTGAGACAGTTTTACTAAGTGTGCCTGCTGAGCAGTCACTTTGCCTATTTCCTTTTTCCTGCAGAACAATTTGGTTGCTCTCCATGTTCCTCATCATTATTATACACTACCCCATGCCCTTCACTGATTATCGCGGTCCGTCACTTGCCCAACGGGTTTCCTTTTTCTCTGTTTTTCCTATACCCCTGGCTTTTCAACCCGAGGACCTGTGCTTTGCATTTTCCCTCTGTGAGCGAGCACAAAGCCTCGGCTTTCATAGCTTTCATCTTGTTCGTTTTTGGCTCATGGAAGGTTGTTCTGGACTGCTTTCTTGCTGGTCTCCCCTACACAAGACAGACATTGTAAGACATGTCCTTCTGTGGTTGTCTGTATATTGTGAGGGATTTTATGAAGCTTATTAGTCAGAGTATGAATCTACAGTGACTGCTGTAATTTCAGTGCTTTACAATACGTACAACTGAAATCAAATAGTGGAGACAAATTATAAAATGGGACAAAATTTGACAAAGAAACTTGACGTTTACTTGGGAAACACTGTATTAAAAGAAAAGGTTATCCTGGTCAGGGTTCTGTGTGGTTCTCGTCACCCTCGGGTCAGTCTAATCTTCCTTACTATTAGGTTATTATTTTGCTCATTTATTTTAAACGTTTCCCACAAAAGCGTTATCTGACCTGCCAACCTGTATCATGTCCACGAGAGACAGGTTCTGCAGCTAAAATCCCATGTGTGTCGAGCACAGCATAATTGTATTCTGCTTTACACCAACACTGGCTGGGTAAACACAGATACACCCAATGGCAAATGAGTAATCCTTTTCAGTGATATCAATTTTCAGAGCTTTGGCTCCTTGAAATGAAATATCTGTTAGTATGTTTACCATTACCAGTCCAGACTCATAAGATTGTATTGATTGAATTTTTGCACTGCAAAAATACCATTCTGAAGCACAGTGAAATCAATAAACGGTGAGGTTTTATATATACAAAATGGATTTGGATCAGGAAGAAAATATTCATCTGATTTCATCAGATGAAAAATAAAGCTGAAAAAAAAGGTGTGATAAAAGACCTAAAAAGGGGGAAAAGTTCCTCAAAGTGCTATTTCTCTATTGCTTCCCTCTGCTTGCTGTATCAACCTCTCAGAGTTTTCTATCTGCCTATCTCACACAACTGCATTTTCAAGCAAATCAGGGCTCCCAAGTTTGGAAAAGATATTTTCTAAATAGATACAGTATTATGAGAGGTTACAATTACGGTTCAGAAAAAATACATTGCATTCATATGTTTTAAGGTGCACACGACTATTAATGGCATCATTCCTACTGGAAGTTAGAAGAGCTATTTTTAGAGTACTTAGCGCATCAGGAATAAGTTCAATGAGATGAGAGCAGGATTATTTCCAGAAAGCAATTAAAACAGTTACTAGATTGATGGGGAAACAGTATGAATAACAAGCAGTGAGGATATGGCATTTTAGTTCCAGTGGTTTGATATTGTGCTTTGTGGGCTGTAGTGAGAAGATAAGAAAAATAGTTAGAAATCTGTGAAGCAACATATCAAAAAGGTTTACTGTAAAAAGCTTGCGATTAAAAGGTTTAAAATGAAAGAATGTTTAGAGAAGTTTTGGCTTTGCTGTGTCAGTGGAAATATTTGATGACTGTATGTTAATTGTGGCTGGGTAATAATTTGGGCTGGGTGAATGTCTGAGGACATTAATCGTTTAGCAGTGCATTTCTGCCACTCGTGTGGGCCCTACTTTCTGCGTTGCCTTTACTGCCCCCAGCTAGAAGCCCTCCTGGGGTTTAAGGCAGTTCGCGGTGTGGACAGCAGTGCCACAGTCAATCCTCCATTCAACTAGAGCATATACTATGTTTCCATGAAAACACCCAAAAACTTACTTACTATAATTACTAATTTATTTCTTTTTTAAGTTGTAAGGAATGTCCTGATGCTTCTGTAATCCATGGAAACCCACAAATAGCTGTAATATGTTATGATCCTCTCTAGCATCATTCATCAAAAAGGGCAGGTATGATCTGGCGTAGGATCTATTTTCTCATGTGGAGAATTTTTCCAAAACCATTCCTCCTTTGCTTAACATAACTTTGCCTCCTTGCTCTGTTTCTTCATCATAATCAAAAATAATAAATATCAACAGCTGAATAACTTTAAATGTTCTACTCTGGTAACATAGCAGTAAACTACTGGCAAGCTATCCTGTAGCTATTTTGAACTTGATCTGGATTTTCAGTAGAAAACTTTTAGATACAGATGTTGAAGCTGGCTGAGATGGATCTCACTCTGTCTCTCTTGTATTGAGATGGGTCATCATGTCCCACTTTGTTCAAGAAACAGGATCTTTGGAAATGATTTTGGACATATCTGTAAGAATAAATTCAATGTAATAGTCTCAGGGTGTTCATTCAAATAGCATTAAAATGTTGCTTTCAATTTCCTTGCACAAATAGAACAAACTACTCACATCCACAAGTTATTGAGGTATCATGAGATGACCTTTATATTTCTTTGTCAGATTTAAACATGTGATGCATGGAGAATAGGACAAGTACTGTAGCAAGAGAGTTTAGACTGAGATTATCTAGTGCTGGCTTAGATTCTCTGTTGCTGGGATTTTTTTTAAGTAGTGCCAAATATGATTTAATTTGGAATGCAGATGGACTAGATGGTCATATGAAGTCCTTTGCAGCCCTGTTTTATATAAATCTATATAAAGAAAGATCAACTATGCTATGTACGTAGGTATATGTATGTTATAACTGGTATGTTATTTTGGTATGCTGGCAGCAGAGGCTTTTTTTTCATCCAAGCAGTTGTTGATTAATGATGATCTATCAGGTTGATTTAATTTTGATCATATCAAATTTTGTGTAAAATTCTATAGCTTTTTCCCATTGAGTGTTACTTGATGGTGTGAAAGATAGGATATGTAGCTGGAATTGTTTGGAGTTTATCTGCAATTCAGGAACGTACCTTTACTGCATGTTGCCTGCAGGAAGCCTGTTTTGGTTTGCCAGAGGAAGCATGTTCACAACAGCTGACAGTCTAAGACTTCGAAAGTCGTGTTTTGCAAACATTTCCAAGTCCCTGCGATTTCCAGCTCTGTTTTGAGGAGCAGATGCTGTTGGATGCTCACATATCCCTTTGTAATTCTTCTGCCTTGCCTCTACAGAAAGTGTTTAGCCTTCAGTTTCTTACACTGATTCACCATGTTACCTACCAACATACTTAATTAAATATTTAGTGAGACTGGAATTACAGCTGTATTATCAAAATGTTACAAATGACATTTGTCACGTTAAAAATATGTTTCTAGACAATAATAAAATTCTCATGTTTCAGCTGATTGTAGCCTCAGGTATTAGGTTTTGGTGAGAATGACAACCTAATTTTTATATGTGAGCTCCAATTATCTGTTGCTACCAAAGTCCTGAATGGGATAAACTAACCTCACTTTCCTCCTTCAGCAGAAATGAAATACCTATGGCTTCAACAGACTAATTATTACTTCTGCTATGCTTTTTCTTTTCCTTACCATCTCTCCTTCTGGTCCTATTATGAAATAAGGTTATCTAATCTGTCCATGAAAATAGGAAAGAATGAATCGAAAGGACATCTTTTACACTACCTGTCTCCTTGTGGTCCTTAGCTACAAAGTTTGCTAGTATAATTGTGGCTGGCTAAGCAAGTACAAAGCTCTGCAAGTAACTGGCATGCTGTCACTATGCCAGGAGAAGCCCAGATTAGATGCAGCTGAAACAACCAGATTGCCACAAGATCTTGTTTAAATCATGAAGATTATATAAGCTGTACCATAAAAATAACACCTTTGCTATTACGGACTTGTAAAGCTTGGTTTTAAGCTTTTGTACTGCATTCTGTCAGGTAATCTTCTCGAGTGGGGAAAACTTTCCACTAGGTTTTACTGAAAAAGGTAGCTCAAACGCTTTTGGACTGTGAATTTTTAAAGTTTAAAGTTACATTTTTGAACTCTTTTACAATGTAAAAAACTGTATTAATAAAGTTGCTGAAAACGAAAGCTAGCACAGAGTTGTCTCCAGGACACAGCGGGATGGTAATTTCAAAAAGCTCAGGAACATTGTTGAAATTATCATGCAAGCTTATTAAATGCAAAGTATATTTAAATTGAGAAAACTTTCTTTATTAGGCCTAGATAGGTGATTTTTTGCAGCCTCCAGCAGTTAAACATATTGGGTGAAAGTCAGGTTAGATTAATTTTTAATCTTTATGGAAATCCACTTATTAAAAAATGGATAGCCAAGTTATGAATATGATGCTTAAGGGTTTAGACTGTCTGTTGCACAACTCAACATTGGAATGTGAAGAAAAGTAAAATGAAAGTGTTTTCATTTTACAATTATTTGATCACTTTTGTTTACATATATTTTTGTATTCTTGACTTGATTTTCTAAAAGTTATTCCTGAAACATGTTGAATTAAAATTAAAGTCTTCCCTTATCATTACAAATTATAAAATATTTAGCTTTAATTTCCCTTTTCATATTACGTAAGTAGAAACTTATTATAAAACACATTTAAAAGGACTCAGTGTTGACTTAGGTAATTAAAATGAAGAGTATGGAGTGAATTTTTAATGCTTTTTAGATTAGCTAAGGAATGATGAGCGTATTTGTCTCCTTCTCAAGAGTATGTACAAATAATGCTTCCCAGCTCACATTTGCCTTCTTCCAATAAAATTAATGAACATTCAGAATTAAGGACATACCACTAAAGGTTCTAGACAGCTTGAGTTGAACATTTTTTAAGTCTCTTATTCATTGCTTGGTTTACGTCTGAGGAATCTGAATTTTGTATTTGATGTGTTTTGTGAAAGTCTATAAGAAACGGTGGGGTTTGGTTGAGGCCAGCTCCCAGCAATTTGTCAGCACGTTGCTCACAGTGAGTCTAGACAGCCTAGGGCTTTTTTAAATAGAGCCCTATGCTTAGAGAACCTTATTTTGATTGCAAAGTATGCACATGCACTTTCGGTCTGTGTAAGTTAGGGTGATTCAGTTGGTATTGCTGGAGCAGGGAGAATTCTCGCTGGCTGTGGACATGCCCTCTTGGCCGCAGAGCAGCCTTCGAGCTGCCTCCCCGACGAACGCACGAGACCCGCTGGAGCGCCAGGGGCAGCCAGGCAGGAGCATATCCCACCAACCTGTGCCATGGAGGGGTGGGAGAGAAGCGATTGGCTTTATGCAAGTCCACAAACCTAAGCACACATACGATTGAGGGGCTTCACTAATTACGTGTATTGCACTATTGCATTGTGAGAATGAATGAACATTATTGCAACAACTTAACTAGATGCTACTGATGTATTATCCCCCCAGAGTCCAATTTTCTGATCCAAACTGACATCTGCCTCCTTTCTTGTCTTAAATAAGTCATCTTCCCCTTGCTCATGTGCTTTGTAGTCTTGTCTGGTGCAACAGCTCAGGGCTCCTGAGCAGACCAGGCTCTGTTCTGGTGGGTCTCCATCTCCTCCTCTACCATGTGTGTGAAGTACCCTCTGCAAGCTTTCAGGTACTAAGCCAGAAAAATATAGTGAATAATTGCCTGCCTGGTTCATGATGTGAGCCAGCTGCCCTCCATTGCATGAGTTGCGGACAGGGACCACACAGCCAGGAGGCGGATGACCAAGAGGGGAGCTCTTTGGCTGGCTCAGCTCCTGCGTCTGTTCAACCCCAAAACTGCCGCTTGGTTGCCTTGGCTCCTTGGCACTGCACTGGGGTGCCTCTGAGCCAATCCTGTGGGGGAAGGAGGAGGAGGATCTCTGTTTCACAGAAGAGTTGGCTGATGCCTGACTTGCTGTCTACTTCATTGCTGTCTTTCCTTTAATCACATCAGCTTCTTTTGAAGCTATTAATCTGTTTCAAGTTACTGTTTTGCTTCCCATCGCATTTGGTCACCATCCACTCAGAATATCTCCTTTTGTCAAGTCTGCTATGGAGACACAGTCCCACAGTGCAAATGCTACTGGGACTCGCTCCCATGCTGATTTCTCTTTACTTGTTTATCGACAGGAAGAACTAAGGAATTGTTTTGCATTAAAAACAGGAAACCTGAACTGATATATATATATATATTTTAACATGATTGTTTGAATTAGCAGCGGATTAAAGATGTGTGTACTACCACAGCATAAATAGGATGATGTTAGGCTTGAGATCACTTGCTTGGCGTGGAAACAGAAGTGTGGGGAGAATCTTAAGAATTGTCCTTGGATTTACTTGGCCCGAGACTACATTACTACTGTAGACAGCATTTCTGAAGCCTCGTATTACATCACTGAGGCAAATGTAAATCTCCAGACTGGCCTGAGCGGTCACAAAATATGAGCAGACTGAGCAGCTGGGCAACTGAGCTGACTGAGGGAGAGGCATTGTCCGAATCAAGAAACCAGGATCCAGTGCGTCTGCTTGCTTATGGAAGTGTTTATCCAGGCTAAACACTGTTCCAATAAGCTAGAAATTAAGGAAAATTGCTTGGCTGTGTCTAATCTTAGGTGACAGAATAACCAAAATGAGCTTTGTGGTTAAAGACTGTATAGTGGGTTATAAACTAATAATATGCACCAGATCTGTACAGTCTCCTCTTGCCACCAGAACAGGGATATATCCACGTTCCCTTCCACTCCATAATGCATATTTCTTTGGCTTCTCTTTAGAAGACAAAGGTGTCAAACTGCTAGGGAGGTGGGCAGAGGTGAGGCAGATGTGCTGTGTGGGAATGTGTTCAAGGGTTTCCACAGCTGGTTCTCTGAGATCTATTTGCAATTAGAGAAGTGGAGGAAGCTGCTAGAGTTACTAAAAAGATAGGAAAGCACTATCCACCACTGGCTCTCCAACTTGAAGTTAAGATGTGAGTTAAGTTCTGTATACTGACGTCTTGAATACTCCCTGAAGTTTTGGCATTACTTGAGCTAAACCAGTCCCACAACTGCAAAAAGCTGTGTAGAGGTCACCTAATCCAGAATGGCCCAAAACCATCTACTCCACATAGCCCCACATGGTGTTGGCCACAAACTATTTCTTAACATCCATTCAACAACTTTTTCCACTTATAATGAAATACCAAAAGCTGTGATTATAATGAACTAGAAGGGAATCAGGAGAGATCAAAGGCATCCCTCGAACAGCCAAAATCCTTGAAGTAGCAGGTAATTTGTTCGATTTAATTCTCTGGAGTTAGCCCATGCCCCGTGATATAAGGGTAAGCAAAAATAATTGTAATGATCCTCTGCTGCTCTGGCCTGGGGTGGGCGATCTGGGGATGAGTTGCCTTCTCGTCTGAGGAGAAGGGAGTACGTGAGTGGTTTTGGTACCAATGAAGTGACAGAGCGAGTCCTCCCCCTGCTCTCTGAGCCGTCTCCCAGGCTTCCAAGGAACAAACAAGTTAACAAAAAAGCCAAGCCAAATGGTGCAGAATCCCTCCTGGTACCTGCAGGCGGGCGGGCAGGCAGTCCAAGGCATGAAGCCTTAGATTAATACATCATCAGTGGGCAGCAGTCAAGTCTTTCTGAAGGCTGATGCCCCAGACTGGGCACTTTTTTTTTTTTTTTTTTTTTTTTTTGGGGGGGGGGGGGGTTCTTTGTAGTAGAGTATAGCCAAGCAGTCTCCTTCCTTGCCTTAAATACAAAGGAGGCTATGATTTACTCTTTTGGGAGAATATCATCAGATAATTATGTTTGTCTTGTGCTCCAGTATAACACAAGTCTCTTGCTGAATAATAAAATTAGTCATTTTTATGTAGTTTATTTTGTTTTCCTCAGTGTAGTACCTCATAGTTGCTATTACTGAATTTCATTGTGACTTTTTTTAGTGAGATTTTTTTAATCAAGTCCTCAGCTTCTAAGGGTGATTTTGAGTTTGACCATTCTCTTCCATTTTTTCACTTTCAAATTCTGTATGTTTATACTCTGAGCCAGTTTATTAATGAAATTAATGGCTAGAACTTGACTTAAGACAGACCCTAGACACCCCTGAGATGTCACTGGGTAGTTACATCTCTGTGCTGCTTTTTTATTCATGATAAGATTTTGATTTGAACTTCATAGACTTTATTTGATATGGACAGGAACAGTATTTGTCAATATGGATACTTTCAGGAACGTTTCTGTGCAATAGTTTCTAGATATAAATGATTGTTGTTTAAAATCTGTCAAGGGAAGAAATCTTTCCACTACTAAGTATGTTACATTGGCATTTTAAAACAGAACAGACATGGTTACTTGGCTTACACTCATGGTACTGTCGGCTGCTTTCTGAGAGAAGGAAGGAGGAAGCATTTCTACGGCAGGTTAATTGCAGAATAACAAGCAAATTTTGTCTCCTGACACCAATTATTCTAAACAAATTTAAACCGTATAGAACCCTTTTATAATGAAGCCATTCTTTTCACAGAGCAACTTTAGTCTAAGCTGCAGTTGGCAGATGGTGATGTATTGAAGCCGTTCAGGATTTTCATCCTGCTCCACACTAAGTGGAGCTCTACAACGCCCAGGTAGAGAAGTTGTTCTGAGTGAAATGATGGAAGTAGTCCTGTCCTCCTGAAGTGGTTTTTATGGGTTTTTGGCAGGTGGCTCATGAGGGTCAAGAGATGGGGGGGGGAAAGTTTTAATCTTTGAAAGCCATTTTCAAACTGCATGGCCTATGCATGGTATGTATCATGTTCTATGCTACCACGGCAGTGGGTTGTTTGGCTAACACTTACTGTACTAGCAGCTGCTTTTTGAGAGGAGGAAGGAGGACTCAGGCTTAAGCTGAAATTAGTCAAAAGAAATGGACTTCTTTGCATCATCGCCGGTCTGTTCTGGACCCATAGCCCTGCCATATGCAAAGCTATCATCTGCAGTCCCCAGCCCAAACAAATAGATGGTATTGCAAATAACTGCTAAAGAAGGAAGACTAGATGAGGCTTGAAGTGGGTAATATAACCCGATATTTGATCCAGTAGATGAATGGCGTTAGGCTGGACCTGGTTGTGTTTATTATCAATGCAAAGTCTACATCCAGTGTGAAATTGCCATTTCACTCTATCCACTTTTGTAATCCTGTGTAGAGCTCTGTACCCTGGACTGTGGTAGCCACGGCGTTTGTTCAAGAGGGATATGCCAGTGCGAAGAAGGCTGGGTAGGACCAACGTGTGAAGAGCGTACCTGCCACTCTCACTGTGCTGAGCATGGCCAGTGCAAAGATGGGAAGTGTGAGTGCAGTCCTGGATGGGAAGGGGACCACTGCACCATCGGTAAGGCTTTTGTACCCTCAGGAATAAAATCAATAGGATCTGAACCAGTTATACAAACATCTGCTCTAGCCATTAGTCAAATTGAAGTCATTTTGAAAAACCAGAGACACAGAATCAGGCCAGTGTGCAAAGGTGCCTCTCCAGGGATGATGCACCCTGTTTATTCTGCAGAACGGCAACTCAGTGCAGCTTTCTGTTCATAAGAAATAGCATTGATGCATTAATTAAAGGAATAAAAATATACAAAGGTATCTATGTCCTAACAAATGTCTGGGTTATACTCATATATAAACTTTGAGTCATGGCCCAAGAAGAAAAGAAATGCTCATATTTAAGTCATGGAAGTTGTGGGAGGTGAAACTACTACTCACCTTAAGTAATTCTTGCATTAATTCTTTTGCATTTGTATCTGAGGTTTTACATATTTTACTTACTGCTAGAGGTGTTTTCATGTAGCTAGCTTCTAACAATATTCCTAATAAGTTAAAGCTTTCAGCTTTTCTTTTCCAAAGTCATTACTCTACTTTACAAATTGTTATATTTTAATGAAATATGACACTTTTTTGTGAAGTCTTATAGTGGTTCTCTCTAAAATGTCATTAATAATTTCCCAGAGCAATATTATTCATAAATATTTTAATTGCATGAAAGAGTCGAGTATCTAATTTTCAGAGGTAAGCAGCATAAGCTTTCATGTGTTCTTCTTGAGAAAAAGTAGAATGTTTTATCTTTATCTTAATTATTTTAAGATAATTCATTCACTGGCTCTAGAATTTCCCGAATTATATTTGCTAATTCTAGAATTAGATTTGTTGAGGAAGAAGGGCCTAATTTTCAAAAGACTCTGTATAGTGAATCCAGAATGGACCAAAATAATAAAAAGATGAAAACAGAGCTTGAATAATAAGGTGAAAATAGTTTTTTTCCTCAGTCGTCATTATTCCCGTTGTAGGCACTGCCAGGTATGGCCCAAGCTGCCCTGTACATCCTTGTGATCGAATGGAGAACAAACTTATAAGCGATGTATTTTGATCATAGTAGTAGCAATAGATGTAGCTGTAGTAAGGAGACAGCTTTTCTCTAACCAACAGGTGGCAAACTGTAAGCAAATGGTTTCTGTATTTTTATTTTGGTACAGAAATTCAATCTATCTCAGTTTTGTTCTTTTCTTTTTTAAGCTCACTACTTAGATGCTGTTCGAGGTAAGTTTTTCACGTCAGCATTGCAAAGAATAATGAAAAGATACAAAAGTACTGGGAGTGGCGTGTTCTGTGTTACCTGTTTTGTCTGAGCTTCTGTACTGTTAAGTTGCCAGAATGGATTGGATGCTTGATTATGAGATATATGAATATGCATAGGGGGAGAGAGAGAGAGAGAGATACAGAAAAAATGTAGCTTTTAATGGAAATTGTACTCAACTCATTTACAAAGTTGTAGCAATGTAAGCATGTTTCTTGTGGCTATCTAATGTTATGTTAGGCCAATGAGATTTTTGCTCTTGGTTACCATTCCAAAATAATGACAGAGCTGAGAATTTACTGGAAAAAATATGGTTGATCCTGTATTCCATGAGAACAAAATTACTCTTATTTTTGTCATTTGTAGTTGCAGTAAATTCTTTTCTCGATAGTTTTAAAAAATAAGAACTTCTCTGTCTAGTCTATACATGATATAGTTCTCCTCAAATCATTTGATATCAAGAGTTAAATTTGAGTGTTGTTTTGTGCCTGGTGCTTCTCATTAGAGTTCTGTACCTTGCCTGAGGTCCTGCTCAATTATGTCAGTTTGAGCACCTATCTTCCCTGCGCTTGGCAGCCATCCCTCTCCGTCCTAGCCGTGCTGCGCGGAGCAGTGATGCACACTGCCCCTTTCAAAAATGCTCCTAGCAGAAATAGCAAACTAACCAAAATTCCCCAAAGACCTGGGCATTTATTTGTGTTTTTATTTTCAGAATTAGATAAAAAGGTTAGGCACTCATATGATTAGACTTATAATCTGGAAGGATAGCCACACAGAGCAGCAAAATAATCATATTCAGATAATGAAATAACTTAACTGGACAGTGAATTGAAGTGGAAAAACATCCTCTTTACCCAGAACCGCTCTCAAATCTTACCCTTTTCCCCAGTCTTCTAAGAGAAGCAGAGAATTGGTTTTGTAGTGTATCTGGTGTTTGCCAACGCCATGCGATTTCAGAGCAGCAAGTTCCAGAATTCACGTGCATAAAACATGGTGCTCCCTACTCCAGCTCTTCATAAGGTGAGGGCCAGACCGACCTCTGTCCCTGTGTCCAGCTGTGATCGATGAACTGCCCAGAGGGTGAGGAGGAGGCAGATGATGTGCAAAGTTGCCAAGAAATGTGGTGCATTCTGAGCTTTGGATCACAACCTGATAGACCAGTTGTACCTGCTGATTCTTTGATCAGCTCTTCCAAGGCCCTGCTGGAACATCTATCCCTTGAGGCTGCCACAGACACATGCAGACCGAGTCCTTTTCTTTCTTCATCAAAAAAAAATTCCCACTAATAACACAGAAGTGTCGATGTTCACATTGACCAGGAGTACAGGAGAGCAGTCAATTCCTGTCAGTCCACGCTGGCAAAGAGAAAGGAGCCCCCTTAGAAGGGATGCCACTTGTAATGTTAAGCTTATTGCTCAGCTTTATCCAAAGTCCTTTGGCTCCTTGTGTGATATGGTGAGGATTTGACAAATGTCTGCGCTGGCACCAGACTCTGCAGGCAGATGGACATGAGTGTGCACATCCAAGAGACAATCCCCATCACTCTTACAGGCACACGGAGCAAGGTATCTAGCTGAGAACGTCCAAATTGCTATTGATTCAGAGTTTACAACATATGATCCAGGGATGGTACAATTGTTGTTCCAGTTTTGATCTAGAATCACAGCCACTAAAGGGCAGGTGTTTGTCCTTTTTGAGTCTGATACAGAGTTGTAAGGAAGTGGCAAATGGGCGCTGGAAGAAAATAATTTTCTGTGGAAGAAAGTTACTGTATTGTAGAATGAATCAAATCAGCTTTCTCTTGTTCAGCTGAGTCTTTATGAACAAATAAAAAGATCGTCTCCCTCCCTGTGGCATATAGGAGTAATAGGCCCACAAAAGCCAATTTGTCATTTAAGCAATATTTTTTTTGTATACCTTTGATACAAACCTTACATATACGTATGTACCTTTCCTACTATCGTACAACAATTTTTTCCATCGGGGAGAGAGAGATGTACACAGCAGGCTGTTGAATACCTTATTACACATTTGCTCACTGAGGAGTTTCTTCTCTGCACAAAATCTCACGTGCTGAAACATAATAATTCATCACTGAGACATTAGGCATGCAAAGGGAGGGACCAGGATGAGAATTTTTGTATACTTATCAAAGAATATAAATGGAGATTAAATTATTGTACTGTGATAATTTGAAGGCCAGAGGTATGATACTATTTTTAAGAAAGTTACAGCATAATTATAACCTTAGAGGAAGAGAATGAACTCCTCCATGAAGGCTTCTTTTGTCCATTTGCTGTTCTAGATGGCTGCCCAGGGCTCTGCTATGGAAATGGGAGATGCACTCTTGATCAGAACGGATGGCACTGTGTTTGTCAAGTGGGCTGGAGTGGCGCAGGATGTAACGTTGTCATGGAAATGGTGTGTGGAGATAACCTGGACAATGATGGAGGTATGATACATAATTCATGTCTCTGTTTATTCTTCACATCCTTGAGGGTTTGAGGGTCTTTTGTATGTATAGCTTTGGTGTATATTTTCTTTCTTTTTCTTTTTTTTTTTTTTTTTTTTAATCATAGAACGTCAGTGTTGTGCCTCTTTACTCAAGACAGTCGTACCATTAACTGGAGCTGAACCAGGGCAGTGAGTGAGCAGTTGCAGGATCAGACCCTTGAGTTAGGCTTTTGTGAGGGCAGAATCTGTGTATAGGCTTATGCCACCCCCATTGTCCTGGTACCTGAGTGTTTTTCGAAAAAAAGCATGTTTTAATAGTCACTACTAAATGTTATTTTATCACCTTTCCACTCTTCCTTACATGGAAAGTAACTCCAAAATCTATTAAAAACAAAAAAAGATCGAGACCCAAATAAGAAACCCTTTATCCTAATACTCCATGCCTGATAAAATGCATCCACAATTTAGTCGTACATTAATATTAAAAAAAATACTTTTGCAGACCTAAAGCATACATTTAGAGATGTTTCTCTTTCTTAATGTTACCTTTGGGATACAGCACAGTACTTAGAATTATCTGGACCTTTACTTGAACAACTGTTGAGTGAGTCAGTGGAGAAAAAGTGCAGAAATAGTTTTGGAAAGTACCATAAACAGAGCCCTCTGTGAAAATACTCGTTCATTCTTTCCCACCAATTGGGTCAAGGCATTTGCAATTAGGTGCTCCCTGCCTCAGCCCTCGGTAGCTTTGAGTCGTTTCAGGCCTTTAGATGTTTTAAGACTACTGGGAAAAACATAGTTCTTGCACAAATTAGTCTGCCTCATTTCTAGCAGTTCCTTCTAACACATCGCCTGGTGTATTTCTTTCAGGAAAAATACCCTGTCTTTATGTTAAAGCTTCTAGTGGCAGACAAACAACAGCAATCTTTGCTCCTTGTTCTAGGAGTTAATTCTTCTCTCTTTCCTTCTTTTTTTTTTTTTTTTTTTTTTTTTTTTTCCTTTTAATGAGGAACATTTCTTTACCTGAAAGTCAAAAAGGACAATAGTTTTCCTCTTTTTTAATTGTTACCATCCCTTACGGTGTGCTTGCTCCCATGTTGGAGCTGTGTGGATTTCTCACTGAGACTGACAATATCTGCTCTAGCACTGTTATGTTCTTTGTCATTAAATTTGCCTTTAGGATGTATTGAGATAAGTACTGTCTGACTGTGTCACACTTAACAGACCATCTCAGTACCTTGGGTGAGATCTCACACCCCAACATTGTGTGAGACCTTAGTATAATGATTGTGTATTTTCTTCTAGGTCATTGATAAAATAAGCTTGATTTAGGGCCAAAGGCTGAGGTCACTGTGGGACCTCAATAGAAACACTCTGACTCAGTGATGATTCCTCATTTACGGATATATTTTGAGACTTTCTGATTTTGTATCCTGTGGGCTCTGTGACCACGCTGTCCTTTGGCAAAGGCTTCCTCATTTCTGAATCCCGTTCAAAATTGCCTTATCCCTCTCTCGTCCTTCTTCCTTTTCCGCCTTATTTCCAAGTGCTGGGTAATGGTCTCTCTGCCCGCTCTCTGAGCTCCTCTCGGCTCCGTGGCCCCGGGCCGGATCCCTGTCGCACAAGTGCCCGCAGCTGGGATCGCTGCCTCCCCCGTGCTTTCCCATCTGTCTGCTGCTCTCCCCTGCTGGCCCAGCCACTGAGTCACTCACACTCTTAAATCTGTCCACAAAAAAACCTGTTTAGCCTGTAATGTATGTAAAACATTTTCTGATACGCTCTGAAAACTGGCTCTATATAAATTGCGCTGTATTGTGATTTTGTATGCTTTATATTCTGCAGCAACAGTGGTTACTGAAAGAGTTGGCAGTCTTAACTCTAAATCTTCTTGAATTCGTCAATTGAAGGCAGACACTTAACATCATTTCACTGCAGGTTTTAAAAGTAATTTTCTTTTTCTTTTTTAATGGTAGCAGAACATGTACTAGGACAGCTCTGTTGACATTACGATTAGAGATTAGTGCAGAGAGAAATATTTAATTAATCTGACTACTACAGATGGCCTAAATGTAATTAAGTTTCCTTCACAATCAATTTTATATTAAAAAAAAAAGAAAATTATATCTACATATTGAAACCACTTCTCTTTGTATATGAAATTCAAAGACCTGATTTGGCATAGGCATAAATTAGAAAAAAATTCCCCTAAAGTCACTGGTGCTACACCACTGTTAGGTTAATATGAAAGCAGAAGCTGGTTCCGAGTGTTTCAGGGTTCGTGCATGCAGGATGACAAAAGCAGGTAGCGGGAGAGCGACGTGACATTATCTGTGAAGTCCTGTTGGCTGTTAGGTGGTTGCGTAGACTATGAGCATATTGTGGCAGCATAACAAATTATCCTCTGCCAAGCTACACGACTGGATTTGGTCCATAAAGGTGGAAGCTAATATGTTTTTGCCTGCAGTTGTGGTGAACTGAGAGCGTGCACTTAGGTGAGTTACAGAAACTCGGCTGACAGGTAGTAACTTCTGAAGTTACGATGTGATCGCATTCAGCCAGTGACACGCAGCCACAAGAGATCACTCTCTAGTACCTACTTTAGTGCAGTTGTATATTCCAGATCACGATTTTCTCACCTAGGAAAGGTCTCATTTATCCCAATTGTATTTAAATCAATCATTTATATCTCAGTGCTTCGGAGATGTTTTGTGCTTCAGGTTCATTAGGAGAAAGTCACAACCAAAGAATAAAGTTGTAGTAACAATTGTTATTCCAAGCAAGCTCTAATTTCAGGGGCTAGTCACCATGATAATTTTGTGCAGTTTCTGGTTGATTGATTACCCAATACTTTTAGAGACTGAAAACCTGACATTTTTACTGTATAAAAATACATGGTGGAAAAAGTGTGTAACTTTAATGTATGAAATAAAAATATTTTATTAGTTCCAAGGCATTAAATAATGTCACTTTCTTGGAATAAGGAAGTGTTAGTTTTACTGTTTAGTCTATAGTAACAGCACAAAAGCTTTGGGAGAGAGGAAGTCTTCAGTTCTTTTTTTTTAGGGATTGCTATATTAGTATTGCATGGTAAGCCATAAGCGTATTCCCACGAGTCCAGTCCTGCAGACACTGAAGCCCCAGTTCCACATCAGTACGGTTTCACAGTGATAAGGTTAAACACATGCAGAAATGCTTTTCCCAAGAAGGTAGAACACTTTAGCTCCCATTAATATCCACAGTGTTTGGACGTGGCTGTACCGTGACCATCTTTGCCTTTCCATCTCCTAACTCTCTGTTAGCTTTTTCCTACTTGTAGACTTAAGGGCATGTTTACCTGTTCAAATATCACCACAAATACCATTCAAAAGGTCTTAGCATTATAACAGATGCATGACGATGTGGTTTGCGCTTGCCCTTGCGGAGGACATCTGCAGTCTGTTAGCAGTGTGATGTCCATTAAATGACAGCAGGATCTCGGACAGATGTTCGCGATGCGGTGGGTTGTGGCTGTGCCTCGCTGCGGCTCTCCTCAGCGTTGCATTACTTCCTGTTCTCATTTCATTCTCTCGTTGGCACGACTGACACGATTTTGTTTTCAGTTTGTAAGACGACCATTCAGCTCATTTGAGCAGGTCGTTTTGTCTTGTTGTTATTTTTGACTTCTTCTGGAAGCTTCGGTAGCTCCAGGAGATTGCTTGAAATGCTCTGCTGAGCGTTGTTAATCTGACTATCGCTGTCCAAGGCCTGAGCAGACGGAGCGCCGTGGCGCGGCGGCGCTGGGATGTGCGGAGTGCTGGGCACCCACTTGTGGGTCACTCCTCTGCCCTGCCAAGCCACAGTTTACATGCTCTTCCTACACATATTTTTGTACTGATGCTGTATGTGCAAGCTCAAAGATGCAGCCCATCCTTTCCATTAATTTCTTTGATACTGATCTCTGTTGTGAATTTGCCTGGATCTCTTTTCATCATTTTCTTTCTGTCATGAATCAATCTCAACTGTTTGTTTTAAAGGAAAATACTGTTTACTACAAGCTTTGAATTTGCTTCCAAAAGTCCCTTCGGTCACTTTTCACTTATTGTGGCATTCTCTAAGCTTTTCCAAGCACGAGAAAACAGATGACTCAGCATAGCCTTTGGTTCACAGCCAGTGCAGCTAAAATATTGATGCATTTCTGACCCATCCATTGGCATTTTAATAGCCTATCCATCACAGAGGTATTGAGTCCCTATATAAGTAATACACTATTATTACACAATGCATACAGTACTGATGGGAACGGTTTTCATTGCTGCTCAGCAGCGTGGGCTCCCCCGGGATGCTTACTGTTTCTGAAAATCATACCCTGATTTATTTGCATCCTATTGTGTGCAGAAGGCCAAACACCACTGGCGTTCATTGAAGAAAACACGGTGCAGCCTTTCCGCACGCACGCACGCACCGGCGGGTCTCAAACGTCCTGATGCAAACCCCGGCGTGCTCAGTTAGCAGCTGCCCTGGCTGCTGTGGAGTGCTACGTATTACAGCTAAAATTTGAGAAGCAGTTTGGATTAATGCATACAAATGAGCCTTACGGTCTTGTTAACGTTACTGCTGCTTAGTCTCTTCTGAAGTTACTCTTCAGTTCAGTTTACTCAGATTCCTGGCAGCTCTAATTGGACTTAACTGAGCCTGTGGTGGAGCAAGTAGGCACAGGCATTGGTTAATGCTGGTGTGAAGAAGAAAGCAAGTAAACATAAGGTGAAGACTCCCGTGGATTTTTTTTTTCCACAAAGATCATTAGTATTAAGCAATTGACTACATGAATGTAAAGACTGAAAATCTCAAATCCTTCAAGAGCTGGGAGTCATGGCACTGGGCTTTTTAGGTTGACCTGCATAAGGAATCAGAGAACAAATTCTGCTTGCTGAAGGGAGACGGTTATAGACTATTTTGCTTTCTGAGTAGATGTTACGGGCATCTCGTAGCTCCATCCCTGGCGAGGACTGTGCAGGGAGGGGAGTGCTTGCACGCACACCACAAGGTTGCACCGTAGCAGTGAAAATGAAGTCGTTGGTATTACATTAAATAATAGCATATTGCTTAGAGAAGGACCTGACTTTCATGTGGCAGCGTCTCCATTTATTAGCATGTGTGTGTGTGTGCATGCCTGTTCATGGGTGTACGGGTCATACATTAGATGAGCATTAGTTGTAGCATTCTTGTTTTGGATTTAACCCTAAAACTTGAGACCTAATGTAGCTGACATTAGTACTGTCTTCTCAGAAATGTTGAAAGCGTAAAGGGGTGAGAACTGTGCTCTTCTAATGAACTTTAAAGTGTAAGAATAACAGTTTTAAAAGTCATTATTAACTATTTACATTCTGCTTGGCAGAGCTTAAAGATAGTGGCTAATTTAAATAATAATTCAATAACGCAGAAGGCAGAGTCGGATCAAATTTGTCATCTCGTATCCAGTTAATAAAACCTCTCCAGGCGCTGTGAAGGCTGCCGCAGGCTGCGCGGGAGCTGGGAGGCCGCTGCTCCAGAACTGAGAGCTGCCTTGCTCTTCGCTGGCCTTTCCCTCTGCCCCGTGCCTCTGCACTGGCCTCCGTTACGCTGATCGTGTTCCACTACGGAGAAAATTTGTACGAATTGCAAACACAGATCCATTTTCAACAACATGAGTTACTGTGACATTCCCATGTTTGCAGTCATAAATTGCAGGAAACTCAAGGGCGAGTGAGAAGACTAGAAAAGACAGGATTTGGAAAGGGGCTGGCATGGAAATGTTCGTATCAGGCCCTAAATATTTGGCTTGTCTATGTTCTAACTTTTATTTTAGTGTATAAGATGGCTCCAAAGCTGACAAAATACCTTTTTCTTTTCTATTATATAATCTGTACTGCACTGGCGGAGGTGCCTGACTGTCTTTTATATATATAAAAAAGAAAAATGCTAGTGGTAAACCAAAGTCATTTACATCTCTGTAATACATTTTAGTCTACACCTATGCTGTGATGCACTGTGTGGTAATTGACAGTAAAAGGTTCGGTATACAGGCTCCCCTGGTGTATGAATTACAGTTTTTGCTGTTTGTAGTAGTTTATTCATACTCCTGACTGTTGTCTCCTGAGATTTAATAGAAACCTTGCTGTTTTCTTAACACTGTGAGGTTTTTAATAGTTGATTCTTGGTATGAAAATTTAACCAAAAAACACGACCATTGGTTGAGGATTGAAAGTAATGCATTCACAGCATTTTCAAGTGAATACGTTTGAAGCTGTGGTTTATAAACAAAATTTGCTTTTTCTGAGTTATTCTTCTCCTAGATTAAAAATCCCCTTTCGAAGAGGATTGACTTGTTGAAAATGTTATCCTCACATGCACTTACTAATATGATTTGCAGTACCGTACACTGCCTCCATATGTAACTTGAGAGTCTGCACCAGAATGTTTTCCCACATTCCTTTTAATGACTATACTGTTGAATTACAGTAGTAAACAGCCACATGATAGCTGAAGAAAACATTTGTAGGAAGCAGAAATATCTGACTTCTAAAGTGTTCTGCAAACGGAGGCTCGAGGGAGGAAAGGCTTTATTTTGTGTCTTCATTTCTCTCTGTCAGTAGGTGCAAATAATGAGAGTTATGTGTGGGAGGGGACTGGAACAAATTGCTTTCAATATCTTTTAATGAAGTTATTCTGTTTAGAAATCACAGAACATTTCATATTGATGCTTCAAAATAAAATGTTTCTTTTTTGCCTTGGGGGTTTTCTCTTTTTCTAGAATGGATCTAAGTTAAAACAAAAGGGTTAAATGAGCCTAGAGCGGAGCAAATGGTTTTTTGGGGGGTCTCATCCACATTTACCTCAAAGTTTCAAATGTTTCATTCTTTATAGCAACACAAAGAGCATAAAATGCTCTCCAGTTTTATGCAAGCTGATTTTTTTTTCTAAATTTGTTTATTCAGAACACACTGGCCTGAGTTTGTTAGGCCGGAG
The DNA here is from genome assembly GCF_028389875.1 of Rhea pennata. Classification (NCBI taxonomy): domain Eukaryota; kingdom Metazoa; phylum Chordata; class Aves; order Rheiformes; family Rheidae; genus Rhea; species Rhea pennata. The sequence goes on along the minus strand of NC_084673.1, from coordinate 17,763,670 downwards.
CCAAGTAAATAGTGGTAAGAGTTCGTAGAGAAGTTGCTGCTTCGGAGCTGCCCACAGAGCATTTTCTCAAAACCTTGCGTCTTTCTCCCATTTTGTTCTGCGTGGCTGATAGGGGCGATTGGAATAAAATGTAAACTAAATCAACTAAAAGATCCCCAAATTATTAAAAAAAAAAAAAAAAAAAAAAAGTAGATATAGTCTGAGAGAGAGAAGCCGTTAATGATTATCTGTAGCCTAGAGAACTGCTCTGCGTTTGACACCTGTATCTGCCGGTTAGCGAACGCTACCTCTTGCCGGTAGTCTCCGGCTGCCTGCACGTCTAGCACGGTGTACATTTGTGATGCTTCTAGGACGGAGAGTCCCGTCCTCACTGCGGCTAACGGGAAACCCACCCTCTCCTAGCGCCGCGAGCCTGGGGAGACGGGGGAAACCGGGCGCGAGTCGCTCGAGCAGAGCTCACTCCAGTAGCAGAATCTGTAAGAGTTTATAAGATACTCACTTCTCTGACAGGTAAACTGTGGAAAAAAAAAGAAAAAGAGAAAAGAAAAGATGAAAATTGAGTCTGGAAAATGGAAGACTGCTTTCCCTTTGCTTGGTTTCTGCACGTGCAGCGTGAGTGCACAGTGCGAGTTGCCAGGCACATAAGCTGTTGACCAGTGCAAAAAAGATTGAGGCAACTGTGAAATACTTAACTGTCATTTTTATGGCTATTTCTTTTCTAAATACATTTTCAAGCCCAAATAGTTTTGATGAATTTTCACTTTTATTTTTACGTAAATAAGAGAATCAGGTCAGCTCAGTTCCCACATCTAACAGCTTGTTGGCAAGGAAAAAATAATCAGAATAGCTACTGTGGAATAAATAGCTTCCCCATGGATGTTGTTATTCTGGAGTAAGTATGCCTTTTTTTGATTAATATTTATTCCGCCAGAGCAATATTTTTCAGATTTCCCAGGTAGGTAGCAGTCAGCTTGTAGAAATCAGTATTTCGCAGAAAGTACCTTGACTTCTTGCGCACGACTTGTCACTGCCACAGCCATCCCGCCAGCCAAAATCTGCCCGGAGCAGCTGCACCTCACCGCAGAGGGACCCCTGCAGGCGTCTGCACCGGGAACAAGCAAGAGCGAGAGATTCCTATTTCTTTATTGCCTCTTTAGTCTAGTAGAATTATTTAATATTTGCAATTTTGGAGAATTTAGTAGTAATTTGATGCTTTTCAGTTCACTTATTGAGAACATAGAGAGTTTTGTTCCTTGGACACAAAGGAGGAAACAAAAGGAGGATATTTTTTTTGCTTGCGTTTCCAAGTCTGCTGTTCAGGTTTCAACCCCAAAAGCTTTTTTTCTTTTCTTTTCGTCAGCACACAGTGAAAACCCCTTTGGTTCGTGTAGTTAACTCCTCCGTCAGCTTCCCACGTGGCTTTGTTTAGACTGCAGGCCCCTTGCTGTTTCAGCCTACTGGAGAATTTCAGCCGCTTTTTGCCTTTCCTGAATAAGAAGTGACAGCCACGCTCAAAGTCAGTAAACTAAGCATCACCCTATGAAGCTCTTTTCCTACTGTTGGAAAATGCCGGTTGTCTCCAGGCCTGGGGAGTGTAGAAAGAAGGTAAAACTGCTTTGAAACACACATGTGCTGACCTGTAGCTGTGCCCGGCTTTGCTGAACGTGGCGCTCTCCCGTTGTTGTTGCTGCCTGTTTACTGTTGCCCTTGGTTGGTTGTCACAAAAACGAAGCTGCGCTGTTTGATTTCCCAGCTGCAGGAGGAGAGAGTCGTTAATATTTTTTGCTTAGACAAACAACTACCTTGCTCAAGGTCAGGCAAGGATTTTGAGGTTCCGGGAAAGTCCGTTTCAGGATGCTTGTTTGTTCTGCAGAAGGGCTTTTGCTTTCCTCTCCGAGCAAATATTTTATATGGTTATTTAGTGAGTATTTGCAGAGTGCTGTGTGCTCTGCTGAGGAGAGCTGCTCTGCTCTGAGAGTTGGTCTTGCAGCCGTGAAAGTCAAAACTACAGGAGCTTCCCCGATGGTGGAGTTTGCCCTGAGGACGTGCGGTTTTATAGGAACCAAAGTGTTGGTAGGAACAGAGCATAAAAAAATCAAAGCATGAAGTGAAAACGTCTGACAGTATGTTGATACTGTAGCATTCCAGTTTTAACATGAGGGAAATCGGCCCAGTGAAGTGATGACTTCGCATTTGTACAGCCTGACCTTGTTAAAAATACGAACAAAAAACGTCTTTTCTTGAAGATGCCTAATCTCGCTGTATATGCATTAGTTTTCTTTTCAATCCAAGCAAGTTAGCAACTGGCAAGTTGTAAAAGGAATGTTGTCTGTAAGAAGATAGTTGAGGATTTTTACCATATTGAATTAACTCTGACTGTTTCTGCTTGAGTATATAATTTAGGCAATTTAAACGTCTAATGTACTGATAGGTAGAAGCAGTTAAATGCTGGTAGCCCAATTTTAAATCGTATTTAGGTGCTTAATTTAGACTAATTTCAGTGCTACACTTTTAATCGCAAGCTTTGGATGAGTAATTCAGTTTCAGTCACAACCGTAGTTGCAATTTTTTCCATGAAGAAATTTAATTTTTTTTCTTTTTAATAAGTATTTCTCCTATTTTTCCTGCTTGAAAGTGGGGAAAAGAGGAATAGTTTTATCTCCACTTTCCAAATTTGCTGCCCTGAGGGGGAATCCATGGAGGAGACTGTGTCTGTAAGGTTAGTGGGTCAGGACCTGCATCATGCTGTATATTTCTATAGCACCAGCTACAAAAGGAGTGTGGTCCTGATTCTGCTTTCTGTGGGTCACTTCCGTATAGCAACAAATGCATGAGAAATAAACATCTGAAAGCACTAATAAAAGCATTGTAGAGCTTAAAATGCAAGTTGGAAAACTGTAACAAAAACCTATTTTTACTACAACAGTGAAGATGCTTATGAAAGATAAAATTATAGACTTTGGATTGTTGCGTGCTCATTAGCAAATGTATATCCTTCAGAGTTGTGAGCAGACGGTAGTGACAGTAAAGGATCATCAGAGAAATCAGCTGCACGCCAGCGAGTATTGTGTGCTGATTTTCTACCTGTTCTACGGTGAGGACAGTCACACTCTTCCTTGTTCACTTAGTTTGTAGGTTCTGTTTTCTCCCTGTTGCCTGGGGACTTTCTGAGGTAATACAGTGTTGGTGACTAGAGAGAAATACCCACCCTGAATTAAGTGTGTACGTAAATGCTTTATTAAATTTGAATTTATGTGTCATCCTAATGAGCGTGCCGTCCAGTCGATTAAATGCCTCTTCTCTCATGCTTTCCAGTAGTAAGCACTTTGCTTTATTCTCAGAAACACTCAATTTCCCCAACTTTCTATTTTCTCCATTTTTAGATGGCCTGACAGACTGCGTAGACCCTGACTGCTGTCAGCAAAGCAGTTGCTACGCAAGCCCTCTCTGCCAAGGTTCGCCTGATCCCCTCGACCTCATCCAACACAGCCAACTGCCTTTCTCACAGCATCCGCCAAGGCTCTTCTATGATCGGATCAGATTCCTCATTGGGAAGGAAAGCACTCACGTGATCCCAGGAGACGCCTCATTTGAGAGCAGGTAATTTTTCTTTTACATGAAAGACTTTTCTGAGTATTGAGAACAGCGAATGAGATTTCTTAACCAGGAAAAAACACTGACACGTCAATAGATGAAAATTCTTTACTGATGATCAAAAACTACTTGCGTAGCAAACTTCCAGGTCGCAACAGCTCAGAATCCCTTTTTTGTCAAATTTTCTTTAGTACTCTGTCTAGTTCATAAATGTGTCACTGTAACAAACTGTACTGCTTTTATTAACAAGAGTGATGGCTGTGGAAGGTAAACTACCTTGTACTTCAAAAATGCGTGGGGGGAAGTTCAGCCCTTTATGCCGGAGATGCGTCTGATGGCAGGAGGCGGAAGGGTAGGCTGGACTCGTATGAGCTGTATTCCATCACATCTGCCCGCTAGTGCAGAGTTCACCATTTTGTGTGGCAGGTTACTCTTTAAGCTGTCATGCAAATAGCGCAGTGTGGTCTTTGAGGTTTGTGAGATTGGCACATCCTTTAACAGGAAAAGGCTGTGCAATAGGAAGGGGCACACACTTGCTCAGAAAACCTGGTAACACGGACTTCCTTGAACATTTGAAATATAGGGGCACATAAGTTTTTATGCTGTAGTTCACCTGGGAAGCTATAACTTAGAGGCTGACAGAGAGATCCACAAATCATCCACATCATCTAACTATTGCCCTGTCAGCTAGGCCTGTACATTAGATAAACCATGTTCCAGTAATGAGGGCGTAAGAATTTTTTATTTTCATAGTACAATAAATAGCACTTGGATTACAACCTTGCCTTCATTCTGTAGCCGCACACAAATTCAGTGCAGTCTTTCATTGTAACTTATTAATTTTTAATAGAATAAATATGTAAACAGAGTCTTTATCGATCTGAAATACCTAAACATTTAATTACTATTAATAATGTAACAGGACGCTATAAACATGTACAATGATAGTGCATGAAAATGAACTATATGAAAAGTCTCCACCTGACACTGCCACATCTCTCAGAGTGTCTATCACTAATAGAAGAGTGCTGCTGCGCCTCATACAGCATCCTTGGCTAACTGTACACGTAGCGGAGCATACTGCAGTTTAAAACCAAAGTCATCAGTGAAAGATGTTCCTCATCAAATTGTCTCACAGGAACATGTTTTCACAGAGAAGGTGAGCACTCAAGTCGCCTGTACGGTGCTCTGTGGCATGGCAAATGTTAGCAACCAGATTGCACGTAATCCCATCAACGTGCTTTTATGGATGTAAGGAACCGATCTTTTAAAGCTATCAGTGATGGGATTTAACTTGGTTTTAAAAGACTTTTCTGAGTATTTCATCTCTTTACCCGGATATCTGGCATGCCTTTGGAGAATGAAAAATAATGAAGGTCTGTTGATGATCTATCCTTAGAAACCACTGTAACTTCAGGGTGGAGAGGGTGCTAGCAAACAGCAGTACGTGACCAGCAGCCCACCCTAGCTATGGTTTGATATTTCGGACTTAGTAATAATAATAAGTGTGACTTATAGGTGGATTCCTGCATTGTTCACACCCCAGATATCATTTCCTCCCCCTGTAAAGAAATTACTGGTTAGTTTTCTCAGAAGATTCAGATCTGGGATTCAGATAATTCTGTCTGGATGTGTAGAATCAAGGCAGTGCCTCAAGAGACTGACGCAGTGTCGTGTCTCCTGGGCTTTGTCAACAGTAATCTGCAATGTCTGGGGCACCCTGAGGACTTCGTTGGTCCACACTTTGCTTGATCTTCAGATCTTACAGGCTTTTGAAAAATTGTTCATCCGTAAGTCAAATATTATTAAAAACTGTCAAAATTTTCCTTAAGGATCACAGATAAGCAGTGTCTCAGAAGGAAGCAATGGCTTAGCTGGGCTGCCTCTGTTCAGAAATCTTCCCCTGACATTGTCAATCAGGCTGTCATCTAGTGTCTGTTCTGCTCCTGGGAATTAAGATTACTGAAAAGAAGGTAGCGAGACAACTGTTACTACTGTAAATACTTCAGACTTCTGTGAACCTGCCTATCTGGTTCTGACCAAAGCATGTTTGGGTTTTTATCTCCTTCTGGCTGGTGCTGAAGAAGTCATATCCATAAAGATGTTGTTAACTGTTTTGGCTACCTGGGTTGCCACTTATTCTATTGCATAGGTGATTCAACAAGAAATGTTGGAAGGATTGAATGAAATAGCTCCATTCATTTATTTCAAAGCACTGGTATCTGTTCCCACTTGTTCTCAAATGTAGAATTTTGCAAAACCCTATCTCACTTTTTTCAGCTTTCCAGTAAGTCTTTGAGACCATTGGGAGGGTTAATGAAGAAACATTTTTGACACTATCTGATGCTTTCAGTTTCTGATTCAAATGGCATTGTGCAGTGTTTTACTGTGGCGTATCTTAGTGGAACTCCGTTATGGGTGATGTTTGCGTGAATCTTCTTCTAGATAAAGACAGTGATGTTGAGTAGATTTGGGGATGCTGTTGAAAGAAGGTGAAGATTATCTCTCTCCTTCACACTGTGAAAGTGTTTTTGGTCTCTGCGACATGCTGGCATTTCTTAGCATCCTCTGAAATACCAAAATTATTTATTGCAACAAACAACTGCTGGGAAATCTCTCCTTTTGCATATGCATCTCAACTTTACCTTAGATCTTGCAGCTATTTCAAGCTTTCAAATATTTGGCCTCTACAGCATGGTCAAGGCCAGGGAGCCATGGCCAAATACTGGACCAAAATTAATGTTAAGGAGCTGAATGTTTTAGAAAAATATTTTGCTTTCTGATACGTCATTTGTGCTGGCTTTCTACAAAATTCCAACTTTAACCGTGGCAGACTGACTTAAAGGCACATTAGACAAACTGTGAATAGATGGAAGCATACTTTCTTACATCAGAAATTATTTTGACCCATTGCATGTGGTAGTGTGTAGCAAATTTAGCAATTGTGTTTTAGCAACTTCTGTTCTCAGGAAGGTTTTTAGCTTGTTTCTTTGCTGCGTATTTTTAATGCATGTTACTCAAAAGCTATTTGATTTGCTGCAAATTGCCTACAAAAAAGGGCCTAGTGCATGGTACTGAATTAATTACCCTTCAAAGGCTGCTTACAGCAACATTGTCAGCAGGAAGAAATGAATGTACCTTACTAGCCTTTAGCTTAATTTCTCTGATTGAAGATTTTAATCAGAAATGTAATATAGTAAATGACATCTTCTGATGATGTGACACTTGCGAATTCACGAGTTTCGTTGGCAGAGTTACATGTCTGAGCCTGATGTCTCAGCCTGAGGTGCTCAGAGAACATTGGAAATTTCACACACACACAAAAAAGTGAAAATAACAAATTAGTGTAGTAGAGCAAGGCAGAATGACGGTGGAATAATGAAATGCTTCAGAAGTAGTGAAATAATGAATCTAGAATTTTAAAGTCCTAGTTATATTTTAAATTAGAAATGTGGAACAAACCGCCTGATGGCAGAGATCCGAGATCCTCAAAACTGAGATCCTCTCCTGCATGTGGAATGACCCATAAGGCATTTGCAAAGAAATCCTACTTCTTTAATGCCCCCTGCAGCCCAAGGGAATCTCTGCTTTCTCTCAAAAAGCAACTGCTCCCTCTGGAGTTGCAGATTTAGTACAGCCTGCCAGGGGACCAGAAAGATTTTTAATGCATTTGAAAAGGCTGAGGCAGCTTATCAGGGACACGTTCCTCCCCAGATGGAAGACAGAAAATAGATGCCAGGCTTTCCTGCTTCTCCAAATTAGAAAAGACATTTTTGCACTTACACATCTTGGACATTGTAGTTTGAAAGCCTTAGTCCAAGATTGTGCAGTCTTTGCAAATAAAGTGACTGTTAGAAAGGTTGTATGAGTTACTATCCACATGAGAAATAAAAGCAGGCCAGTGAAAAGTGTTGTGAATAAACCTTAGAGGCTAAGAATGGAAGAGGGAAATACAGCACACTGAGGAAGCCTAATGGGCTTCAGAGATTGCTCCCTTAGAATTAAGGAAAGCAGTGGGCAGTAGCAAGGTCTAAGGCCGGTTCTACTGGAAAGAGAGCGAGTACTGAAGCCAGTAAAGCATGAAACAGCGGTTGTCTCAAAAGTGGCGTCGCTGCAGAAAATGTGTTCTGGAAGCTCCCTTAAGGCGGGGAATGAAGTGGGGTCTCCTGCAAGCAACAAAGGCGTTGGGAGTCTGCAAGCAAGCCAGGTGCCCTCCGGAGCACTGGCATCCCCTTCGAGAGACCACGGGTGTTTGGGAGGAGAGGGAACCTGCTGCAGAGCCTGTGGTAAATGCAAAAATTAAAACCAGTTAGGATTGAATAGTGTTCATCGAAGATTTAGTAGGTGCTGGTAATTCAAGAAGAGGCCAAAGAGGAAAAGACTCTTCAACTTAAAAGCAGGATAATAAAAAGACAGAAAATAATGAGGAATACACACAGATAGGCTTAGAACATTTAAAATCTGGAAGACTGCAAAGACAGGGACAGTTTAATGCAGATAAATGTAGAATAACGAGGTTTGTGAGTCTTTATCACGTACTGTAAATGTGTGTGGCTCATAGAATATGAGGAAGAAAAAAAGGAGTAAGAAAGTTGAAAGATAAGTCTCTGAATATTATTTATGAATAATGAGAAACAAAGTGAGTAGAGGAAAGAAAGTCAGTGTATGAAATAATGAAGACTGATGACTTGCTATCACACAAATCCGTGTGCTTGATAGAATACAAGGAAGGAGTAGAGTCGGAAGACAAGTCTGCGGAATGAGAAGCAGTGAATGAACAAACGGGAATACTAGAATAATGCACAGAATAATGATGACTCTTAGGGGACTCTGTCCCTCAAACCAATGTACTTGGTAAATACATGGAATGCACAAATAAAGGGATTAGGAAAGGAAGGACGGGTCTGTAGATGTCATAAAATATGAGAAAACAATAAAAACTTGTAGTTTGTATTCTAACAAATCGGAAAGTAATTGAACCTGGCATAGTCTGTTGAGACGTACGAGAGCTCGATTGCCTTCAGTGGAATGACTGGTTTTGCGCGCAAATAGGGCCACAACCAACTTAGTTAATGCAGAAAACTAAAAGGTCGTAAATCAGAACTCTGTTCTGCATGCTGAAAGTAATGCAGCTTGCTTTTCATATTCAGTAGGGGTTTTCAGCAACTTTGCTATCAGTCTGCATGCTGACAGCACGGAGTTCGAATCAGCCACCATGGCATACTCCCAAAAGGGTTAGTTTTTACCAGTTGCATTTTCTCAGGGTACAGTCAGCTGAATTCGATGATATCATAGTTACAAATTAATGTCCTGTTGAGTAGCTTTGGAGAATGGGATCTTACAAAATAAGTCAGAATTTTGAGAAATTTATAGTCCAGTTTGGGCATATGATTTCATTGCATCAAAACCAACTCAGATGTCTCAAGACATCTTTGAATTCACATATAGGTTCTCATATAACTTTCATTAAAAGAGCTATTGAGTTTTTCCTTTAGAATACATATTCACTGTGCAAAGGTGGGATGTGTCTGTTTAGACAAGTACAAACTTGTAACTTGGGAGAGAAACGTAACAGTGTATAAATTTATGCTTATTGTTTATATTGAGTAATTAATACAGCGAACGTTTATAGGTATTCTGGCACTCTGAGCCTGCGTGTCTTTGTCTATATGTAAACTGTTATAAAAAGACTTCTGGATACACTGTTTGCTCTGCTGTTTGAAACTACATTTCCAGGAAATACGTGTGATTGTATCATTAGATACCCAAGACCTGGATCCTTTGAGCCAATGGAAGTATACTGATGCAAAGCTGAGGGCGTGGGACAAAATGTGAAAGCTGTTCAGTAGAATTTAGCTGTGTAAGCCCTTAGAAAATCCCATGAGGTTTTTATCTGCACTGTGAGAGTATTTCACACATTATTCTTCACCTTTGATGTGACTTGTTTCCTTTATGTTTCAGGTTATGAGTCTTCAAATGCATAAAAGGCTAAAGCTAAGAAAATTTGTTCACCATGTCCGTGGCTCGGGTGAAAGTACTGGTCTTAAAGGGCAGCAGTAGAGATTCAGATTACACAATAGGAAAGACTTGCCATGAGTAAAGCACTCATACAGAAGCATTGCAGTAGGTTGCATGGTGAGGTTATAGAGTTAGACAGGCATCTGTCTGGAATAATGTAGGTATAGTTGGTCTTACCTGAGGCAAAGAAATGGACAAGATAAAGTCTTGTATTTCCTTTCAGCTCTCATTTTCTATGATTCGTGGTTCTGTTAGCCTCCGATTAGACCCACTTAGTTATGAGTTCACTTTCCTGTCCAGTGAGTTTGATGTGTTTTTCCATCTGCCCTATACCAGCCTCTACATTTACTGGGAAGGGAGGATTGTTTTTTGGTTTTGGGTTTTTTTTTTTTTTTTTTTAATGCTGGTAAATAGGTGCAAGTCTAACACATCCTAGAGGGAATTTAAAGAGGAATAAAATGTGATGTATGTTACAGCTGGTTAGGCTCTCTCTGGATTTACCTATATAACTTTTTGAAGTTCAGTGAAGACCATATGTTTCACTGCTGCCTTATCACATTAGTTCAGCTTTTCTCTACAGACAGTGATGCTCCTTTCTTAGCATCAGAGAATTGGGTTTGGTTCTCTCCTTTCACAAATCGTCACCACTAGAGCTGCAGCAAGCTAAATCATGCTATCATAAAACCTTTGCGACACTATTTAATGGCAGAATAAATGGTATAGTGAAATACAGCTGGAAATTGAAACGTATTCATGCATTCATGATACACCAAGAATTCATAGCGGAGTCTGTATGTTTTCTTCATGAGATAATGCTTTTCCAAATCAATCTTTCTGGCTTCTTTGAATTTTCATTCAAAATCAACAGTCACAATGATTTCACTGTAGTTCTGCCTGTGTTCGGGACAGAATTATAGCAGAGCTTCTGAAATAATACTGTTCTCACCCTCCGTGCGTGTCTACACGGTTACCTTTTCCTGTTCCGTTACAGACGTGCCTGTGTCATTCGAGGACAGGTAGTAGCAGTAGACGGGACACCTTTGGTTGGAGTGAATGTCAGTTTTCTACACCACAATGAGTACGGATACACCATCAGTCGACAAGATGGAAGGTGAGACTTTTATGTATGACCTCTCACTGAGTTAGATTTTTACAGTTGGGGCCATCTACCACCTTCTGTTCATGTGCAAAATTCTCCTAGCCGTCACTGTTTGTAATGTGGACTGAGGATGACATCTGGTCCTCTGTTCTGGGAGCACATCTAACTAGAGCTCACTGTGGTAGAGGAACCGCAGAAGAAAAGGAAGAATAAAAAAACAATAGCAACAAGAAAATTGCAGTGACATTCAAACACCTGGAGTCCCAGTGTGACGGCGCTGCTGTCATAGCACCTCCAGTGAGTCTCTATTCTGAGATGGTGTCGATGACACACTGCTTGGCGTATTATTAACCTCCTTGACATTTGAATATTTTCAGTAGTCAAGTTTTCCATAGAATTCCCTGTCTCCCCTCTTTTTTTTCTGTCTTTAAGTGTTCAAGTAGTTTACTGAGGATTCAATAAAGCCAACTCCTTTAGCTGGTCGCCTGAGCCAATCTGTAAAAATGAAGAGAGATTCTTAACAGAGCCAAAATGGTTAAAATGCTGTTCTGCAGCCAAACCTGAGCAATCCTGGCTCCCCCCTTTCACCAGCCTTTTAGAGCCGAGTTTAGTTCCTGAAAAGAGATGGTTTTTGCTGTGTTCTCCATTGTACTCCAAGGTTGGCCATTCATTTGCAGTAGGGTCATGATTTGCCCCTGAACTTTAGTCATACTCACTTGCTAAGGGCTCTTAAAGCCTTCATCTTCCTTGATGGTGTTATGAATGACAAGAAATTAGACAGTATCTTCTAACAAGGAAGGAAATAATTTGTTGCTGTTTCCACAATTTTTTGGGACACTGTCACTTGATAAAAGTAAAGAGCATGCATATTTATTTTCTCTTATTTTCTTGACTTTCAAATCACCCTACTGAAAGTTAGTAATTATCATTTCCTATTTATGCTAGCCTGGATAAAGTTGTTGCATAAAGATATGCTACCTGTATTTTGCTGTGAATGTAATTGGTGTCATTTGGGAAACGTGATGAGAGATGAATAATTACGTCTGACTTCTTATCACAGTTTGTTACCATCAAAAGCCTCCGTAATAGATGCATTCAGTAATACCAAGGGTGAAGTGTCATTTTACATATTACCTTATGGTACCTGACTATACATGTCAGAAACTCGGAGAATTGAGACTGTGTATAGCTTGCCTTCTGTGTCCCACTGCTTTGCAGCCCTCATGTGCCAAGGGTTCTTCACAATAGCTCCCAGAGGAGTTCCTGCCATACATACAAGAGCAGGTTCACTTAGTGCAGTTAATCGGGTTCTTTCCCAAAATCTTCTTATCCTGCAGAGAGTGGTCTCCTGCTCAATGTATTCAACCTTTTCCTCCTGCTACTTTCAGAAAAAAAGGAGATATGTTAATAAAGAAAAGATCTATCAGGCTTAAGAGTTCTTTATTCTGCATGCTGTACCTTTTTCTGAGTAATAAAAAAGCATCCTTTTTGTGGATTAGGAATTTCTTTTCATATGGACCAAAATAACAGAATCCCCAAACTTGTTACAGATTACTGTTAGTAGTGATTCTGGATCCTAAACTGGGGAGAGTGGGTAGGTAACAGTGGAGTACCATACTTGGCTAATGATATGTAAGGGAGAAAGCAGAGGGAGATCAAGCTTCTGCATGAATGCCAAATAGCACTGGAAAAATATACTAGAATGATTTCACATAGCAAATTAAACATCATAATGAACAATATAAAGAGATTTTTTGTGATGCATTGAAAGTTGTGGCAGTATGATGAAAGCAAAATGAAGCAAAGCATTTTATTTTGTTTTTTTCAGTTTTGACCTTGTGGCTGTTGGAGGCATCTCTGTCACTCTAGTTTTTGACAGATCTCCTTTCATATCTGAAAAAAGGACACTTTGGTTACCTTGGAATAGATTTATCATTGTAGACAAAGTTGTAATGCAAAGAACAGAGTCAGAAGTACCGTCGTGTGACATCAGTAGTTTTATTAGCCCAAATCCCATCGTACTCCCTTCACCATTGACAGCATTTGGAGGGTCCTGTCCAGAAAGAGGAACCGTTATTCCGGAGTTACAGGTAATGAAAATACTTTCAAATTAACAGAATGTTCGTTTGCAGAAAAATTCTAGACAATTCCAGAAGTTACCATTCTTGACCTTTATGATATAATTATTTGGTGATAGTGATAATTTGACACAGGATGTTGAGCAGATCCAACCTTTTTCATTAAATTTGCATGCATAATTGCTCAGATCAGGGTATTATCATGAAGGTGTTATCAAACTTTTCTGCCCAAATCATATATATGCCTGATGTTCATGCATAAATACTAAAGCACATAGATAATTAAACTTACACAGGTTTAAAAAAACTGGATTTCAGAGAAATCAATGGTTGATTTTTTCTTTTAAAAGTTACGGTTTCAGGCTTTCAGACAAATTTGGAGTGATGGCATGTAGTGTGGGTATTCACTGGGCATGTGACACCGCCTTGATGTCTTCCCTTGTTCCTAGAGAGTTCTGAAAACGCTGCTGTGAAGGGAATGCTACCAAATAATGACCATTTAACTGCTGTGATGTTGTACACATCTCAGAGTGACATCAGCGCAGGCTTCTTTAGTACTGCTGAGCAAAGCGCTTTCCTCCTTTTTTATTTGTTTTCGTTCTTTTAAGATGTTTATTTCTTCCCACCAAGTAGAAGGAGAAGGTGGGGAGTGCCAGTGTGATTTATTATTGAAATCCTGATTTATTTATAATGATGCACAAAACCATTTCTAGGTTACAGACAAACAGTACAGCTTCACCATGCATCAGTGTGAGGCATTAGCCAGCACGTTCTGAAGATTCTCAGGGATTTTTTATCCCTTCATATCTTCTAGTTCTTTGTGATGGCATTGTCAGCTATATGTTACTCCTTGGGTTTTTTTTACTTTCTTTCCAAATTAGAACAATATTAGCATGCTATTTCCAATTGATTACATTTAAATGTCTTTTTTTTTTCTTGAGTCTCCCTTCAGTATGTGTTTGGAATTGCTTTCTAATTAACCTTGCACTTAACTATTCTGTTCTTTGGTACTTAGATGGTGTAAGTTGAACACCCAGCAAAATACAACTATGTGGATTTTAGATCGTGTTAACCCCCGTAATGTTTCGTATGTTATTTGAGCAGATAGAGTTTAAGCCAAAGCCCTGCAGTAAGACCTCATCTGGCTTCTCTTTTAAATTCACTGAGGAAACATGGAACATATTTTGTTGGCTAGCTGGAAATACGAATATTTCCATCCTTTTTTCTTTTTGCTACTGATGAAGGGCCCTTATCTTATATGTAGGAGCCCTCTGATTGAACTCAATGTTTAAACATCTGCGTAACAGTAAACACATTATCTTGTTCCAGCTAGCTGATGACCAGTGTTGCTTCATAGAACATAATAGGTGAAACTAATGAACGTAGATTAAGAATAACTGATGCACGCTAGTAAGAGAAAACTGGGTCATGTTATTCCACATGAAGTATTCCTAGGTCTTTTTTAAGCAGTAAGGTACCTGAAGATGCAGCCTACTCCTAAGACAAACTGCTCCCAGTCCCTTTGCTGGCAATGAAGGGTCCTTAGAGTGTTGATTTTCATTGTACAAAAGACTGGGAGATGAATAAAAAGTAACCCAGAATAGCAAGAGAAAGAGATATATCAGAATATATTAGTACTTGTATATTTCTGGTTTTCTATTAAAAAATAAGAAGAGATGTCAAAAGTATGACAGAGGGGGCAGCTGGGATGTCAGCAGGAAAGAGGGGACCACTGCAAGTCAGGAACAGTAAAGGGAGCAGGAATTTCCCTGGCAACACTGCATTTCATATGTTGAAAGGACGAGTGCTGGCAGGCCTCCAGCAGTACTGCAGCAATCCTATGACAGTGATAGTGTAACAATATGTAAATAAAAAGGGTTGGAAAGTGAAGCAATTTATTGTTAAAGCAACAACCAGAAAAAACAGAAAACTAGGGAATATAAACAAAAAACAGTTTGTATTTTTCCAAGCTCTACTAATTTAACATTATGACAAATTGGCTTGCTATTACTGCAATGTACTAAAATCATTACCCTTCCTGGAGGTTAACCTAACTGGAGCACGGACCAGTTTCCGGTGGCCTGGGGTGCCCGATGGACTCATCCAGGAAGCTGCTCGCAGAAGAGCGCTTGCTCCCAGGCAATCACAAGAGCTAGATCCATAGCTCGAAGGCCCCCATCATTCAAAAGGTCAAGGCCAGGCTTTCTCCCTCTCCCACACAAGCTTGCAGCCTCCACAGTCCCTCTCGTTGCTGAAGGCCTATCTTCACTGCGGCCAGGAGCTGATACCGTGCCAGAGTGGGCATATCCAAGCCAGCTTTAAGCCAACCGATTCAGACAGCAGCAATGACAACAGAGCAATGCGATTTGAACTCTACAGCACGCCTGGGGACTTCACCTGTGAGCTGGATGAGTCTGATGCCCAAGTGCTTTCCTGTTCGGTGCTGCATGTCCCCAGCTGGTTTGTTATGCCATGCCTTCTTCTGCCATGCCCCTTCTTGCTGCAGCTTAGCCTCACTGCAAGTAGCTCTGTGCAGCATTTGGCTTATCAGCAAGATCTGTTTTCTTGCTTAGCTCTCCCTCAGTTAGGGCAGGTCCACATTACCTCCAAAGCAGGACAGTGTCTTCAAATCATTGTATAATGTGTGTACAGACTTTAAAAAATATATTTATTTAGGTATATTCTAGTTAAAACACTCATTAAGTAAATCAAATAATAAAGCCAAGGTGCAGCTGTAATGCTCATACGTATGAATATGATCACAGAGGTTGTATTTGCACCTCTGAAGATAATAATGAAGAATGAAAGGAAGAAGTTTTTTAGCAAAGTAGACTGACTGCCATCTAACCAGATGAGAAAGCAGTTTTTGGAGTTGGAAATTTTGCATTGTGCCTGGCTCCTACATTGCTGGAAAAAACTCAGAAAAGAGCAGTGTTTTGAGTGATACTGTGTTCAGATCATGATTGTAAATTGTAAAGTAAACACTAATAATCATAACTTTGCACTTTCCTTAGCTGTAGATATAATCATATGACTGTTCTTATCCAAGGTGGTCCAGGAGGAAATACCGATTCCTTCCAGCTTTGTGAAGCTTAGTTACCTCAGCAGTCGAACGCCAGGGTATAAAACTTTGCTGCGCATTATTTTGACCCACACAACCATCCCTCCTGGAATGACAAAAGCACATCTGATAGTTGCTGTTGAAGGACGTCTGCTCCAGAAGTGGTTTCCTGCTGCAACCAATTTGGTCTACACGTTCGCCTGGAATAAGACAGATATATATGGGCAAAAAGTTTCTGGTCTGGCAGAGGCTATGGGTATGTAGAATCACCTTGATGTAAGCAGAAGCACTAACAAATATGAAGCCAGGAAAATACACTTAAAATTTTGCTGCTGCGCTTTTGTAGATTTCAATCAAATGCTTCTTTAGCTATTTAAAATGACTTGTATGATTTTCTAGAAACATTTCTTTCCTTGTTCCTTCAGCATCTTCATTCTAACTTAATCAGTTTGAAAATCCCCTTTTCCCTCTGAGAATAGTTTATACTAATGGCATGTTCAGCTCTCTCTATTTTTGAATGTTACTTTGAATATGACCTTTGGTGTGTCATTGTCTCTGTCGTTTTTTGGCTATGACATTTAAAATGTCATTTCCACTCAGGGTTTGCAAAATTCTAACTTTTAGGCATCCTCTCTTACTACGGTTTATGTCCTCATTGGTTAAAACTTCTTAATTTTTTGTTTAAAAGTGGTTATGTGAAAATCATCACGTTACCTAGACATTCTTCACCAAGCGACACAAGCAGATATTCTAAGAATTGCTTGAAAAGCTGTTGTTGAAAATACATTTTATTTAGTCAGGCCATTTTTTCCATGAGTTTAATTATTTGATTTTTAGAGGGCTTGCTTTGCTTTTGAAGTCAGGGGAATTATAACAAGAAGCAGGATCAGACTATAAGACAAGGATAAGTAAGGACTATATGGAGCCATTCATCCATGCTTGGAGACTACATGGAGCCATTTGTCCATGCAAGGAGTGCTGTCTCGTTCCAGATAGCACAACGCTGTTCTGAGGGGCAGCCAGAAACTCTGTTCAGCTCCTGTTGTGTTGAGTGTACAGACCACATGTCTGCAAATTGGCCTGCACACAGTGAAACGGAGCCTTCTAGGCTTCGCAGGATCCTGCAAGTCCCTGTATGTCTAGTACTTCATGTGCCCTCAAACTGGTAGTTTGTGAGGCAGCTGTGGGGAGAGGAGATAGGCGAAAGAGGGAAGGAATATATCACTTCCACAGCCGCTTCTGCTTGGAGAGCAGTGTGGAGGTAGTCGCTGGTGTCAGCAGAGGATAATGTGATAGTCAAAAATATGGAGTATGATTTACATCGAGCAATGCACAAAGGAATATATCAGAAAATAAGGAGCTTATTCTAAGGCCGTGGTTCCACAATCAATTTAAACAGATACAACTGCAGGTTGCTGCTATAAGGGACGTTCCCACGTTCCCTCCTTCTCCCCTGAGCCACCACTCGCATTCATTTGATCATGAAATGAGCCAGATCAGGAACAAATTCAGCTGCAAACTGAAGCAACTAGAAAATAAGTGATAAATTTTCAGCTTCATTAGTTTCCTGATTTGCTATGAATGCTAGTGCAGAAGTGCAGGTCTACACATTTCAGCTGTAGCTCACACTTTACATTGGCCTGAAGCAATCAAGACTCCAACCTTAGCACAGGCTTTCCTGAGTTGATCTATCATGTGTGCACCCAATCTATCACATGAGCCCTTTCTGGCTCCTCTGTCTCACAAAACCTCATGGGGAGGCTGTGAAATCCGGCCCTAAACAATTGCAGCTATCGATTCCTGCAGGTGTTTTGTGGTGCAAGAAGGTGTTAAATGAGTCTTTGGTTCTACTTACTTACATATATTTGTGCAAGTGCACAGATGGAAACACGTTCAGATGTGCCTGCTGGTGCATCTACACATGCCATCTGTACAGGTTCATTCCTTGCGTGGTGACACTCGCATAGGTGAGACAGAACAAGGAAGTATAACAGCTCCCTCTGGATCACTTAAGAGCCTTTTGGTGACCATGAAATCCAGTCCATATCTGGACCTTATAACCAAATTAAATCAAATGCAAGCATAACTTCTTATAAAATGATACATCCATTATAAAATCCTAAATTAAAAGTAGATGAGAGTCATATGTTTAAATATGAATAAAACCTATACAGCAGTTCTGGGTAACAACCTTTAATTATTTAATTGGTGCTTAATTTTTTAATTTTACTTAAGGTTTAGTTTAATTATGCTTCTTGCAAAATAGAAACAGAAATCTTTGTATTTGTAAAGTGCACTGTTAGCTTGGTTTGTTACACTCCGGTAGAGATGTATTTAATTTGACAGTGTAGTGTTCGCGGACCTTTCTCTGCATCCATTATATGAATTTTGTCAAAATTATTTCCTCTGCCTGCATATTATAAATACTTAATACTGCATTCTGTTCAGATTTCATTTTAATTACATTAAACTGCAGCAGGTTGAGGTCCTGGTAGCTCAGCATATAACCATCTGGCTTTAGTTTTATAAATACTATAAGCATCTTTATTTTTCTTTGGGGTTATTGACAACAAAGATCACATAACTAATTACAGAAAAGAAGACTTCCTGAGCATGCTTGCACTCATAAGAGGTGCAGTTCAAACTCACTGGAGAAGTGTTTGCTAGTGTGTGTTTATTCCACGGGTCTCTAGCAGAGAGGCCATTTTCTCAAAGTAGTAGCAGAGATGGTAAAGTAGCATTTTTTTGTTCTAAATAAAAACATCATGAGAATGTTGCCACATAAAACCTTTGCGGTGAAGTTTACACGCTCTTGGGAGTTAACGTAGCTTAAGGGAAGATTTCAGTGGAAATCTCAGTATCTGCCCCAGGAAGCTCCGTAGACGTCGGTGGTATTCCTGCAAGCTCGTGCTTGCCGCACAGCAGGACGCAGCGGCATGCGCAGGCTGAGCCTTCTGGAGGGGGTGTGAACCAACCCTCAAACATCATACTCTTAGCAGTCTTCACACTTTATTAGTGTACTTGTTCTTTCAGCTTAGTTCATTACAGTTCTTGTTCGAAGAAGATGCTGATAAGTACAAATACTTAAGGAAAGAATGAGATTATCGTCCTGTTTAATCATGTCTTTGATTTCATACCTGTGTTTTGCAACTATCCGGAGAAACAGCAGCAGCCTGTGATTTATGATATGCTAGCTCTAAAAACAGTTTAATCTTAATTCTTCTAAAAAATTGTATGAAAAAGAGTAGATTTTTGGTACACAATAAATCATCATTTTGAGGCTGCAACTGTACTTTCTTTTTATTAATTTCCAAAAACATAGTTACTACTACTCTGCTCTTTCATTCTTGCATGCAGTGAAATGTCAGCCACTTCCAAAATGGGCTGCTGTCTGTAGGTGAGTTTGCCCGGAGGGTAACACCCCACCATGAGGTTAAGCTGACTGAGATTGTGTCACTTCACTTACGGAATTGCAGCCTCCTGCAAAGCCTACCAGAAACGAAATGCTTGTTTTTCCAGCGGCAGTGCAGTCACTTGGTTGACTTTGTAGTTGTTATGCTTAGCCCTGGTTCCTGCATGTGCAAAACAGTTGCAAGTAAGGAGATCTTTGCGACTGACGTGTCAGTGCCTCCACTGAAGAGGTTCAGCAGCTCCTGCTTGAAGGTGGCTCAGATGCTTCTTTGGGCACACAGATATTCTTTGGTGTGCAGAATAGACTGTTTTCATAAATATGTGTATTTGTACCTAGAAACAAATTTGAAAACACAGGCAAAGTGAGTGCATGTCCGCGCGTCCCTTGCTGGCGAGAAGGAGCAGAAAGGCAGCTGCACGCAGGAGCAATGAACTTGCAGGAGAGGGGATAGCAGTCTGGAGGGCACTGGGCAGCCCCGAGTCGTCGGATACAGGCAGGGGATAGCAGCAGCTTCACGGTGCCAGCTGTGTCCTAGGAACCGGGCCGCTGCCGATCCATGGGCACGCGGTCTCGGATGGTGGGAACTGCCATACGTCCTGGACCCAGGTGCCAGCGGGCGGCCTCTCGGCTGGTGGCCCTGGCAGCAAGCCATCCCTGGGTCCGGCCGGGATGCCGGGCAGGGCTGCAGCAGCGGCACGTTGTGGCACTGCGTCCTGCTGCAGCACCCACCTCCGACGTGGCTGGGGTCGGGGTGCTAACACGGGGCTCCGAAGCGTGGAGTGGCTTCGGGTGCAAGGTCTGCCCTTTCCCCTCCTCTGCGTGAACCCCCAGGAGATGGTCCCTGCCGTTCCCCAGCCTCGGCGATGCCGCCAGCGCCGAGCGGGGCAGGCGTCGTAGTCACCAGAGCTTCTTCAGCTAAAGAAATAGGACGGAGTAGCTGTTGGGCGCTCAGAGTAACAACTAAAACATACCGTGCGTACAGCACCCAAGGAGATGTGGTTTGTAGGAGTCAGAGATCAGCTGCAAAACCACGTTCTGTCTGCAAAAGTGATGAAGCAGCTCTGCTAAGTGGAGTTGCTGTGGGGAACAGCTTTCAGTTTGCCATAAAATACTTATCTTACAGACACAAATGCACCCTGCTATAGCTGGCCAAAATATTTTGATTGCCTCCAGTAATGGAATTTTGATGGAATTAAAACTATTTATGGTTCAGGTAAAATGTAAATAGAACTGCTAGATGGACAACATGAGAGGAAAATACCGAAAATCTCAGAAGACTGCGTGTCTTAAAATATTTTTGTATTTCATCCTTAATATAGTTTTTAAAACATTTTTATTTCTTAAAGGCTGAAATACTTGAGCATTTCCTAGATAAGACCTTGGGGGCTTGGCTTCAAGATGATGTTCTTCATTTGGGAATGAATTACAATGAAATGTAAAAAGGTTGACTGGAGGAGAAAAGTAACTAAAGATAAAAAAAACTACTGGTTGGAGTGAATCATTTTGGAGTTACCAAAAATTAAATTTTGAAGGATTTTTTTGTTTCACTGGAGTATTAAAGGGAAGTATTTTCTGTGAGCTTGAGCCAGTTCTATCCCATAGAACTCCGCTGGTAGGGGAAATCAAGATTTACAGCAAGTGCCTTGGCCAGCTACAAAGAGGAGGCAGGAGATGGGCAAGTTTGTTGAAATTTTTTTACTATTTAATTCTAGAAATTTTCAGTTGACAATCCATTTCTTTCCACCAACAGTTCTTAAAATCACAAAAAGACCTTTAGGATAAAGATCACTACATTTGAAAAAATACCCAGTCTGTGCAAAGCGACGTTCTTGGGCTTAACACACAAACAAAAACAGTTTCGGCTTCAACGCAGAACCTTTCTGTTGAAGCTGTTATTCAGGTAGTTGATAGAAATGCAATAAACAAGTCAGAAATCGTTGGAGGAGATTCATGTTCATAAGACAATCCATAACTGATACTGCGAGAAATACCGTGCTTTGAAACTGTAGTAACTATAGCTTTCGCAAGATACTGATCTCTTAAACTCTTTATAATACCCTTCCCCACCAGCAATCAGGCAGAAGATAATTAGTGGCATCATTACCTGACAGGTGAATATTGAAACCTAGAATGAAAAATTACGCTGTAGTTCACAGAGAAAAACAAGACTGATATATCTTTAATTATTTGTTTGCAGTGTCTGTGGGATATGAGTATGAAACATGTCCTGATTTTATTCTGTGGGAGAAAAGAACCGTAATCCTCCAGGGCTTTGAGATGGATGCTTCCAACCTGGGAGGCTGGTCCATAAACAAACACCACGTGCTGAATCCGCAGAGCGGTAAGTGGAAGAGAAATACAAATTTTAAAGGAATTAATTGTTCGCATTTTCGGTATGACACTTTATAATGTTCACTCCTTTTTGTTCAAATATGCACCCTCATTTATTGAGAACTGGACTGTAAATGTCACCTGAAGGGATATTCTTAATGTTCTGGCTCCCAGGTCTTAAACCCTGGTGTCACTGGCCCTGGTGACCGCCAGCACGTTTGGGTCGTTGGGATGGGCAAGGGCACGCTCATTTGGCATTAGAAGCTTTCATCCCCACACTGTTGGTATCGCGGTACTAAATTTGAGGTCAGTTTATAGTGTGGCATATTCTCGGTGAAGTGTCTGCCTCCCTGATGCAACCTCTAACTAACATCTGCTAATAGTGTTGTCAGCAGTCACAGAAAGTCACGGAAAGACACCAAATGTGCCTGAAAGCGGGAGAGCGGAGCGTGAGGCAGCCCGGCCAGGCAGGCAGGGGCCTGGGCAGTGCCCCCCAGCACTGTCCAAAGCATTAAAAAAAATCTGTAAATCCTTGTGACAGTGTAACATTCAGCCTGCAAACAGATTCTTCAGGCTTTTGGGATTTTTCGTCCCTTAATGCCTAAACCCAGGTATTAGTGGGATTAAATCATTAAAGCAATACTTGTCTGTAAGTTATGGTAGCTCGAAAAATACAACTTTGCAGATAAACAGATACCTCGCTTCCCTGGGAAGGAGAAAGTTAGGCTTATAGTTCAGCACATACACATCAGGATAGTATTGGATTCAGCGAAGTTCTCTCAATTTGCTCCAGTTGAGAGTCAGTCCACTAAAATCTGTTTCCATCTGCAGACTTCTGTGCTGGAGATCCATGCCCAGATGTAGAGCTGTCAGGTTTTTGCAAGTCTTGTTGTTGAATGCACAACTACAGTATAAATATTCCAAATACAAAAGGTCAGATTTAGTTTGTAAATTATCTGGATTTCTGTTTTGATTTAAAATAGTTTGACATTTTAAACAGCCGTTCTTTCATACCCTGTCTTACTGGTTTGTATAGATTGTCTCTTTTAAATGCCAGCTATTGACATTTAACACAAAGAGAAATCTGACCTCAGCCAGCTCAGCCCCCAACTGCGAGCCCCATAGTCTCCTCCTTAGTGCCAATTTGCCACTTGCATGGTTTAATTTCCAGACTAAATTGCTGGCAGTAACTCCAATTTATATGACTATCCACTAACTGCAATGGTTACTACCATAATTCACCCCATAGGCGCCGATGTGTTTTGAGATTTTATAAAATACACAGTTAGAATCTGAGCAGCTAAATAATACAATATTTAGCTGAGCAGCTAAATCACTGCTTTTCTGAACCTGGGCTCTGTGGTGACAAACTGCTTCCAGGCTGTTTTCAGCTACGTGGCCCAGACTTTCAGGGAATGCCGGCGAGCGCTGACGGCAGCGGGGCACGTCTCCGCCGCGAAGCTGCCTGGGCTGAGCCTGCTGCCCTGGCTCTGGTCATGGATGGTCCTCTGGTCTTCGCAGGTTTTGACTGTGCAAATCTGGCTTATGTATAGGAACATAAAAATAACAACCCACCCAGCGTAGCAGCCCATAGTCTCGTATTAAGCAACAAACTAAATAATCAGCTGTGTTAATCAAAAGGATAAAAATAACTAGTACATTTCTGTTCTCATCAAGAAACCAGGGGACTGCTCTTCCGTTTCAGATATGCAAAAATGTACTTTTAAATAAGGACAAAATGGTGATTCAAACTTAGAGTGGTGCGTTTCAGACTTATCTCCACGCCACTGCAAGTGGAATGAAAAGCCTGAGTAGCCTTCTCAAGTATGAATATATTGAAATTTTCGTTTTTAATTAAACCATCCCCTCTGTACATATGAGGAGCTACAAATTTTAGAAGCGTGAAATTTATACCCATTTTGAAATACTGTCATTGGATTAACTTCAGAAATAGCATTGGAATATAAGACAAATATCTTTCTAAAAATTCTCTACTGCAAATTACAGTTTTCTTTTCAGACTAAAACCAAAACCACTCTGTTCGTGAAGAGCTTATATTTAACACCTACCACTAAACCTTCTCTTCCAGCAGATGTGCTGCTGTGTGTGCTCTCCTGCTCCGAGACAAGCTGTATGTGCTTCCTTCACTCTCTGTAAAGGCTTTTCATTTTAGAGATGTTAGAAAGTAAATTCAATCACACAATAGAAAAGTTGCGAAAATAAATAGATGCAGTTACACAGAATTGCATTTTGTAGCACAGTCTAAGCTCTGGAGGTACGTATATTAATACATAGAAACTACACAGTAAAAGCCATATTCTATTGCTGGATTAAGTATCCAAAGCAAAACAAACAGATTCTGGTAGACTGGATGTGAAAAAACGTGTACTATTCTCACACGGTTGTTATTGGAAGCTCAAGCTTTTTAAATGAATACATTTTTGCATCAATAAGAATGTAATGTTAATAAAGACAGTGGATCGCACTTGCTTCTCAGACATACTAAACTGTTCTTTTTCTGCCTTTCCCCCTGCTCCAGAGGTTTGTTCACTTGCAATTCAGGACATGGTTCTAGTTTAATGTTGCCCAGCACAAAGGTGTTGGTCAGTTTGGAAGATCTTCCCAGCGGTTCTCATAATCAAGTAGAGGACATCAAGTAAAGGCTTGCTCCTGTATCGAGTCCTTTTAAAGGCCCGGAGAGCTCATGAATACCAACAAATATGCTATTAATTATTTTCAGAGTATTCTCTGAATTAGATTTTTCTCTGATTGTCAAATGTATTGATTTCATTTTTAGTTGGGGGAAGGCAGAGTAATTTTAAAGGGACTTCGTGGTAATTCTAGCCCGAATCCAATGCAGCACTGACTAAAATTAAAGAAGCAACTTGCGAGCCTGGAATCAAGCACATGCTTCTCTTTATTGAGAGCAAAATGTATTCTCCAGAGCCCTAATTATTTACTGGCATTTCTAGGAGGCAGCTGAAAGATTACCTTCACATTGCTAATTTCAGCCAAAAGGCAGCATCTTCATTTAGTAGTATTTTTATCTGGTAGGTAAGGGAGGAAGTGGCCGTTAATTATGCTGGCATATTTCCAATGTGCTTTTTTATGCTGGCGTTCAGCTCCAAGGAAATATATGTACTCCGTCCTTCGCTGTTCAGGAATAAATTTAAAGGAATAGATTTCCCTTTCAAATAATAATGGCAACACCCACTAATTTCCAAGGCAAAATGTTAGTTTCAGACTTACCTGAAGCCACAAAGCAAAAATTGGTAGAGAAGGTGCACATATACATTTTCCGTACTGTGAGAAAACCCTCAAGCGCCTCCGTGCATCCTTTCTGCAGCACCGAACCTATGCTGCTGCCCCAATTTAGAGGAAGCGTCCTCAAACCTTTAGCTTTACTGCACACGTACAGCTCTCTGGGGCCAATACTCATCTCACGCAGGAGCCGAGGAGAATAGTTTTACTGGCGGCACCAGAGTTGCTTTCTCACCGAAATAACCTTTCTCAGCTGGGAATCCCGTCCGCCGACAGGGACGAGCTGCCTGCGTTTCACGTAGGAAGCACGTGCAGAACTGCCTGTGGGACAAAGTGGTGGAGCTGTAACAGAAGCAATGAAATTCCTAAAACTAATACCTGCAGCAGCTTCGCTGTTAACGCTAGGAACAAAATGAAGAGCTGTGGCATCAGGCGATGGAAGTATGATTAAGCAGGTGAAACATGCTCCAGCAGCAGCGGCAAAAACAGCTTTCAACATGACGGTTTTTTTGCAAAAGCTGAGTATTGTACGATGCAAAGGGGTTTTCTTCTCCCATTTTTATTGTTCGAGCTTTAGCTAGGCAGGCTAATTTCAGCACATGGAAGGTACAGTGTGTCGTATAAAGACAAGCCATCTACTGGGCTACTGCAATCAGAAACTCGTTCCCTTGTGTTTATTGCTTTAATCATGCCGCTTTTTTGATGAAGTGCTGGGCTTTCTAATGGAAATAAGAGATTTTGGAAGTGTGGTCTGAAAGAATACCTGTCTTCCATACAAAAAATAGCTGAAGTTTTGTAATAACATGTCATTTTGAAGGAAATTACTACCTATCTTGCTGCGTTGTTATTTAAAAAAACCTACAGATATTTCCTTGAAAAAAATGTTTGTATTGGTCCTGGTATTACCAGCCTCGTAATTGGAAGGAGTTTCAACAATGTATCCTGCAGAACAGTGCTGAAATATTCACGCAGTGGAAAGTTGTTTTACACTTTATAGCAGAACTTAATGTATTCTTATGGGTAAGAAATTCACTTGTGCATCAGCATTACTCCTTCACTTTTAATTTGGCTGTGCTGTGGTCGGCAACCTTTTTATATACTGTGAAGGACTCGCATTTGAATCTGAATATTGATTTTGTACTGCCACTCAGTGCTCTTTTCTGAAAAATGCATAGCAGTCCTGCTATTAATCTCCTTTAATTAAATATTCAAACTGCCTAAGAAATTCCTCTGCTACCTAATAAAAATTTATGAATAAAATGAATATTAAAGTAGTAATCCCCAAGAAATCAGATAGCACTGCAATTAACAGCCAATTTGTTAGAGCATTAACCAACCATGAGTTCCGTTCATGATGTTGGCTTTTAAAATAGCCACTAACCACTAATCGACAAAATGGTGATGATGAAACTTGGGACTGCATGAAACTGGGAGAGATTAGGGGAACTCCGTGGCGCAGTCTTTCAAAGAGCTGCTTGTTCGTTGCTGTTTTGGTAGTACACTTTCGGGCAGGAACACGAGATCCAAAGATAAACTGCGGAGCAGTTTAACGCCCGCATGCCCGCTTCTGCCGTCTCCTCTGTTATTTTTGTTTGTTGTTTGCTTTCTCGTAGGGATTGTGCACAAAGGCAACGGGGAGAACATGTTCATTTCCCAGCAGCCGCCCGTCATCTCGACCGTGATGGGCAACGGGCACCAGCGAAGCGTCTCCTGCTCCACCTGCAACGGGCTCGCGCTCAACAGCAAACTCTTTGCCCCCGTCGCTCTCGCTTCGGGTCCTGATGGCAGCGTGTACATCGGCGACTTCAATTTTGTCAGACGGATCTTCCCGTCAGGGAATTCTATCAGCATATTAGAACTAAGGTAAAAATAATAATAAAAAAAAAAAAAAGACAAAGGAGAGAGAGAATGGAAAAAGAGAAGCTTTCCCTAACTGTTGGTTGTTATCCTGGCTGTGATACGCCTATGAAAACTACAGTTTGGGGTTTTTTTTTTTCTTTTTCATGTGGCTTAGAGAAGCAGCCACATTTAGTTGCCTGCTGAAGTTGTGTCTCACTGACCATCAGACAAACTCATCTGAAAACTTAGTCTTGTTTTAAAGTCATCAGTTAAAAAGGGTGTTATCACCCACCTTAAATGGCCTTTAGAACAGGTTTTGCATAATAAATTTCTACAGAGTGCAAAATTAATAGGGCTGATTTTGCTTCCTATGGCTTTTTGTATACATTTATTTTTTCGAAAATGAATTAAAATATTCCATGAAGTGTATTTTTCAAGAAAAAAAGGATAAATCAAGAGTGAATAGTTATAAAACATATCAGAGCATTGTAGTGAGGCTGAAAGTAGACTTATTATGTTTAACTTAATATAACTGAATTGTTGCTTGTATGTAACAGAAGAGTATGGCTGGGTTTAAGCAGACAGGAACAACCCAGGCATTGCAGACTCCCCTGTAATTGTGGCTTGGGCTTGGGATTCACTCCCAGGGTTGCAGATGCTGATACACCGAACTTGTATTTACTTCAAAACCCATAAATCTCTAACTAGTTAACATTACTGGCAATGAGGTTGCATGCTGTTTGTTTAGGATGAATTTGCAAATGTGCAGGTGGTGGAAAGGAAACAGTGAATTTTGAAGGGAAGAAGTAATAGTGATACTGAATGATGGAATAAGCAGTGTTTTGATATTGTTAGATAGCTCTGTAAGCAGTTTACAGAGAGTACAGCTGTGTTAACTGGTACTGACTACTGTTTCTTTTCTTTTTCTTTTTCTTTTAAACCCTGACCTGATCTGCTTTTTAGAAATAGAGACACAAGACACAGGTAAGTAGAACATAGTAGCAGTGATACACGAACCATATGGATTTAAGGAAACAGTCTTACAAAAGCCCTTTTAGAAGTCGGGATATAAAGGAAACTGCGAATTTAGTAAATGTTAATCAAACTCACCTTTATTTACCATAAAGAAGGTTTGATGTGTTCCCTTTGAAGGGATAAAGTCTTTCTGTAAAAATCGGTTTGCTGATCACCAAAGAGGGGTGGAGAGGTTTAAACCTGAAGGCTGGGTGTGCTCTTCACAGCTGTCATACTCATGTAACGTGCTGTTAGTGTGATCACAGATATAGCTGCCCAGGGAAACTGGAGGTTTCACAACTGAGAAACAGCCAAAATTGAAAGAAAGGCTGTAGAGTCACCCACGAGGGGCTGGTTTGGCAGTTCCTGGGCAGGGGGAAATGTGCCGCCAGCCCCCGTCGCAGGTGGCACGGGGGGACCGGAGCAGGACGCGCAGCTGAGGTCAGCGATCTCGGCTTGATCCCAGCTCCTTCCCTCTCATGGCAAAAGCAAGGTGCTTCTCCCCTTTTCTTTTAACATTTTGATGTTGCTGCGTTAGGATTTCTTTAAAACGATGAAAATTGGACATTAGGCTGCAATGGATGGTGAGGGAGTTACAACAGTCAGTCTGCAGAAATGGCACGGCAGGCACTGCACCAGGGCGCTAGGCATCGTCGAGGCAGTCGTCGTAGCCTTTCGACACAGCAGTGAGATCAGTAAAGCAGCACTACTTCAACCTGAGTTGGTGGCTGCCTGGCAGAGGAGGAAACTGTGTGTGGACTGAATGCACATTTTGAAGCCGGAGAGCACTGGTCAGAATTACTTGGTTTAGCCACAATAATGGTATGGAATGCCCCAGATTATTTGCCAGCTCATTGATAAAAGATGTCCCGTTTCATATATTTTATGATGACAGCTTAGTTTTTTTAAAAAAATACATACTCTGTGTGTGTGTGTATATATATATATATATATACACACACACACACTCTACTATATATATACTATATACTATACTATCCTACTATATAAGTTTAAGCTCCATATTTTAATTGAAGGATCATTTCCATTTGCCTGTATGTTAAACTGGTCAATATTTTTGTAATTTGATGAAAAGACCCAAATTGAATGTATTTACTTTGTAATGCATTCAGAGTGTTAGTCAGGTTTTTAATTTAGAAGTTTCCTCTGTACGTTTTTTTTCATATCTGTTCACTAGAATGAGCTTCTCGTTTCTTTAGCTGAGCTTAAATCAAGTTAAATCAAGTTGTCAGATTTTTTTTCATTCTCAAGCGCCCCAGACGTATTAATTACAATAGTAATTAACTCTATCTCAAACTGTCTGTATTGTGTTCAAGTGAAGTGGAGTGATCTGTGGTAAACTGGAGGGTGTCACTTGCAGCTGATGCAGTTGTGGAGGTTGTGGAGAAGTGCTCCTCAGTCCCACCGTACACTGTATGTTCTGTAAAGGTGGTGAAGGCCACAGCCAGGCGGAGAGGTGGCCTGGGTCAGCGCTGGCTTATGTGTGTCCTACAGATTTCCAGGAAGCTCAGATAAGCATGTGGGAGAAACAGCTGGATGTTGTTGGAGGCAAGAGGAGTCAGGCTCTTGGCAGTGCAAGCAGGAAAAGGCTTCCAGTTGAAGCTCTCAACACGACCTTTAGTCTCGAAAAGAATGAGAGAAAAAGTGTTCTTTCTTCAGGAAAAAAGAAATGCTGTGTAAAGAAGGATAGCGTTTGAAGACCAAGAAAGACACAGAAGGCCACTGATCTTCTGTTCGACTTTTTTAAATCAACTCATCATTCATTTTCTAAACTTTCACTGAGATTTTAATAAGAAATAACAAAGCTGTTTGATAACTAATGAAACGGAAACTAGGCTTTGAAGTTAGAGCAAAAACTGAACTAAAAGAAAGTAATAACTTGTATTATAATAACAATAACTTTTTCTGGAAGGAATCATTGTAAGTTCTAGTCTACTTGATACAGTTTTAAGAGGCATAATTTACTAGGCCCAGATTTAGATTTGATTGCAAAGATTAGGAGTATTTGAGTTTGTTTCATATTTACTGGTACTTTTTAAATTTAAACCTCCTAGTATTCAAGGCTTTAAGCAAAGGTAACATGAAGAGTTTTCTAAAAAAAACCAGATGTCATGACAAGGAGGACAGAAGACGTGTCTACGAGGAGGGTCTGTAAAGACCCCTAGTCCTCTAGTTTCTGCGTGATTGAGAGTGCATTGATTTAACATCTAGAATTCTCCTTGCAGTTTTTCCCGCAACAGTAGTTTATTGAAAAATTTTATTTTGGTTAGCCAGTCTCTTCCAAGCTGCTGCAGAGAGCAAACATGATTCTTAAAGTTCTTAACAAACAAAACTTTGTAATACTGGTGATATGTAATGCAGGATGAATTGCCTTTAGCTCATCCTCTTACTCATTTTCATCCTGCCAAGGTCCATTCTCATACTCTATATATCCTTGCACTGGGTTTGACATCTGTTTCCTCACTGTGGGAATATTTCATTCCTTGTGTTTTACACTTCTGTCTTTTATAAAAAAGTTTATGATGAAGGTCAGCATTAAGCTAGTTTAGCTTGTGGCCCAGTCCTCAGAGGTGGTGAGCAGTTTCTGTCGCTCTTGGGGAATGTGAATTCAGAGAAACCGGCTCAAACTCTTTTATCATTTATCATAGCACAGCTTTGACACGGTCTCTCGCAAATTGAAATACAGAATTTCAGCTGATCATCTTAGAGGTTTCTTTGCAATATGTAGAGTACTGAGTTGATTGCTAAACTAAAAGAGCTACTGGTAAGTACTTTTAAATTGGTTTTTAATATTGCTCGGTAAAGTGGAACTGTCTTGTAGATGATTAATGAGGCTTCATATCTCCGTCATCCAAGCAAAAGTGTCAAATGTAAGGGGGCTCCATTAACCTGAAAGCTAGTCAGTAGAAAAAAGTCTTTGTCATTTCAGACTTTACGTATCTGTTCTGGAGGCCTGGCCAATTCATCACTGACACTTTACCTAGGCTCCTTGTTCCCTAATTTGTTGTGGCACGAAAACCTGGGCATGCAGAAGAGCTGTACACAGAGCATCGTCGAAGCCACTGTATAAACAGAACTGACAATACTGAGTTTTCCTAACTTTGTTACAACACTTACATGTTAGTTAGCTGTAAAAATGTTATAAAATTTCTTCTTAGCAAAGTGTGATTTTCACAGCCTTTCTAATCTAATCTAATTCTAACATAATTCTTCAGTGCACATTTGTGTGGGGAAATTCCACATAAAGTTACAGGGAATAGGGGAAGGTCAGTGTGTAATACAGCTCTCTGCCCGAGAGCAGAACCGTCGCAGTGGCAGC
This sequence comes from Rhea pennata, assembly GCF_028389875.1. NCBI lineage: Eukaryota > Metazoa > Chordata > Aves > Rheiformes > Rheidae > Rhea > Rhea pennata. Next base: position 17,732,623 of record NC_084673.1, on the reverse strand, counting down.
AATCCTGCGCAGGAGCCTGTGCTCATCTCCCACCATTTCAGTAAAAATCTGCATAATCTAAAGGATCTAAGCCCATCTGCATTTTTTTATTATTTTATAATCAGAACCACTGCAATCTCACAAGGTCCAGGATGGTTGTGTGATGTGCTGTGCTCTTAGACAACTTCCTGAACCTAAATTAACTTTACACTAAAAAGAAACCGAAAGTCTTACTGGTTAATAAGATGCAGCCCAGTTCCCTGATTAGAATTTATGACCCTCACCATTTAATTAACATATGTAAATATTTTTAAAATAACATTTTATTACCTCAATAAGGCCCTTCAGTGTATGAATTATGGTGCATTAATTCATGCCTAGTTGCACTGACAGTACTTGGCCTTCTGCCTTGCTCCTGACAACACAGTAGCTTGAATTAAGGAAACACGTTTCACACTTTCATATTTCCTAAGGTTTAAAAACAGATAAAAATAACCAGGAGCAGGTATTTGTGCCCCTGCAGAAGAGTCTGTGATTCACTATACTGTAAGTCACAGATTTGTTTCTTGGAGACAAGAGTACTAGGATTTAACAGATACGGAAAAATGATCTTGCTTCGGAAAATAATAGTTATAACTATGCTGAAATCTCTCCAGTTAGCTTTATACCAGTTGGCTTGGTACTGATGGCAGACTACCTCTGGCAGTAGCACTCTCGGCATCAGCTAGCTCCCTAATGTGTAGCTGGCAATCTGGTCAGGCTTTGTAGCTAGTCCTCATTCCTTCCTTCTCATCCGTGGTACGCAAATGAGCTAATTTAAAGGCAATCTCACTTACGCTCTTTCTCTCTCTCCACATAGCTAAACAGTCGTGCCTTTCAGATCAGTAAGAAAATACAATCATTGTACTACTATGAACGAAGATTAAGAGGAAAAACAACTGTTTAACTTTGATGCTGTTTTCTTCTGTTCTAGTACAAGTCCTGCACATAAGTATTACTTGGCTGTTGACCCAGTGTCAGAATCCCTTTACTTGTCAGATACAAACACCAGAAAAGTCTACAAAGCAAAATCTCTCACAGAAACAAAGGACCTGGCCAAGAACGTGGACGTGGTGGCCGGCACAGGTGACCAGTGCCTGCCGTTTGACCAGAGTCACTGCGGTGATGGTGGAAAAGCATCCGAGGCCTCGCTCAACAGTCCAAGAGGTAGGAGAAGAATGCGCCCACAGGATGCAGTGGCAGTCCTCCGTCGTGTCCTTGCCATGCTTAGAAACTCAGATGTGATTGGATATACAAAAAGGGGTCTGAGGTGACGTGTGTTTCAATCTGTACGTGAAGTCAATCACTTTACAAAGCTCACTCATGTATTTGATACAGCCAATCCTTTACAAGGGAGGAGTGAGCTGCTACAGCCAGCATCCTCTGAAATGCTGTCTTTCCTTGTGTGGCAAAGCTCCGCTTTAATTACGTTTCTATTACAGGATGGAAGCATTTAATTATATTTAACTTGGAAGCAAATAATGTGGGTGGGAAGTCCATTTTGAGATTTAATGCATTCAGGTGACTCCAGTAATGTTAATGGAGCTTATTCTTAAATTAGAGAGCCAGCAAAATTGAGTTTATTTGGAAACCTATAGTTTGTCCTTCCCCATTAAATACACTTTGCTGAGTGTCAACATCTCACGTACTCCAAGTGAAATGAGTGTTTTGATGCAACCTTGCTTTCAGAATACCTCCTGTATGTCACAGACAAAAGGCAAACGAAGTCTTGAATCCCCAAGAGCACCACAGTTAATTCACTTGCAATGTGTTTTAGAACTATGATAAAGTCTCTGGACCTGATCGTCTAATGAAGCTGTTCGCCCTCAGCTCCCGCTGAAATCACTGCGACCACAGAGTACTCCGCATCTCTGATGGCAGAGCTCTAAGTGGGCTTTTAGCATGCTCCCCCTGTAGCGAACTGCTTGCTCCTAATGACTAGCTCTAAGGGAGAGTTTTGATTATTTTTCGTGAGCTAATAAAGGAAGGCTGTATATCAGTAGGAAATTAGAATGTATATCCAGGCAGAAACATTTCTGAGACAAGGAAATAATCCGGTTTTAAGGCTTAGCAAGAGACACATTGTAATTATAGATAGAGTGACTTTAACATGTCTTTAATGATAGAAGGTAAGTGCAAGATAGGTACAAATAAATGTTAATCTTCAGGCAGCTAATTAATGTAATGAATCAATTCTAAAAATAGTAGAAAAAAAGAGTTTTCAGATCCTTTAGCAGAAAAAATCAATGTATTATTGCTGATTACAATTGATTATATCTAATTACACTACAATTAGTTGTTCCATTTTATTTTCTTATTGGGAAAGTATGTTGGTGAATATCTGCAATGTGCTACTTTAAAAATACCCATCCATAGCTGGCTACTTCAATAGAGAGTTCTAGTCACAAAGAAATTAACAGGAATAAAAATAAAATTCATCAATTCTGGGGCAGCTGGTAAAAGTTAGTAAAATTCATTGTAAGTGGACAGTGGTGCAGATAATAGCTCCCAGATGGTTTTGAATTAAGCACCTGCACTAAATTGTAATAGTTTACCTTGAAATTGTTTCTGTTGCATTTGTTGTGCTTTGGGTCTTAGATTTTGACCTCCGGAAGTTATGGACTGCCCCATTCCATATTTGCACAGGGTCTAGCATGGTGCAGCGTCAACACGTAGTCACCATCACACACTGAATGGTTAGTTGTGTGTTATCATAAGTTGTGATTAGTTGTGTTTTGTAAGTATGCTACCTTCCTCTTAACTGTTAGAAGCTGAATAACCTCAAAAGCATTCAGAAGTGCTTGCCTAGTACCCATAAATTTATTATTTCTAAGAAAACCTAGAAGTTTCGTGGACCTCAATATAATTTGGAGCTTATTTTGATCATTTATTTGGCTTGTTACAAGGATTATTGTTAAATCCCAAGATATCAGGTCACATTTCTGCTGAGATTACATTCAAACAGTGTATGCAAAATCTTTTTTCTGGAAGACAGGAAATGTGGATAAAATTTTTGTTGCATGCACAGACTCACCAACATCTTGTCCACGTTTAAACATACTTGACCACAAAGCAACAAAACATAATGTAGCATCTGACTACAAAAAAAAAAAAAAAAAAAAAAAAAAGAAGAAGAAGAAGAAGAAGAAGAGAGAGAATCATTTCTAATTTCTCTCCTTCCGGATATTTGCAACACAAAAAAAATCTCCCTGATAACGCAGAGGATAGAATTGCTCAATGACCAGATAAGATATTAGCACTTGTTTTTTAATCTGATAGGGAGAAACTTTAACTCTTCTTTTTAATCTACCTTTTTAATTTTGTTCTCATCATTCATTCTTTTGCGATAAATGAAAAAGGTAACAGATTTACCTATTTTACTTGGGAGAAAGATAATATTTGGGAAATAATTCAGTTTGGCCGCTGTCTGACCTTGGTTAGTTACAGCTTAAGCTACATTTTCACTTTTGGCTACTTGTGCCTTTGAATGTAGGCTTATCTGTATGAGTCATTTATCCATTTGTAAAACTGATAAGAAATACCTACTGTGTAACAGTGATTTGAAACTTAATTCTGTTTGGTAAGATTCCTCACACATATAGGAATAAGTGGAAATTCACATACTCTTTTTTCATTTACTTTTCTGAATGAACGTTGCTTTGAATACTTTGTTGACTTTTTTGAAGTCACATATTATTCTACTTCAGTAGGCATTCAAGTAGTTTTTGTGGAGTTCTACAGTATTATTTAATCACTTAAGGCTTTCGTAAACTTTTACTTCTCAGTATCTTTATTAGACTTGACTGTCTTTATTTAGTCACCTAGGCGCGGAAATGAGTGCCTGACTGTAAAACATAGTAAAGTCTTACTAGTCAATTACTGCTTTTGATCTACTTTCCCCAACTTTTATTTTGCTGGTAGTTCACAAGCTAGGTGGCTTTCTTCAGTCTGTTCGCACTTCTCTATGAAGGACTAAAGATGAAGGAAGGGGCTTAGTGGACATTAATCCTGCACAATTGTATATGTGTTTGAGCTGACTTTGAAAGATGCTTTTAAACATGCATGGCTGATGTAGTTGAAACTTGAACTTCAATATATTATTTTTACTGCAACTTTCTTTAATTCTGTAGAGAACTCAGACTAATGAGTCATGTAATAGATGACCAAGTGCTTAAGCAGAATGTGAAATGATACAAGATGGGGACATAAAATAAGATCTGTGACAAGCTGAACACATTTATTACACAAGAAGGTATTGAAAATGAAGAAGTAACCACACAAGATATTAATCACTGGCTAAATTCCAATCACTTGAAATTTACCAAGTAACAGATTTTTATTTGGAGGTGTAAGATTCAGTTTGGTGAGTTTGGGATTTTTTTGGTAAAAATGTTTTGGCACATCTAGTCACCACCCCTATCATTTGAACAGCCTGGATTAACACTTACAACAAGGCACTAAGGCACAGCATCTTGACTTCTCTAGGTAAGTCACTGAGTACTGGAGGAGTAAGAAGCACTTAGAAGTACAGAAATACCTAGGAGTTGTTCCGCTTAGCACTGCAAAGCCAGTGCCTGGATGAGAGGTATTAAACACTGACGCTGCCCTTCTGAAGTCAGTGGGCTTTAGACATGTAGATGCCTTTGACTTTCCAAGCTTAATTGACAGAGGCAGTGAGAGTCTGAGACAATCAAGTTACCACATTTTGCTGAGCTGCAGAATTTCTCAGTGAGTATGCCAAGAAAAGTGACTTAGATTAACATCTGATTTGAATTACCTTGTATTTGTCACAGCCTCAGAGCATCCACTCAGGACAGCTATTGTGGAACAGCAAACCAAGTCACTTAGTAAAACACTAAGTCCCTCCTATGTCTGAATGCTAATTTTCAAAAGTGACCTGCAGCGTTTAGAAGTTCAAGCACTAGATCCAAAGATTTGGGCATCCCAGGTACTGCAGCGTCTGCTTTTTGACTCCTGGGTCTAAACCGGGCTCTTGAACTGGAAGATAGATGCACAGACTGTCTTTGCAAGCTGTACGGAGAGTTACTGCCTCAGAAGACATTAAAAACTGCACAGTGAGTGCGGACTACTTAAATGCAGTGCAGTGACCTCACTACAGATGCAGTGACCTCAGGATAAGCACCAGGGAAATGCAGAAGGTTAGAATGAGTTCTCAATCCCATGCATAAAGATGCCTTATTCATAGCCATGGCAAAGTACTTTTTTTCACTCTGATCCTGGCCATGAACTATCAATACAAATGAAAGCTTAAATTAAAAATCAATTCTGCAGTTTACTTTTATTCATTTTGCCTCAAATTATTTTACTAAGGCAGTGCTTGAAAAAAATCACAGTTTGGAAAAGATGTTACCCCGCACCAATAGCTTACATCCTGAAATAATCAGTCTTGTTGCTCACCATCTGCAGCGCTACTTTCTGAAGTAAATAAAGCTGCAAGAACAACTGCTCGAATTAAACCTTTACATTTGTCATATGACAGTAGCCCATCTAAGGCCGGCTTCTGCTCAGCTAAAAGATTCATATTGGCTTCAGTAGGGTTCGGATTCGGTTCTTAATAGAGCGTTCTGTGGAGATGGGACCCCCTTTTCTTAGGTAGTGAGTCACTAATGTTTATTCAGCAATCTCTGCCATTTTACAAATCCGTAAGAGCTTTTGAAGCCTTCCGTGCAATCCAAAAAGAAAAGCGGAAGAGAGCGGGATGCTCAGTATCAACATATAAAATAACAAGGAGACATAAACCAAGGTGATTTTCGAACTCGTATCATTACATTTGATTTCATAATGCAAGCTTCATAAAATAAACAAAAAAGTCAGCTCTTTCTGTTTTTGATTCACCAGCGGGCATTCCGTATCTTTTCTTCGGTGGTTTTAGTTAGTTAGTTACAATTTCAGAAGTCTGTGAATCTTGTAGAAGTCTTTGTTAATGAAAATTTTGTGCAAAGCGAGTTTTCTTAAGTTTCCTCCAAACTTCATCTGAATGCATAAGAAAGTTACTTTTCTGCTAAACGTTGTGAGCAGTAAGCGTGACTGCAGTCATTGCATTTCTCACACTGGAAGCGGGACATTTTCATTCAGAATCGGTAGCTAGAATAGTGCTGTTCTCACCAGCGCTGCTGTTACGCATTTCCAAAGAGAGCAACACTCATGTGCGAGTACTGAAGTCATGTTCCAGCTGACAAAGTAGAGCTGAACATTTTGCTGCCAGTACTGAGAAAGTAATGAGGTAAAGATGACAAAGATCACAAAGCAACAGAATGCAAATCACTTGAATCATATTTGGAGTGGTGTATTATGGTAACCTATAAATAACTAATTGCATAAAATTGCTTTAGTAGTTTCTAGATGGCAGCTTTAATTAAAAGCACCAGAGACATTTACAAGTTTAGAAATGGATGGCATGTAATTTGCCCTTTTACCAACCATAAAATGGTAATTAACCAATTTGATTCACTTCTTCCTATTAAAAGTTTTATGTGAATAGCAGGTTCCTTCTAAATACAGTTTTTCTTCAGCAGAAGGTAGCACTTTCTCTTTTATCAGTCTTCACCAATAGTTTTACATGTTCATGTACAAATTCTTCAGAAGTTTGATTAGAAGTTTTCAATGTAAAATGCTCATTTGCAAAGTTTGTAAGTGGACAAAAAGTGTCAAGTAGAATTTCCAGAAGTGCGCATTATATAGCTCTTGCTGTTTTTATCCGTTTTAATCCATATTTTTTAATTTAATTACAAATCTGCCATAAGCTTAGCTCCATTAGCATTGCAAGGCCAGGATTTCTAGACTGAAAGTAAAGGTCGGGTGCATAAGATTCACATCTGTTTTGAAATTACCCCTATGGTAGCTAGGCACAGAAGCGAGCAGTTTGCTTTCAAAGCGCTCCTTGCATTTGTGCTTGTGTACGAATGTGCACTAAGGGAGAGCTATCGGCAGAGCTCGCCCAGACTCACTCCCCAGAGCACGTTGCAGGGGAGGTTACTCCGTCTGCCGTCCGTGTTTACTGTGCCTGTGTATCCTGCATGTCTACTAAATACTGTTTTGTGCAGAAAAGTTGCAAAGAGCAAAACTCTTTTTGCAAAGCCTTTCTAGCGGTGATGGGGAGTAGCCAATGTATGAATGCTCTAGCAGCAGTCCGTTTCTGATGTTGGTTAACAGAAGTAAAATGGAACCGACTGTAACAACAGTGTTATAAATACTGTTCTGAGACGTCTGAGCGTAAAACCACTGGAGATGGAAGTTGGCAAGAGCTCCTGTTTTACGTTCAACCACCAAATCTCATCCCATGTAAGGCAGTTCCAGTGACTAAACATGACTAAAGCAGCCCTTCAGGACAAGCATGTTACTCAGGAAAACAGATTGTGCTCAGCCTTCAAGTCAAAGAACATGACCAGATCCTCGCACGGGAGGACTTAGTCCTTTCTCGGAGATCCGTGTTGAAGTGGGAGTCTCAGACACCCAAGCAGCGTAGGTCTGTCACGTGGGTGATAAGCCACGTTTGTGCCTGGAGACCGTGTCGGCGAGGCATACAGTTCAGTGCTGTGGTCCCGTAGGAAACCAGAACTAGGGGGAGACCCTAAGGCAAACTACATTTTACTCTCCACGCAAAGGAAAAAAAAAAAAAAAAGAAGATACAGAAAAATGAGCTTTTTCACTCCCATCAAGGAGTGAGCAGTATCTGTACTTGCACTCCGAGCAATTTATGCCTGCCTTGGTGCTCAGGAAGTGCCTTGTTCCTCCCTGACTTCCTAAGAGCAGCTGAAGTGCTGTGTGCGCTTCTATTCTGTATTACACTGTACATCACGGAAGGATTAAAAATAAGCTCTTGTAGAACAGATTACGTGAAGCATCATGCAAGTTGTGACAGGAGCATTAATGAGTCCAACATCTAATAGTGAATAAATTGGAACTGTTTCAGCACAGATCTTTTTTTTGTTTTTCAATGATGTTATCTATAGGGCATTTGTCAACGAGATTTAAATGCCTAAGTGCTTTTTTTCCAACAGGTGAGTTGCTGTTATTGTGGTTTAAAGACTAAGAGGAGGTTGGGGGTTTTTCTGAGTGAAGTAGCTCCGCAGGAGTAAGCGCTGGCTGCAGTGGTTCTGTGTTGAACGTGTATAAACTGGTGCTCGAAGCTCGGCCTCTTAGGAAGCGCCAGGAATTTGTCGTCCTTCGTACCGGTGCCAAGGACGTGGTGCTGTGCGTGTTACTGCGCTGCTGTACCTGCTTCCCTGCAGACAGATCGCCCTGCTCTGGTGGTTGAGGCCGAAGAATGGTTGCACCCCCAAGAGACCGGCGTAGCGGCACGCGGCAGCGTCCATGTGGTGCCACCTTGCTCCGCGCGCCTTCAGGGCCCCGGGTGCCCTTTTCTCCAGAAAAAGGAGACTTTAGGAGACTCCTGTGAAAGCAGTAAGAGGCAGGGAGTGGAGAGGCTTTTGTCACAAGCCGTCGCTCATCCGAGAAGAAATCCTGCCACGATTTCCTAGCAGCTTTTCCATTTTCTACTGTGTTTGCACGTTCTGGGCTCCGTGGTGTCCCTGCTCCGGTGTCGGTAGGGCCCAGGCCAGGGGCGGCAGGACCCCGAAATTCCCACGCGAAGGGCAGGAGGTGCCTGGAGAAGCCTCTCAAGTCAGTACGTTAATTACCTGTTGATGTGGTCATTCAGGCTGCATTTCTTTTTTGCTTCGGTTGAGGTTTTAAGGTGTTCTGCAGCCCGTTTGCATGCAGAGTTTTTGCAGCTCGTTCTGCCCTCCTAACCTTAGTTTCCGAACAGGCTGGACGTCGGGCCGGCAGCTCTAATTCACCCTGCGTGTGCGTGTGCCGGGCGGACGGACGACGTGCAGCGCCTTCCCGAGAGCGGCAGCTCAACATCGAAACTGCCCCTTCGCTTCTCGGACACGCTCTCCACCTCGGCACCGTGTGATGGGGCGGTGGGGGAGATTGGGTTTTTTCTTCCGTTTTTTAATGGCTTATGGAAGAGCACGCCACTTCTGTGGGGTATTCCGAGCTGGCGTGCAAGCAAGTGTTTCGTAAACTCAGAGCACACGCTGCCTTCAGTTGTGCTAAATGCAGGGAACAAAAATCAAGAGCCATGTAAGCCACTGTCCAAACCATCTGTTCAAGTCCTCTGCCTTTCATTTTTGTGTAGCAGAACATAAATTCATTATTAAAAGAGCTTGACTGTGCATAGCAGCTGCTATAATTGCGAAGTTATGCAACTTTAAAAGGAAAATTATGAAGTAGTTTAAAGCAAGAAATTGAGCGGTTTGGATAGAAAGCATTTTAAAACTCAACTTGAATAGAAGTGCTCTTCTAGCTGTTTTCAGTATTTCAGGGGAAAAAGACCGTACTTGCATTTCATGCAATATGGAAAAGTCTGACAAAGCCAGAGCGCCGGGAGAGCCGAGCAGGAAGCGTGAGGCTGGGACAGAGCAGGGCTGGGCACGCGTCGTGGGGCAGCTCCGCCAGCACCGCCGGCGCGAGACACCGAGTGCTCTCCTGGCTCTGCGCCTCAGTTTCCCCACTGAAATAAAGAAGAACATGGACTTCCCCTTGCCTGGCCCTCCCAATTTGCTTTAGGGTCTGTCCTTACTTTGCAAAGCGGTGCAGTGTAGTGGTGCTAGAGCTATTGCAGGTACCGGCTGGGACAGAGTTGCGTGAGCTCTAGCTGCAGTATCCTGAAGCCTCTGTTGCCGGGGGACTAGCCCGTTTCAGTACGTGGCCGTATGTTTTGGGGAACGTGACACTGCAGGACGTTCAGTAGTACGCTATGCCTTGAGACTAGACCATCTGTGTAGATGACCCCTTGCACAACAAGGATCTCTGTGGCTTTTCATGGCCCTGGCGCTTTGATAATGTATACGATACAGTAGTATAAGAATTTTGCCTCTGCATGAGAATTAAGAAAGTGAAAATGAAGAAAAATCAACTCTAAGGTAAGTTTTTGGAAAAGCTAGCCTTGCCCACTGTCTATGATGATGGCCATGATGCAAAGCTGTTGAAGAGCATAGTTCCATGAATAGATGTTACAAGTGCATATGCTGCTTTGTCCTGTTTCTTCTCTATGTCTCGGTAAGCCAGAGATACACTGGTATCTGGATAATATCTTTCCATATACAATTTGTTTAAGCTTCAAATAAGAAATAGAAAAAAATGATTCATACTTTTTTTAATCATCAGATTTTCAGAATCTAAGAGAAGAGTAAGCATTTTAAGGTCATCTTTTCCAATCTATATAATGTCAGGAATAACTTCTCTTTTTTTAACCTTTCCTTTCATCCAGGTATCACCGTAGATAAGCATGGATTTATTTACTTCGTTGACGGTACCATGATTCGGAAAATTGATGAGAATGGTGTGATCACAACAATAATAGGTTCGAATGGCCTCACATCAACCCAGCCGCTGAGCTGTGACTCTGGAATGGACATCACTCAGGTAGACACCTGTTTTTCATGCGTTGTCACTATTTTACCGATAGGGAGACAAATAACTTACGCTCCCCTATAAAAAATAAGTATCAGGATATACCGGATGAATTGGGTAATTCCGTACTGCCCATTTTATAGACATGTTTTCAAGAGCGGCAGTGATTTGTGCTGGCACATGGATCTTCCATTCTAATGATTATTGTAAGGTATAGCATATCAATGCAGAAGCATGCTTTTGAGTTTAAACAGGAGAGATTGGATATGAACGTTCAGAGCGGCTTATAAGATGAACACAGGGTATGTCTAAACTGCTTTAGAAAGTTGCTTGCAAATTTGAAATGTATCTTTTAAAAGATCAGAGTTTTAGCGTGCTTTTCTTCGGTCCAGCATTCTGACTGATTTTCTTGAACCGCTAAATGGAAAAGATACATGTTCTCTTGACGTCTAAGCCTCTGTTCTAAATCCTGGAGGATTATTTAGTTAATTTGAATTGGTTTCAATTAAAAAGGAAGTGATGAGATTGCTTGGCTGTAAATCCTGTAAATGACAACAAAACAGTGATGCTGTACAGAAGCTACTGAATTTCAGTGTATTTCTCAAAGTGCTTTTCAGTTCTTATTTCACATGTAAAAGAAATTGGGCTAAAAAACACTTTTTGCCTCTATAGTTTTTGGTAAAAAGGATGAACAGATGAACATGAAGAAACATAAATGATACTTCTGACTAATCAGTGAACAACACTTAGATACCACGAGGAGGGATTTGCATTTGCCAGTAAATATTTGAATTAATCATCTTCAAAATGGGGGAAAGATGTATTTTTTTTTAAAAAAAAAGAGACATTCAAGTAACATCATAAAGATATATTATGGAATATATAAGCTAATAACCAGGATGCAGTTGGTTTCACATTTCACTTTCTTCCCTTCCCTGCTTCCTGAGGCCTTCATCTTTCAAAAAGCACAATGAAAAAATACTGAGTTATTATGTTAAGAGCTTCTGTATAGAATTTGAGTGGTAGCAGCGGGTTACTGTGATCCTGTAGTCACATACACAGAGAATATGGGATTGGTATTTTGGCTAGTTTGTAACAGATGTCGTGGGGGCAATCAATGGAATCTGATGCTAGTCACCAAAGGAGTTGGGGATTTATTGCCATTAAAATCAAAATAGAAAAAGGTATCCTCGTTCCACTTCCTGTGTCACTGTGCAGTCAAATTTTGCAAATGCAAAAAAGATCTGGTCCAGTAGAAATTCAGTATTCCATGTAAAATGGAACAGGATCGACTGACTTTCTTGAGTTAAACTCAAGTTTAAGCTACCCTATTAATTGTTTTAAGATTATATTACTCTGGGCACCTTGGCTCGTGCTTTGTCACATCTCGTAGGATCCCGCGTCCCTTGGGGTGTGCACGATCCCACTAAAACGGCCAGCGCTGCCACTCATCCCCACTGCTGCCCTGCAGCTGGCACGAGTGTCGCTTCGCGGAATTTAATGCTGCCTGAAGTGCATTTTACTTATTTCTTGGATACATGTAACAACCGCCTGCAGCATCCATAACCGGATTAGAGATCTCTGAAGTGTAGGGAATGGTGCCAGGTGCAATGTTAGTTCCCTGCCTGCCTTCTCCTGGTGATCTGTATCTAGAGCTGTGCACGTAATGGCCTCATTGGCCACATAATGTGCAAGTGTGAGTCTGCATGCAAATTTTTGCTCATTTTCAGGGTAAAATGGAAAAAAAAATCACATCCAAACAAAATATCCCAGTAATCTGAAATTTGATGTTTCATTTTGGTTTTTTTTTTCAATTCTTTTTTAAAAACATTCAAATGTACTTTAGTGAATAAATTGTGGCAAGCAGGTTAGCAAATGTGGAAACAAAATGATTTTTAAAATGAGGAGTTAAAAAGTTAAACTTTTTTGGCCCCTAAAATTCTGTTATTTGGTGAGTTGCCTGCTTGCCAGAAAGAACAGGTCTAGTTTACCTTACTCTACAATATAATTGCAGTGCCATGGAGAAAGAGCCTCTGCCAAATCATTGATAAGAAAGAGTATGTCGCAGAGCAAATTCTTCTCCGTTTTTTCTCAGGACATAAGCATTCTGATGGGGCAGTACCACCTTTTCACCGAGACAGAAAGGAACTATTTTCTTCCATGAATAAAGTCAACACCATGCTTGCATGCTACAGGAATTTCTTGCTGCATATTTTGTAAAATTTTGCAAATGATTCAGCATTCTGGAAAAGCAAGCTATATTCTTACTGCATAGATTGGGATAATTTTAAGATAAATATCCTAAACTAGTAAGTTTTCTAAACACCATAATCAATGATGGTATATGAAAGACTCCTAGAAAGTGGGCAAGCAGTCAGATTACTTTTTTTTATTGAAACTAATTCAGTCTTACTAAATAATTGTCTGTCAGTGATTGGTGAGGTCACATTATTGGCAGTCTGCAGCTTCTTGAAGCATTTCTAGTTTTATAGATTTGTTGGGGTGGGGGAATAAGCAAATTGTCATAGTAAAATTTTTCACAAAATCCAGAATTTTGAGTACTTTCACATAGCATGGAAAAAAAACCAAACCCTAAATTAATGTCCAGAATGAAGGTTCTGAAAGGTAACTCTATCAAATTTGGTTGGTATTCTTCTTTCAAGGGCTGTTACTGATTACCAGAAAATTATGAAGTAATCATATCCCATTGAAGTCAATCATATTAATCTGAAACTATAAGAAAAAAACAAATTTTTTTAACTTGGTCCAGAGCAATGTCTGTCCTTGCAAGTCTGCTGCATTTATTCCAGAATGGCATAAAGATAAAAGAGAGATGAATTTGACCCATCTCCACTTGAATTGTTTTTTGACTAAATCACAAATAGCATTTACATCAAGAGAATGTGGGTTGCTCACAAATGGTATGTTTAGAGGAACTTATGAAATAGGTTAATAAAATCAATTCTAAAAGCTAAATTTGCTCTGACAATAAAATCAATGACTTGCTCAAAATCAGTATTTCTTGATTTACAGAAATACAAAAATGTACTCTTGAAGTAAACACATAGAATAACTGCCCATCGCAAATACTACTATAAATGACAAGCTTTCACTTTAAGGCATTCACTTTAATATATGAGTTGATTATGAAAGGGTTTAATCATTTATTCCAATATCAGTTTGACAGAAACACTTCATATTAATCATTCTGTGCTTGGTATTCACTGCCTTCTCGTTCTTAAGCATGCGATAGTATTCTGCATTCATAAGGGGGGAAAAAAGGATATCTGGGGTTGAGAAGATTATATGTTGTGGCAAATAAACCACCAAGCTGTGACTAATTATTTTGCTCTCATACTTCACCATGAGGATGTTAATCTGAATTTAGAAGGGACGTTACATTGAGGTATTTCTATGGTGGGCTGGTGTTCTCAGTACTGTGCCTGCATGTACAAAACTTGGGTGACGTTTTCTTCTCACTGCAGTGCAAGTCAAGTGTTCTTCAACTTGTTAAAAAGGAGGAAATATAAAGAAAATGGTTCTTCAGAGTCTGATTTATGAATACGCCTTATGCACACACTCATTCAACACTCACCATTGGTGCCAGAATTTTAGCAGACACCAACGTTAAGGTCTGCTGTCCAGTACTTCCTTTGTGATAGGCTGGTCTCTGCAACCCTGACTGCTAGCTCATGAGCAAGTGCTGAGTTCTAAAGGCAAAACATTTTCCAGGAATAGCAAATAGTGAGCTGTGATATTCATTTGTGCTATGAGTTTGAATATTGACCATGCTAGTATACAGTACCTGGTCTTTCAATGCCTAACTGTTCAGAGAAGCGCCTATACTGCTTGCTTCTTGGTGTCTTCTAGGTTTAGGTCCCATTCTTCATCTGTTCTGTAGAAGCTTTTTTGTTTTATATTAAGTACGTGAATAATAAACTCATACTGAATGTTACGCTGCAGCATCTGAGCTGAAGACTCCATAGATTGAGCTAATTGATCTTATGGTTGTAATATTTCCTTCTGTCAAATTGAAGCCCAGCTGAAGAGAACATAGGGAGTTACCTGCTGCATTACCTACCTTCCCAGTACCCTTTGGATAGGAGAGGTGAGCAGGTATCTAAACCAGGGACCTGGCCTGAGATACTCAGACTGTCTCCTTGAATTACTTGCACTACGGGCTGTTCATCAGCAGAAACATGCTGGGTCCCATCCTTGATCGCAGGACCTCCCACGTGCCTGCCACAACCGACAGTGCTGAGGTAGGAGACTGGGATGGAGAGGGACAGAAGGAGAAAAGAGGGGGTTCTTGTTCTGCTTCGCTGCCCGATCAATTTATGCTTGATGCTGGTCTATACCAAAGGCATCTCTAGGTCACGTTTTCTCAAGTGCACGCAATCTCTCGGTGCTTGCTGCATCCCTAGGGGAAATAGAAAAATTTTAGCCCAGTTACTGGCTGCAAATGAGAGCGTATCGCTTGTGTGAGTATGTATGCCTGTCTGTCTGACAGTATTCTTTTCCTGCCAGTAAATTGAAATCTTTGGCCAATTCCAACCAAATTTGTCAGAGGAGCTCCAGTCTTCACAGTAATTAAATTCCTGAAAGTTCTATAAAAAATATTAATCCGGTTAGAGGAGGGAGACCTAAAGTGCCCTTTTGAAAGGAAATATTGCAGCATGAGCTTACTTTTATTAAACTCCTGAGATTCCACACGGGATCTAATAAATGCCCTGTTCACAGAAAAGGCTTCATTTGGTGTTTGGACCCTATTAAGCTCCCAAGTCAGTCAGCCATGAGACGGAAGTCCTTAGGAAGCCAGACTTCATTAGATCCAGTGTTCATAGAAGTAATACTGACATCGTGGGAGGTTTTGTGAGACAGTAAAAACCTTTCCAGCTCAGCTTGAGCGATAAGCTTCATTTCGCTTCTGCCTCCATTGCTGTAGCGAAAACTGAGGAGAGAATTAGCAGCTATTTCTACCATCTTGCAATCTCATCCTATATCTTTCCTCTGAGGAGAAATATGTGGGCTGAATTTCCACCACTGTGATCCGTAAGTCATCTATAGCTGTGCAAATGTTAGCAGTTAGTATTTGGGAAGAGTTTAAACCAGTCTGGAGCATAGTTCCTGCAAATGTACAGACTAAACATTTGCAATGCAACAGCAAATGCATCCCGAGAGCTTTCCGTTCGCCCGTAACCATGGCCTTGTTCTTGTGCTGATGTCAATTCCAGGAGGCATGACTCCGCGCCAGAGCAATAGCTCCTGACTGATTGATAGTGTTAATAACTGTCACTGCTGTGTTCCAGAATGAAAGGTCTGATTTGAAGACTTTTTCTTGACATTTGCACTTCATCAGCCTTTGTGCAGCAGTTCTCCACGTGAGGGATCCATCTATATTGTGTTGCTTCGCATAAACTTCAGTGACACTGCAGAATGTTTTGCTCCCTCATAAAAAATGTGACAATTTTACTTATGTAGTCGATTTGCTTGCATAGGTCAAATTAAAAGACACATTCCTAGAATGGCATTTTAAGGGGAGTGTCAAGACAGGGACCCATCCTTTGCAAGAATGCCATGTTCCTGCTTTGAACGATCAGTGTGGAGGAGAGGAGAGAGAGCAAAACAGTAATTCTGCTGATGACCTACCTGAAATACTAAAGTGAGAGACAGAATGCTGGAAAACAGGAGTAAAGATGAGTGGATTGATTTAAAGTGTAGTTTTTATCTCAAAAATGCAAACATTGACATTGCTCCCGCAGTCACAAGTGCTGCAGTCGTTCCCCAGCAGTGTCTACGAAGGCACAATATGCTTAAATGGGATTTTGAAAGCCTGTTGAGCAGAACAAAAGGCTCGCGGGACACCGTGACCTCACTTGAAAGCAGCAGTGAAGGTTTGCTCGCAGAATAAGCAAAGCATAAACATAACTTTAGCAGAGTAGTTTGGAGGCAGTAAAGAAAATGTGAAAGACAAACATGTGATCTGATAAAGGGGCGAGAAATGAGGGGAGCCACTAACAGCGTAAAAGCAAAAATGATTCTAGAGCAAAGTACTTCTCAGCTAGCATGAGAGTAGTTTTCGCAAAGCAACTGCAGGGTTACATGAAGCCAATTAATTCGTTAGTGGTGCTGGCTGAAAGAAGACACTAACCGTTCAGGTGCATCCCTACACCCCCAGCAGTATGTGCTGCGTTCTTGTAAGAGCAGAAAGCCCCAAAGGCTTCCTCATTGGTTTGACACTAGGCATTTAATATTCTGATCGCAGCTACCTGCCCTCAAAAAGCAACAACTTTGTTTTCACTGTACCGGAGTACTGTAAGACTTCCCCTGCTGTAGATTTACTCTTAGTCCACTACATGTGTGAGGCTTTGGGTACACTGTTCTGCCTATGTGTAATTAATGCACCTTAAATATTTCAGATTGCTGAACCATCTTTTGTAGTGTTTTGCAGAAACACAATTGTTATATGTATTCTTGAAACCGGTGAACAGAAAAAAAAGCAAAAAAAAAAAGAAGTGATGATATATAGGTCCTTGAGGTTTTTGTAGTCCCTGTTTATAGGATAACTTTCAGAGATTTCTTTTTAAAGAAGGATTATTTTTACTCTTTTTCTAATTTTTGATGTATGAAGGAGCCCAGAACAGATGCAATTTTTTTCCAATATAAAGTTGTGTTTTTCCCTGGTTCTTTTTACTGTGCAACTTATTTCCCTTGCTATTTTTGCCACAGCTGCAGAGCAGCTAACCAGCGCTGGAGTCGTGGCCCCAGGAAAATCAGTGCCTGCATTGCCCCTGACTTCACTGGAGCTGGGGCTTCACGCTAGTTGCTTTCGCAAGCTTAATTGAAAGGGTAGTGGGTGGCAAGAGTATAACAAGGAGCAATTGTATCCTAAAACTGTGTTCTGAAAAGTGCTTCTGAAAAATAGACAAAATTAGGTAAGGGATAGAGGCTTTATCAAGATATTTTCAAGTCTTTGTAAAAATGAGTCCCCTCCTTAAATTAACTGAGCATTAGTCTTTGGAACCATAAACATGTATGAAGTAATTACAGTCATAATAGCATCTGCAGGAAAAAGCAATCACTCGGCTCCATACTTGGAAGCAAAACCAAGCTGATTCTTTTTTAAGAACAATCTTCAGGTAGAAGATAAAATAATCCTTTTTCTGGGGTAGAGGAAAGGTTAAGTGGCCTCCCTCTAACAGGAACTGAGAGAAAAGAGGCTCGTAGGATTAGGACCTCAGGTGGAAAAGATTCTGTGAGAACTCATGAATCAAAATTGTAGGTATATAATGTGATTTTTAGAATATCAAACAGAAAGCATGATGGTTTCATCACAGCTAATCTGTGTTCTAATCAAATTATTCTATCACTGGATTTGAAATATTAGTCTTAGAAACCAGATACAGTTTGGTGAAGTCACACTGCAATTTTTTCCTCAGAGTCCCAAGTGGTGTTTTTCTATTGGTCACCTGCAAAACAGCGGTTTGTTTCAATTATCTGCCATAAATAATGCATTATTACTGAATAAAATACTACATACATTTTAATCAAATCCTTCAGCGATCGCATCCTTTTCTTGTGGAGGCGGGGAATGCTGGGAGCTCCGTGTGATCCATGCTGAAGAGGAGGAGATCGGACAGACCTCTCCTCAGAATTGTTTCCTACATGCACAGAGAACAGATTTTTCTCTCGCACCTAATGAGAGACATTTAGGTTTTTGGGAGCAAATAGTTCCATGGGGCAGTTTCCTCAATATAAGCCTCATATATAAATATAATATATACAATACAGTATATAACATGTATGACACTGCAGAGGCCTTGTGTCTGCAGTGCTGGCTTACGCTGTTGTATGTCTGAGCTTAGCTCTGTCAGGTAGGTGGGAGTCTGCAGTGGGAGGAGATTGCTGATGATAAGAGCTCATTTTTTTCTTTTTTTGAGGAAACATAGTTGACACAATATTTTCATGAAGACTATATAAGTTTGCATAGGTATTATAAGTTGTATCTATATATGTTCAGCATCTACATCTGCTGCGGACCTGCCATAAGCAGTTAGATAAGGAGAGGGGCAGTTTCTGTGCTAGAGTTTGTACGTTCTACGTTTTATAGATTGTCAGGCCTGGTACCGTGCGTGTGTTGCTCTCCTCCTCTCTCACGAGCAGCCGCTCTCCCGGCAGCAGTTCAGGATTCACCGGCGAACCTGCACAAATCCATGGAGTAAGAGATCTCGCACAGATGCAGCAGGTTTTGTGTGCTGTAAGTACATAATAATTGGGCTTAACCTGGAGCTCTCTTTACTGCTTCTATTCCAAATCTTTCAGATTGGCCAGCGGATTCTAGCTGGGGCGTCTGGAAATGTAGCACAACATCAGGGTGAGGGAGACCAAATGTGCTGGCCCAACTCTGAAGTTTGAATCCAGGACATCTCTGAAATTGAGCACAGCAATCACCAAGGGTGGCAGTGTCCTTTCTGCAGAGCTGCCTCGCGCCGGAGGATAGGAATTGTTGTATTGACTAATTCAGTGGAAGGTTGTCCTACATCTTAGAGGAGTGAGGATTGGTCTTTGGCCTTCAGGTCTCCCTTGATAACAGCATGAATCAGGAGAAAGCTCATTGAAATTAGAGGAATAAAACCATTGAAAGTGGGGGAAAAAAGGAATGTAGGCATTTAACTCTTTAATCAGTTCATTGAAATTTTAAATAGCTGCAAACTGAACAGCCACATGTGCAAACAGCAAAATAAAATGTGGATGTTTTTGCATGAGTGAAAACATTGCCACACAGTTACTGGTTTATGGGTAGTATGAAAAGCCAGTGCAGCGATACTTCTGGCCTGCAGATTGCTCCAGGAGCTAAGGGGAATCTGAAAATCCGTAGATCCTGTCAAAACAAAACTGTGATATTAACAGCTTACAAAGGGCAGGGCTTTGAAGCATGTCAGCAAGAGAGAACTCTATGGGGTGTTGTTTCTCTTGCTGTCTGGGTGCTTCTTGGGTCTCAAAGCTAGTTATAAACAAAGACTGAAAGGATTTTTAGTACCAAGATGTGTTGGTTTGGAGGTATTCATGGTATCTCCAGTCTTACTGATAGGACTAAGTTTGCTCTGAGTTATCCTTGCAGCCTGCTGAAGTCAAAAGAAAGCAAGCTGTGATAACCACCAGAAACTAATGTGAAAAGAGCTGCAGCCTAGGAAATGGCAATTCAGAATGCCTGATTTCTCTTCTTCCTGGTATTGTTTTTGTTTCTGCCATTGTTTCTGTCAAGAAAAAAAACGAAAAGAGACTGTCTCGGTGGAGGAAAAAAAATGCAAACATCAAGACAGAAATTGGTCATATCCATCTTTGGCTTGCAATACAGAGATTACCTTTTTAGCCACCTATTATAAAGTTTAGGCCACAGAGAGACGCAAATAGAATGATAGCACCATTTTATGCAATGTGTTATTCTGACAATAACACGTTTACAAACAGATTAGTTAAAAATGTCTGAAGGACATTCAGCTTTTACTAACTGGGCCTCATCTCCTGCTGATATATTCCTTTGGGATGGCTGTGGCATGCAAAATGATAGACTGCCTTGGAGAATAAATTTATGAAGTTCAGCAATGTAGGTCACTTTGCAGGAAAATTGTAAATGTCTGAACATCACTCAATAGCCATTCAATCAAACCCTCCAAGCAAAATGGGAAACTGAACAGCATGTAGCTGTCTCTAGTGAGAGCTGGGGAAAGTCATGATGTGCTGTAAAACCCTCTAGGTCCTCCATCCATATGTATATTATATATATTTTTTTTTTGTGGGACAAGAATTTGAATAGATTCTATTTTTCTTGCCAATTCAGGATTTGATTTCTGTGTCCATATCACTGATGACAACAAAGTCAACGTTTTTCACTATTATTACCACCAGCTATAATAAATATCTTGGAAGGGTCATGAAATGATACATCAGAATTTTGAGAATCAGGAGAGGTCAGATAGTCAAAACTAGGTATAAGAAGCCTAGCCATAAGCAAGAGTTTTTGTATGCTCCCATCCAGCAGGATTTATAATTTACACTATTTGCTTCAACTTCCTTGTATTTTATGGTATGTAATAAAAAGAAGTTTTAAAAGGCAGTTTCCAGGGGTGTCTGGATCTGCATCATCTAGAAATTCCTAGAGATTTGGGGATCCAAAAGTCTGCAGCTGTCTCTAAAGACTTGGAGAGCCTTTCTCGCTCTGCAGCCTTGTTGGGTTGTCTGTCATTTTAGTGCCTTTCTTGGAGCCCATCCAGAGCCTTTGCATGGGGCCTTCTTCAGAGCCTGCCTTTTTGGAGCTTTTGTGCTGTCCTTCATGAACTTTTTTGGAGCCCCACAACAGCCTTTTCTAGTTCTGGGGGATTTTTCTTGCTCCAGATCCCTTATGGGGCCATTGTGAGCATAGAGTCTTTTTATAGCTTTCCTGAGCCCTTCTAGGTCTGGAGCCTTTCTAGATCTAGAGCTCAGCTATTGAAAATCAGACATTTTATTTAGCTACCCAATTATGAACCAGTTAGAAACCTTATTTCAGGGGCACTTGTACAACCTTTGCCTAGAACCTCTGTGAAGGTGGGGAAGTCTGAGCACCTCTTCACTGCTGTCTGCACCCTGTGCACTCCAGGCTTGAGGGAGGTCAGTCTTGAGTGATATTTTTTCAGTTCTGCTTGAAAACTTTAGTCCCAAACCTTATCTTTCTTTGCCTCTCTGGCACAATCTGATACTGCATATCCAACAGTACCCAATGCCATTAGTTGACAAAATTTTTTTTTAAAGTGCCTGCTTCCAGTCTTATGCTAGGATGAGACACTCTCCACTGTGTTTTCTTACAAGTGCCTAATCAATGTAAATAATGGTCACATACAAGGGTTTCTGCATGGAGAAGGCATGGACAGTTGCTTCTTTGCTCTGCATAACGTACCAGAATTTTTTTAATAACTATTTAAAATTTAACAGCAGTAGGTGTTTGCTGCATGATAGCTAGTTAATTACATTGGTTTTGTTTAGATAAAATATTTATTATAATAAATATTTGTGAAAAATTAGGTTGCAGAAGATCGTGATTTGGTAAGTGTTAATTGTGATACTAATTTCTGCTGAAGTAGGAACTTGCATTATTTCAATTGCTCTTTTTTTTCTAGAACTTTTGTATACATACGAAAAAAATCTGTACAATATAAATAAGAAATTCAAACTTATCCACAGCTGTTTTGCTTTACTGTCTATTTCAGTTTATGAAAGAATTGGTTCACTCTAGAGGGGGTTAAAAAAAGCTGTTGAATTCTGTATCATTGCTGCAGGAATTTGCCATAGGAAGTTGCTCTGCCATAAATTGCAGAATAGTTGTTTTTCCCATCCTCCTTTTATTTGCAGATTTTTTTTGTCTGTTTAATGGTGTATTTCTTAAGGAAAAAAAGATCGAGTCACAGAATGAATTTGCAATTTTTTCTGGAAGCTGTGAAGTTACCGTTCATTCTGTGCCCTGGGGGCTGAGGAGACGTTTGTGTCACCTGTGCACCCAGCACTTGCAACAGCTGATTCTCATCGTTCACTTCTGTTTTCACTTCCTGCCTGGCCCTGGGGTCAGGGACGTGCTGCCCTGAGCAGCAGCACTGTTGTGAGAAGTCATGATCCTGGTGAGACACACAGTTTCCTGGGCAATTTAAGTCAAATCAATGGGAATTTTTAACTTTAGAAAGAAGTCTTGACTTTGACTCTGAGCTCAGGAGAGGGTCAGTCTCACGTACAGAGTAGGTGGCTGATACATTCACGAGGGCTTGTGTGGTTCAGCGGGAGGCCTTTTGCTTCCCTCACTAACTGGAGCATTCTTCAGATATGGAAACTTCATTTCTGTGCATCTTCTCTTCCTCTTGGTTTTCAGACTCGATGCTTTTATAAGCCTCAATGGTTACTGAAAGCAAACGGCACTCTAATATACTTAGCTCCAGCCTCTCACTGTTCTCAAACAGCTTTTAATCGCTGTCTCAATTAAAGCTCTTCAATATCTTCCACTTTCTTTAGTAGCACATTGGCTTTATATATCTGAGCTCAAAGTGGAAAGATGAGGCCAAAACTTCTATGAGACTCGCTAAGACTTACTCAGTCTTACTTTTACGCTGCCTGGTTTAGCAAGAACAGTGTCTGGAAGTCCAAGGCACAGAGCAAGGCAAAACCAGGAACAGTTCGATTAACTAGATTCCCGCTTAGGCCTGCTCCCTCCTTTTGATCATGCAAATTAGCTGTAAAGGCTTGTTTGGAGGACATCTATTCCCACTCCAGCACTAGAGCTGTGTTCAGGTTAGATTCAAATTCAGGGTCTATTTTGAGACATTTTAATTGAAGAATTTAAGCAACCTCCTCTCAGAGGTACCAGACTGCTAGAAATACTTTATAATTACCTCTGGGTGTTTTAACAAATTATTTTTTTCATAACCTGTGTAAATTATGGTACCATGTTTAAAAGGACTTAAATGGCTTAGGAATCTAAGTCCCATTGATTTTCATAGTCAATGGGCTTATATGATTTTGGAAAATATTCCCTCTGTTATTAAATAAAGATTATGTGAAACCTGTCTGCATAGAAATCAACTTCTGCTATTGATTTAGTAGGCCCAAGATTCCTTGTGCGGTCTTTGAAGTTGTGAAGCAGAAGAAATCGTAAAAAAGAAATTGTGAAACAAGAAGAGAGCTATAAAAAGAGAGCAGAGTGAAGCTTGCGGTGGTGCCTTGGCTTTTTGCATTCCTGTGCCAGATTTCATATCCACTGGAAATAATCCATGGAAAAAGCGGGTTGGTGGGAAGACTACCCAAGCCGTGATCCTGAGAACTGGTGGTCTCAAGCCTCTGAGCTGTGCCTGGCCCGTGGTGGCTTTCCCAGCGTGCTGCATCAGGAGCGTGGGAAGCAAAGGCAAGAGGAAGGCTGCAACACCCCAGGAGGACGCGCTCGCCTGGCGTTGGACCCCAGCGAGCTGAATTCGCTCTCAGGGCGCCGGGGAGAGAGAAGCTACGCTGCCAAGAGGAGCTGACAACATCCACGTCCACCGAAGAAGTATCCTAGCAGCCAGAGCAAACTGACAGAAAATGATGAAAGAATATCTGTGGTTGTCAACGGGGAGAAAATAGAGAGGAGATAAATGTAGTGAGACATCCTGTAAGAAGTTCAGGGAGGCAGAACGGGTCTCCATCGGCCTTGTGAACCAGAGACTCGTTACGGATGGGCCGCCTGGCGAGTCCTCCCTCCGGGCCGCTCCTCTCCCAGAAGGAGCCGGAGAGAGGGGCTTCGGCAGAAAGAGAGAACAACCGTGTTTAGAAGGCCCTGTGGTGAGTAAAAATGGTTTGGACTGGAAACAGCAGCTGCAGCAAGTACAAATGGGAGGAAGCGAAAACACCAAGAAACAGGAAAAGAATTGCGGAGGAGGGTCTGAGGAAGTCTGTGAGCGCACATCGTACAGCTGAGCAGAGACCAAGTTAGCGTAAAGAGGAGCGCTCGAGGCTGAGCAGTGCAGATAGGAAGTAATCCCTCACTCAAGACCATCAGAAAAATTTTGGCATGAATTTCACACTGCTACAGGAAATTGAATCAAAATACACAAGCAGTGCGTGGCGAGAAATCAAAGCAATGGTGAAGCCTTTGTGTGGATTTAGGCAGCTTCTTTTAATCCATGATAAATTAAACTTATCCCAGTGAAATTTCTCCCTGTATCTCAAACAGTTAAGCTCTGGAAATTTGCATCTGTAGACAAGGATAATTCTTCTGCATGTTACTTTTCTTACTTTGATAGGAGTAGTAGAATTTGTTTGATCTGATTTGTTTAAAATAACACCAAAAAATGTCATGCAAAACATGCAGAAAGTCTTAGCCATATGGTCAAACCCAAAAATAAAACAGTATGCTTCACCAGCTAACGCTTGCATGTGTGCGCTGGGGTGGGTACATGCTTATGAAGCATTATAAGTGCATGCTCTCGTACCAGTGCTGCTTTGCAAAAACCCACATTATTTGGTTGTAACACTTGTACTTTTGTTGGAGGGAAAATCAGTAAAGAGTTTTCAAAACCGTATACATATACAAGTACATGTATATATTTGGAAGAAAGAAAGAAACACCCCAAAATACCACTAAGTAGTTACCTAAATGTAGGTCTCTCATCCAAAACTCATTTAAACTGAAACCATTTTAGTGCACTTTGTGTTTCTAAGACACTTGACCTGCAAAAAATATATTAGAAAGTCAGACTAGTAGGTGTTAATTTTGCACTTCTGTCCAGACATTATCGGACATAGCTAGAGCCTTAGTGTTGACAGTTAAAAGATGAATTCCCAGAAAACTTGACATGTTAATACTTACATGCAGAAAGCCTCATGGCTCAAGGGTTCATTTGTTTCTGCAGTGATCTCCGTTGCAGAATACGTTCAGTCTCCCGTGAACCGCATCAGGATTGTCACCTGGCAGTTTGGCTGTGTGAGCAGTGTAAGATCCTGCCAGCTACCAAACCCACCTTGTCTGCTTGTTTATAGTGGGATATCTCACAATGCCACTTCTGCATGATGCTTTAGGGGGGGAAAAAAGCTGTCAGATATCAGAAGTACCACTTGCAATTGTCCCAGTTTTAAGTTATAAGAAAAACATACATGTATGGGAGAGGAGTATTTTGCAGGGCTTACAACGTATTGCTTGAGATTAAAAGGTATATTAACTGACTTAATATTACAACCCTGAGTTTTGTCTGGAAAAACTTTTTAATGGGCAGAGTCATATCAGATGAGAATTGAAGTCCTTCTCTGTAATATGTTTATTGGGTTTGAATGAAGGACAACTGATGGTTTGGTCACAGAAAGCTGCCAGAGGGCAGCTTGCTTTAAAAGAAAAGAAACAACCAGTGACTTTTCAAGGCAGCAGTCAACCTGAGGGTGCAGTTACACTTCAGCTTAAGCTGATTTAGGTGATTAGTTCTGAGCCGGCGAAGTGTCCTGGACCAGCTCGCTGCACCAGCCCTGCTGCGCGGGAGCAGACGTGCCCGGGGAGCCGGGAAGGGGCAGGGCTGCAGCTGCCTGGACGTACACCACCTTTAGCTGCCATGAAGCCTCATCTTGACCAGAGCAGTGCAGATTTTGTCTAAATCTGTGAAATTCTTCCCCAGTGAATGGCTAGGGTTCTGTGTGGTATTAGTTTGTTTTTTTGTCAGCCTGTTTGGCCTTTTTTTCCCCTCCTGTTGCACTAGTGTAAGCATGCAGTGAGCAGCAGCTGTTGTCTGTGCTGCAGTCTCCAGACATGTACATGCTAGCTTTAATCATCTTACCTGAGATTAACCTACGAATACACCCAAGGTGGCTTCAAACCCAGGAAAGAGAAGCCACAGCTGTACCTTCTGCTAGCTGTGCAGTGGGCTCAGCAACAGAGGTCAGGTATAGCAATGAAAACTGTTGAAGTGTCTCCTGTTAATATTTTTTTTTTAATCATAATGCAGCTATGCTTACAACGTGATCAGTATCAAACTAATTATATGCGTTCAGAAACTAGCCTCTTAGGTTTTAAGGATTGTTGTAAGGGAAAGAAACAGTTACACAAAAGCTTCTTCTATCTCAATAAACAGAACTAGCCTCAAAGCAACCACAAAAGAAGTTGTTTGGGCCCAGATCAGTCCCTACTGGTCTGCAAAGACGCCGGACTTATTTCCACGGTGGGAGAAGTTTAGATTGTTCACTGAGGCGAAGGCAGTGTGGCTGGTCCACCAAGTAAAACCAGCTGCTACAACGCGGCAGGTGCTAAGGAGCGTCGTTTTGGCAAAAACAGCCAGGCCTGGCCTAAAGTTTTTGTCGCTGACAGTCTAGTTCTGGTTAATCAAGGGCTATCTTTGCACCGGAGTGGTCTGTGAGGGAGGTGACAAGGTTGGTGGTGTATGTTTTCCACTAAAAATAATCCGCTTACTTTGAGAAAGCAATGAGATGTTCTGTGTTAAAGGTATATTGCAAATATGTTTTATTCCAAGTTTCATGAAGGCGGTCTTTTAGCCATTTTATGCTACCTAAATAGTTTTGTTTAGCTTCTCAGCAAAATCTCAGTTGCAGAGAAACCATAAGCTAGCAGCTATGTTTAAATCAGCCCTAACCCGTCCGCCAGAATCTAGGCGCTCTCACATGCATCCACAGAAATCAGCACCTTTATAACTGGAATCTGTTTCCAACTGTTTCACCACATTTATCATCATTTGGAATGACTGTACCACCTGGTACAGAAGAGATCTTGAATCCAATGGTGTTAGTCTTAATGCCAGTTACTATGCTGTCTAGTAAAACGAACTGCGCACAGGGAGGACTTCGATTATTCAGTGCCGCTTCTTAATTGCGTGGTGCACCAGGTGACCACGCAGGGCAACGCAGGATGGCCACAGTGCCCTCGCGCTATTAAACCGCGTATTATCGAACCAGAAATCTACTTCTGGAAATGAGATTGTTCAGGAAATAGTGAAGCTTGAGAACTGAAGAAACTTAGCCTCCAGCCTGGTGCCTGAGCTGACCCAGGCGAGCAGGTGGCTCGGGATGGCCACACTCTCCACCATATGTTATTCCTCAGTGTTGAGCATTGTATTAGCATCTGCAGCCTCTAAATTCATAGATCTTCTAATTAGTGCAGTGGAAAAATCAAGAAGAATAGCAACAAAATCAGTAAATGAAATAATAGAGGCTTTTGTGATAACTGCATGTAAAAACAGTCACATTTTAGCCAGGTATTTATTTTCCTC
The DNA here is from genome assembly GCF_028389875.1 of Rhea pennata. Classification (NCBI taxonomy): domain Eukaryota; kingdom Metazoa; phylum Chordata; class Aves; order Rheiformes; family Rheidae; genus Rhea; species Rhea pennata. Next base: position 17,705,408 of record NC_084673.1, on the reverse strand, counting down.
TGCTGATTGAAATACTTGGTCCAGAAAAATCCCTCTCAAATAAAAGCAGCCATCTCTTCACAAAAGATAACAAGCAAAGCATCTTGAGGGAGACAAAAATAGACTGTCTTCTGGCTTCGGTGGCTCAGTTGTTTTCTGATCTTCCCATGGACAAGCTGCAGCCCAAATCCTGCCCTGACCGTTAGCTGGGGAGGGGGACCAGCCTCCTGAGTTGTTGTTAGGCGGTCCAGAAATCCCGCACAGCCTGCTGAGCTTCTTCAACAGGAGGAGCTTGAGTCCTGGCCAGTACGTGCGGCGGTCGGCAGTAAGCTGTTCGGCGTTGACACACCTGATGGTGACAGGCTGCCCCACCTGCAGTGGGAGCACCTTTAGTTCCTCCAGATCTTGATGCAGCAGGTCTGGAGAAGGAGGTCATTCTCACAGCATTTCTTGCAAAGCTTGGCTTAGTTGTCACTCTCACCTGTGTGGAAAAAAGACAAAAGGTTAGTCTTAAATATGAAGAATTTACTTAATCTGCGACTGACTATGGGAAGTGTGGAATACTGTGTACTGTTACGTTACAAAGAATTAATAAGCTTATACTTTTGATGGTATATAAGTAAGTCTTACTAACATTTCCAGCTTCCTGAATAAACTGTGGAAGCATGTCACGCTCCTCTGCAATGTAGGTTTCTTTTTGTGTTAGAATATTGACAGCTTCCAGCTGTTTTTCACTCTGCTTATGTTGACGGCAACCTTGATAAAAGAACATTCAGACCTGGAAAATTTTCTGGCTGCTGTTGCATGACGTGAAGCATGTGTTTTTATTTGCATGAGTGTGTAGGTATAATAAAGTTCCCACCTTAATGGACTCACACAAATACCTTTCAGGGAATGCTAAATTACTTTTGAAATAAAGTTTTGTTCCATGGTGATTTTGGACCTTACAAAAGATTATGCTCTTTAAATCTTCTTCAGCCACACAAAATTAAAGGTATGTACTAGTGAAGCAGCGCTGGGTGAATCCACTGAATGCCTTGATACCATGATGACCAGAGGTGGTTGAGCAGAACTGCTTCATTGACTTAGCTATTCTTTTCTCTTTTGCTTCACTGTCTTCCTCTTATTTTTTTTTCCAGGTGCGGTTAGAGTGGCCAACGGACCTCACAGTGAACCCACTAGACAATTCACTCTATGTCCTGGACAACAACATCGTTCTGCAGATCTCTGAGAATAGGCGCGTGCGGATAATTGCAGGGCGCCCCATTCACTGCCAGGTGCCAGGCATCGATCACTTCATCGTCAGCAAGGTGGCCATCCATTCAACCCTGGAGTCCGCCAGAGCGATCGCTGTGTCTCACAGTGGCATCCTGTACATTGCAGAAACAGATGAAAGAAAGATCAACCGTATACAGCAGGTCACAACCAACGGTGAGATCTCCATAATTGCTGGAGCCCCGTCAGACTGTGACTGCAAGATTGATCCTAACTGTGACTGTTTCTCAGGTGAGGCAATGCTGGCTATTTCTTGGTGCTCGCCTGTTGAGATCTCTGGGCATGGTTGCAGATTAGCAGCATAGTAAGGGGAAGGAGAGATGAACAGTGACTGAGTGTCCATGAAAAGCTGCAAACCTTGTTAGCTAACCTTCACAGCTTTGTTTAATCTGTTGGATGCAGAGATGCGAGTCTTGCCATAGCTGGTGCTGAAGGAATCTCAGAGTGGCCTTAGCTGTTTCCGTACAGAGAGCGCACACTGTTCAGACCTAGCTCCAAGTCTGCCTTTCTGTGCTGGCCTTGTCTGCCCGTGTTTAGGATGGTACCAGCCCTGACGCAGCTTGCAAATTGCATCTTGAAGCTCATAGATCAGATGATAGGTCTTTTCATAGGATGGTAACCCTATCCAATGAAAAACACAAACTTACGACTTCTCAGCACTGGAGTCATACTGCACGGTCAGCAAAATGATGCAAACACATAATGCTCAAAGTTTCTCCTTTCTCGTGTGTTTTGAAGCACCTGAGACAATGCCAGGCTCACACGGTGCCACTCGATGTTCTCAGCACCGGGGCTGCACTGCCCTGCACACACACCTGGGGAGGCAAACCACACTGTGACTTTTTCTTTTCTTATAAAAACCTCTTTTGTAATGGGACATAGAGACAAATGCAGTATGTTAACTTGTCATCTCTAAGAATCATTTTGTTCAGCTCCCTAATGTCATCATAATTCTTAGGACTCCCATTTCAAATAAGAGGTTAATTACTGACATTAAATGTGTCAAGAATGGAGAGGAAAAAAATGTAAATTGTCTTCTAGAGGAGGTGGGTTGCTGACGCAGTGTTGTAATGATAATCAAAGTATCACATGCATTTCTGAGTGATCCTAGCTTCAGTTACACATACAGTAAAACTGTGCTAAATAGGATTCTGTACAAACAGGAAAGAGGATGAAGAATCTGCCCTTGGTGCTGAAAATGAAAACTTGTGGCAAATCTAATGACTGTGCCAGTGCTGAGCTGGTGAAAGGCATGACCAGCTTGTCAGAAACATCAGCTAATTTGTCGTATCCAAGGCAGCATAGGCTGTGCTCAAAATCTCCATCAAATTTAATTTCTCTGCCAGGAGAAGGGGAGCAATACAAACAGTAATGTGCTTTTCTCCAAGAGCGAGGTTTAATACACTTTCTTGTTAGTTGTAGAAAATCCTACTCATGCAAAATCATTTTGATATGCATGTTGAGCCTATGATCATGAAAATGTTCTCTTTTAACCTTAAAATACATAAACTATCTAAATTACCAAGTGACTTTGAAGAGGATGGTTTTTTGGAAATTCTTTTTGGCTAATATATTCGTTTATTTTCCTACAGTGTTGAGGTTTTAGTAAGTCTAAACTAATCTCTGCTTCATTGTCATTTTAGCTTAATTTTTATTTTCTCTTCATTTTATTTTTATCATAATTCTACTTTTACTACAGGCCAAGAGGAAAAATTAGAGAATGAAACTTCAGCTGTTTAATTTCTTTATCTTTCACATTTTACCATGTTGTACCTCCCTGAGCGGCTGGGTTTGGGAGTTAGCACAAGTGGAGTAAATGAGATAATTGGACCTTATTGTTTGTCTTCAATGAGACTGATTTAAAATTGCACTATTTTATGTAGTGGAGGTTTAATTCATTGGAAGAAGATACTGTTTTATTGACTTGTAAATGATAGTGAATAGAAGCAGTTTGGCAGGCTTAGGGGTTTAGGTAAAATATGGACATTATGTTACTATAATACTTACTGATTACTAAAGTAATTGTTGTTTCTTCTCTAGGTGATGGTGGATATGCCAAAGATGCAAAGCTGAAAGCACCTTCTTCTCTGGCAGTCTCCCCTGATGACATACTGTATGTAGCAGACCTCGGCAACGTCCGCATCCGTGCAGTCAGCCGAAACAAGGCTCATCTCAGTGATATGAATATGTATGAGATTGCATCGCCGGCGGACCAGGAGCTCTATCTGTTCACCATCAATGGAACCCACCTCCACACGCTCAACCTCATAACCAGGGACTATATCTACAACTTCACCTACAGTGGCGAAGGGGATATTGGCACGATCACGAGCAGCAACGGGAATTCAGTTCATATTCGCAGAGACACGAGTGGGTTGCCCCTGTGGCTGGTGGTTCCCGGAGGCCAGGTGTACTGGCTGACAATAAGCAGCAATGGTGTTCTCAAAAGAGTTTATGCCCAAGGCTACAACCTGGCGCTAATGACATATCCTGGAAACACAGGACTTTTAGCAACTAAAAGCGATGAGAATGGATGGACAACTGTGTATGAGTAAGTTCGCATCGTTAAATGTCTGATCTAAAGAGCGCTATTTGAAATGAAACATTGAAATTTTTTTAGTCAGTCCCAGCAATTTCAAAAGACTCCCGGCTACTAATGTTGCATGATAGAGGATAAGTAGTGCTGTTGTATAAGCTTATGCAATGCAAAAGTACCATTTCTTAAGTGCCAAAGCCTGTCACATGTGAAGGCTCTGTAAGTAGTTCCCATTAAGTGTAGCAAAAGATGCCTGAAATTATGCTTCATTTACACTTTATTATTTGTGAATCTTTGTTTCTCTAAATGAAAATACGATTATGAAATTTCTTTGTAACTAAAGAAGAGGAGGAAGGTTGTAACATGAAGCAAGAATTTGCAAAATTCCTGAAGTAGGTGGAAAAAAAACCCCAGTATTAGCATACTCAAAGGAGAAGGCAGTGTCACAAAAGAAAGTGAGAATCTCAAGGAAGGAATATTCAAAGGCAAGGGTGCATTTGTCTCTAGCAGTAGGAGAAGAGGATATATAATAGCAAAGGGGTATATAATAAGGGGATTGGGAAAGGCCTGGTAAGCAGATGCTCAGGAGAACCCTGACAGGACTTTCGAAGGGCAGGCAGAGGAGGTTGAATACACTCACCTTGGAAGAGCTGTTGAACAGTCAGAACATCCTAGTACAGTCCCAGACAGAAACAAACCCAAGAAAAAGCTCACATTTGCTCTATAAAGAGGTGGGATGTATCGGGACTTCTCATTATTTATAATAAATTATTTTAATCTCTGCTTGAGGATGTGACAGGTGATTGATGGAAATTTTATGTTAACGTTTTACTATTAGTTCAGAGCTCTTCCAAGAGGATTATAATGCTTGCTTTCTGTACGGTACAGAGTTTCATGGTCAAAAAGTGAAATGAAAAGCCATCCAGGTGAGATAAGAACAGAAAACACACTGAGGAGAATTAAGTCATTGTAAAAATCCCCTAGAGGGGTTGTTGAGTCACCGTCATTACAGGTTTTTAGAATTATATTTTATTATAATGCAAGGAGGATCAAAGCAGAGCAGACTACTGCCTATTGCATGGGATTTGTTATGCGAGGGGATGTTTTTCCCTTCCTGCCAAAGACAGACTAAATTAATGGGGTTAACATAAGTATACACAGTTAGAGAGGACCATTTTTGCCAATATGCTGGAAAACAAAACCACTACAGAGTCTTCCTGCTTCAGTTCTCCTTATCAGGCATTTACTGATAGAAATTTAAGTTATCATGCAACAAAACATAGCTCACTGTTGTACTGGTACTGTTTTAACACTGATCTAAGACTGTCACCTATTACAAACATAACTGAATTCAAATCCGTGCTTCTTTGTAATAACTTCAACACTAATGGTGACTAATTCAAATCACTGCATGAGGATGGGACCAATCCAGACCATGAATCAATGATGCTTTCAAAAAGCTTTCACAATAGCTCTAAGTCATGCTTGCTACTTCTTAAAATACTGAACATCGTGTGTTGCAGGGCCTTGATTGTCATTTGAGTAGATGAGAACATGAGAGCAGATTATTTGCAGTCATGTGCTTCTCGGTGGGTTTAATCTTGGTTTTCTTACTCTGTCCCATTGACATTTGGTTTAAACTATTTCATGCAGTTATTGCTTAGGCTGGTTGTCCTCTGGCAAGTTGCTTATTCAAGTATGACTCAAGTACAGTGAGATCTTATTGTTAAAGGATGTCACCTTCCTGCAAGTGCCTCCCATTGTATATAACACAAACTTCTTCACATGAAGATACCTGTGCCTTGGAAGGATGTTTCATTTTTCTGAGAATAACTTGCTTAAAAGTGAAAACAAATTCCAAAACAATACAATGTCTATGACTAACAGACAGCATAATTTTGCTAAATTAAGCATTTTTCACACTTTCACTAGCTTAACTGCAGGCTGTGTAATATACTGTCCTCACTGATGCTTCAAGTTGCACAGACCCCGCACATCTGCCAGATGCCCGTCTGGCATTGCGATTTTCCTTGTCCCTTCCCTTCTAAGCTGTTGTCTTCACAGAAATGGGTTCATTGTAGTGACAAGAGAAGTTGGGGTCTCCCCAGTGGGTTTCGCCATAGATATCCCCATTTCATTCTGTTCTTTTATTCTTGGTCAGTCAGTAACATTTAACAGAATTGTAGTTACTATCGTGACAAAAACAACAGCAAAATCAAATAGTGAAGTAGAGTCACAGATATTTATTGTTTGGTCCAAAATTTTAAGTCATCTTTCTAATACATTACAACTTCCTGGAAGACTGAGGTATAAAATGTCATACATGCTGCTGCAGTCGGAGGGGACAATTCACTACAATTAGCGCTGTGGGATAGCGTAGGGGTGTTTTCAGGAGCTAGTTCCCACCTTTTGCCATAAGTAGATTATGGGGCACGATGGTCCTTAGTCATTCTTTAACCAGACATTATTTTCCAGATGGGTCCCATTCTGAGCTGACATCTGATTTCAGTTTGAAAATTAGATTTTTTGAAGGGGTTGCTTTAATATTTGAAGTGCTTCTGAGTTCCTGTGTAAACACAGTATTGGAGCTAAGAGAATTACCATATGAGCAACTTTCAAATTGCTTGGAATTATCTTTTCTTTTAAGCTAGATTTGCATTTGCATCTAAAAGTTCAACCCGTGGCACTGTCAAACTGAAACAGGGATGAGTTTGTTTAACAACACGTATCCCACGTACCTGGGAATCTGAGCAAAGATAATGAACTGTTCAGATCATCTACCTGTATGTCAGATTCACTCAAAGAGGGAAATCATTAAGAGGTAGAAAAACCACCTACAAAAGTACTTGTCATCCATCTACTCTAATCTGATGGAATGAAAGTACTGAAAGAGCTCTTGCATAAAATTACAGCTAATGTACAATTTTCAGTCATCTAGATTTTTTTAATGTTGGATCATTAAAGGCATAAAAGGGAAGAGGGGCACTGGGCCTCTATTAAATCAAGGACAAGAAAACACCTGCAAGAAACAACTCTGAAAAAATTAATTAGACTGCTTTCCCTTTGAAATGATGTAACTCTTAACTGTATGCTACGCATGGAAATGCAAATAGGTTGTGAAGATATATCCCCAAGTGTGCATTTCAGATATTGGTGAGCACTTCCTCATGTGGGTACTGAAATCAATGCAATTATTTGCATGATTAAATGGTCACTGACGTGATTAACAGTGGCATAACTGGGCCCCAAATTAACATTAAAAAATATGTCTTGATTCTACCCCTGTTAGTATGGGTAGAACGTTGCTCTGCAAGAATTGATTCCAAGAATGCTACTATTCATCACGTGAAAGGTGGCAGTATCTGTCCTAGGGATGGGTTTCTTGGAGCAATCTGGCATTAAAAAACCCTTTTAGATGGTCGTGCTGTGGATTCGTTACTGAGACACTGATCTGTGTGTTCTCACTGAAGTCAGTGAGATCAGGTACACAAGTAAGTGTCCGTCAACAGGCGTCCTACAGTCTCGTTATAATTACTCAGTACCATATCCATCCTGCCATCCAGTAACTACTTATGCCATTTTCAGCTACGCAGGAAGTTTTGTGTTTCATCGTTAGCACTGTCAGCAGCAGAGCTGGATCCTTAGCAGAAGTGGATCCTGAGTCTTATGGGCAAGAACACTGCAGTAAACTAACTGCATTTTCGCCATAAAAATTCATGATTTGAGGATTTTTTTATGGTAAGGTAGAAAGTCCAAATAGACTGGCAAGTTCTCATATCTGTTTGATCAAGCAGTAAATTAAATACAACTGACCAATGCCCATGGCGTTTTCTAAATGATGAAGAGCAAGGATCTGAATCAATTTTCATCACTGGGTATGGAAGCCAGTCAGTTCACACAGAGCCAGCATAAGGATGGAATGTAAATAAGTTGTGTGGTGTATATGAGTGCGGTAGGAAGTGAAGGAGAAAGGCATTATATTATATTTAACATCTGATGGATTCATTTGTCAAAAAATGCAAGATGTTCGCTAGTGCTTTCTGCAGTGTTTCCTGTGGAAAGAACAGCTGCTCTGTTTCTCTTTTTTATATTAAGGAGAGGATACTTGTTCCCAAATTATTTTGGGGAGAAAGTATTTGTCCCCAAATACTTTTTTGTGACGTATAGATTTTGTCTGACTAATTAGGGGGAGATGAGAGTCCTAAAGAAATGATGCCAATGCGATGGAGTGAAGGACAAGTCCAGATTGCCTGTTGCTATGAATTGCAAGGATTCCGTCGGAGGCAGTGGAGCTGTGCCAGTTGATACACCAGCCGAGGATATGTTTTGTGAATGAGGGGAGACGGTTAATAAAACATTAAAACTTAATTGTGTTTTCCTAGCTGCACAAATAGGCTTCTCCTTTATGAGCATAAGTTGTTTTTAGTAATGCAAATGGGTCATCATTATCAGTGAGGTCTCCTGGATGAATAAAATGTGTTAGCATCAGTAAGGTTTTAAGATGGGAGACATTAATATGTAACAATATCAAGCAGCGAGCATTGCTCTGCATTGTTTTTCATGCGAACCATCGGAAAGAACAAACATATCTGTAGAGCTGAGAAGACCCTTTGGAGACACTGGTCCAAATCTCTCGCATTAATTATTCACTTTTCCCTAACGTGACCTGATTCATAAAAAGTATCTCAAACAAAAAGAATTTCTGCAGCACTGGTGAAATGTAACTAAATGTTAACTAAAATGTGGTGGTTTAAATTCTGTTGCTGTTACTTCTGAGGAGACATTCTTGCTGATTTGAGTAGGCCCATGGGAATTAACACGTGAGTAAATACCATGCAGACAGCTTAATTGCTGCAGATTTCAATCCAATTTAATCACTATTGTTACACTTTTAGTCCTTTTTAAATTTAGCATTCAGGCTATGTACTTCAAACATCAGCAACAAAACAAAGTTACCGAATGTTGCAGTGTCTCAGAACTGGACTTATTTTAACCTGAGGAAAACGCCTTTTCCAGGGAGGGTTGTTGCCTGAATGCCGAGTGACCTCCAGCGGCCACCCTCTTGTATCACATCGCGGCGGGTCTAAACCCTGGCCACTGCGGGCGCAAGTGGCGGAGCTGCCCGCAGAGGCTGAATCATGTAGTTGGCATCTCATACTATTTCCAATTATGTTTTATCCAGCACCACTAAAAACAGTCTAAGTGGGAATTCAGACTGAGAAATTAATGCAGCATTTTGAGTAAATAAATGCACCAATTTTTACTGTTTTACTTACTGCGAATATTTACAAAGTTTTTTTTTCTTTTGTTTTCTTTATCCTTTTAGGAGTAGCTACAAAGCAATAGTGATCTATGTTCACGTTTCTTTAACATCATCTGTTTCAGATATGACTCTGATGGCCATCTGACCAACGCAACATTCCCGACTGGTGAAGTTAGCAGTTTCCACAGTGATGTTGAAAAGCTGACAAGAGTGGAACTTGATACTTCAAACAGAGAAAACGTGATCACAGCCACAAACTTCTCAGCTGCGTCTACAATATATACTTTAAAACAAGGTAAATAAGGCATTTCTGTTACTTCTTCCCTAATTACTGCATTTCAAACTCTCGACGTTGTTGCGTTCTTAACCATTTGCCAATAAAAGACTAAAGCTGGTTCATTTGGTTCTCGCTAGCTTCAGTTCAGTCAGCTAGATACTACTTATAATTCTCCTGCGGTGGCTATTAGAAACAACCACTAGTGAATTCTTTTCCTCCTAGGAAATGCTCAGTCCTGCAGTTAGGCTCCATTTACTGAAATCTCCAGTGTTTCCAGACTTCATGTATGTGCTACAACTTCAGTAGTCAGAGGAGTTAGAATGACCTGCCGAGGTCACTGACCACTGAGCTTTGTCACTCTGAGAAGAACTGCCCAACGAGTGACGTGCGCCGCTGGCAGTTCCGCGCCGCAGTGCCTCGCTCAGCTGCCGCTGTGATTCTTCCTGGCGCGCTAGCGGCAGGACTTGCAGGAAGGACCAAGGCATTACTCACATCGGCTAGTGCCTGCCTCCGGGGTGAGGTTTTGAGAAGGCCACTGCAGACATCGTAGTATTTCCCTGGCAGCCTCAATGCGTTGGCATATCGTATCTCTTGAGAAGAACTTATCCCTGCCTGATGAAGGTTCCCCAGTGTCGTCCTTCAGATTTTACAGATTCATTATCACAGTTCTGTTTTTATACAGTTTGGTCAATTTGGTTTTTTTTTTCCTTTGTTGATCCACTGTTGGCAGTGGACCCTCAGGAGGAGAGGGAGAAGCTTTGAGAGAACTGATGGTGGGAAATAGGTCTGCTTTACTTCCAAACCTGCTGTAGAAAAGCTTTGGAACCCTGACCAAGTCACAGAACTTTTCTGCCTCTCAGTTTTTAATATTTCTTTTTTTAAAAAAAGAAAAGAAAAGGAAGAGCTCACCTCACAAGGCATTCATTCATTCCTCTTCACTGATGCGTTAGAGAGAAGGCACTGAATAAGTGGAAAGAATTATGCTGTATTGTAGCATGGTATCACTCATTAGTCTTTGAATGATTGCATCTACTGTTTGTTTCAGCTACCTACTGCATGATTATGTTTGTCCTTAAAGATGCAACTTCTCCAGGTTGGGATGTTACCAGATTTTGTCTCAGGAAAGTGCCCAGCACACTGCAGGCAGCACCAGAAATTAACAGCCATAGCTGTGGCTATCATACTTAGGAATTCATAAAGTTTGCATATTTCCATATCTCTGTGAAGTGATCATGAAGCGTCCCATAAACAATCAGACATCTTATGTCTGAGTCACAAAGTCTCTTTTAATGCAATGTCTGTTATCTTCACTTTCTGACATGGCCAAATATTTTCCATGTGTTCATATCCCAAGAGCTGCACCAGCTCTTTCTGTGTGGACCAGCTAAATAAAGGATCCTTTTCATAGTTACTAGCTGGTAAGATGCTGTGTGTTCAGTCAGATTTTAAGGGTGAGAGTTTGTGCTTTGTCTCTCAGCAGTAAATGTACTGGCTCGGGATCAAGCCATTATCTGTCAGCTGAGCCACACTGACTTCCCCCATGCACATCGTTCACTTCTCCCAAGCACAGGGAAGGAATTACAGCGCACAGGCAAGGGGAAGGAGGTGACGGCCCTCTGCAGCACGGTCCTGCACCTCTGGACTTGCTCGCTGTGCTACTGCTGTTGACCTGGCTATTTTTCTCCCAGCACTGCTTCCTCAGTGTCCTTCGTGCATCAGACCTCAGGCTCGTGGAGGGCCATCACTGTGCCTGAACCCCTGCTGCTGCCTGAACCCTGTCCTGCTGCTACTGGGAAAGAGGAGACCTTTTTAGTATGGCGATACTGAGCAAAAGGGCCGGAATAGGAGACGGGTTGTCATCCTAGAGATCTGTGAAAATAGCTTTCATACTTGACCTTAGGTAGTCAGTGCGCTGATTCATTTTAAACAGTGTGGTGTTCCGTTAGCATGTCCCAACATGCTAAAATCATCAGAATATCAGTGGTCAAAACCTAGCATACAAACTTGCATATTTTTAGGTTGAAAGCAAAACCTCTTTGTGTCTGCTGCAGGAAGCCTTCACAATGTAAATAATCAGGCCAAACATAATAAAAAAAGTTCTTTATAGGTGTGAAGACCTGCAGGTTACAGGTTACAAAATCACACTGCAGTTGGTATGTATTCAGCGGTCTGTAAACTAGGGACAAAGCAAGCCCTTTTGCACCTAATGTTTGCTTTATAAAGCTGTAGATCTGAACTGTCCTGTGTTTCCTGGTTTTGATTGTTGTTTTTTGACAGATAACACACAGAATATCTACCGGGTCAGCCCAGATGGGTCTCTGAGAGTCACCTTTGCCAGTGGAATGGAAATCACTCTTAACACAGAGCCTCATATTCTAGCAGGAGTCGTCAGCCCCACTTTAGGGAAGTGCAATATCTCCCTTCCTGGAGAGCATAACTCAAATCTCATTGAATGGAGGCAAAGGAGGGAGCAGACCAAAGGCAATATCTCTACGTTTGAGAGAAGGTTAAGGGTAAGGCTTCCTCTTGTGGTGCAAAGTGTACTGTTCCCTTTGAAAGCCATTGAACAAAAACCATGTTGAAATGTTACACTTTATAAGAATTGCGATGGAAAGTTTGTATCAATGATGGGCCCCAGCCATGAATTTCAAAACCAAACGCCACCAACACTCACAGGGAAGTTTGATCTCTGTTTGATTTTCGTTGTTAGACTTGACCTGAAGACATAATTACTTTTTTTTATTCTGCTTCTTTTTCAACTAAGAACTTAATTATGTCTTGGGAAGACGCTGTGAGCAAAGGGCCATGCATAGTTACTCTAGCACAGCAGCAGACTTGGAACCAGGTTCTGTTGCTCTCAGATCTAGCTAACCTTTTTGCTCTGGGGGAAGTAACGTGTGCCAGCCTGTGCCTGGTGGAGATGATTTCTCAGGGCACACCCTAGGTGTCCTGGGCAGTACATTTCCTGCAGACATTAATAATGTAGAGTCTCCCTGTATATCCAGACAGGCTGTGTATGTTGCCCTCTACCTCCTCATGGTACCCTTGATGCAGCCTCAAACCTCCTCACTCCCACTAGCCGGGTTACGATACGGCTCTAACAAAGAATTATTTTAACATTGCGGCTGTGGTTTGTATTTGTTTTCCTGAGAACTCACACATTACGGTGACAGATGGTCAACATTCAGCATGTAATTAGGTAACGCTGAGGATCAAAGCGGCTGCTGCCTTGCAGAAAAGGTTTTTGAGGAAATCAGTTTTTTCACAGGAGTACTACCAAAAACACCTGTAACAATAGTAGGACTGGGAATTTTAGCCTTAAAAATACTGCATTATTAACTACAACCTGTCTGGATAGATCTGTCTCTTGAAGTACATATTTTAGCTCTGAAAGTACAGAACTGGTTGTTAAAATCTCTGGATTATCTCTTGATTATCAGACCCTACATATTTTTTACTTAACAAGTGCATCAGGTTAGTTTTCAATTGTGCTGATGAATCAGAAACCCAAGACTTGGATAATCTGGCCAGACTGTCTGCTGTGTGTGAAACACCCATTTGAAGGGGTGAATCTTTCAGGCTTCACAGTCACAACTGTTTTATAAGGATCTTGCAAATGGGAAAAAGCTTCCTTTAGTTTTTCTTGCCCTTCCTCTGACTGCGTCTTTTCCATCATAGCATGAGTCCTCATAGCCCTTTAACCTATTACGATGGCAAACGTATGTATTACAAGATGACAGGATCCAAGTTTCGGCCTCCAGGACTCACTTTACATAATCAGTGCATTCTGTATGATTTTGTGCTTAAGTAACTGCATAGTGTGTATTTATTTAAGGGCATTATGTAATAAAAGTCTCAAGTGGAAATTACGTAGTCAGTCATCTATTCTGCTTACGTTGCAGGGGCCAATTGTTCCTGACAATTATACTTCAACGTACTGCGTTCTACACGGTTTTCCTATAATGCAATTTGTATTTTCTATTGCTGAAATTGGTTGGGGATTGTTTTAAAATCTTTTCCCTTGATTCTTCCTGTTTCTTCATATTGCATGCCACAAAAGAAGGGAAGAAATTCTCAAATTGGTCAGGATTAGATGGATTCTGGCTGCAGGCTTAAAATAAACCTGTTCATTGAAATATTTCAAAATTCAAGCTATCCAGAGGGCAACAGATTGCCCTCTCTGTCAGTCTCTTGGTGCACAGAACCACTTGTGTATTAGTCTTTCTCCCCCTTCACCCTCCGCCCAGTGACAGGACCTGCAGTGTAAGAATGGCCTTGATGTGCTGCTGTCTTGAAGGCTCTGCACCTCCAAAAGTGTCCTCTAAAGGCCCAGCAGTTGGATGTTGCATCATTAGTTCTGCAAAACTACAGGTGTCTTTCTACACCTACCCAAGATTAAGGGGACATGTGGCTTGACCTCTCTTCTCAAAAAGACATGTCCACTGCCTGCATAACAAGGTTTTCCCCTGCCTTGACTGCACTGAGCTGTAGGACCATCTGTCTGCCAGGGTCTAAGGCCTGTCATGGGGCAAGGCTGGAGAGAGCAGGTGGAATAGAGTATTAACCGAGGATCTGTTAGTCGAAATGGGAAGTATTCTGAGCATAGGATATGCCATATAAATATGAACAAGAGAAAGGGACAAGCAGCCTGTAGAGGCCAATAAAGAGGATACTGGAGGACAGGTGAAGTATATGGCTCATAGTGTTCAGCTTTAATGCTGAGACTTTTGCATGGGATGCCAACAAAATGAGGAGTTGATGGAGGTGTGAGAAGCTGGAACAGTGCTGCTGCAGAGGAAGGCAAAGTATCAGCAGCATTTACCCAGAGGCAGCTGTCTCTACTTGGTTATTAAAGCAAGTGTGCAAGAAATCAGGAGTAAAAATAACATCATACCATGTATTTGAAGCAGTAAGTCCAATAGTCCAAAGGATTTAGAGATTATTGTTGACAAATCCTTGAGTACTGCAGAAAAGAAGCAGCAATAGAAGCACTTGTGCTGGATGAGGTTCTGGTAAGACCTTGTTCAGAAAACTTCTAGTGAGTTATATTTTGAAAATAAAGCTAAGCACTTACTATGCCATGATTAGCACAATAGGAGGTGTGTTGGAAGGCTTGCACTGTAGAGCAAAAAGTACTATGCTGAACTTTGAGAATATATGTAAGAAAAAGCTCTGGGCATTGGACCAGTTCTCAGTGGAAATGAACAGACTTAAAGTCTTACAGTTAAAGAAAAAACAGCACAGTGGAAGAGTTTTCAGGAAAAAAAAGCACCGTTTTCTGAAAACATTAGGCTTAAAGATGTCACTTAAAGATCAGTCCTGATAAAGTTATTGAAGCAAATGGTTTGAGCGCTTAGAGGTATAAATTAGAAAGCAGGTAACTGGGAATGTGAAAAAGGATGACCTAGTTGGAAAGTAGAAAGCTTTTCCTGCTCTGCCACTTCCTAACATTTTTAATTCTTAATCACAATTAGCAGACCTCTTGAAAGCATATCATTCCGTTAATACAAAATCAGCTTTGCAAAAGAGGCCGCTGTTAACAGGTTTTGAAGAATATTGTAGAATATTGTGTTTTAAACTGAAATTATTGCATGGTGTGAATTCCCTGTTCCAGAAGTAGAGAAGAAATGAGTAAAAGTTAGCTAAAATGCTAGAACAGAAATGTTAACTTGATTGCAGTATCTGACTCAATAGGGGAAATGGGAATTAATCAGAGCTTTCCTTTAAGTGCAGAATTGCCTGCCCTGGTATTTCCTGAAAGTATATAAAACAGGCTGTAGGCATGTATGCATTTTATATTAATAATAAATCTATCTACAATCAGGCATTTTAACATCAATCTTAATCTAGCAAGACTTCTTTTTTATCAATTGAATCACTATTTTAATTGACTTCCAAAAATGAAGCAAAGGCTGTTGTTAAAACCAATGAGCATGATGCATAGTAATATGCTGATTAGAATTCAGCTCTGTTCACTCCTGTCTTTTGCATAACTTGGAAGGAACTTGGCATTGGATGCAATCCAGTTTTTGTAAGTGAATGTCTACAAAATTGAAAATTGGATGCTTGGCCAGTCTTACTTATTTATGGGTACTATTTTCCTTTTTTTAAATAACAGAAATGGAGATAATGTATTGGCCCCAATTCAATTCAAAAGGCCTTTTTATATAGGCTTTGATAGATAAGTTTATTATAGTATTTAGGAAATTATTCCCTTTTATTAACCAGTCTTATAGCAAGTCCTAATGACAGGACCTCCTCTGGACTCTGAGGAGCTACTTTGTATCAGCTTACTTCCACTCAGATCAAAACACAGACAAGGAAGTAATATAATCTTCTCCAATTTACACGTTTTAGGTACTTTAGGTTTGAGAGTTAAACTCAAGAACGAATTCATTTGTATGATTATTTACATTGCAAAGTTTCTGTCACTGGAACTAATGAAAGCATAGCCAAATAATGTTTTAAAATAAATAATAAATATATCTGTTTATGAACTACTAGGATTGTTATTGAAATGAGCTAGATTTGCTCCCTGTTTTCCTCAGCTGAAATTCTGGCCTGATGTAGCTTTTAGAAACCAATTCTTGCAATAGCGTATGTGAGCTCCGTTCTCTCTTAGGCGCCCTTTAGTAAGTTTTATATAGGCTAGAGCAGTCATTTTGCAGAACCTACTGAAATTTGAAATCAACGTTTCAGTGCAATGTAGAAATGAGGGCTGGTGCCCATGTTTTACCCCATCTTGCCATGAGAGGCGTATTAGATTTTAAGTTAAATCTTGTTTAAGAAAGTAAACAGAGACATAAAATACGGAATACAAAGGAAGTAATAAAATATACACATACCTATTTTACCTATGTGAGCTTTTAAATACTCTCCTTGCTCTTCTCCACTGCTAATTCTGCCTGTAGTTGATTTTCATTCTTACTGATTGTATCATTCCTGAAATCTAGATTGCAAGAGATTTGTATTCAAGACCTTCCTTTTTACTGTCTGTATCCTACAATAATAATAATAATAGCAATCAGAATATTAAATATGTACATAGAAAGTAAATGAGTATGAGCCAGGGTATATCCCCTGCTTGCTTTTCAGGTATTTTACCACTAGCAATTTTTTTTTCGGAAATTGCAGGAAGTTTGCAATGAAATATATTATCATAAACTTAATCCATCAGACTGTATACAAGCAAATATAGTTGAACTGAGCATCACATTTTACGTGACTCCTTAACAATCATTAGAGCATAAATTTTAATAGTTGCAGCAGTCTACAGGAGTATATAGGTATTTTACAGCTGTTGTAAATGAGCAGTATTAAAGTTAGACATGTGTGCATATAAAACCACAGGAATGGTAGTTGAAGAAAGAGCACCTGCTTCTTCTGGATTTTCAAATTATTTTGTATCTAAAAACAGAAAGAGGAAAGAAAAAAATGTTCTTTCTAATCACTACCACCATATGATCACAGCTTGAATTATTAAACAGGCATTCTTAACCGTTTACTTTACAGCTACGCCTGCAGGTCTCAGTGAGGACCAAGCACTGTGCTGGGCACTGTGCAAACACCTAAACGGACATCATCTCTGCTGCGAGGAATTACCTTGCAATTTATTAATTGGAATAGATTAACACAGATGATTCTGAGATACAATGAGCACAAGGAGCATTGATCTGAAAAAGGCATGTCAATAAACGTTATTTTAGGGTTCCCTAAATTATATCCCTGATTTAAGTGGAGTTTAATGTTAATAGTGACTGCCCAGTGACTTGCACCATTTAAGGAGGCAGATGAGGAGAGCAGCGGATAAATACATTTCGTTTCTGGCAATCTGGCTCAGCGTTTGACTTGACTCTTCCCATCGGAGCGTTCCCCCAGCGGTACGAGCTGCTCAAGCCCTGAAGGTAGGGCGAGAGCCGCGAAACGCCTGGCGCCTAGTTCTGCTGCTGCAGCCACTGCCCCGAGCTTGGGGCAAAGGAGGAGGACAGCCGTGAGCAGGGCCGTGGGTAGCCACAAACGTTGCTCTTCTCTTCCCGGTGTCCACGTGCAGCCCACCGTCGACTGTCCCCGGGGAGCAGATAACCTACCAATATTACTGGCGTTCAGGAGAGAGCGTGTGAGCGAGGGGGGTCAGTTAATTTGTGAGCCCGACTCAACTGCACATCTTTCACTGGCATCAAAAAGTCAATCTGTAGAAAGATGAAAGTTGAGGAGAAAGAGGAAAGAACAGCATAGGAAAAGAGGAGAGCAGAGAGGAAAGAAAGTTGAGCACATGGAAACAGGAATCTTCATGTTATGTGACATATAGGGAAACTGAGTGCAAGTAGTGTTTTCTGCTGCTTGGTCCTCCTGTTTCTCATGAGAATATTTTTCTACTTTATTGTCTTCAGTAAGCACTGAATTCGTAATCATACTGTTAAACCACTGCACATTTTGACTGGCAGTATCGTATGTAATTAACATGCCTTGTTTTTCTTACCTTGTGTATCTTTGTATTTAGGCCCACAATAGAAATCTGCTGTCCATTGATTTTGATCATGTAACCAGGACAGGAAAGATTTATGATGATCATCGAAAATTCACTCTTCGGATCATGTATGACCAGACAGGACGCCCAATTTTGTGGTCACCCATCAGCAAGTATAACGAGGTCAACATCACTTATTCACATTCTGGATTAGTGACCTATATTCAAAGAGGAACCTGGACTGAGAAAATGGAATATGATCCAAGTGGGAACATAATTTCCAGAACATGGGCAGATGGTAAAATATGGAGTTACACATACTTGGAAAAGGTAAATCATTTTAAACATGGATTGTTGAACCAAGGAGAAAATATTTCTTTGGATGCAGATACTGTATTGTGAACAATGTTATGATCGTACCTCTAGCAAGAGTATTTAAGACTTTTTAAACAGAAATTGCATGCGATTATATAACTAGATGTCTCTGGACAGTCTTTTCAGAACTGTCACTTATTAAAACTAAAGTTCAGTGAAATGTTTTTTAATTTAATTTCTACAAATTGATTTGAAAACAGAAACTTTTTCCAAAAGAAATTAAAATCCAAATGTTAATGCAAAATAAATAAGGCTACAAACTGTAACATTATTCAGTGATACATTTTTATTAAATTAAGCACACTGAATTAACCACCAACTTTTTGTCTAAATTCAACTCATATTTTATTAGAATACTGCAGATAGTTTTCAGATGTAAAAAAAAGTTTAAAGTGCTTAAGGCCATATGACCTCAGTTCAAACAATTATGGTCTAGTTTAGTTATGAAGAAATTTATTAGCACCTCCAATTTGTTTAGTAGCTAGGTAAAAATGGTCTCAGTCCAAGTTCAAGTGAACTTCTCACTGTTGAAAAACATATTGCCATTCTGAATAACAAAGTGAAAACTATAATAGTCACTGAAAACTGCATCTAATTCATGCATTGATGCATCTCATTTAATACTATTCTTTCTCTCAAATCCAAATAGCCAATCTGTATTTTTAAAGCTTTCAGAACTTAGTGTGAATTTATATTCACATAGTGTCCTTTTAAACTTTTATTTAAATAGCACAGGCTTAGACTCTCTAATGTACCATGAGTTTGCAAAACATTTTTTCTGAACCTGTTAACCACATGGAAAGGATAGAAGGGGGCAGGTGAGGTAAAACTGATTGGAGTATTACATGCAATAAATCCAATGACTTTGAAGTTATTTATATATTTAAAAGTTTCAAATGTGTACTGTTAAGATAAACTTTGCTGTACTTATTTTGAATGTGTTTAAGCCTGATCCTCAAAAAACTTGTAGCTAACCCAGAGAAAAAAAAAACGATTCACACTGGCAAATGCATAAAAATGTGATTCCTTCCTTGTCAGCATGCAGGATGGCTTTTGCACTTGTTAACAAGATTGGCAAGCCCTAGAAGCTTCAGAAGTTTGCTTCAGATAAATTTGTCAGGGCTTCTTTTGTCTGTATGCTCTTCTGCAAATTGCAAGTAAACAGGCATTTAGCACAGCTTTCAAATATTTGGGCAATGTGCCTTTCGGAGAATCTTTTATTTCTTCTTTGGGCTTAATGGACCGTAATTTTGGAAAGATGTATGCTTTATATCATTCCAAACCACTTTATCTCTTCATAGCTTAGGATGAGATTATAAATAAGACATATAACTTAAAACTGATGTGCTGTAATTCTGCACAAATGGACAAATCCTGATCTTGTAGAAGCAAGTTGCAAAAGCATACTGGTTCAGGTAGAAGCAGGCTTGACTGATGCTGTAACTTGTCATTAAAATTACTGAAAGACATAGACACCATGGACATAATCTTTCAGCCATTTAATGTACCTTCATCATTGTTTGTTCTAAAGAAAAACGAATTCACTGTCAAAATTAGACACTGAGATACCCTTTTGTGGCCCCATAAAGTCAATAGCTCATTGCGTTAATTATGTAATGGTTGTTAAAGGTTGCCTGAAACCTCGTGAGACCCACTGATTCCTTTTATCAAAAAATCAATTGTATAGTTCATTTCCATTTTATGGATATTTACTTTTTCACTTATTAGCACTTTGAGTTAATTGTAAGTTTTCATAAATCTCTCCCATTTCCAAGGTTAGTTGCAATAATTTAAGTTTTAAGAAGCACTGTGATAGTAGTACCGTAAATGGGTCTCAGAGTCTGAAATCCTGCTGTTTACAGCCAGACAGAACAGATGAGCGATGGCGTGTGTATGTTGGACAGAAATGACATCTAGCGGCCGTTTGCAGCATTTCTGTGTATTCCCAGCAGAGCTCCAAGTAATCGCCGCTACCGGCTTCGCTCAGGATGCCGTGTGGCATCGGTTGTATGTGGTTGACTGGGCTCCATTTGCTTTTACAAAATGAGAGTTTTGGATATTTTATGAGCTACCCTCTGAAATCCTTTAAAACAATTAGAGTCCAATTTGTGTAAATGGTTCAAAAATCTATTGTAGTATTACTAGGATGACCAGAGAATTACTTCACTTCTCATTATACAATCCTCTGGTACTATAGATAGGCAATTAAGTCTCCCATCCTTCTAGTCCCTATCCTTTTACTATCCTGGACAAAAGTGGAAAAGCCACAAAATACTGCAAAAACGGCACACAGGGGCAATAATATTATATTAGAGCTGTTTCTGGTCTTGTTATTCATACTCTGTCAATGGCAGACAGCTTAAAAACAGGCCCGGGACCCATATATAGAGCGAGGCATCACATCAGCGCTAGGAGAGAGTTCAGCCAGTGGTTTACTGCAGACTGGGGACTGGTGACTGAAGGTGAAAATAAAATAAACAGTGTGTATGTTAGAAATGCTTGGCAGACCGGCAATAAAGCGGTCAGAAAAAGCTTGGTAGAAAGGGCTATCGTCACCAGCTGGCACCGGCTAACCCGCGAGAGGCATATGCTGGTGCTCCCTGGCTCGCGTGCAGGTGACAGATGGCTTTCGCCAACGGCAGGAAGAAGTACACCTTGGGAGGCGGGCAGGGAAGGGGAGGGAGGATGGCTGAGGCTTAGCCTACCTTCAGCCCTTCGAATGGGCACCGCAGCCGTTTGTCAGAGCAAAGTGGTTTAGGCCAAAGTTACTTAACGCGTTGCAGGTTGAGCCCTTGGCATTTTCTTCCCAGAAAGCTTTTTGAGCTTAGAGCAAAAAACAAAAAGTCTTTTTTCTGATTGCTTTCCGCAGTGCTTTGGGGAAAATGCACAATTACAATGTTCCTCAAAAGAATTTGCTTTGCCTCAATTGTGCAAAAGCGCCAGTTTGCTTAGGCACCTGGTAGAATTCACGCAAGAACTTTGCAATATCAGAGCTACGTTTAAGCTCAGACGTTGTGGTAAGGATATACAGTGCTCAAGCGCAGCCAGGCCAGTTACTAGAGCTGGGAGAATGCTACAAAGTTCTCCCATGGATTTTCCGCCTGTGTTTTCATTATGCTTGTTTTGACAGTGCCGCTTCACCACTGGGCTTGTACTCTGCGCTCTGTGACCTTACAAATGACGGGGGGGGGGAGGGTTTAGAGAATGCAAAATTTAATTTGCACAAGAAAATATGTCTGCCACGCTTGCACATTCCTCTGCCAAACAAACAAGCCAGATGTCATTGACGAGCCATGATTAACCAGCACAGGGCAGTTTTCAAGTACTGGTGTAGAAATTTTCTTCTTTTTAAATATTAAATGCCAGAGGTAAAACTAGTCACACCATAAAAAACCTGCAGAGCACTTTGATCCATTCATAAGCCTGGGGATACTCTGACCTCTAGGGCAACATGCCTTCAGTAGAAGACATACAGAGGTGTATGTCGATGCTAGAAATATGCACAGTGCCAATAAAAGCTAAGCACCTCATGCACACCATCTGTACCACTGCTGGAACAGATGCTCCACCTGTGCATGGGAGGGAGAGGTTCCCTCTGTTTTTGCTTCCTGAGAGAATGACCTAAATATTTCAGAGCAACAGAGCAAGTCAGTACGAGGCTGAAATGCTACTGAGAGCCACATCTGCCTGCCAGTTTGGGGTCCTTGCGTCTTGACTTACTATCATTCCCTTTCTGTTTTGAGCCACATTGGTGGCCAGGTTTCCAAGGAGCTTTACTTCGGGTCACGCAGATAGTAAGAGCAAAATACAAGAGTGGATGGTCGTTTCAGCATTTCCTTAACCTTCAGGCACTCACTAGATTAATGATCGTTCACTTGCTCGGCCAGTGACATTGCCATTCCTGTCTGATTGCAGTCGGTGATGCTCCTCTTGCACAGCCAGCGCCGCTACATCTTTGAATACGACCAGTCAGACTACCTGCTCTCGGTCACCATGCCGAGCATGGTGCGCCACGGCCTGCAGACCATGCTCTCCGTCGGGTACTACCGGAACATCTACACCCCACCCGACAGCAACGCTGCTTTCATACAAGATTTCACCAGAGATGGACGCCTTCTGCAAACGTTATATCCTGGGACGGGGCGCAGAGTCCTTTACAAATACACCAAACAGTCTCGACTGTCTGAGATTCTTTATGATACTACCCAAGTCACCTTCACCTACGAGGAATCTTCTGGGGTTATTAAAACGATACACTTAATGCATGACGGGTTCATCTGCACCATCAGATACAGGCAAACAGGTTTGTGTAACTCTGATTACTTTGCTAAAGTTTTTGGCCTTGATTCTACTAACACCACTTGCCTGGCATGAAATTCCATTATTTTTTTATATATAAAAATTCTTATTTTTCTGTTTCAATGGAAAAATAAACATGTATATCTCTGTGTCTGTGTCCACAGGCATATATAGCTGTCCCATTTGAAATACGCAGTTTTCATTTTATTGCTTGGTATAGAATAGCTCTTCTAATGTTTGATTGTTTTTACTCCACTGTGTGGATATTTGCTAAATACTAAATCAAGTTGTTTTATTGTTTGTATTTTCAAGTTTCTCTGGTTATACCATAACATAACATAAATTCAAAGGGATTGTTTATATGAGGAAGGAAATCACCATGTAAAATAAATTCAACTTAGAATTATCTTGTAAGTAAATAGAAATCATGATTATGAATAAAATAGCATTAATTTAAACAAGTGTTAATAAAATATAAATATTTTGAAGAGCAAGCATTAATAAAGGTTTGTGAGAAAATAATCTAACATATTCTTACTTAATGGTACAGTTTGAGACAGTGAAGTAGTAGCAAGACTCAGGGGTATATGTCTTTGCTAGTTCTGTCTGTGGACATAATTCATTATTTTCCTTGCTTTTCCCCCTTTGCTTTTTTATTATGCGCAGGTCCACTTATTGGTCGCCAGATCTTCAGGTTTAGTGAAGAAGGGCTTGTAAATGCCAGATTTGACTACAGCTACAACAATTTCCGTGTCACAAGCATGCAGGCCATGATAAACGAGACGCCTCTTCCCATAGATCTATACCGTTACGTTGATGTCTCTGGCAGGACTGAACAGTTCGGGAAATTCAGTGTAATTAATTACGATTTAAACCAAGTTATAACTACCAGTGTGATGAAACATACCAAAATTTTTAGTGCCAATGGCCAGGTGATCGAAGTACAATATGAGATTCTTAAATCTATTGCTTACTGGATGACCATCCAGTATGATAATATGGGTCGTATGGTGATCTGCGATATACGTGTAGGTGTAGATGCCAATATAACAAGATACTTCTATGAATATGATGCTGATGGTCAACTTCAGACTGTGTCTGTGAATGATAAAACCCAGTGGCGTTACAGCTATGACCTTAACGGCAACATCAACTTGCTGAGTCATGGAAACAGTGCTCGCCTCACTCCTCTGAGATACGATCTTAGAGATCGTATTACCAGGCTTGGAGAAATTCAGTATAAAATGGATGAAGACGGTTTTCTCAGACAAAGAGGTAATGAAATCTTTGAGTACAACTCCAATGGTCTGCTGAACAAAGCTTACAACAAAGTGGCTGGCTGGACTGTGCAATACTGTTATGATGGTCTTGGAAGACGAGTTGCAAGCAAATCAAGTCTAGGAGAACACCTACAATTCTTCTATGCTGATCTCTCCAACCCAATAAGAGTTACTCACTTGTACAATCATACTAGCTCAGAAATAACATCACTGTATTATGATCTTCAAGGTCATCTCATTGCAATGGAATTAAGCAGTGGAGAAGAATATTATGTTGCTTGCGATAATACTGGAACACCTCTAGCTGTATTCAGCAGTCGGGGCCAAGTCATAAAAGAAATTTTGTACACTCCCTATGGAGAGATCTACCAGGACACGAATCCAGATTTCCAGGTTATCATTGGGTTTCATGGAGGACTCTATGATTCTCTTACTAAACTAGTGCATCTGGGCCAGAGGGATTATGACATTATTGCTGGTCGATGGACGACACCAGATCATCATATATGGAAACACCTGAATGCTGTCCCACAACCATTTAATCTCTACTCATTTGAAAATAACTACCCCGTTGGCAGAATCCAGGATGTTGCTAAGTATACAACAGGTAAAAGTAACATATTTCGTATGAAAACATAGTCTGGGATCAAATTCCTGTATGGATCCAAAACTTCAGAAGTCATTTGCACTTACCAGAAAATACTGCTTGGCTCTGCTCCTGCATACTTCAAAGTTATTTCTTTAATAGCTGTCATCTTATAGAGCTTTATCTATTTTCTATAGCATTTTAGATAATCGATAGAATAATT
This sequence comes from Rhea pennata, assembly GCF_028389875.1. Classification (NCBI taxonomy): domain Eukaryota; kingdom Metazoa; phylum Chordata; class Aves; order Rheiformes; family Rheidae; genus Rhea; species Rhea pennata. The sequence goes on along the minus strand of NC_084673.1, from coordinate 17,680,848 downwards.
GGTAGTTGTATCTACTGCTTTTCTACATGCCAAAATCAGAAGAAGAATGGAGGCAGCATTATCTGATTTTTTTCCATTTTAAGTGGAAAGAAGGTACACTATTGATTTCAGTATAGCTATGTTTTTAATCAGATCATTTGTTTTCTTCAATAAATGCTGAAACCAGTACTGAAACGTAAATTAATGTGAAATCATTGTTTCTACATAGCTGGGATTTCTAAAATTTACATGCCTTACTGCTAGAATGCTTTGTTTTGTTTTGTAGACATTGGAAGTTGGCTAGAGCTGTTTGGTTTCCAGTTGCACAACGTATTACCTGGATTCCCCAAACCAGAGATAGAAGCTTTGGAGACAACGTATGAACTTCTGCAGCTTCAAACAAAAACCCAAGAGTGGGATCCCGGAAAGGTTAGCAAAAACTCTGACAGCTCAAATGTTTCTGATTCTAAATTAAGGAAATTTTTTGAGAAAATAATGGAGACCAAGGAAACAGTGTGGCAGTATCTTTCAATCTGATAAGCAAATAGTCTAATCATGCTGGCAAACTGACTGTTGTCCCATTGTTTACCGGCATCGCAGCAGAGGAGAGTTGTAAAGAGAAGCTTATAGGAACACAACGAGGAAATCTTGCAGCTGCTTACAGAGAAACCCTCCAAACTGGGGCTGGGGGAGCGGGTGGGGGCAGCATAGGTGAAAGGATAAAGGTGCTTGTGTGAAAATTGAACAAGCTACACAAAATTTTATGTAATTAAAAAAATTAAACCAACAGATTTTCATCATCATTTGCAAAGGTGCCACAGCAGGATATGCAAGATCACCAAGAGAACAGCTCTACAAGTCTATTCCTTGCAAAACATTTTTGCAGGAAAACAGAAAATTTGCTGTTGTGGATTTGTAGGGAGGTCTATTGGTTTTTTGGCTGTAAAGCTCAACCTGGCTCCAAGCTGTATAGTCTCTCAGGAATAGGCATGCAGAAGCTATCAGTGTCCAGCAATCCATGACACTGCCACAGGCCCAATTACCAAGAGATGTGCTGAGCAGGTGTTCATGTTTTGCATTTAAACACATGAGCACCTGTGACCAAAATAGCATGTTTTAAAAAGAGGAGGGAGAGGAGATGCTTTTTCCATTCACAGATGACTGCACAAAGTGCGAAAGGCTGGAGGGTCAGAGCTGGTTCCAGATTTAGGAGCATGTCCGTGTAAAATTCTCACAGGTTAAAAAAGATATTGCAAAGGCACAGGAAGAGTGCAGTGACAGGTAGAGTGTTAAAAGAGAAACCAGATGGTTGGAAGTAAGATTTTCTTATCCTCAGTGGGGAGTAAGATCTACAGATCTTACTCTTACAGTACAGATGTACTTGCCTGGTTCCTATTGTTCTGTTGCCTCGAGACCTTCACAGTTTGCTTTCCTTAAGGAACAAGCTATAAAAAATGTTGTTGCTGTTTTACAGAGAATATAATGAGACGCACAGAGACTGAGTGATTTGTCTAGAATCACATGACAGGGTACAGCTTTGAATTCGGGCTTCCCCAAGCCTACGAGCTGAAAGACCAGCCATTAGAATAACAATTCAAGGAGGAGAGAGAGAAGAAAAGAAAGAATAAACATGAAAATACCATTTGTGATAAACACATTTTCAGTTTGATTCGTGGAAACTAAAGAGCCTAAGAGACAGAAAGCAGTACCCTAGGCAATTAGAAGCCCTGTGCGTATACTCAAGCTCTGTATTTGTGCACAGTGATTTGCAAACAGATTTAGAAGATCCATTCTAAGCAGTTAAGAGATTGATAGGGACTGTGAGACGCTATAATGAACTGCAGAATTCCTCTCCTTTAACTTTTGTTGGTATTTTCTTTTCCAGACTATCCTTGGTATTCAGTGTGAGCTACAAAAGCAACTCCGGAACTTCATATCTTTAGATCAGCTTCCTATGACACCCAGGTATAGTGATGGCAAGTGCAACGAAGGAGTGAAGCAAGCCAGATTTGCAGCTATTCCTTCAGTTTTTGGCAAAGGCATCAAATTTGCTATCAAGGATGGTATAGTGACAGCGGACATAATAGGTGTGGCTAACGAGGACAGCCGGCGCATTGCTGCCATCCTCAACAACGCTCACTATCTGGAGAACTTGCACTTCACCATAGAGGGCCGCGACACCCATTACTTTATCAAGCTGGGGTCTTTAGAAGAAGATTTGGCACTCATTGGCAACACTGGCGGACGACGCATTCTGGAGAATGGTGTCAACGTCACTGTGTCCCAGATGACTTCTGTGATAAATGGAAGGACTAGACGGTTTGCTGATATCCAGCTGCAGCACGGCGCACTGTGCTTTAATGTTCGGTATGGAACAACCATAGAAGAAGAAAAGAACCATGTCTTAGAAATAGCCAGGCAGAGAGCAGTTGCTCAGGCCTGGACTAAGGAACAGAGACGGCTGCAGGAAGGGGAAGAAGGGATCAGGGCATGGACAGATGGAGAGAAACAGCAGCTTTTAAGCACTGGGCGGGTACAAGGCTACGATGGATATTTTGTTTTATCTGTGGAGCAGTATCTAGAACTTTCTGACAGTGCCAATAATATTCACTTTATGAGACAGAGTGAAATAGGCAGAAGGTAACAAAGAAAATCTCTGCCTTTGCGTCACCAAAGACTGCCTGTTTTTAAACGTAAAATGGTTTATTGTATTGGTTTTTCTAGATCAGAACTCTGTATATATAAATATAGAGGAAAAAACATATCCAACTGCCTTTAAATGTGACAGAAGATGGTATTTTAATATTGTTCGCTTAACTCTTGGAGAGATGACAGTGGAGATTTTTAGTTCTCGTGTGGCAGTATTCAAACGTTTCCGAGGCGGAGCGTGAGCAGCCCGGCGGTGCGGCCCGCGTGGCGTGCCGCTGCGGCTGTCCTGCACCGCCGCGCAGGGTGCCCAGGAATGCAGGGCGCCCTGCTGCCTTCTAAAGAAACGCGTCTCTTTTGTTGTTGATTTTAATTCACCAGTTATTTAAAAGGTTATAGAGCCTGAGTCTGCAACCCCTCTTTCCTGGGGGAGCTTTTATTCCAGTGGGGTGTCCCAAAGATTCGGGGGTGGCATGCGAAAACCAGACCAGGTGCAGTAACTTCTTGGTTGCTCACCAACCCAGCACACGTCGTTCTTCACAGCTACATGTCAGAGATTTCCAAACCTGGAAATTACGTAAAGGCCGTCCCCCCCGACGCTTACCTTTGCTCCATAGCCACCTCTCATTCACCCAGTGACGAATGCCACGTTGTGTCTGGTTTTGCACGTGGTGGCCTCTCTCTCCGAGGTCTTCCATGGGGCCAGGGTTATGCTGGAGACCGCCAACGCCAGTGTAGCTGCAGAGCGCCCTGGCCGAGGGGTGCAGTGTCGCGAGGCGCTGCCGAGGTCCTGCCAAAGGTTGGAGGTGGACAAGGAAGTTCTTTGCCAGCGCTGAAGGAGTCTCTCCAGTCTCTCTGGATTGGGCTTTAACTCGGTGCTTTTGGGACAGCGTTTGTCGCCCAGCTGGGAGGGTTGGTGCGGTGCCAGTGGCAATTCAAAAGCAAGTGCTACAGGCCCGGTTCACCCTGTATCCGTTGGACCAGGACTCTTCCTAGATCATTTGTAAATCACAGTGTTGGTTTTAGGCCTCATGTTGTTTTCATCTCGGTTTAGTAATCCTGTTGTAATACTCATTTTTTTGAGTCTGAAGAAGATTGGTGGGTTGGGAGTTGATGAACCTAAGTGTGGATAGTAAATATGTTGATAAACGTAGAACATTTTGGAGATGACTCTTTACTTTCCAGCTCAATATCTAGAGCGTACAGAAAAGCATTATATTGCATGGGCAGAAATTTTTATTTCCCAAGGTATCATGCGCTGCTGGCACAGTTATTTCATAGCAGAGTAGAAGATCCTTTTTTTAGCTTGTCATTTTTAAAAGACCTGATTATCTTGGGGGGGGGGTGAAGGCACATGGAGGGTGGGATGGGTAAACGGATTTCCTTTACTGACTTTTGGAGGGAGCTAGAAGTCTTGTTATAGAGCCTGTGTATCCGTAACAGTGATGTTATTGCACATTTCTTTCAAAACAGACATAGCAAATATATTGAAACAATTTCTGCTCATATTTACCGAAGCCAACAAAGTGCTTTCTTTGTCTTTCTTCATATTTCTTTCCGCTCTTCTTTCTTTCTTCCCTTGTTTTTTGGGCAAGTGGAGCAGACTGTACCAAAGTTAGAGATGAGCCTGAACTGGACTGTCAGAGCGGATGCCCACCCATCAGGTGTGGCCTCGGGTCTCGGCCTCACGCCACGAGCACCTCCTTAGAGCCTCGCGGCTGCTCTGCACGGTCGGGCCCCCTCTGCTCCGCGACCCGGCGGGGAATTTGGGCTGAAATCTGCACGTGCGTTTTTGGATCAGGCTCATCATTAACTAATGTACAGAATTTGGAGCTGGCAACATCCACATTTGATAGCTCTGATTTGCGTAATTTTCCATAAAATCATGGAGAATTTGAATACCTCCACACCAGCCTAAAAATGGACCTTCAAAGTCCTTGAGCTTCTAATATGCTTTTAATCAATGGAAGAATAATTTATGAACTGTATATAGAGAGTGCATTCATAAATGTGATGATGTATTTTATCACTGATCCAAGATGTCAATATTAGAGTCTATTTTACTTATATTTCAAGCAATTATACTTTTTTGCAATTCACTAATGAAGTATCATTTTCAAACTGCTTTAAATATCCATTATAAACAAATATTTGAAGCTCTTAGAATTACCTTGAACTGTGCATTTCTAGTATGTAATACATATTTAGTTAGCTTGTGCCTTTAGTTTCTTAAAGTTATATTTGTATTATATGCAGGAAATGCACTTTGTATTACCTACAGCTGTGTTTTTTAATACTGCCTTGATTATTGTTGTTCTCATATTATGCCAAAAGATCAAAGAGTGACATGTATTCCAGGTTTGTCTCTGAAAGTAGATTTGGCATTTCCCAGTTCCTGAGTAGACATTCTAAGGTACATTTTGAATCATATTTCTTACAAGAATATTGATGCATAAAGAATCACATGGCATTACGTGACCCTACTACAAAAAAAAAAAAAAAAAAAAAAAAAAAAAAAAGGAAGCTGTTGTTATATAACAGTTTATAACAGTTTCAGGAATTTAGAAAACTAAAAATAAATGGCAGTTTGTGATAACAATGCTAAAGAAACGAACAATTAATACAAGAGCACTGGAGACTGATGGTGCATCTACACATGGGCCAGCCAGTAGTGATTGATGAGAACTGTAGCAAACAAATAGCTTTGGACCATCTTGTTCATGAACAGCCTCAGATGGAGGAAGGGAATAGTTCAGTCTCCTTTTTTTAATTAATTTATTATCTGGTAGTTAGGCCATTTTTTTAGTGTTGTTTTTGTATTTTTCTTTCTTTTTTTAATTTTGCACTATAGCTTAGAGACCCAAATGAGAAAAAAAAACAGAAAGACTACTAATGGCATGGAAAACTTTTTGTCAATTAGATAATTTGATGCTAGCATTCTGCACTGTGAACAAGGTTCTGAAAGTGGAAAAACACAATTTAAATATAAAAACACTATTGCACACTATCCTGTAGCAAAGTACCTACCATGAGAAGACACCTTATATTTTTTATGACAGCCAAACAAATAGTGCATATAAGTAACATTTCCTTTACTTTCCTATTTATTTAGCAAATCTAGAGCATTTCAAAGGTATAAATATATATATAGATATATATATGTAGAACATAGCCAAATAAATATATATGAACTGGTCAATGTGCAACTCGGTATACACATTCTAGCTGTTTAGTTTGAGATCTTCAGCGTCCTCTCAGCTGTACGCTAGTTAGAGGCGGCCTCTCCTTCTTTCGCGAGGCGTTCACGCGCCTCGGGCAGTTTTGTTCTCGCCAGCCCTGCGCTCGGGCGGGCGCGCGGAGCCCGAGCGGCAGCTTCCCGCGGCGCTTGCAGGGGCGGGAGGCTCCGGCGGAGGAGCTCGGGGGTCGGCGTCCGGCCGCCGGCCGTGGGCAGCCCCGAGGGCTTCTCCCCGGCACATGCTGACTGTTGTTTGAACCTGTCCTCGATGCAAAGCATTTCCCGGTCGGAAGCATCCTGGCTGTAAGAAGAATCACTTCTCAACAGCAACTGATGCCGGTAGAGCTCAACTTCTCACTGCGGATTTGTCCGGGCGTTTGTCATCGGCCATTCTTTGTCTAAGGAAACGTGTTTGACCATTACCAATTTTTCCTTAGATCTTGTGGTGGACTTTAGCCTCTTAATAAATGTTAGTATATCAGATTGTGTCCTCGACAGTATTTTCTTGTACGAACCATGATAAAACATTAAAGTCTTCATACTCTTCTGGCAAAAGTGTCAATAGAAGCGAAAGAGAAGCATAGCTTACGCTATACGTCAGAGCGACGTTCCTTTCTAGCGCTCCCATGAGAAGTGGAAATGTTTACAATGTATGCCAAGATCTTCAGTTTCTGCCTACCATCGGTTAGAGGTTCGGATCGTACAGAAATCGTGTTACGGTGGCCTCAGCCTCGTTGCTAGGAAACAATAGGTTCCAATTTTTTTATTCCTGCTCTAACTCCTGTGCTGAGTAGTGACTGGATACTGTACAGGTTTATGTTATATGGCTGCAGTGAAATGGTCTGATGCATTTTGCTCTGGCTTTCAGACCAGAAGCATGCATTTTCTACAAGAACATCCCAGCAACACGCTGTAAATATTGAAAGTTAATATATTATGTGTCGATATTTGAAAAAGAAAGTACTTTGACTATTTCATTTTTAAAAAATAAAGGTGCAAACTGATCGCACGTGACGTCGTCTTTGTTGTACGCGGGATATTCTGGTTCTGCCATTAGAAAGACAAAGTACCTCCATCCAGCCAGCGAGGCACTTCCTCCTCCAGGCTTCAAACAGTACAGGTTGACGCAAAAATTTGGGGGTGGAGGGTGTCAGCAATATCTAATCTTACTTCTGATTCACCAAAGGTTCGTGCATTTAGTTCTCATAGCGCAGCCTGTGAAATCACAACCTAGTTCCATGCCCAGGTGACTGTAGTTCATCAGAAAAATGTGTGTGAAAGAGAGAGAGAGAGAAAAATTCTGGTAAACGTCAGCACGCTTCCAAGAAGCGAGCGGGCGCAGCGGTGGCGGCGGCAGGGGCTGAACAGAGGAGCTGAAGCACGCGCACGGTCGGGAGATCCTACTTCCTGGCCTGCCCCGGGCAGATGGTGGTGAACGATTGCACACATCCAAAACACGCTTGCGAGGAGGACTCAAACCGCCCGGCGTTTGCCGTGGGGAGGGGGAGGCGGAAGGCTGCCGGCAAGGCGGGCTTCAGCGACCGGGCTGTGGAGCGCGGGTGAGATGAGCCCCTCGGTCCAAGGAGGCGCAGCCTGACGCGCACCAAGGCTGCACGAGCTCAGATGTGCCGGGAGTCCTGGGGGGCGGTGGGTGGGGGCGACCACACCAGTGGGAGCTGACCTTAATCTGGAGGAAACTAGAGCGAGGACCGACAACGGTGACAAGGGCGCAGCAGCGCTGCCCACCGGCCGCTTTCCCACGGCGATGGGTCGGGGAGGCCAGCGGTGAGGCCGAGGCGGGGGCTTTGCCGGGCGCGGGGCTGCCTAGAGCGTGGCCACCCAGGCGCTTTGCACCAGGAGCAGAACATAACAGCTGGGTGCAGCAAAGCAGAGCAAAAGGCGTGCAAAATACTTTTAAAATCATATACGGGGAGGGTTTGTTTTGACGTATGAAGAGTATCTAACACAAGCAATGTTCCCACTTCACTGATCTCTCCCAGGGACTCACTCAGCATGTTGCTAAAGCTCCCGAGCGCGGTGCACCCGCAGGCCGTGCCGGCAGGAGAGCCCCGTGCGGCAAGGCCGCGGTGTCCCGAGGCTCCTCTCCCGGAGCAGCCCCGACGAGGGCCCGCGCACAGCCCAGCCGAGGCGGGGACGCCATCCCGGCCACCACCGCGTCTCTGCGGACAGCAAGGGGCCTGGCCCAGCGCTGCGGGAGCTGCAGCCACGACCAGAGCCTGGGGGGGTCACGTCGTGTGGAAAACAGGAGCTGATCTTGAAGGGGCAAACAGCTGTACTTGGGAGTACCAGGGCGGGGGGAGAAAGAAAAAGACATTACACTACTTAGCGACTGACATTATTTTATATCTTCTCTCTTAAAAACAAACAAAAAACAAACAAACAAACAAAAAAAAAAAAACCCCAGCAAACCTAAATTCAAAACGTATCAAAACTTAAACTTTTCGAAATCTAAAACTTGTAATGTTTTAGCTAGGAATTCTATTACACACACATTTCTGCAAATGTTACAAGAAAACTCATGGAGTTGTATTAACGATCAGACGAATGGTTCTGTTCCGGAGCAGGGAGGCGAGGCGGGAGGGAGTGCGCCGGACCCAGCCGGGGCCGGGGGGACATCTTCATGACGGCTGTGGGCAGAAGTCATGGCCTTCCTTCCTCCCTGGGGAAGCAATCACAGAGACCTGCAGGGCCGACATCGGCACGCGGGGCCCCGCTGGCGGCGGGGGCAACCCCGCTGCAGCGCGCAGGCCAAGAGCGGCCCGCTGCTGGCGCTAGCAGGGCTCGGGCGGCATCGGCGCTGGTCAGCCCGCGGCAAAGCACCGGGGCGGTTCAGCGGAGCGCGTACCTGCCGGGGGCTTGGCCTTGCCCTCGGTGACCACGGGGTGCCGCAGGGGCGTCACGATGCCCTGGTCAGGCTTCTGGAAGGCCGTGAGCAGGTTGTGCACCTTGCGGAAGAGCCGCCGGTGCACGCCAGGCGCTGTCTGCAAAGCCGCAAGGCCCAGGCGTCACGGCGGGGCGGACGGCGCCGGCCCCAGGGACAACGCGGCTGACAACAATTTGTTTCATTTTTAAATCTGCATTAATGATGTGAATCACTTCTTCTCACAGACCCAAAAAACACCAGAAATCAGTCTTGTCTTCCAGAACGCTGCAAATTCCTCTATTATAACAACAGCCAAAGAGTGAAGCCTGTTCAGCAATTACTTACTGTGTGTAAATCAGTGTTTGTTAATGTGCAAACCGAAAGTTAATTACGAATTAATAGGCTGATTGCATCCAAACAAAGAACAAGACCTTCACAAAAGAAATAAAGGTTAGCATTCAGACGCCTTCAACCTAAATCACCGCCTATATTGCAAATAGTGTTGTGCCGCAGCTGAATTACCAGTTGCTTATCAGACAGGGGAAGGTACATGTTGTATCAAGTTTTGGCCATCCTAAATATACATATGTATGTGTGTATTTGTAATCCTATAAATATTTTACATCAGTGATGAGTTAATCCGGAGAGAAATAAAGTTTAAAATGATGTTGAGCATTGTATGTTGACTTTCTTTAACCATTCTGGCATCAGTAACATATATGATAGAAGAGAACTCAATACGGGTTGTGCTTGTCAAACTATAAAAGCACAATATTTTTGCCATTTAAAATGATGCAAAATAATGCATTAATGCATTATGCAAGAGCTGAAACATAGCAAGGAATGAATTTATGCGCTCGAGACTGTCTGAACTGGCACCAAGGTGTGATGTCTTTTAGTGCTGGGCTCACTCGAGATCAGGTACCTTCCATGAAAATCGGACTATGCAGAAACACATAGTTTGAATATACTACATAAAATCAATACCAACATGACCAGGATGGAGCGATCTTTGGAAGGAAAAGGAGACTTGCCCACCTCAGCACTCCAGGACCCCATTTCTGTCTTGGACACTCTGTAGGTGTAAACGTAACCTTGATGCCTGTGAAAAAAGTCAACAGATGATACTGTGTGTTAGTCATGTATTCTGAGAGGTGTCCGTGCAGTACACGCTGGTATGTGGCAGTGCACTCAGGTATGCAGGAGACAGACTAACCTTATCATCTTTCATAAGTAAGTAAGTAAGTTCATCCATATGGGCTCTAGTTAGATGCAGAACTGAGTAGTCTTACCCAGTTCTAGTTTTTAGTGATACTCAGCTATTTCTGGTTAAATGACATATTGGTGTGCTTTCTGCCTCAGCATTTTTATTTTTTATTTTTACTTTTTTCAGTGACCTCCTTTTACTGACATAATTTCGCTAGAAAAAAAGAAAATGTGTATTATTGTCAGACAACACATTGCTGCTATGTGATTTATTTAAATGCAGGTGTTCACAGAGGCAATACTATGAATGTAATTTATCTGGAAAGCTAGAACCATCAAATCCAGGTAAAAAGTACTTTTTTTTCCTTGTCAGTACATTCCCAATTCTCAAACACCAGCAGAGCAGCTCCTGGACCTTATGAGAGTGCAAAATCTTCCTTCTTTTTAGATCTGTTGAGAGTCCTTTGAGAATAAGACGCCATGTGCTAACAGCACAAGACACACTGATGTCTGGAGTCAGTCCTGCTTCTCCTAGGAACCCAAGCTAGTGAGCGATTTACAGGGTAAAACGCTACACCGATATCCAAAGATACCTCAGAAGCAGGGACAACTGATAACAGCTCCATGGGTGCAACACCAGTTTAGATGGTATCAGACAAGAAAAAGTGTATTTTATACTTCATAGATTACATGACTGCACAGCAGGATTTTAGGGACCGGTCACTCTTTCAGCATCAATTCTTAAGAAACCGGAAAAATTATACTGTCTTTCTTTCCAATTATACACTGTGTTACGGTACTTACTACAAAATAGCAGAAACCATCAATGACACAGATACCATATGACTGCAATTACTTATGCTCAATGTCATGGCTCCTGGGCAAATTCTTATTAAAAAGTCATTATAGCAACCTCTGCAAAGGGGTTTCTAACATAATTTAGACAAGGAGGAAGTTGTCACACTGTTACAACACCACAACGTGGGAGCCAGACTCCCAGATCTGATTTGTGAGCTTTTTCCCCACTGGACTCCCACCACAATTGAACGCGGAGGAGTTAAGACACAAAGCACGTTCCCTCCTGTCCAACCTGCTGGGGACACGAATGATCGCTGCGGCAGCTGCAAAACTGCCTTGCTGCGCGTGTCGGTAAATACATGTCAGCTTCCCACCACAACTTCCTCCACTTCTTCTTCTTAAGCAAAGGAACATTTTCCCAGAACCACAACTCTCCAGGTGATGCCAGAATGGCACGAGAAGCAGCCAGGTGGCCCAGTTGTGCCATTCATAGACAACCTACAGGAGGTGGAGGGGACCGCCATGGACAGCCAGCACTGCCGTCCCCCCTGTCCCACCCTCAGACAGCCACAGTGGCTGACAACACAGCTCCAGCTAAGTTGTTTAAAGCACATCCCTAGATAGGCCACCAAATGTGTTCATGTTCGGGGCAGTCAGGGCCTCCAATTACAGCCCTTAGACCATCTTGCACTACCACATCTTAAAAAAGACTGCCGCGAGCTGTGCATATATTCTTCTCTCAAGTAGCTGATGTTCGCATTATCTTTCTAGAAATCACAAGGGGCTTTCCTGCCACCTGTTTTATGTAAGATGTCAGTCAATATACAGGTACTGAAATTAGGATTTTTTTGGGGGGACCATAGTGTAAAGGGAAATACCAGATCTGTTCTAGCATTTTGTCCTCTCTCATTGAAACAGATATTGGATCATCTCCCTGATGATTTTTCTTTTCAAACCTCAAAACCAACAGAATTAGCTTGTAAAATCTAAACCCATTCTCCTGCCTCCTGTTCTTACTAATACACTGTGAAGATCACCAGTGCTTGGACTTAGTTGTCCTGAAGCATTCCAAGTGCTTCAATCGCTTCAAAAACTGTTTTTTTTTTTCCACAAACAACGGCCCAGTTGCCTGGAAAACCATCTGTTGTTTGTCTTTTTCTCTTCCTAAAAAAGACACTACATGACTTGAAGTGGTTGAAAGGGTTGGGGGGTGCTCAAATTTCTGGTGGCTTTTAGCATGCTGCCAGAAGAGTCTACTAAGCTGGACAAAAGCTAAAAAATAAAAAGTCCAGACAAAGTAATATTCAGGGTCAAAGTAGGATGAGGCATAAGATAGACACCTACCTAACATTAAAGCAATTCCAACTGTAAAATAACTCAGTCAAGCCTGGAGAAAGCACAAATGATAATACAGATAGATAAAAATCTACAAGAGAAAAAGGAACAAGAATTTGGGAATGTGGGTGCTTTGCGTATGATGTGGAGCGTGAGAGGAATATGACATTGCTGTCACAGCCTTGCCAGTGACAAGTGAGAGCTTCAGTTCATTTGGCAAATCTGCATTTTTTTTCCCCCAGAGGAGGAAAGACTGCAAGGCATGAAGGGGGTTTACCATGCTTAAGCTGAAAAATGCAGTATTCTCATCTGTTGTTGGCGCTGAAGCTGTCAGTAAACAAAGCCCCTGTGTGCAAAGGAAGATGACACAGAAGCTCTATAGATGCTTCTTCTAAGGAAATGGCCCAAGGAATAAGGACATGTTTTGTTAAGAATGTGAAGAACTAGGTCTTCCCATCAAAACACTTTCTGTGAGGATCTTTCTTTGTTTCCACAAAATGAATGCTTTTTCTGATAATTACTCTCATAACAAATGTGATCTTATCAAAACTTTCTGTTAAACAGCAGGACCTTACTTCATTACCACTTCAAAGTGCTTTCTGCCTTGAGTGTGTGAGTGACATGATTTTGACGAGCCAAATTCTCTTTACTGTTACATGGGCATAGTCTCCCATGAGAAACATCTTATGATTTAAGCTACCCAACATAAATTGAGATCAGTGGGGCTGAAGGAGGAACAAGCTGTTTTTCTTAAAACAAAAATCAGAAGAAAAAATTAAAAACTGAGACTGTGTAGAACGCTTACCTTTGCTAGCTAGAATGCTAGCAAAAGACATACATACCACCAGGTGAAAGCAAGCAGCAAAGTGCACTTACTTACTGGCCCTTAGGTCTCAGGAGATGAGAAATTCCCCAGCCACCATCAGGGGACAGCTCAGTTTTCTACAGCTTACTCAGTTCATAGCAGAAAAAGACTTGTTTACAGGATGTCCCCATGTGTGGTGGCAGCTAGTGAGCTGCTGAAACCAATGAACCAAGCACCATGTGGCCTGGGCATGGCTGTCACCATGGGGCTGCTCGCCGCTCCTCTCCCTCATGGCTCACGCATCAGGGTCATTGCCTGTACAGAGCCAGGACCTGACCTCCTTCCCCAGCAAGGGGAAACCAAGGAGAAGGATGCCCAGCAGGTCAATGAGACGATGAGTTCAGGCAGGCTCTTAGTGATACATGCTTGTCAGGATTGCTTTGAGGAGGACCTCACACCCAGACAAAAAGACCCAATGAAAGGCAACCCTGTCCTTTCGTCTGGCAGGGGGACTGCTACAAGCCTGATTTGCAATTGCAAATTTCCTGTCAGTGAGGCTCAAGTAATCAGGGCATAATCCTGAATTAGCAGCTTGGTGAAATGAGCCCTGCAGTTCAAAGGTGAAAGATGCTGGTGCATCTCAAAAATGCTGGTGAGGTGAAGTAGAACATAATTCTTACTAAAAAGACAGCTTTGGGCAGCACTTAAAAAAAAAAGAGTAGTTTAGTCACCACTTAGGATTTTTATCTCATTTCACATATTCTGGATTTTTTTCATCTCCTTAACAAAGGATGTGTTATACCAGCTGGGAACAAGACTAGCACTGTCTCTGTTGCAATACCATAATGAGGAAAAACTTTGTCAAAGGAAAACCTAGGAAAAGTTCCTATGACAGCAAAAAGTCCATGTTGTATTACAGGATTTTTTTCTTTATAGCTAGATAGTTCCTTCCAAAGAGCTACAAAGGCATCTTTCAGAGATGCCATAACGAGACAGCATCTGTCTACCTGTCCTCTCCACTCCTACTTTTCAGCTGTAATCAGACTTGCTAAGGCTGTATTTTCTTTAACAGGTGAATAATTACAATCTTCCGCACCGCTGAAATAGCAAGGGGATATTAGCCACATGCTGCAGCTTAAAATTAACCATGACATTTCAGCTGCATAGTACTTTTTAGAATCATTTCCAAATGTTTTGCATCTCAGTTGGGAAATTTTATTAAACTAATTTGCATTCATTTCTGAGTCCAAAATGGAATATAAAGGGATAAAGGCAGAGAGGTGGGAGAAAAGCAATGTCAGCAATAAATGACATCAATTTCCTTCTCTTTACAGCTCTCTCTTTCCTGATGTCTTTGCACTATAGTGATCAGCTCTTCCTACCTAGTACACTTGCATCCTGAACTCACGTTGAGATTTCAGCTAAACGATATTGCTTAAGAATAAGCCAGCTGTGCAATCTGAGCACTAAGAGGGGCCCGTACTTGGTGCCTTTCAGGCTTTTGCTCATGAGTGTCACCTCAATCTAATCCAGGGTGAAGGATGGAGAAGTAAAACAAGGGTCTTTCAGGAAAAACAATGCATTTTCCGTATGTTAAAAAGAAAAAGGGTTTCCAAATGTTACATGGGAGAGGGTGCAATTTTTAAAATAATACTGAAAATTTGCTTGAAGGAAGGCATGTTTCCTGGTCTCCAAGAGCAAACGGTGCTAGCTGTTGAAGCTGGTTAGCAGTCATCAGCTCCACTCTGCTGTGCTGGCCACATCTGGGGTGCACAGTTAGAGCATCTCCGTGACTTCACGCCTAGAGATGATGTTGCCTGGCTTGGATCAGAGGGACAAAAACTGGGATGTGACTGAGATCTCAGAGAGATCTCAGCGAGATCTCAGAGAGATCGCAGAGAGATTGGGCCTGGGCTGTGATGGAGCTGGTGCAGAAGGAGCTCCACAACTGTGTGACCTGGGCAAGGAAACAGGGAGCATGGCTGGCACCAGGGCTACTAGCGTGGACTATGGCGTGACAGCAAAAGGATGACACGGTCAGTTCAGCCCACCTTGTGCATGGGGGTGGATGTCTGCAAGAAAAAGGTGGTCTCTAGCGTTGAACCCACGGATCACTGAGTTAAAGGTCTGTGCAAAAGGGAGCGAATTAAGGTTGTGGGAGCCAGCCTGTAACTTTGTCGTGTCCTAATGTGTGTGTTAGTTTTCTGCTTCATTTTCTTTCTTTTTTTTTTTTTTTTTTTATTGTTATGCTTCTGCTTGATTTATTTATCATGGAAAGGTCAAAAAGTCTTGTTAGTTAATGAAGGAGAAAATCCGATTTAAGCTTATGGCTCTTCCCTCTGTCCTGGAATTTGCATTTTCTGGTTGACAAGCAGCCTGTTTCCTGGCTTATTTAGGTTTCAGACATACAATCAAGGTACAGCAACTTAACAATTACCACCCATCAGCTAATCCAGCCTGAAGAAATAGTACTCACGTTGAGATGATGTGCAAGCTATAAGTTCGATGTCAGCGAGAGTGAATAAAATAGTTTAAATTGGTGTTTACAAGATCTGAAAAGCCCAGCAGTTACTGCTGCTTACCTCGCAATAGCTCTCTATATAGCCCCACTTTTGAATTTCAACTTCTGTTGCTGATTTCCTTACCGACAGCTTCTGTGGCAAAAATCTGCCTTGAGCCTAAATCTGTAACTAGCATTAGCTCACCATAATACAATGGCATTGTAAAGCAAACGCACTGCATTGGTGTTCTGTTCTGCAGCTGAAGGGAGTCTAAAAGAGCACGTCAAATCTCATGAAACACCTCTGAATTTACACACAGTTGGCAGTGGAAGATGATTGTCAGCATCCTCGTCGCTTGGCCACTCGTAATGACGAGAAGCGGAGCTGCTCACTGACCTCCGGAGCAAATGCGTAGCCTTTGCAAGGTGGCTTACGTTTGCCTGGTACAAGGTGAAGCCAGCTATAAGTGATGTCGCAAATAGGAATTTCTTCAAATTTGGAAATAAAATGAGAATTGATCCAAGTCTGAGCCAATAAACACAAGGAACTTAATTTATGCTGAGTCAGTAGCCAAATTTCATGTGCTATTATTTCCTGCAGAAATTTCCTTTCCTCACAAAGGGAAAAACTCACAAAATTAGGCAATCATCTGGTGACATTTTTTTCATTTTAGGCCAAACTGACAAGAAATGCAATTGATAAAATAATGTCAATATCACTATAAATGTTACTGTTTTGTATTTCTATGAAATAATAATAATAATTTAGGAATAATTCAGGAATAGGAGTCATTTGGTGCAACTGCTTACTAGAGTTCTTTTTTTTTTCTCAGAGGAAGGTAGGCATGGCTCTGACCATAAAATTCCTGAACCTGAAATCATTGCTCAAAATAAATCCTCAGAACTCAAGCCTGCAAAATGAGGACAGAGCTAATCTAGGCTCTATTATCCAGCGATTTTACCCATTCTTTCTAGGTTTGCAAAGTCATTACCCACTGTTCAGAGTGTCTGTCTTTCTAAGATCTTTCTAAGAGAATCCACTGGAATATCTGAAAGCCCCTGAAGGAGGTATGCTCAGCACACGGGCAAAGCTCACTCTGATTAGCAGGGAGCAGAAAGGAGCAGGGAGCTGCAGAAGAGTTTTTCATGGCAGAAAATAGTGCGTGATATTTACAACAGCAACCTGGAACCGAGGGGCTCCTCCTCAGAGAGAAGCTTTTGTTCCAAATTCCTTTGTAAACGCTGATGATTATCATGAGCAGTGTTATAATAAATGCAATTATTCTGCCATTTCAATCTGAAATATTACACGGAAAACAAAAGATATGCTCAGCTGAAGCCAACTCGTGATCATGTATTACACCTTCACACTGCACAGCTGATACATCTGCTGCATCAGAAAGTTTCGGCATGTTGCCTGAACTTGTGCACTGTGGTTATAGTGACAGAAAAAATAGCATATGCAAAATATGATAGGACTGCAGCATATCCCTCTTGCCATTACTGTTGCTTCAAGAGCTCTAAATAGTTTTCTATTTTGGTTTTTGATTATTCTCCACAAATTGAACGCAGCACAGTACATGAATGGCTGACTTCAAGCAAATAATCTGAACATACAGTTTGAAAAGTATGTCATGTTTACGTGAACATTCACTCAGAAATATTTAAAGGTCTGAAACAACTACTAACATTTCAAGCATATGAATTTTAAGACACAAACTACAAATGCTTTATCTTGGCCAATTCAAGCATGAGCTGCTTGTTTCTGCATGTGCACTCATATATCAGTAAAGTGGTGCTTTTGGTACTCCTAGTCATTTTATTCAGGTGTTTTTTCAGGCGCATTTTAAGAGGCTGCTTCCCAAACTAGCCACCGTTACTGTGTCCTGTGTCCCTTGTTGACTTCATTAGGAGCAACATGCATGGAGGATTTCTGAGGGTGCTAAAAATGTCAAGCAGGATATTGAGTGAAGAGGAAAACATACCAGTAAAGAAAGCTCCTTGGATCAATCAGGTTCTGATATTAAAACCCTAGAGTACTGCATATAGTGGCTAACATGTTTACAGGTAGAACTTACATATTTTTTAAAGCCTAAATGCTTCTTCTATCCTAGTTTTCAAGAACAGCAAAATCTTCTTACTTTTCAGTGCAACCACAAAAATTTCCAGGAAATTATTGTGCTCCTCTGTTAACACATTGAAGATGTGATGAACAACATCCTTATAGTATTTATTATCAATTTAATAATGGTATTCATAAAATCAGGATCTTGGAAGCATTTGATTTTAGGAACCTTGCAAAAGTTTGCAGGTAGCACCTCCATTTACAAGAGCCCCAGGGGATGCCGCTGCAAATCAAAACCATCCCGTTCTTCCATGTATAGTTTTATTGTGGTCTTAAAATATTAATGAAAGAGAGTTCTTTGTGTTTTGCCACAGCCACACCAAAAAAACATGCTCTCTTTGAAGGTTTGCAAGCATGCAGGGAGCACACTGTGACTTAGGGCAATAGAAAGCAGCATTCAATAAAAATAAAGCAGTACTTAGGAGAAACAAAGAAGAGAGGAAGCAGAGTTTTCTAGATACGTGCTCGAACAACAGGGGCAGCCTGCCACCATTACCCATCACTATAGCTCAGGTTTTATGCTGCTACCTGTCTTTTTTATGCTTGCCCTGTAAAATCAGTGTCAATCGCAAGGGCTTCAGGAAGTCTTTGACTCTTCTCCCTTTTAAAGGTCAGGGCTCCACTTTTTAATTGGAAGACAAAAAGGCAATCGAGCCTGGCCATAAATAGCGCTGCCTTTAATACGTGAGGAGGCTCAAAGGCTGCCAAAATATGTCAGGGGAGCTTGGGGGGAACTCAGGGGATGGGAAGGGGTGACAGCAACTTATGAAATCTCCTGGAAAATGAGGAGATGTTGTTTGAGCCCTGAGCATTGCAGCAGCTCTCGCAGGACTTACTGCTTGCTGCAGCTGGAGCAGGGAAAGCCAGGCTCACGTCCCCGTGAGCGCATGCTGATCGCTGTGACGGCCTCCTAATATTCATTTAATGACTTTTTGGATAAATATTTCTTTTCTTTTGATCAAAACCATGATGTTTTATTTTGACAACTTCCTTCTTCGCCCTCTGGAAAAAATTAAGAAGTATTGGGTCTGGGTAGCTGGGGGATTTTGTATTTGTTTTGTGTTACTTCTCTGCTGTAATTCCAGGGACTTGCAGGGAGATGAAGACAGACTGAAAATGTTTTCATTTTGGAAAAATTGAATGTTTTGCTCTTATTCTTTCACATGACGTTTTCATTTCCATTAGAAATATTCACCTGAAAGATGTATAATTTTTTGTTTAGCTCTGACATTTATTATGTCTTATGTAATGGCTTACTAGCTTTGTTTCACAAGCTTCAAAGATTACTTCAGGGTGACTACACTTCCAGTGAATACATATTTTGTCTAATCTTAATAGTCTAGGTATTCCTAGAGTGATCTTCAGCACAGTTTCTGGACAGAGAGATCAATTTCTGAATAACTTTATCATTCCTAATCATTATAATTATTTACTTACAAGAAATACTTTCTTTTATTTTCATTTTCAAAAACAGCAAATGCAACAACTGCATGTTTCCCTCTTGGTTTTTATCCAAAGCTGTCATGCACATACATGCTTGTCACCTGGGTCATCCCTGCTCTTCTGAATAGAATTTGTGGGATTGGGTCCGTTGGTTTATTTTGCCAAATCCTTATCATTCTCCACTGAATACATCTCTGATGCCTTTCCTACTTGCTTCTGCAATTTCTCTACAAAAGTGTCCTGCTTTAGTAAACTTTTGCCCATTAAAGCACTTCTCTAGTTTATGGCACACATTTTTCTAAACTGTCATTGCTATCTTCAGTGTGAGACCATTTCCTAGTATTTTATGATAACTGCCTTCAAAGTTATTGTGTGATACGTTGTTTACTGTACCATCTATTTCTTTCTTACCCAATGTTCTGAATTGAAGTATCAAGAAGTATTGGAATCAAGGTTTAACATCATTGGCATTTTTCCGCCAGCTATATTGGATCATAGTTATGGTAACGTTTTTCATTTAATTTCTTAGCTGGATTTATCGAAGATGCTATTGAACATTTCCCTCATACATTAGGGATGATAAAACATTTTTGAGCGCCTATATTCTATAAGATGCCTGCATAATATATATCAGGAATCTTTTTTTTTTTTTTAACCTCCTCCTCTTTGCTCGTCATGTGTTTCTCTGAGTAAAGAGATAAAACATGAAGGTCCCATAATTTCCAGAAACAATTAGGAAGGATTCTGTTCCTTATTGATTTTTTTTTCTTTTTCCCCAAAGCTTGAAAAGGCCCATAGTTAACAAACCTTGCTTTGTATATCTTACTTCACTCAAGAAATTTCATCCTAAGAACAAAAATTGTCATTAATATAAAAAATCCCAACTGATTGCGTGCAGATAGATAAAAGACCTTGTTACATACTTGCATCCTGATTTAGACTAACGATGGACTTATTTTAGGCTTCTCTGTTTTATGCAGCGTTGTAACATTCTGCTTGACCCTTTTTCTAATTCCTTAGTGTTTCGCCTGCACTGAATGACTTCTGAGTGTTAAGGAGATACATCACCATTTCCTCTGATATTTATTTTAAAAGGATTCTGCTTTTATTGCCCATCCCCTCCCTGGAATCGCAGCACTCCTTACCTCTTTCTATAGCTATTCCATTTTCATTTACCTCAGGATGCTTCATATTTCCTATTTTTTCTGCTTACTGGTAAAGACTGAGGTAAAGTATTTGTTTGTTAGCAGTGGTGTTCACCTTCTGATTTCATGGGAGAAGAAAGAATACATCTTCTGCCATGAAGACCTTTCCCTGAAAGAAGGTGTGGTATTTGCGGATAGCCTCTAACCTTCTCATGTGTCTCCACTAACTGGGCCACATCACAGGAATACTAACACTCACCCAGGTTTAATTACAAGTTGCTTGAAATGTATTCAAGACCTTTGGGGAAAGCTTAACCTGTGACTTTTCCTTTTCTGTTTTTCTACTCGATACCTCTACATGCCGTCTTTGCTATCTGTTAGTGAATTTCTTGCTGGTACAAAACGGAGTTTTCTCTCCTATTTCTTCCCCCAACTTTCAGTTTGGAACTGAAGCAAGAAGCAATTGCTTATTTAGCCTTGATAGATACATCTTTGTTCTTTCAGTACAACTGTACTGCATCATGCAGTACTAACTCTCAGGACTTTTCATTCTTCAGCTTTTGCCAAAAGTAGGGTAATTAAAATGCCTCATTAAAATGAGATCCTATGACTTTACAGTCCCACAGCTCTGTCAGAGAAACCTCTCTACCCTCCTTCTGACAAACCATCCAATCAAATCTTTCCTCTTTTACCTCAGTAGATGAAACATTAGCACATAGTTCACTACCTACCACTGTTTTATGTAGTTTGATGGTAGTTTACACCACATATTTGATCTCTCAGGGGACACACAACCTGTGCTCTCTGAAGTGAAGACAAGCCTTCGTCCTGGACGACAATGACTTGCGCTGCCATTCCCAACTATCTCCCCAAAACAGAAGTTGGGGATATTGATAAGCATGCTGACGGACAGCTTAGAGAAGCAGAAGACAATTGTCAGAAAGCAAGAGGGTTAGAAGCAGCACACACAGTCCTCAAGCCAAGCCGCCTGGCTCGTCTCCACTACAGCCTCCTTGGCCCTTCCTCCATGCTCCCACACTTGCCTTCTCACCCTGGGTTATGCCCATAAGAGGTGTGGGCTCTGCAAGGCAAAGCCTTTTCTGCGTAGTTCTGCAAAGGACCCCAAACCCCTTCCATGTTCCTCCACCTCTGTCAGTGTGAGGGAGCTAAATTCTC
This sequence comes from Rhea pennata, assembly GCF_028389875.1. NCBI lineage: Eukaryota > Metazoa > Chordata > Aves > Rheiformes > Rheidae > Rhea > Rhea pennata. Next base: position 17,659,571 of record NC_084673.1, on the reverse strand, counting down.
CTATGTCTTTGCAAACAGCAATGTTAAGTCATCGTCCTTCATGGCTATGTGGGGACACCACATACCGTGAATGGAGTGGTGGACACAAGCACCCCTGCAGACACCAGCTGGTGGCCTGCTGAACGGTCTCCATGTGACCAGTCCTTCAGCCCCCAGTTAGGTGTGTGCCAGGCCTGCTTCCAGTGCGCCGGGAGAGGCGATTTGGTCTCCCCAGGATGTGGCAAGGAGGCGACAGCAGCGACGCAGGCAGGGGATACCTGGCTCGCTATACTCACAGCACGCAGAGGCAGTACACGCCCGGGAGGCTCTCGCTGTCCCTCAGCAGGTAGCTGCCATCCACCCCTGAGGCCAGCAGCAGCTTCTCGCCGGCCTCCCGCGTGATGCTCCCGTGGTACACTGGCAGTGACTCCATGGCAGCCCTGCCACTAGCAGCCCTGTCCCAACGTGGTGGACGTGGCAGTGTTCACAGCACGCGGCACTGCCTCCAACTGCTCCTCAGCTGCTGGCTCCCGTCAGCATCCGTGACTCAATGATAGATGTAAACAGGATGTGTTCACACCTCGAGTGCCTTCTGGGGCTAGCGGTGAGGCACAGCGCTGAGGAAGGAGTGAGGAACGAGCATGGCTTTCTGTCTATTCTTTCTCAGGCTGTGACATGCTCATGATCTTATACCCACTACGCGGAGGTGTTGTTCAAACGCTGCTCTCATCACGCAGCCCCCAAGCTCGACAGAGACATGCAGTGAAAAAGTGCACGAAGGCCATAAGTCAACAGCGAAAATAAGTGGACCGGTGGCCCTTCCCCAGCCGTCCAGCCCGTGTGCAATCTGGTTTGGGTTTCGGAGTGCCACAATCACAGCACCAACTCATAGCATCTCCAGCGAGGCATTTCTCTCTTCTGGGCCTAAAATGAACACTGGAGCAAAGCAGGGTCCAACGGGCCCACAGTGAGTGCCTGCGGGGTACCACGGCATGCCACAGGGCGCTTGGGAAGCAAGGATACTTTTTTAACTTGTTATCTTTCAAATCTTTATTACCACGTGCAAAGCACCCTGCTCCTGGCTTCATGTGGCCCCCAGCCCTGGAGCCAGAGCAGCAGGGGCCTGGCGAGCTCGAAACATCTCACTGGCCAGCTGCAGACAGCTGGGCAGAGGCGCGGGAAGCGGCGGAAACAAGCCAGCCACACTCAGGTGTCAGAGCCACTAGCCATTTCTGCTCAGAGGCAGGTGATGCTTTAATCCCAACGCTTTGACACACTAACCTCGGAGTGCTCAGGGCAGTATATTTTAAGGACCTCATTCGATATTTCAGAATGTTTTCCCTTCGGCTTTTTGCAACAGCCACGCGCTGCATGCCTGCAGCTCCGCACGGGCTCCCCGGCAGACGGAGGCAGCAGCCTCGGGAGGCCCCGCACATCCTGCCGGGCACCGCCACGAGCAGGTGCTCCGGTGCGCTACGTCAGCCGGGAGCAGGAGTCCACAGACGCAGCTCGGAAAGACGTTTCTCACCGCTCCTGCGGTCACAGACGTTTCCTCGGCGCGCTCGTAATTTGAAACCTTTGATAGGCTCCTGCTTGCAGATGGCTCTGTTTGCAAACAGGTTGAAAAATCTGATTTTTCCCCTTCGATATTTCCACTCATGGAAAAACTGAGCTGGCTTGCTGAAAGCGAGCAGCACCGTGCGGCAGCACCGAGCCGGTGCGCCACCGCCAGCCTGCCCGGCTGCAACGGGCTCGAGGTTGAGCTCATCCCGGGGGAACTCCCCTAAAGTAACCTGGCAAGCCCAGTTTTCACGTCTTATGTATTTACTTGATACTCTGCGAACTGGGTGTAAAAACGGTAGAACTCGCTAAAATACAGCATTAAGTGTAGGTTGTGTTATGACTGATTAATCGTCACTTCAAATTGAGTTTGTTAGCAGGGTAGGGCAAAATAAAATCATCTTACCCAGTTGTTCCCAGAATGCTGTGTCCTGGTTGAAGTTAAGTATGGTTAAAAAAAAAATAGGTCTATTGCAAGAGAAATCTCAGGAACAAAGAGTGAAAAACAAGAAAATAAAATCAAACCAAAAATAAGAGGTTTTTAAGGTTTCCATCAGTCAAAATATTTTCTCTTGATCCTTTTAGAGTGTGTATCTTTCAAATCTGACCTTTAAAATAGCTTTTCCTTGCAAATATTTTTTCAGGCTCCATTTAATTTTTCATTCTGAGGGGTGGGCATTTGTTGTCCAGAATGTCACCGGGTGTAGCAGCGCACACTGGTCACTAATGGCAAGGGTATAGCTTTCCCAGAGGCACCAGGAGCTCATCCCCCTGCCGTGACACTCAGGCTAGGAGCTGCCTCCCTGCTTGGGCCCACAGGGGCTGAGAAAAAAGCTGAGGAAAATCTCAGCTTGAAGAGGGACTGAAAACTTCAACCGCTGTGTACGGCTGTTCAGGCTTGTTACATAGATCTTCATTACCTCATTCAGGTGAACCTGGGGACTCAGCTTTCCTGTTTGTTTTTTAAAATGAGTTGCTAAAGGATTTGCACAACAAAGTACAGCTACTGCCTATTGCAAATGGGATGAATGCAGATGGTGACAAGGTATAAGCAAAGCACCATTCCCTCATAAAGCTGCTGCATTTTTTTTTCTCTTTTTTTCACACTACCTGTACTCTGGAGGGTGTCATCTAATTTTCCAATTTCTCAGCCTATTTTCAATACTAGTTGTTGATTTCAGAAGTATGTGTGTTGTTATCTGGAAAGGAAAGCAACCAGAATCATCCAATGTCGCAGATGTTATTTTCCCACTCATTGATTTCAACCAAGGCATTTGTAGAAAATTATAAAACTTTCAGCTATGAGAAGCTCTCTTAATTGTGGATTCACACACAGAATTACCTGACCGATCTTCATAGTTCCAAAAGTTTGATGAAGCAGCATCTATTACTGAAAAAGAAAAGGCTGTAAGAAAAGGCTGTAAACATTGAACTTTGCTTATGGTAGGTAGAGAAACCACAAATTCCCACCAACAGGCCCCGAAGCCAACGCTTCCCTTAATGCCATGCTGATTAGAAGATATGCCGCTTTTAAGAAGCAACTGAAATGTTGAGCTATGTGGCAGATGACACTAGGTAAGTATCAAAGCATAGAGCACAGCACAAACTTCTTCAAAACCAATGATATTGGTGCTGCCTGGGCTAAGAGAGATACTGTGGCACTGCTGTTGCTATTCTGCACTGTACTCAGACTGAGAATGCAAAGTGCAAAATACAGCAGAAAGCTCTGGAGAGTAAGAGAAGCAACTGAAAATCAAGCATCGGAGTGGTGCTGCTCTTGGCAGGACTTAGCCTCCATTGCCTTCCTTGACTTCTTTAAGCACCCCAAGGCTGGCACTGTAGGATGCTGGATGGCCCCTTCTCTTGCTTGCTTTGGAGAGCATTCAGCATATTCATGCCTGCCACAGCTTTGACCTCGGCTAAATCAGTCAAGTTAGAGATCCCTACAGTATAGTATGAAAATTTTATCTAAAAAATACATGAAGGAAAGGAAGTACTTTAAAGTGCTCTGAAATACTTGGCCATGAAAAACAGGTTTAGAAAGATAGGTCTGCATAGACCTCTTGGGTCATCAAGTCTAATTCCCTGCTGTCTTAGCCAAACACATCATGCAATCCCTTCCAGCAACTCATTATACTCTGTCTTAAAAGTAGCTCTGGGTTTGTTGTTGTTGTTGTGTCGTTGTCATTGTTGTTGTTCCCACTGTTCTCACTGAAAAGCAATTGCAGAGCATCACTATTCTGTTGTTTGGAAACATGCTTCCCATTTCCAGTCTAAATTTATTCAGGGCCAGTTTATACTCATTTGTTCTCATGCCAGTGTTGTCCTTTAGTTTAAGTAGATGTTTTCTGTTCCTGGAGCTTAAGCCCATGAGTTGTTTAGAAAGCCTTCTCTCAGCCTTCATTTTCCCAAACTCCTCTCATAGTTAGGGCTCTCCATTCTCATGGTCAATCTAATAGTCTTTCTCTGTACCTACTCAAAAGTGAAACAAATAATCTGTTAATAGCGTGCAATATCCTGGCTAAATTCCGCCAAGTGCCTCATACACCACTACCGGTACTTCGTTACTCTGGTGAAAATGCCTTACTTTGTATGTTTTGTGTCCCCTGCTTAGTCATTTTTTAACTATAAGCATTCAGAGTATAGTAGAATCCTGGTTAACAAGCCCAAGGGGAACTTGCACTCAAATCTTAATGAATTTCAGCCAATTCATCTTATTCTGGTGCTCAAGGTCACCCACTTTTTCATAATGATAATTTTATTTGCCTCTCCATTGACAGTATCTCCTTTCTTTATGCTATTGGTAAATTCCATTAATGTATACCAATTTTTTATGCCGCTGTCATTAATAAAAAAATACTAAGCAATATCAGGCCCCAGAATGATGCTGGAGAAACTCTACCTCCCCTTCAATGCTTATCTTCTCCTACTGCTCACTTTCTTACCCGCTTTTCAATTTTTGTACTAATCTTGCATTTTAGCTAATAATTTCCCATTTGGCACTATACCAAATGTTGCACTTAAGTTTAGATAATAAGTTCTAAGCACATTCTTTGTCTATAAAAATCATTTATGATGATATTCCAGACACAGGAACTTGTAATGTGCCTGAGAAGTGGAGGTAGAGGAGACAAAAAGAAAAAAGAAATTACCTTAAGTTTTTTGAACACCTGCAATGATTTGAGCTGATTTTCATTTTCAACTGAACTGCTTCATTCATCCCTAATGATGGCATTTTCATACATTGTTGGATTTTATAACAATTCTAGATATTACAACACTAATGCAAGAGCATCATTAAAATTCTCAAATATTGTTATTTAACTGAAAATAAGAATGACCTTCAGGACCTTTATGAAATTAATGCCACTGCAGAACTGTTATAGGAAGGCCTTGTATAAAGGGCTATAAAGCAAGATAAAACTAAAATACCTGAATTGGTCATTTTGCTGATGCAGTGGTATTATCTTAAATGCCATCTCTATAGAGGCACTGAAAAAGCAGCTTCAAAATCACTAGCTATTGCAATGATTCTGAAAAAAAAAGAATTAACTGGCAAAAAGCCACATTAAAACACAACTAACTAAATGATTTTCATTATTTCATATCACTTTCATTTTTAGTGTAATCTAACAAAATATCCGTAACAACTGTATGGAATAGTATCTGAAGATAGATATTTATGTGGACTTGCTGTCCACACAAGAAAGTAATATTGAGATCTGGTAAAACACTGGTTACTCTATACAGGACATGTGGCATCATTATTACGTTGACTTTGATTTCTGAGCTCAAACGAAAGAGATTGAAGACAGCAGGTTGCAATTAGCAAATACCTTATTATCTGTAAGGTTCTGAGGATCAGCACAGAGTGAGCAGGCTGGGGGGGGTGATCTTATCAATGTGTATAAATATCTGAAGGGAGGGTATAAAGAAGACAGAGCCAAGACCCTTCTCAGCAGCCTGCTCTAGGTGCCCCTGCTTGAAGACTGGTGATTCTGTGATACTGAGGATTTCTGTCCAGTGCCCAGAGCTTTAAAAAAATAATCATTCTCATCATCTGGAAAGTGGGTGTTTTAAGCCCTTGATGGATATAATTCTGGAGAACAACTAAGAATATGGAAAGGTTATGACCTTTATCAATGAAACCATGCTTTTTTACTCATCAACATTTGTCTTCTGAGCACAGGTAAATACACACATACCATAAATGATGACATTTCATTGAACTTTAACAATATTATTTCCTCCGTGTGGCCTCCCTAGTTACCTGTGCAGTTGTTTTGAATGTTTTGTGAGAGAGATAACACTAAAATTGAAAGCTACGTAACACAATAAAAATCATATTAAAAGTTATCTGTGTCTTAATGCGGTTTCTTTTACCGGTTAATATTTTGCACTTTTTCTTTCTCCAGAAGCATTGCAAGAGCTGACTGCTTTGCAGGTGCATGTGCATTACCTAAGCAGAGATGCCATTTGCGATAATGCCACCATCAGCAAACCTAGTCATAGCAGCTTGCACCTTTTCATTTTCTGCTATTACCCTTTCAACAACCCTTTCCTGTAAAAATTGTCAATGCACTGTTCGTCATGGGCATGAGGCACCCAAGTGTTTTGAGAATTAGGACCTCAGTGTATCTATTATTTAACTTAATCAGCTTCAAAGCAGACAGAGCTCAATTGTATAAAGACAGTCTCAGGGTCGAGTAGATGTCCACACTGGAACTTTTCCTGGATATATTCATGTGTGAGCAAGTCTGGAAGTTTAAAAAACTAGATTTTCACACATACACACATATATACACTAGTTAAAATCGATCTGCTAATGTCCTGAATCCTAGTTCCTAATGGGAAATTATCTGAATTACAACAGCACTGTGTAATCTGGCATAAATAAGGGTCCTCGCTCTGGACAGGAGGAAAGTGTATCAGTTCTGAACCATATGCAGTTGTGTGTCTAATTTCTGCCTGCAATTATTTCAAATGCACATCCAGATGATAGCATTTGTATTCATCATTCATTGAGTCTGAGGCCAGAAGGGATCATTATACCATCTGGCCTGACCTGCTGGATATCACAGACCATTACATTTCCCCAATTACCTCTGTACTGGCCTGTAACATGTGTTTGACTAAAGCATAACTATTTTTGACTAAAGCTTATGTCCCAGAAAGGCATCTAGTCCTGATTTGAAGCCATCAAGAGGACAGCATCCACTACTTGGCGGGTACTTTGTTCCAATGGTTAATCGCACTCACTATTAAAAATGTAGGTCATGTTTGCAATTTGAATTCATATGGCTCTAGATTCCATCCACTGGCTCTGATTATACTTTTCAAAGTTATGTTAAAAACCCTTTGGTACCCATTATTTTCCCCCGTTTGTTTACTCTCTGGAGTCAGATCACCTCTCAATTTTTTTTCTTTTTTGGTTGTTTTTTTCTAATAGCCTTTGCTGAAGCCTTAAGATTCACATGGTAAAGTGTTTCCTCCAGCCCTTCCTGTCTGTGTATTTTTATTTTGCCCAGCATCTTTCAGCAGTGCCCAACCACTCACTACTTGTCATGCTGATGACACACAAGGTTTTAGGGGTCTCCACTGCACTGGAAGCACACATTAAACTGCTTTGCGGCTACAAACCTCTAATCTATAACAAAATCTCTCCTTTCTAGTACACAACTCACCATCTGTAGGTAGAGAGAAATGACACTATGCCAAAATTTCATAAATACAGAATTCAGTATTTAGCATTTGTTTCCAATGTTTATTGTCTAATCCAGATTTACTTTGTGATTGTACTCAACTCATCACACTATATAGTTCTACCAATTTCTGTTCATTCTTAAACTGCTTCACCTGGAAGCAAACATTGCTCATGGCAAAATGAAAAAGCAACTGTATGCACGTGCCTGTTTCCAACCTGTGTTTCTGATATTTTGAAATTCCAGTCACAATTTATTTGTTACAGCACATAGGGAAAACAGTTGGATATTTTTTTTCTTAAGTTTTTAGGTTTAATGTTTTAGGTTTTTTGACCATGTTTAAACTAGATGTTAGAGCAAATAGTTGAGTACAGCCCTCCATTTATTCCCTCTTGGTACTAAGAAGAGATTTTTCATTTCATAAATCATTCAGAATCTATTCTTGTGATGTTACATTGGTCTCAGTGCAGAGAAATACACATACACACATACACCTTCTCCTAGTATTTTTGTATAGAAAGCATATTGGTAGTAGATTTCTCTGTATGCTTATATCACAAGCATGACAGCAAACAGACGCAATCTGCTCTTTGAACTTTTTACCTGAGTATATTGGGCACTGTTTGCTCTTCTGGCCTTTATCACAGACTACAGCAACAAGAGAAATTACATTTCTGTCTTAAAAAAGAAAAGAACAATCAATTAAATAAATGGAACTGAAGATGTGTGTGTATACTCACCTATATACATAGTGCTTACATATTTTAAAATATTCATATGTATTAGGTTTTTTCCTGACAGTTCCTGCAAAATGCCTTGGTTACACTTTTCCTTTTCACACTAATGAAAGACTGCAATAGAGTTACTTCACTTCAGCCCAAGAAAGAAAACTTCATATTGGACTTGACAATGCCAGGCTGTACTGTCATATCATAAGCTACATTAATAGTAAAATGACAAGTAGATCTCATCCTGTTCTGACTGAAATCAATAGTGGAACCATCCTGCTTGTAGAGAGAACAAGAGCTGGTGAAACTTCTCTTATCAGAAAACAGGAAGCATGTGTTTTTGGAGAGCAGCAATCTTCAGGCAAGGACTATCAAGTGTTTGATTTCTGGCTAAACCCTTCCCACATTGCACCGAGCAAGAGCACGGATTAGCAGAGCCCTGCATATCTGGCAGCTCCAGGCAACACAGTGAAAGTCTGTGGGTGGACTAAACCTACATGTCCTTTTCATTTCACTGTTGATTGCAGGTAAATCAAATATAGCGAGAGAAAAGAGCAAATGAAATTGAGCTGGCCAAGACAGCAATATTTACATGCCAAGACAGGCTCTTATTCCTCATATCATTGTCACAGCTCTGTGCACTTAAGGCAGTTCCCCGTGGCACATATGTTTTTTTTTCAAAGGTTAGAAGTTAAGCAGATGAAGACTGCAGGTTGTACAGAGGCTCCACGTACCTCCAGGTCACTGATTTCAATCAGTAGCAGATGGGTATCCTTTGAGAGCCAATATTCATATGTATGCACTTGGAGAGAAACGTTTCCCTCTTGGTTGGTGTTCTTTGGCAGCCCTGTTCATTGGGAAGCTGTGTCCCAAGCACAGCTTCACCCTTCATGTCAGGGTCAAGGCAAGCAATCAGGACAAGATGAGGAAGACTGCACTACTATGATTCATGCTATTCTATTTTAAGATTAATAAAAATGCCTCAGAAATCAAAACTCCAAGTCTGCAAGGCTGAAAAGAAAGCTTTTGCCACCCTTTCTATGGATCTCCTGGCCCATGGGGTCACACTCAAGTTAACCTGACAATGCCCAGGTGTGAAAGCAGGAAGAAGATCAGCTCCTCAAAGACATCAAAGGGAATATTTAACTCAGGGATTAAATTTGCTACTTGACTTGCCGTAACATACCCCTGAAAGGTTGCTAGCAGGTTTCAGTGAGATCAGTCCCAAGTTCCTACCAAGGTGAAGGGCCCCAACAAGGCTGACTGGCCCCTAAAAATAAGCTATCAAATACCTCACACTTGAATCTAGTTTCATTTGTATGGAGTCATCGCGTTTCCCACATGGGCAGTCTCCCAGGACCATCTGGCAGTGTTTAAATGACAGCCTCATCCCAAGCTCTTCTCCTGGATTAGGTTCAGGCTGACCCCTTGCTCCCTGAGGTCTGATACTCCACAGAGATCAATCACTCCTTCTTCTGAGGGAACTGCCCTCTAAAATATAACTGAATTCTCTAACATCTAACTGAGCAAGGAAAATGCAAATGAAAAAATGAGACACGGGATCACCACGATACATGCTTTGCCCCATGCTTATCACAGATCTCCTCATAGCAAGGATGTTAGCCATGTCTGGACAATTTGCACTCAGGCTTTCCAATCTGTAGTTAAAAAAAATGTAAATATTGAGCCTTTAAGTTGTAATTGCTTTTTATATTCTCCATAGAAGCTTTTACTATGAACTATTCATAAGCCTGCTCAGGACTGGCCAAAATGCACATTAGGGCCCTGTGTATGGAGGCATCAATTTAGGAACATTTTGAGGTGCCACATTACAGCACTCAGCCCAAAAAGGAGACCACAGTTGCATGCTCCAGCAACCATCTGTACGCAGCAGCCCTGGGGCTCAACCCCCGAATGGAGCATCAGCCGCACGCCGAGGCTCACAACAAAGTGACAGACTGTCCACACAGACCGCAGCAGACAGCACGTTGCACCTGAATGCTACACGTCCATCCTTTGCTGCTAAATGTAGATGTTTGGCTTCAATTTCCTGTTCGTGTCTGACTGCTAAAACCTCCTGCCTGATAATTATTTCTACCCCAGTGAATTTTCCATCGAATGTGAGGTGGGAGAGAGATTCCCCCCAAAAATACTTTAGAGCAAATTTTGAAGCAAAATACAATTCCAATTTTAATTTTCATTTAACTAGCTTCTACATAAACCTTTCGTAAAAATTGCCCTTCTGTTTTGTTAAAATTCTTACTGTACTATTCTTCCTGCAATGCCTTCAACCATAATTTCTAATAAACACTAGAATAATTCTGACTGATTTTAGGAAATCATAATTTTATTTTCTTTCATAAGCTTTACAAAATTCCCTTAGTTTTTACAAAAATGACAGAGATGAAAACCTAAGTTATTTTCTCTGTAATAGCATGTATATACTTAATCTAGAAAATAACTGAATGAGGGAGAAAAGGAAAAGGAAATAAATAAAAGTAACAAAAATGAGAGAAATCTAGATATTACCTAGTATTTTTTCACTTAATAGAAAAAAGGCTATAGGCACTAAAAAAAAAAAAGAAAAGAAAAAAGAAAAGAAAAGAAAAGAAAGAAAGAAGGAAAAAGAAAGAAAACTAACAAGATACCCGCTTTTCTCTGGGCCTCATCCGGAATACAATTCAATAGAAACACCCTTCTTAACTTCCAGGGCTTTGAGGTCAGACAGCTTCTTGGAGCATCACATTTTTAGCTTATTCCTTTCTTATCAGTTGTGTCCCCTTGAAGGAAAGAAATCATGGCTTATTTTTATTCGGATGTGCGAATGCCCCAAGCCTGACCAAGGTCACGGTGATAATAGCATAAGCACAGGCATAAGCCCCTTCCATTTAAGGGTCTGTAACAGAACCATCTACTTTAAGAACAAAAGGTGGATGCTTAAAAAAACGTCCCCATGCTCCCGTTTAGTCACAAAAAAGTGAAAATAATTCTTACAGAGATAAGATTATGCACTTTCTTTATGTGGGTTTAAACATCATTTTTGTCTTCCAGTAGCAAAGGTATGTAGGGACAAAGTACTTATAGCACTACTATAAAAAAATTACTATAAAAAAAATCACAATCCATTTGTTCTACACAGCTGGTGCTCTGTTAATACAGTACATTCACTGCTGCCTTGATTGGGGGAAGTCTAATAGCATGAAAATAGATCACTAATTTTTGACCTCTTACTCCTCAATTTTCTCCAAAGGCTAAAGAGCTGTTTTATTGAAGCTTTTTTAGATTACATTCACTGGAAATTATGCACTAAAACTCACTCAGAAGATTATTTCTTTGTAGAGGAAATATGAAATTAAGTAAGCCCAGAGCAGCATAGGAACAACGTAATGAACCTTTAGTATCGCAATCCAGAACATCTGCTAGTAGATACTACCATTTCTCCAGAAAATGGCATCCACTAGTACATGATGTGCATCCACCTTTTTATTGCCTAAAGGTAAGATTTATTTCCTTCTCTCCAGTTCATTTTCCTTTTTAGTATAAACTGTGCTATTCCTCTGTCTCTCTTCCCCTCACTGAACATTACCTCCTACTACTTAGTTGTACTGTCCACAGCTTCAAGGAAACAGAAACCTCCCGATACCTATAAAAAATAAAGTTAGTTCTCCAGTAATAGCTCCTGGTCCACCGGAGATGGTAGCGTTAGTGCATTTTCCCACTATATTTAACTTCCTCGGCACTTCCTCCGTGACAGGCAGTGTGTCCCCATCTACCGTTATATACTGCAGATGGACTCAGGAGCACAGATGCAGCAGAGGGAGAGCAGCGCTGAGGCATGGTTGTGTTTGCAGTCCTATTTATCAGAGTACTTTTATCATCCCTGTCCAAGTACTACCTAAATGCTATAGGCAATTAAAGGCTGACTCTTCAGGAGAAGGATTTAATTTTGCAAGAGGACAAATAGAAAGCTGGTATCTCTTGTGAATTAAAGCAGCCAACCAAGCCAATGATGGGCACGTGTCCCTCACCTTCCAGTGCATGTTTTGTCCGTTTAGACAAAACTGAGATACAAATTTCATCCAGGCCAATGAATGAAGACTGCTGTATCACAACTAGCTACAGAATGAAAGCACTGCAAGTAAAACAATTCTGAAAAATACACATTTGTGAAATATTTTAAGATTCCTCCATGCAAGATGCCACACATACTCCTCTATACACACTTGTAAAGCAGGAACTTCTCTCTCTCATACAGATTTCAGTAGTCCCACAGCACTGTCATGCAGTATTTCCAGCACCTAGCACGCATTTGCGTGTGTGAGCCTATGGCATTTTCCATTTGCAACAAGTACTCAAGAATCACAGCCTGAGCCCAATTTTCCACAGGAGGTCTCTAATGTTCACCCAGCGAACCATATCATTATAGCCAATAAATGATTTCAGCTATCAAGCAAATATACATATTAATGCTTAATCCATTCTTTTGTTTCATTTCTTCATATTCCCCTTCCAATAATCTTGGCACTTCTTCCACATGCCTTTTTTTTTTTTTTTTTTTTTTTAGACAAACACAAACTGCAGCTCAGACACATAATGTTCACCTGATTTGGCTGCTGAGAGACATTCTTCTGCGACATCCTATTGATCCTTCGGGCAGGTAACGCAAGGAAAATGGACCTATGGTTCCAAAAATGGGACAGTGCAGAGATAAGGTCAACAGTCATGCCCTAAATCCTCTATTTTCCCTTGGAGCATCAGTTCAGCACAGAATTTGCTCACTATCATAACCATTGTGTTATTTAATTTAAGTTCCTTCTGAATGCAACTTACTGCCAAAGTTGACTGAGTTTATTTTAATGTCATAGTGGGGAATTAAAAATTAATCCATTAACCCAATTTAATGGGTTAATTTAATTAACCCAAAATTAACCGCCTCGTCCCTGCTGGCCCTCCGCTCCTGCCACCACTGAGGGCGTCCACAAGTGAGATACCAAAAATGTCTTTTTGTCCGCTTCAAAGGAGCGGATTTGCCACAGCAAGAGTCAAATTGCACTAAGAAGTGGTGTATTTGGTTAACGGCGCACTTGACTTCTAGCCGAGATGTGTATGTCACTGTTACTGCAGCTAGGTTCGTCTCGGGTTTTTAGGCACCATCCACGTGTTGAGGATGGTTAATACTCCGAGGGCGCGTACGAGCAGCGGCAGGCAGCACCGAGGCACAGGCCCATGGCAGCCAGCCCGCAGCAGAGGTGCCACTGGCAGCCGTCTTCCCCTGTGGGCGCTGGCAGCCATCTTCCCCTGCAGGCGCCGGCAGCCATCTTCCCCAGCGGGCGCTGGCAGCCATCTTCCCCTGTGGGCGCTGGCAGCCATCTTCCCCGTGCACACTGGCAGCCATCTTCCCCTGCGGGCGCTGGCAGCCATCTTCCCCTGTGGGCGCTGGCAGCCATCTTCCCCTGCGGGCGCTGGCAGCCATCTTCCCTGTGCGCACTGGCAGCCATCTTCCCCTGTGGGCGCTGGCAGCCATCTTCCCTGTGCGCACTGGCAGCCATCTTCCCCTGTGGGCGCCGGCAGCCATCTTCCCTGTGCGCACTGGCAGCTGTCTTCCCCTGCAGGCGCTGGCAGCCATCTTCCCCTGCGGGCGCCAGCAGCCATCTTCCCCACGGACACTGGCAGCCATCTTCCCCTGCAGGCGCCGGCAGCCATCTTCCCCTGCGGGCGCTGGCAGCCATCTTCCCCTGTGGGCGCTGGCAGCCATCTTCCCCGTGCACACTGGCAGCCATCTTCCCCTGCGGGCGCTGGCAGCCATCTTCCCCTGTGGGCGCTGGCAGCCATCTTCCCCTGCGGGCGCTGGCAGCCATCTTCCCTGTGCGCACTGGCAGCCATCTTCCCCTGTGGGCGCCGGCAGCCATCTTCCCTGTGCGCACTGGCAGCTGTCTTCCCCTGCAGGCGCTGGCAGCCATCTTCCCCTGCGGGCGCCAGCAGCCATCTTCCCCACGGACACTGGCAGCCATCTTCCCCTGCGGGCGCCAGCAGCCATCTTCCCCGTGGGCACTGGCAGCCATCTTCCCCTGTGGGCGCTGGCAGCCATCTTCCCCACGGACACTGGCAGCCATCTTCCCTGCAGGCACCTGCAGCCATCTTCCCCACGAGGAGCGGCCGCCTGCCTGCAGAGCCCAGCGAAGTGCCCCCGCGCAGAGCCCACCAGCTCCTAGCTATGAATCCAGATGAATAAAGGACAGGCCTCAGCCATCTTTCGCCTGCCCGTGGGGCCACGAAGGGCCTCCAGCCCGCAGAGGGGGGTCTCCTCCAGCCCGTCCTCCCACCGGCGCTGCTGAGCGCAGAACTGCCGGCCCCAGGGCGGCTGCCCACCGCCCAGCCTCCGCGCTGCCTGGCTGCCACTCGCGTGCCTTGCCTTTCACGAAGGCTGCGTTGCCTCCACTTAGCTTTTATTTTAGGGGTTGCAAGGTTTGACACCAACTCAGAGGCGATCAACTGAAAAATAAAGTGTGATGCATCCCCGCCATGAAGATGCGAGGTGTGCAGGACCCGCAAAAACCCCAGTGTTGCAGCCTTTTCGCACCTCTGCAGAGATGGCGTGGCAGCGGCGAGCACCTCTGGCTGTGCCAAGTCCTGTGTGCAAACTTTCCTGGCCCCCACCGCCTTCACATGGCACCAGGCACCACGAGCTGCCCCACTGGGCTTGCCCACATTTTGCATCACCCCATGAAACACACAGCAGGGCTGTATTTAATTTAAAATAAAAGTCATTTATTTTTAATTAACACCTTTAGCACATAGATGAAGCACTTCCTAAGTCTGAGGTGTTCGTCCTTCCTTTTAAGCCCTGTGTAAGTCAAGATACCTCTTAGCTAGAGGAGTTTTCCTTTGGTGCTTCAAATACGTAAAAGCCATAGGAGCACCATGTATCCACCTACTTGAAATGCACACGCTAAAAAGCAAAAATGCAAGAGCTGCTCTGTCCCCTGTGCAACTTGTTCTTCATTACAACACCACAAAACACTGGAAAGAAAAATGAAGAAGAAAAATTAGTGTCTGGTTAGCTAGGGTAATGTAACCTAATACAAGGCACTGTGATACTTCCATATGCTGCTTAATGAATCAATAGTGGCAGGAAAAAAGATTGCTTGAGCCTCAGGCATTTAATAACAGTGTGTAACATAACACATATTTCCCCTTAGATGTCACTCTAAAAAGTCAGTATGTACAATTCCTAGTCCTCCTGTAAGGAGGGCAGAGTGCGATGCCACCAAAATGAGGAATGTGGGCAGTTGGCGTGGCGTTATGTTGAGCCCAGGCAGTGGAGTTGGAGAAGAGCCTCTGACCTGCACGCACAGGACAGAGCCGAAGGCACACAAGTGTCAAGAGGTGTCGCCAGAGCCTGCAGAGCCTGGAAGCAAACCAGCAAATAAACATGAGTAAAACGCAGGACATCATAGAAATATACTTTGGTTAGCAGAGATACTGTACAGAACACCTGGTAATATCTGTCCGAAATAAACCCTGTCTTTGGCCCCATCTTCTCAATGCATCACAAACTCGCATGTTCACCCCCCATCCCATGACTCTTGACTTTTGTCACCTCCACCCAGCAGCATCCTCTGCCGCCCCTCCTGCCCAAGCTCTGTAGATGCCTCCTGCGTGCCTGAGTGCACCCTCCAAAGCACCCTCATTGGTATATGCAGATTGTAATCAGCAGCGAAATACTTCAGCATTCATTTCACTGAAGGATGTAAGGCTTGAATTGTATTATATTGTATGTTAATTAATACTAAGACGGGATCCTGCATAATGTAACAACAGCTATAAAATTGCTTCATCTACGTGGGATGCAGCAAGAATGAATGATAGGATATGATCTTTTTTATTATTATTTTATTTACTTCTGCTCTGCTAAGCCCTGTACCATCCTTCATAAACTTATTTCTTTTCAAAATGACTTCTTGGCAGAAAATGGAGCTAAATCTCTACATAGCACAACATGTCATTTCAGAAGGAATCAAGGTCAGTCAGTTCATTTTTTAAGTACAAAAATGTTACCTGCTCCCTACTAACTAGGGAAAAGTTACCTGTATTGTTCAGTCCACTGGATTTCATATCTTCAAAAGGAATAAAAAGAAATAGAAGCCCCACTGTAAGTGGAAGTATACGGCAGAGTAACAGAAATACAAAGTCACTTCATGTTGGGGGGGGGATCAGGTTTAAAGACTAATTTCTTATAAGTTGCACTGAGCAAATCTTAATAATATTGTGATGGCAAAGGAGCATTACAGCACCACAAATATTGGTGAGCTGTTTCAAATATCAGCTCCACAGTGACACTAACTGTAATCGCTGGTTTGTGTGCTTTGACTATGAGCCAGTTTATACAATTAATAATGCATCCCTGCCCAATCAACAGAATGATATGTCCTTCCCCCAGGTACTAATCATGTGTCAAGACAATTAATTGCAGTGATGTACTATGTGAAAAAGGTTGCCCTTAATACAAAATGCGGCAATTTTTCTGAACGGCCCAAGGCAATGAGCATCTGAATAGCCTCCCTTACAGTAACACTATCCTCTCTAAATGAGAGAGGAGAAGTTAGTCAACATGAGACCTAAAACCAAACCTCCCTCTGGGTTCAAGCTGACAAGATCCGGAGCACCCTGTCACCTCCCACTGAATTGGATGATGCTCTTCAGAAAAGGTTACACATTTCCACTTGCATTGTATCAAAAGTCTCTGGACAGTCGCATTTAAAGGCTAGTCACCGCAAAGAACTTTTTTAAAGATTTTTTTCTCCTACGTATTTTTGCTAGTTCACAGAAGTACTTCACTTGCTGAAGCTTGGTCCTGCAACAGGGAAGATTTGCCATTGATTTTCACAGAAGTATGATCAGATCTTCCATTAGTCAACATCTCACTCTATGTGTAATTAGCTGTAGATGAGGAGAGATAGCAGAGATCCTGAGGATATGTACTCTGGGGATAAAAAAATCAAAGTGTCATGTGTTTGTTTCACTTTCTTTTCTCTTCCTCTTCTTTCTAAAGGTGAGAGGAGGAACTCAGCCTTGGAAGACCAGTCTGTCCCATGCTGCCCAGCAGAGATCTCCTTCTTGTCTCTGGTTCCTGGCATGTATGTTTTGGGTTGCACTGTACCCCAGACCACAAAGTGGGGGACACCCCTTCATATACACATGCGCCAACACATACAGTAGCAATTAAACAAAGAGCACCCACCATCCTCCTGCCCCTTCTGTAACATGGCCTACCTGATTTTTGGCAGGATCTCTCCTTCTGTGTGGGAAACAGCCTCAGAAGGCAAGAGGAATTTGGTGACTGGGTATTTTACCAGTATTTTACCAGTGCCTCACCTAGTACTTGAATTTTCACTTTGACTCATTGGTCCCAGTCATCATACATAATAAAGTTTTACAATGCATGCGCTTAATCATCTCAATATCTGAGTGGAGCCTTGCAGATAAGCAGCACTCTTATCTCCATTTCTCGGAGGTGATGGGAACCCTCGTGGGCTGCCAAGGATGACAGCAGCCATGCAAGGCTCTGGCAGCGGTGTGGACGCCCAGTTGTGTAGAGCTGAGGAGAGGCTCGCCTAATGGCATCAAGCTCTGGCCTGTTAAACCACGGGGTCATGGCCACTTCTGCAAGGGACGGATTTAATCTTGGATCCTGCTCTGATAAGTTGCTGGTCTACCTGAGCCCCTCCATCAGCGTGGATGCCTTCAGCATACTGCTCCTTGGCTCATGCTTACCAGCAGAGGGTACAGTCAGCCTCCGTGGTACCTTCGGGACATGTTAACCTTACCTGGGCAGGATTGCTTCCCTCCTCATTCTATCGTGAAAGGCCGTCTAGCTCCCAGTCATCTGCTTCCTTCACGTACAACAAATCGCACTTATAATGGGGGAGCCCAGGCAGAATTCCCCTGATAGTTTGAAATGTCACTTTTCAGCATCTGACAATAAAACACCAGTTGTGCTCTGGCTCTCATCTATTGCTCTTTCAGTTAAGCTTTCACTCAATGCATTAAAGAAATGAGTCATCTTCACCATCTCTCATGCACACACATTCTCAATACCCTGCCTTAATCTTCTGTTTCTCACCATCAAGTAAAATATATGCTCCTTAATTTTTAATATTACTTTAAGGGAAAAAAATATTAAAAAATAAATTGTAGTTATAATGAGAAGCTTCCAAAGCATCTAATCCTAAAATGCATTCATGTTGTAACACGATAGAGTCTCCATGCTCAGTATTAAAAGGCTAATTTTTCGATGCATACACTGTTTAACAGATATACACAGCTCTTCATTTTCACCTGCAAACAAATCCATAGATTAACAGAGAGACAAAACTCAATCAGGCATGCCTGTCATTGTGATTATGGCCTGGCTGTAAAGCAATTTCACAGACTGGGAGAAGACCATGATACACCTATCACAGTTTGAAAACCTTCCTCATTTTGCCAGATTTACTTAACCCTATTCAGTGCTCTAGATTAAAGGTTCAAAAAAAAAAAAAAATCCTGTTTGCCCATAGGGCTCATACGGAGCAAAGAATTGACACGGAAGGTGGTAAACTCTTTGAACTGGATTTTGAATCTACAGAAGTCCCTTCCTTCCATTCAGTGCTATCTTACAGCTTACAAAGAACTAGTGACTGTGAGGGATCGTTTGCATATTTGTATTTTCGCTAAAACGAAAAAAATAAAAATAAGTTGCAAATAAGACTGAATTAGAGAACCAAGCATTTTCAGTCTATGACTCCAGTTCCAGCATTTATTAGCAAAATATAGCCCTTAACTCTCTTGGGGAAGTGAACAGAGATCCATAGACTTCTTCTGCTTGAAGATCTTTCAGAACAACAAAAGTCCCTA
This sequence comes from Rhea pennata, assembly GCF_028389875.1. Taxonomy (NCBI): domain Eukaryota; kingdom Metazoa; phylum Chordata; class Aves; order Rheiformes; family Rheidae; genus Rhea; species Rhea pennata. The sequence continues at coordinate 17,640,706 of NC_084673.1, read as the reverse complement.
AAAATAGCAGTTTTAAGAATATATCTATCAATTCAGTTTACCTTGGCCAACCATTTACAAATTCTAATGCATCCTCAAAATCTAAAGCTGATTTAGAAATTTTCAGACATTTTCTGACAACTTAAGCCAGAAACTTCTTAAGACTTTTCAAATAAAAGGAAATTCATGTTTCATCACTGTAAGAAAATATCAATTAATGCAAGAATTGCCATCCTAGTGGTTCTGACCTAGGTGTGAAAGTTCATGTTTATATTACTGGGATTTTAGGAAGCGTTCCTGCTAGCGCTGCAGAGCAACAGCAGGAAGGTAACTGCACTTCACCTTCACAGCAAAATTTTCACCAGCTCCTTGCTGCAGAGTTGCTCTCTCTGGGGATGTTCAGATGCAGGAAAGTGCAGACTTTCTAAAAACTTAGCACATTCTATAAGGAACAGTCTAATTGTGCCATGTTCAGAGAGAAACCCACATGTTCATGGGTAGCTTGTTCTCACGTAGCCAGGGGAAGAAATACAGTGCCTCTGCTCAGAGCTGCTTCTTTCTGTTCCTTATTTTAAAACTCATTTTTGCCCTCTTCAGTACAAGTTGGAAGTCTGATGCTGTTTCATCTCGTCTTTTTCCAGGATCCTGATTCCGCAAGGCTAAAGCTGAGATTCCCCTGAATGACTCGGATGCTTGAACATGTGCATTAAGTACTTTGTTGAACCAGGTCCTATTAAAGTAAGGAGGAAGATATTCAGGCTTTCTAATCCAGCAGCACAGCAGGGAAACTGCTCATCTCTGCATGATTGTGTAATTGCTTTTCAAAGACAGAAGTGAGTTTCTCTATCCACATAGCACTGACAAATCTCAGAAGGCACTTTGGTCTCCTAGTCTTACTTTTAAGATTATTTGTTATGGATAAAAGGGAAGATAGTTCCGTTTCCATAGCTTACAAGCTTTGCTCCAGGGCAAGCATTTATTTTCCATGCTGTTGATCTGTTCCTCCTGGTATCAGGCTAATTCGTCAGATTAATAAAGGACAATTTAGCTTCCTGCAGGGTATTATTGATCTCACAGGGAACATAGCAATTGTTTTCTGTATCATTGTTCTCCCAAGCAAAGGGGATAATTTTTAAATATTTCTGATGCTTGAAGGCTGCAGTGGGCTCTCACTGAGTCACTAAGGAAGAGAAAAAGGCTGGGGCAAATGAGAAATGCAAAAGGCATCCTATTGATCTCACTGATTTTTTGCCCTGCCTCTGCACTTGCTGGTTTGTCCAGAGTGCACAAAACCAGAGCAGGGGATGTAGGAGTGAGCATCTTCCTTCTAACCAAAAGGTCTGGAGAAGGAAAGCTCATTTTGTGTGGTCACACACTTTTAATCCTCCAGCATTAGGGATTATTTTTTAAAAATGCAGCATAGTTCATAGATTATAAGGTCAGAAAGGGTCCCTGTAATCATCCCTTGTAACACATATTGGCTGTGTAGCTCCTCGCTTTGACTCTCCAGCAGTGAAATGCTCACACCAGCACTCAGAGAGCTGCCGCTGTGATGCCTAGCTGCGCTCGGTGTTTCACCTCCCTTTGGTCTGAATATTTCTAGCTTCGACTTGCTGCTGCTGGATCTTATACTTTCAGCCATGTTATCAAAGCAGCATTTGCGCAGCTTCTCTTGGGAGCACTTGAACCAGCCCTGGGCCCCATGCACATGGTCACCCAGCAAGGCCCCCTGGCAGGGCAGGCAGGAGCCCATCCTGCCCAGCCTCCTCTTCCCTCTGACTTTTTTTTAATACAATGCACTCCTACCTCTTCTCTAAGCCCTCCCCGTATCAGCAATAATTTTCTTGAGAGATCAGAAATGGACACAGGTTTCAGGAGTATTCGCATATCATCCAGTGCAGAAATATTAGTGTCGCATTCCTAATGTTGCAATTACCTTCTTTATCCTGCCAAAATTATTCTTATACCTTTAGGCTACGATGTTGGACAAGAAGTTTTAATTTACCACATCTCTCAGTCCTCCTTTGGATCCCTGCTTGTCTGGGCAGAAGTCCCTGTCCTGCAAACACAGCCTGTGTTCTTGTTCACAGAATGCAGGACTTTACATTTGACCTTATTAAAAAACAAACATTGTCTATTTGTGCTTAGCTACAAATCCCAGATGCTCAGCCTCTGTGACTTACCACCTCATTCTCTGAATGTTTCTTTTCCTATGAATGTTTCTTTTTTCTTCCCAAGAACACTGACAGATGTGTTAAATTCTGACAGCGCAAGATCTGAGCCCTGCAGAAACCAGGCAGAAACATGTACCCTTGCCTCCCTATTCACAATCATGTTGTGAGCCTTGCAAATCAGACTGCGTGAGACCTACTTAGTATGTATTATATTAATTTTATATCATTCTATGTCCTTAATCAATAGCTTTGAAGAATCAAACACCACAGTAAATTACAGCAACATTATTACCTTTAGCAGCCTAATTTGCAATTTCATTAAGAAGATATCAAGTCCTTTTCTGTAACCCTACAGTGATGGAAAAACTCTCCATCCTTCATTAGCTGTACCCTTGGATCAGTCGTTACATATTTTGTTGAGGATTGGTGTCAAGCTGGGTTGTTGTCCCCAGCTAATTTTAAAATTATAGCACGACAGTAGCGTGCTTTCGTTCCTGCAGCACCACAATGACCCAGGCATCACTGAAAATCAGTGAAGAGCATCAGAACCAACTATGAGCTATGGGACCTGTTGAGGTGAAAGTGTCTAGTGATGGCATCTGCTATGCAGCCACCCTGGGGGTCACTGTGGGTATCTCCATCCTGGGATATGACCAGACTCTGAACATTTTTCCCCCAAACATGACACATTCATTGAACACTTCTGCCTTTTCTGCATTACCAATGGCTTGTCTACAACGTTTATCTGCTAATTGGACCAAAAGATGCCTTCTCTTCTCTAATATTCTTAAAATTATTGAGGTCTGTTCAGAATTCTGGAGCCAACATGAGGCAAGGAGCTGTCTCCAGTGAAGGTCTGGCAGCCCAATGTCTTACTCTGGGCTATGTGGCAGTTGGGGTCTTTGTGGGCTTCCTCACACTCCCTGCCCCTCCAACCACAAGCTCCAGTGGGACTTGGCCCAAGGGTGCTCCTTGAGCACCCCATGTCCTTCCTGTGCACTGGCAATTGATCCCTCTTCAGATAATCAACTAGTCTGGTGTTCAAACTCAGGGCCAGATGGGAGGGGACAGGATTTATGAGCTGCCCCCTCCAAGCAGCACAGGCTCACTTGCAATCTGGGAGGTTAGACAGCATGATTAGATAGGGTGGGCTGGAAGCAGTCAGAGCCCCCCTGGACACATCTTGCTTCTGACTCCTGCTTACACCCACCCACAGGCTGATCAGGATTGGTTCACACTGATCCTGATAATTATCCCACAGCTCTGGGGTTCCCAGTCCCACTTAATAAGGTTATGTTTATTTATCTGCTTTTGGCATGGCAGATAAAATAAAGCTATGCCAAACTGTGGTTCATAAATCCTGGTAAGTAGATTGGATGTGCCCAGATTATAAAGGGAAATAACTGCAGAGAACGTATTTTAGAAAAAAAGTGAAGTGCCTTAAAACTGATTTACTGACAGTGTAGACCTTTCTGTCACCCTGCTATAAGTGGGTTATGATTGTTCTCACAAATGCAAAAAGATATGCAAATATATCCACCACATCCTGCTGTTTCTAGTTTTATCTGTATTTTTCCTAGACTTTTTTTTTAACTTCCTCTCTTTGGAGTATCCCAGAAGCTGATGAGAAGTGTTCATCCTGCATACAAGGCCCAGGAGGAAAAGTGGAAAAGGAAAATACTCTGCACTATAACTTTTCTGACAGGCTCTTCCTGATGTTTTATGTCCGTATCATGGGAAGTAGGGTTTCATTTCTGCCCTTGAAAAATAGATCAAAGAACACTGCCAGCATACATTCTTCCTTGACAACTTTTCAGTGATTTTGGAAAATATAGAGTTTATTAGTCAGCTAGCATCCCTTCTGCAGCAACAACTTTGCTATCCCAGGCGGTTTGCACTTCATCTAGCATACACTTAGCAGTATCGGCAGAAAAGCCTTTGCAATTGAGCACACCTGGGGCAGTTTGTAGCATGAAAAACAACAGTGCCCTCCCTATGGCAAGCAAAATACTACTCACAGTTAGCTATACATTGTGTTTAGGGTCCCCAAAACAGAAAGCAAGATTCTACTCAAACAGCCTTTGTTCTAGAATCCCCCCTTTTCTGTGTGTGCTTAATTTGACAATTTAGAGGTTAATCTGACAAGTTTATGCCTAGACAGGTACCAGAGCAGCATTAGCTTGGTCTGCAAGCTGAGCTCCTGCACTGCTCAGAGGGGTTTCACGTCCTTTGGCAAGGGTGGGAGGTGGGAAAGGTCCCCTGTTTCAGGGCTGATCTTGCACATGCTGCCACCTTGCAACACACTGGCTGCTCTGCGGGAAGCCACTGCTGTTCCTAATTAAACAGCACATACACATGTCTGTTCATCAGCCTGATGGCAGGTAAGCCCTTCTCCTTGCCTTGGGTGCTAGAGCTGCTGGTGGTGTGAGACAATATAAATTAAAGCTAGAACACGGCAGACGTGTATTTTTATTGCCATTAAAGGCTCTGGAATTGAAAGAAAAAAACCTACCGTAAAAGATCTGGTTTTGGCTGGTGGGTGAAAACAGGTGGCTGAGTGAAGACGAACTCGACACAAAGTTGCTCTGGGACTACTTGTGATGCTCAACCATCTTGCAGGCCTTTGGGAGGGGAGGCGTGGGCTGGCACCACTCCGCAACTGAGTTTTAAAGTGGTGTCAGATTAAGAAGCAAGGCTTTGAAATACTGGCTGTTCCTTGCAAGTTTTAAGTGCATTTCTGTAATACAGGATCAAAGTAGTTGAGGCCTTCAGACAGAATCAAACTACTGAAACTTTAGACACCCTCCCCCTAGCAGGATCTAAGATCTGTGCCATTAATAATTATTAATACATGAATAGTCTGTTACATGACCACAAAGTGAATAGACTATACCCATTATATATACATATATTTATATATATGGATCAGTTCTGTGAGTTACAATACTATTCAATAAAGGCGTGACCAATTTTTCTGATGTTCGTAAAGTTCAATGTACCCTGACAGCATTTCAGTTGCAAAGGCACCAAATAGTCAGTGGGTAAAATACAGTGACTATTGAAATAAAAATTAGAACTCAGGTTGCCTTTCTCCCAGGAACCACCTAAACCTACCAGAGTTTAAGTTGCCCCCTTCTCAACCAGGTAACCTTATTCTTTTCTAATCCTTTTTTGTTCCTGCCAATTGCCATGGCTGAAAGGGGAGCATGGAAAATGCTCATGTTTAGAGGAGCCCAAAGCCTGATGATAAAGGAATTCTCCAAAGACAGGAGACATGAAATTGAGTCCTCTCAGGCAGAAAAAAGTGATTGAATCTTGGTGTCTCCTGCCTTTGATAGACACAGGATTATTGTGCCAGGATAATGATACCAGTCTCTTCTTTCAGAAGAAAGCTATATCCTTCACTATACTTTTAGCCAGTCTCTCTGGGAGATGAATGCTTTTTGATTTTTTTCCACTTGGTGAATGCTTAAACATTTTCCAGCTGAAAAGCAGACCAACATGCAGTGAACCCAAATGACCACTGATTTGCTTTACTACTTGCTTTTCACAGAAACTTGGGAAGAGAAGGCAATGTAGAAATCACTACAGGAAAGCAATGAAATTCGGGAGCAAAGACATTGAGGCCAAGAGCTCTTTCTGCTGTTGCAGAGCAACAAGAGAAACCTCTCCCTGGTGCGCGCAGGTCAGCCCCTCATCACATCCTCTCCAGAGGCACCGTGCCACCAGCTTTGCCTCACCCTCCAAGGTGGCCATCAGCAAGCATCCTTCCTTAACAGGAACAGGAGCAGGGGACCCTGGGCATTAGAGTGCACTGGGCTCCAAAAAACACGTCCCAAGGAAAAAACAAATTCCTGCTGAGGCAGCCTTGACCAGCGCTGCAGAAGATGTGTGTGTTACGAACAAAAACAGCAAGCAGGCCAGAATAGCCAGGAAAGCCTGTGAGACTTTAAGGGAGAGAAATGACCCCGTTACAATCGCAGTTCAGGATCCATCAGCCTCACACCCGTTTAGCAGGGACTCAGCAGTTCTGATACAATGTGAGGCTGTGAAACATTAGCCTCAGATGAAGGTATTTGTATGAATTATGAAGTATTATTTCATGTTTAATTGCATTGATTTGCATTGGAAGCTTTAAATATCTGCCCAACAATTATCTTAAATTAATTTGTCTTCCAGAATACAATAAACTGTTCTCTACGTCAGTGCTTACAAGGAGATGATTCTTCTGCATCAGAGGAACTGGAAGAAAATAAGAAAAATATAAGGCTGCAGCACTTATGCAGGGGGAAAATTACACGAGTACAACGAGACTTGCCGGGCAACCGCAGTAGTCAGCAGGGCCAGCAGGTCGCCCGCGGACGCGGAGCGGAGCTGAGAGCGCCGCGCGCTCCGGGCCCCGCGCGCGGGAGGGCGCCGAAGCAGGGGAGCGCGGTGGCAGGACGCGAGCGCTGCGCGCTCCTTGGGCAGCTCGGCGCCGCGGCGCGGTTGCTCTGCGGGAGGCCTCGCAGCAGCCGAGAGCTTGGCCGCTCAAATCCCCGCGAGCAGACCTTTTACAGCGCTTAGCTGGCAGCATCTTGCTGCATTTTAGTACCACCGCAAAACCTCCCCGCGCCGGTTTCAGCGCGATGGTCTTTATTTTGCGAAAAGTGATTTTGAAACGTACGCCGTGGTTTTCGGGGGCAGGATGAAAGGCGGCTCTGACTCACAGCGGCGTTCTCTGGTGGTGTTTCAAGGGGTGTCCTTCGATCGAGGAAGAGGTTCGTCGCCGCCCGCGACCCTGCGGGCGCCCTCGGCGCAGCGCGACCCGGGCAGGAGGCACCGCGCCAGCCGAAACGGCGGCAGCCAAGGGCCTCGCGCTCTCGAAGGTGCTCGGCCCCCACGCCGGGGCGGCGTGCGGCCATGGGGCTGGAGCCCGCGTCCTCGCACCCGCACCCCTTCCCCGCGGCCCTTCGCGTCACCCAGATCGCTTGGTGCTTCCGCGTTTCTGCTTCAGCGGGCTCTTCGGCCCAGCAAAACCCGCCAGGCTCGCCGCAACCGCGACCGCTGGGGAGGAGGGAGAAGGGACGCGCGCCCCGGGCAGGGCCGCCTGCGTCTCCCCCAGCGCTGCCTTCAGCCCAGAGCCTTTCACGTAAAATACCATCAAATAATTTACAGTAGATGTCAGCTGCAAGCTACAGCCAAAGAGAAGGTTTATTTAAGATACCATGTGGATTGTTATACAAGATCCTGATGGATTATTTCTATCTGAGAATTTACAGAGGCTGCAGGAGCATGGCCAACAATTTGGATTAGTTTAGATTAAACTCAGACTGGGGTGTTTTTTTTCTCCCTGAGGAAATCTCAGTCTTAGGTCTACAGATTCTTTTTTTTTTTTTTTTTTTTAAGGAAAGATACAGACAAAAACAACTTCCATGCTTTCCCGCATACAGTGCTTTTTCTATCAGTCACCTTTGATATATAGAGGCAGAAGCGAAGTGTGAGCTACTCATTAAAAGCACTCGCATGTAACTGGGGACATTTACATATTAATCAGGCAGCCGAGATGCTAATCCCGCTCTCATGTGCATCTGTAACCATTAGTCAGAGCCGGGACGCCTGGTAAACACTCCGGGTGCCATGGAGAGCTCTAAAATCAAGATAAGCGCAGGTGACGCGGAAAGGCTCCCATGTGCAGTGCCCCTGCAGAGTGCCGCGCCGCCCGCTCTGCGCCTGCGAGACCCCCAGCCGGCGCGAGCCTCGGGCCACGCGTTCCTGCCGCGCTCCCTTGGGAAAGCGCCGTTTGCGGCTGCGTCTTCTCCCAGCTCCTTCCCCACCGCCGCAGCTCCCACTTTCTCAGCGCGGCGCCCGGGCAGCGGCCCAGCAAAACCAAAACTCTCTGCAGTAACACGCCAGCTTTAATGCAACCCGGCCGGAAAGGCGGCGAAAGCCGCTCGCACCAGCGGGAGCCCGGGGCCAGGTGGGCACCCGAACCGCCGCCGCCTTTCCCCGGGGCAGACGCGAACTGCTGCGCGGGCCAAGAGCGGCCGCCAGGAGAACCAAGGGCAGCTTTGATGCGCCCCAGCCAAGGGGCACATCGAGGAGGGGCAGCCGCCGCCTCCGCGCGCCCCAGCAGCAAGGGAGGCTGGCGGCTCCCCCGGCCGGGCCCTTTGCTTTGCGCAGTTGGAAAACCACATCCTCAGCTCCCGCAAAAGAGTTACCAAAGTGACCGACGTGTGCGGCTGGCGGCAGAGGAGGTGCTGGCTCCGCAACCAGAGCTGTGCTTTTGTTTTTTTTTGTTTTTTTGTTTTTTTTTTTGCTTTGCCCGTTAACAGACAGCAGGTAGCAGCACAAGATTTGCGCCCAGCGCACGAAGAGCTGCTGCGAGGCAGCCAGCCGCTCTGCCGGTTCCAGCACTGCCCAGCCGATCGCCACGCATCAGTTACGCACCCGCAGCCACGGGCTGCGGCAAAAAACATAGGTGCGTAAGAGTTGCTTCTGTTGAGAAGTCATCTGCGGTATCGTTTCCTTTTTGCAGAACTGTCATAGTTTACGCTTCCTGCACTTCAATTAAACAATGGGAAAATAACGTGGGCGGCCGCGGCAGGCTGCCGCAGAGCGCCGCCGCTCCTCGGCTCGGGCTCCTGCTCTCCATCTGCCGCCTTCCTGGGACTGAGCGGCAGGAGGCTTAGCTCAACCCCTCGACAGCGGCAGCTCCATCTCACCCCTGCACCACGCTGCCTGCCCGGCCCCCCACGCGTAGGAGGCCCCGGGGCGGCCGCAGGCCCTGCCCCGGGCGTTCGCGTTTAGACACCAGCCGTACGCCTGGGTTTCGGCGTTCCTGCGATGCGACCTGGCGTCAGGCCCCGGGGGACGCAGCCCACGGCGGGGCAGGAGGCTGGCGGCACCACCGGCGCCCCGGCACCCGTTCGCGCCCACGAGGGAGCTGAAGCGCCGAGGTGCGTTACGCACAACCCGAGGTACCCGCGAGGGCTCTGAAACACCCCGGGCTGGCTTGCGCGACAGGCCGCCAGCCGGGCCCGGTGAGGTTTCGCGTGCCCGCTCTTGGCAGGATGGGCTGTGCACTTTACAACCTGGACTGTGCTGCGTTACTGCATTTGCATGTGTTGCTTTGTTAGCTCTATTAACAAATAAATAAACGAATAAAGGCATGCTATTGCCCTCCTAAAGCATCAAACACCGACCCAGAGCATGGGCAAACTCGGGCTTTGCAAAAGCTCCAAACTCGGCCCAACCTGCGGGGGATCGGCGTGGAAAGGGCCGGGCCAGCTCTGTGGCGCACCGCAGCCCCCGCCCCAATCCAGCAGAAGACAAAAGCCATTTGTATCGCGCAGGGAAATGCCATTTTCACCCCTTCTCGAACACAACCGTTGAGCGGATTTCACAGCTAATCCGCTGTGCCGGGCAGGCGGCTCCGGTGCAGAACGGCTTTCCAACCCTGCACCTTGACCACCGCTAATGTTGCAACACGGCTAAAAAACATCTCAAGAGCAGCCCAGCCACCCCAAACGCCAGGGCAGCAAACCCGCAGCTCACACTACCACCAGGCTGGCAGGTGGGACCAGCATCGGGCGCCCGGCTCCACCACGTGCTCCTGCTGACAGGACCCGAGCGCCTCGCTTCCTCCTCTTCCTCCTCCGTCCGGGCGCAGGATATTCAAATGCACCACCTCATGCCGCCTAGTGCAGTCCCAGATTTATATATCCTCCATCCTTATTTACACTTCAATTTTGTCACTGCTTGCACACAGACACAAATCACATTTCTTCCCTGCTACGTTCCCAGCTGCAAGGCTGCGTGCATCCCCTCACCCCGGCACTTAAAGGTGTAGCCACGATAAACAGAAAATTAGAAACTAAAAAAGATCCCCCAGCATGGAACAGCTCTGGTTAGGGCGAACAGAGATTGGGATTTTCCAAGGGATGCTTCTGACTCATGCACGTGAAAAAAAAAAAAAAAAAAAAAAAAACGATTGTGTCTACAAGACCCTTTACCTGCTTTTTAGTTTTGTTATTTTATTTTATTTTGGAATTAGATCCAACCTCAGGGGAGTTCTGGCCCTTTTTGAAAATCCAGCATAACAGGGACCGGCAGTGCTGCAGCACCCATCACTCACAAGTTACCATCCCTACAGCCGAGCGCTTTGAGCGTGGTTTGAAACAGAAATGCAAATATTTTTTTTATTGGTGACCCAGCTCAAAAACACTTCACTTTGATCTCAGTGACACAGACATGATTTTTTCACCAGAATGAATGACATTTAATCAAGCATCTGAGGCAGCTGGAGTATTTCATAGGTAGAGCTAAGAGGAAACAGTTCCCACCATATATATTTTATACATATATTTCATTATATGTAATATATATACACGCACGCACACATATATATATTTTTGATCTTCCCCAAACAGTCTAGAAAGATCAAGAAACCTTTTGCCCGCGGTCGCCAGGCTGGCGAGGAGGCGCCGCTGAGGGCGAGCACCCAGACCTGGGACACCCAGAGGGGACACGGGGCTGCCGTGTCTCCTTCAGTGACGCTTTGGGTCTCCGTTTACACCTTTTCCCTCCCAGAATCAGCGTTCCCGGGGGCAGCAGCGTGCTGTTGGAGCTTCCCGACCATCTCAACTACCGCCCGCGCAGGAGCAGCTTGTCCAGTCCTAGAGCGGAGAAGGGGGACAGCTCGCAGCGGGGCGGCTGGACGGGGCGGCAGGAGCAGGCGGGCGCTGCCAGCCCTCCGGCGCCTGCCGGGGCAGCCCGCCCTCCCCAGCCGGCTCCCAGCTCCTTCTCGGGAAGGATTTCAGTAACGCATCACACCGGCAGCAAAAGCTGTCCGTTGAGCATCACCCCTCCACCGCCTGCTCGGGAATGGACGTGGAAGCCGGCCAGCCCCGGGGGGGACTCCTGCACGTCACGAAGCCCGGGGCGCAGCTGGCAAGGGCAACAACGACAAGGAAGCCGCAGTACTGCATCGCTGCATCAGCCCCTTCAGAGGCGAGAGGGGCGGAGGAGCAGATGGACCCAGGGCCTCACGTTTGGCACCCTGTGGTGTTGCCTGCCCCGGTTATAGGAAAAGGTCTGATTAACCTCACCATGAAAACAGCAAGCGTTGTGCGCTTTATTATACTTAATCCAGAAGGATAAAACCATTCGTTTAGGTATAAGATTGATTCCTTTTTTGATGTTGTGAAACCAGACAGCCAAAATTTAGCATTTGATCTCTGTTAATCTATGACCCATGCTACTTAGAGAACATATCCCGGCTCATACTTCCTCCCTCACTGGATTCCCTTAGTCCCATACACACTAGCATCTCAAGCAGATCAATAAAAACCTGTCAATCCCACAGTGATAGGGTCTCCTCAGCTCTTGGTAATTTGCACAGTTCTTCACATATTTCAGGTTTCTGCAGAGGAGGAGACTGTCAGTGTCTTTCTTAAAGAGCAGAGGGAAAGAGCAGGAGCCAAGAAACTTGGCAAGAACTTCTAACTTGGTTAGAAGTTGCTAACCCCCTTCTGCTACAAGTCTTGTACCCTGGAAAGCTGTGAGCTATGTTGCAGGTTCCCATCCACATCTTAGTCATCTGCCAACATTCATCTGGTGGCAGGATCAGGACCTTTTGCGATCATTCCCCTTACAAACACCAGGGACAACAACCAGAGGTCTTTGCTGAAACTGGCCTCCCTATGAACGAGCAGGTTCAAACCAGCAGCTTTCGCTTGCAGACTTGACAGGGGGACTGTAACCATAAACCCTGCAACGTGAGCAACCACGTTTTGTACTAGGAAAATGGCTCAGCGTTGGTCAACCAGACCATGTAAGGGCACAAGGGCTGCAAGCCTGGCCCATGGTCAGAGGCCGCCACATCCCCTGGACCAGCTTTCCTCCTCTTCACTGGGTTTTGGACCAAGAGCTAAAACCAGTAAGACAGGGACCCTCTCATCCATCCGAGGCACATGGGATTTTGTGATGCAAGATATTCAAAAAGCTGCAAAAGTCTGTGATAAGCACTAAACCCCTTGTGCTAAGGGAAGTTTTTACCAGCCAAATGTGGTCTTTTATCACAGCAGCAGGAAGCCGCATTTCCTGCCTCTCTTACCTGAGCAGAACTCCCACCACCTGATCATTAATGATCAGGCTTCTGCCTAATCTGCATCACTTCGTTGGCTTCTACAGAACTTTGTGACTTCCTCTTTCTTTCCATTTTACTGACTTCAGATTTTCCACCCAACACTGCAGTTTTCTTCTGAACTCAGATTTCATTCAGCAGCTTCAATGTGTTCATCACAAGTTACACTTCTCTCTTCATTGCTGACAGGTTGATTTTCCCTAAGAACTTCTTTTCCTGGGACATGTGCAAATCCATCTAATTACCAGATAAGCAGCTTGACTAATATTAACAGATTTCTCTTTATTTCCCATCTCATGGTATGCTTTTCAAACTAATATCTTTCTCTCTCTCCTTGCTTAGTTCCCATCCCTTCTTTCAGATCTCCCCTGCACACAAACCTAGCATGAAAGACCATCTCGCTGCAGTCAAGGAGCCCATACCAGACCTTTGCATACACAACCTAGGCCAGAGCTCACCCTACAATCTCTTTTTTAAAGATTTCACACCATACAGGTATGCTGTATGCATGGCATAACCTCCAAGACTTTCCATCTCCACCAGTTTGCGTAAGTTATATACAGAATGCCATCATGCAGTAGAAAAATAGCCCCCTTTCCCCTCACCAAAAACCCCATAATTCCAAGGATTCCTAAATGAACTACATAGATCTGTAAGGAAAAAAAATCTGCTCTCTCTCTCTCAGCCCTGTTTCTTGTCCATTTGTCCTTAGGTGGCTTCCAAGCAAGTCTGGAAACCAGCTCGTGGGGGCTGTAGGGCCCCCTCCTCTCCACAAAGATCCAAATCCGTGCCACTGCATGGTGCTGCTGTAAGCATGTGCCTGCACACTGCAAAATGGATGCAGGTTACAGAAACTTGTGTTCTGCTGGGCTCCGAGATGTGCTCCATTTACATGCCAGACATCAGATGTTCATACGTGGCACTTGTTAAAGGCAAAGGTTGATTATAATTTGCATATAAATTTTTAAAAGTTATAGAAAGTGGTTTCTTGTGATGCACTTATTAGTGAGTCATCGTTGAGGTGAGAGGCTCCCTATGGTACAGATAACCATCGGCCTGGCAGAGATGTCATAGATTTTACTAGTCTTACAATACTGAAACAATTCAGCAAGTCTTACAAACTGCTTAGGAAATAATTCTGGCATCTGAGAATACTTCTATTCTCCTTTCCTGCAAGTCAAAAACCTGTTCTGCGGTTCCTACAGCTCAGCCTTCTGTTAAGCAATTTAAGTGACAGAGGATCCTGGTTTTGCTAAAATGCAGCTTTGACATTCATCAGATAGACCATATCCTCTGTAGAGTAAGGGACCCAGTGCTCCCCCAGGAGCTCTTGAGTGCCACCTCAGCTGGTCAAGTGCAGAAGGGCCCTCACTGGCATGAAGCAGGGACTACCCCAGACCTGTGGCCCCGCAGTGATGGTCCACAAGGGCTGTTCTGATGAGAAAGCTGGAAACTCACCGTATTCTCCAAAGGTTACCTCTCGTATCCCCAGAGCTGCAGAGCCTCAAACGTCCCACATAAGGAGCAACTCTTGAACAGCCTATGTCACTCAAACCAAGGCAAGCAGAAGCATTTCTATCTTTGAACCTGAGGCACCAGCATATTGAAAATATGTATGTATGGAAAGCTCCTTCTTCTGACCCACCACTTCCTCAGGTACTACCCACCATCTCATCCATCATTTCTAGAAAGCCAACAAAAAGGACCTAACTAAGGTCCCACCCCATGATGGTCCAGCTGCCAAAACTGTGCTCTTTCAGGCAGAGCAGAGACACCTCCCTGAGCATGAGGATCCCATTCCCCACCCCAGCCCGAGCCCATCGGCTGCCCCAGTCTGTCTCCAACTAACTGCCTGGAGGAGCAATTCACTTATGGCTCCCCAGCCCTGACCATGACACCAGCCTCCACCGGCACGTTGGCACGAGTGGCAGGGGCAAGCCAACAGCTCCGCTCTCCAGGCTGCAAAAGCTCGGCACAGCAGTATAAAAGGGACTTTGTGAAACAAATCAGCCTTGTAAAGCCAATTACAGAAAGTGTAAAATGGAGAGAAAAAAAAATCATTTTTCCCATATTTTCTGGTCATTCCTTGAGAAAGGAGGTGTTTTGCTCCAACTGTGTTCTCTCTAACATTTCTTTTTATAGCTGTAATGATGCCTTGCTAATAGGAAGATCCTGCAGAGTTTTAGCCTGGCTTAAGACAAATCCATCTATAGCACTAAAGAGACTCAAACTATTATTGAGAGAGGGAGGAGACAAAAAACATTACTCAGTGGAAAGTGTATCAGATTTGATAGAAACAGGATTTCTTTTGAAGTGATACTGATTAGTAGCTTACTTAGGTCCTGGCATCAGTTTGCGAGCTGAACTAAATGCAAATAAATTCAAGTTTAAAAGTATTCAGACTTAAATTAAAAATTTGTTTTTTTACTATGCCAATAGAGTTTTTAACAATTAATCATTCAAAGAACTAATGACTTAAGAAATTATAAGAGTCTTCAAAAAGAAAGGGTTTGAACAGTAAAAGCTTGGAGATAGCACTTTCAAGGGTCCAGTAATTTCACACGTGCCACTCACAAGAACTGATCAGGCTAGCAGTTAAATACCTGTAAAACTTAGTATCGTGTTTCATCATTTAATATATGGCAGTAACCACATGGTTTCTCTTATTACTTTCATGGTTTACTGGTTGTTTTGTATCAAGAAATTACCTTACAGTTCCCTACCTTGCAGAGGGTAGGGTTTTTGAGACGTGCCATCCATCTGACAGACTGCTGTTGTCAGTGTTAAAGAAAAAGGTGCTGAGAGCCAGCTTGAGGAATACCAACACAGACATGCTTCCAAAATGCATGCTACCTGTAAGGCAGAAAAACCACAAAAAGGAGAAAAAGAGAAAGAGAGAGAGAGGAAAAAAAACCACTACTACATCCCAGCTGAGTAACACAGCAGCCATGACAAATCTGTTCAGGAGAGTGTCCTGAAAAAAAGAGAATTTCAGGGAAAATATCAGAAGTTGGATTTGACTAGCTTCTGCCAAACTTATACCAGAAAGCACTATGACAAGAGCCTGGAACTCGTATTTTGGTTTGACATTCTCAGGAGTTAGTCTGACAGCTAGCTGTCTCTTGAAAACCAGAGAGATGACCAAGGTAGCACAGGGGCCACCTCACGCTGTGGAAGCACCAGCTTTCACCAGCAGCTGGAGGAGCTATAACAGAGAGAAAGGACAGGGGCATGGCACAAGGCACCGCCACTTAGGTTCTCAAGTTATTTGGGGTCCCAGGATAAATTTAGCTACACATCTTCCCAAAGTTTCCAGCTAAGGGAAAGAACTATGAAGGCTTCTTCCCTCAAAAGCCAAGTATCACTCACTCGACCTCTCCAAAGAGAAGCACAAAAGTCTTCACCATGATCACGGTCCAACATGTAAAACAGGTTTTCTGTTACATCTCTAAACCAGAGTATCAGCAAATCACTTCCTGGCAATACTGAAAAGTACAACCCGTTCTTAGACTTCTCAGCCGCAAAAATCATGTAAGCATCTCTTTTTTTTTCTTCTTCTGCCGCTGTCTTTGATTTCCATTAGTCTTCTGAGATTTAGTATTTTCCTAACATCTCATATTTTCCTAAGACACAAAATTTGGCCCACTTTAATCTAGCAATTAATTCCTCTCAGTTCCAAAAGCCTTTGCTGTTTCATTCATTAACACAGAGATAATCCTCCGTGAGCTGGAAGGTGAACATTTCGGCAGATATTAAGGCTGCTGGAACATGCTGCAGACCCATTCTTGGGGAAAAAAAAAGCTATCAAGCACTTTGTATTAAAAACAGTACTTCTAGAAAACATCAGAAGGGGTGCAAGTAGAGGTTTCTATCTTCCTCTGAAAAGGCCTGTTTTGAAGGCAGAATCAGAATTACCTCAACTAAAGTGACATGGCGGGGGGGGGGAGGGGGAATCTATGCACTAACTATACAACACGGTAGAAAAACCTCAGACCTGCTCTCAAAATACAAAACCTCAAGTATGCTTTAAGAAGGATATTTTCTTCATCTCTATTATTCTTCTTCATAAAGAGTCTTGTTAACCAATTCTATCTTTGCCCTAAAGTAGCTCACCATGACCTTCAGATACTTTTCTCTGGAAAATGGGATTTCTTCACCGTAGCTGAAGAAGAACAGTGTTCTTACTATGATTTGTGAAGATCTGCAGCTACAACATGATAGAAAAAGAAGTTGTTAGTCACTGGACGCATGGTCCACGTGTGCCTTTACCATCTGAGTTTCCGTATCCCCCATCAGGGGTGGTTGGTGGTGGCAACATTTTGTTCTGTGCTTTTTGTTGTTGTGCTGGTGGTGGGCTATGAACCATGCTCGGTGCAGACATTCAGCTAGGGGAAATCAGACCAACTCCAGGCCAGTGTAAGATATCCAAACTGTATGCGTGTAGATGTACGGGTCCTGCACTAACACTTTGATCTATGAATCTCCAGTACCTGATCAATCTGTTAACAAGCGTAGCCTATGGGAAATAAAACATTAAGGAAAGGCTGAGAAGAATGTAGAGTAACACAGCAACGGTGAGCAACCCCCTGCAGGGAAAGCATTAGAGAGTCAATCTGTATCCTGACCCTACACCTTATCCTGGATGGGGCTTTATCTAAACCTTGGCCCTAGGCACCAGTACAAGCTGGGGGCTGATCTGCTGGAGAGCAGCTCTGCAGAGAAGGACCTGGGAGTGCTGGTGGATGACAAGTTGACCAGGAGCCAGCAATGTGCCCTTGTGGCCAAGGCCAATGGTCTCCTGGGCTGCATTAGGCAGAGTGTGGCCAGCAGGTCGAGGGAGGTGATCCTGCCCCTCTACTCAGCCCTGGGGAGGCCTCATCTCGAGTACTGCGTCCAGTTCTGGGCTCCCCAGCACAAGAGAGACATGGAGCTACTGGAGAGAGTCCAGCATAGGGCTACAAAGATGATCAGAGGGCTGGAGCATCTGCCCTACGAGGAAAGGCTGCGAGAGCTGGGCCTGTTCAGCCTGGGGAAGAGAAGACTGAGGGGGGATCTGATCAATGTGCGTAAGTACCTGAAGGGAGGGTGTCAAGGGGATGGGGACAAACTCTTTTCAGTTGTCCCATGTGACAGGACAAGAGGCAATGGGCAGAAATTGAAGCACAGGAAGTTCTGCCTGAACGTGAGGGGGAATCTCTTCACTGTGAGAGTGACGGAGCACTGGACCAGGCTGCCCAGAGAGGTTGTGGAGTCTCCTTCTCTGGAGAGATTCAAGGCCTGCCTGGATGCAACCTTGTCTAACATGCTCTAAGTGACTCTGCTTGAGGAGTGGGGTTGGCCTAGATGATCTCCAGAGGTCCCTTCCAACCTTACCGATTGTATGATTCTATGAATACTTCCTTCTGACAACAAATGCAAGTTAACACACCCCAAAACAACACTCCTCCTAACCTTATTCAGATACTACCAGTAGTAGATTTATCTTCTCCTTTAATTATTACATTCACAAAATGTAGCTAGGGAATTCTCAGTTAAGTTTTTACGCTGGTGATAAATCTCACTGTTGTTTCTCCAGCCACATACTACCTTCGAGCAGGAAAAACTTATTTCAGCTTTCCTTTTACAGCTACCTGCTTGTCAGAAGAGAACATTCCACAGCAGACCATCTTCACAGGTTGGCTTCTTCTGCAGTCCACTATCTTAAGGCAGTATACTTGGAGTTTATGCACAAATATTAGAATTGACAGGAAATTCTTGAAAGAAAAAGATGTTTCCATCTAAGTCTTCATGCACCTGTTAATGTGCTGAAGAGTTCATCACCTCCTGTGAGTTTGCAAACTGTGGTGCCAGGGAAAGCAACGCATCTTTCCAAAGCAACTCTCACCTAGAGCCTCTCTTTCCTTTGGAGTCAATCTCTCTACTCATGCAGATCAAGTGGCTAAACCAGAATACACAGAATATTAACTGCTAATATTAAATTAGTGGTATATTAGTATGATGCACAATAAAATGTATTTGCCTTATTCTGAAAAAATCTGCCAGGAGTCAAATGAATGTAAGAACTGCTTGATTCTGGCTTAAAATTACCCATGATCTTCCATTTCTTCCCTCAGTCTGCATGGCTGGCACATGAAGGTATTGTTTTCCTCTACTTAGCTCTGGTGAGGCCACACCTGGAACACTCTGTCTACCTCTGGGCCCCTTGGATTAAGAGGAAAGTGAGAAAGTGAAGTAGCCTAGAGGAGGGCTACTGAAACGGTCATGGCAGAGGCATGAAGCCTACAGCTAGGCTCGTTCAGCCTGGCAAGAAGGGACAACCAACCTGCAGCCTACGACTACTTCAAAGGCAGCTACAGAGACGATGTGTATCATCCCGTGACCAGAAGTCTGACCCCAATGGGAACAAACACTATGTCTTAGGATGTTCAAGTTGAGGCATATGACAAATTTCTTAATCAGGAGGGTAGCGCAGCACTGCAAAAGGTTACCCTGAGCTAGTGGAGCTGCCACCCTTGGCAGTTTCTAAATGCTCAGCCAAAAAAAAGCCAGTAAGTTTAGGCTGATCTAAGCTGGTGTTGGCAACAGTCTAGCATTCAGAGGAAAGCTGGATTAGATGAATTCCAGATGTTTTTTCTAATCAATGTTTCTATGATCTTATTAAAAAAATTGTAACATGTTTATTTTGGATTTTGCAAGTATTTACAGCTTTTCTCAATCCGGTTGACAATTAGAGGTTGTCTTTAAAAAAATCTGCTGATAACAGATCTTCATTCAGTAACTTGATAGGCGTCAAAAAAGCCATACTGAAACACCTTAAAAGCCCCAGCTCTCCAAAATTACTGTTAACAAACAAACAGCAAAAAAAGCAAACCCCACCATTGCATTCACACCACAACAGATTTTCCTTCATCACAGGACTTCTACAGACTGGCCTGTGCGCTGGTACTGCAAGGCACTAAAAAAATGTCTGCCAAACACTGAAAGAGTTTCCTGTATTCAAAAGGGAGACAGAAAAACATACCCAAATCTCAGCAAATTTGGAATAGCACCACTTGAAATAAAATTCAAAAAATACCCACAGTTTGGAACAAATCAGAAGCCAAATTCAGTGAGTAAGTTGTCATGAATTATTTATCCAGGTCTGATGCTCATAAAGCACCCTTAAATCCTATGGTACTAGAATGAAAACAGAGTAAGAGATTTTCATTTGACCTTTGCAAAAGCTACAAGCCATTGCTTTGAAAATACTCTCATACTTATTTGAGCTAAATGGTATTACTAACTTGAGCTTTACTTTGGGTAACGTTACTAGCACCACCTTTCGAAAGCAGAATTCTTTGTAATTAACCGCAACATGAACTTCCATTTACTGAACGATACATATCTGCTTCCAAACACAAGAATCCTTTCCCCAGAACGTTCTATCCAAATCCCCTGAACTTACATCCTCCTCTGCATGTTAAAACTGTAAAGGAAAAAAAAGCTTACATCATAAAACTAAAACAGAAAAATTTGTTCAATCAATGTAGGTTAAAGATAGTGCCTGGCCAAAGCAGTAGTTCTTCTGATTACCTGTAATTTGAAGATCCCAGGATAATTAGCCGTTTCTCCTTTTGCCTACATTCCCATTATTACCTACAGCACTGTTTGAGGACAGAAAGAGTAACGGACTCTAGTTTGTATTGCTCATCTGACCAGTTAAATACAGAGAGCCCTCCTAAGTTCATGTTGAGAGTGCAGAACAGTAACATTTTAAACAGGAGGACTTCAAAAAACAAACCGGAAGCAAGCTAGGACTACTTTTACTTTTTTCTTCTAATAAAGACTTTTTGAAAAAAGACATCACTGGTAAGCTGTCATCAGTACATTCTCCACTTCTCTTTCTCCCAGCAAGACCTACATGGACATAAGACATACCTCATGCTGATGCAGCAACACCTTCTGTTCTTAGAAAACAATGGTCTGAAAGCACTGGCCAAAAAGCTGTTCAATTTCTCTCAATTTTTTTTTGATTAAAAATTATGTATGGTTGTAAAAGGTTTACCTCTCCATTACTGTCACCATGTATCCTGCCTGGGGGCACCTTCCAGACAGGTGAGACTTGGCTGCATCTGCCCAGTTCAAACTGGCAAGGTTGATCAGTTTAAAATAAGCTGGACAGCAAAGGTAACCTGGTGGGAGTCAGAAAGTGATTCATCTAGGGTTACATGACTGGCAAGGCCATCGATAGCTTGGTGACAAACTAACAAAGGAATAAATTAATTGCCCCTTCACAGAGGAGGAAGGCAGCACACACAGGTGTTTGACACCATGTAGAAATCCAAGCCCAAGGAGAAACCGCTCTGCCTTGCGGTCAAGCTGTCAGAGAGGACCCAACATATTGGCTGGTTGGAGTATCCTGCCGCCCTAGATCCACGTGCTGATCTGTAACGGGATCTGAAGCTCTGATTTGTGTGTATGTATGTTTGTGCTTTCTGAACAGGAATCACTATCCACCCACTACAGCCACCCTGCTAAGTTAACACATTCTTGATTATATATTACTTAGTAGTGTGATTCTGTTCTATTGACCATTCTACACACCACCCATTTCTGTTAAATGAATAAGCAATGAGTAGCAATCAGATTAATTTAAAAAGAAATCTAATTTTCCTTGCAGGTAGGGATTTAACAAAACTCCAGATGACATGTCTTTTGAACTTTAATAATGGATCAAGTGACCTAATCTAATACTTCTGATGAAAGGAACAGTGTATGAACAAATGATGCTTCAAAACAGTTTGTCAAAATCCCCTACACGCCTGCAACAAAAATAACAGTGCACCACAACAAATATAAACAAGATATCCTATCTCATTAATTCAAAATGAATCCTTGAAAATGTAAGGTAAAGCAAACGCCTAAGGACAGAATTTCAGCTGTTTCACAGTATGCCACTTTTTGTCAGATCTACAAATCCAACCAAGGTGAGCTGAGAACTGTGCAAGTGAAAAGCCATTCTGAAGCAGAAGATGAAGTGTGTTGTAAGGCAAGCCAAAAAAAAAAAAAAAAAAGGGATGTCTGTAATGAAAGCAACTTAAAATTGAACACCTGTTCCCTTTAGCCTCATAGCATTTCAAACAAGCTGCTTTCACTAAGAACAAGCAACTGAATTGAGCAAGAACGAAAAAAACACACCCTATTCCTAAACGAGGAAAACTAGTGATAGGTCGAATAGGCAGGCTTCTGCAGTTTTGAGTATTTACACAGGATGCTCTTAAACTATGAACCATCAGTACCTCAAAGAGGAGGAAAATGACAAGATTGTGTATTTTACTGACAAAGTCACTTCCCTAATCCATACTATGTTCCATAAAGCCTTTTAATTCCTGGCTGTGATGCACAATTTCAGTAAAAGAAAATCACAAAAATTGAACCTGCTTTTCAAAACACAAGATTACAAATCAGAAACTTCTGTTTTAAAGAGACAGATTTTGTCAGTTGAGATGTAAGAGGAGTTGTGCAAACGACAACTCAGTATTTTAAGATGAAAAACACAAAGAGCAGTCTAAATGTAAGATATGCCACATCTTTAAATGCTTCTTGTGCATGATATGAAAAACAAGTGGATGTGGTTTGCTTTTTTGCAAATAGTGGAGTTCAACAGTCTAAAAAGAAGAAAACAAAATATAAACCTGTGAAAACAGCATGTTAAAATAGTAAGAGATTGTGTGCACATCATGCACGAACTGTGGTTTAACTGCTATTCAAAAAGCAGCAGCAAAATGCAGGCCTTCCTGGAATGGCAATATGGTGTGGTAAATAACAAGAGCTTTCGCATGGAGCTGCCAACACAGCACTCCGGCTGAAGCGCTGCAGAGTACCTGGGCTGATGAGCGCAAGATCAGCAGGCTGAGATGAAGCCTCCAGTACACACACACACACCCCGTAGCTCCAAGCCAACCAAAAATAACCATTAATTGGACTAACTCTGGCACAGTATTTGTATCAATTCCCAAGAAAGTTACTGTCTTACAATAACTGTTGGTAGATGTTAGAGATGACTGAGAGAATGACATTGAAGAAAGTTAAACTTAAGGTCAAATATTTTGAATGAGCATCCTAGACAGGGTTATTAAAATTTAGATTAGATAAAGAAGATATGCCTTATTCTAACGTGAAGTCAGATTAAATAATCACCATTCTCCACACAAACACTATCCCTGCTTAAATTATGACAAATTTTAACAGTATTAGTATCCAGCACAGAACTTTCTCAAGGCACTCAAAGAATGGAAATAAATGGAATATTCTTAGCTTATACAACAGAGCATATTAGGAACGTCTACAACCTACCAAATTTGAAACAATTTGCTGCTGTTGGCATTAATCTGACCTTGGCATTACCCACCTCAACACACTAGAAATTGTTTTCAGCAGCGGACTAGTATGATTCAATTTCTCCAAATCCTTTTGTTTTACGATGTGTTTAATTTTATTTTTATTTTAAATGAAGCAAGGTCCATTTCTGGATCCTCTTCCTTATCTGAGATGCTCTAGTTCCATCAGTGAATTTATCATTTTGACTTTTATGTCCCTTTCTGCCTTTCTGGGTAATTATAGTAAATATCTTTTTAAAATCGTCTTACAACTTTTTTTTTTTTTTTTTTTTTTTTTTAAGACCAGCTTTTCTAGAAATACAGATTTCAAGCTCTCATCAGCTAAAAACAGAAATTCTTTTAAAAACCAAATACAGCTTTCCTTTTAGACAAATAAAGCTAATTAGCAAAATATGATGTGCTTTCCTCTTTTTTCAATCAAAAACGTTCTGAAAACTTTAGCACAAATTACACCATCACTTTCAGGGAACCATGATTATATTGCAAAGAACCATAGTCTCTAGACCAACACAAGTTCTACAAGCGGTTCTGCGACACAACTGCCAAAATACTTCTTGTTAACTTAAAATGCTCTGGATCAGTTTTGGGGCACAAGTATAGGGTTTGGGGTTTTTGTTTGTTTAACACCTGTACTTCCACTATTAAGTTTCTAGAAGTTGGCAGTGTAGTTTAAAAGACTTCTAGTAGAAAGGCACTTACATTGCATCTATAATGACTAGAACTTTAGCTGTTAAAGCTTCTTTAAACGTATGAAAGTTAAGAGACTAAAACGAAGAGAAGCGCACGTTTAGGAAAGGTTGGCAACACGAGAGCAGGACACTGTAAAAGAGGTGAAAACAATGTGACAGCCGCAACTGACTTTGAATTGTTACTTCCTTACATACAATCATTATACGTTATCTTATTTTTCAAATACATCTTTTCCCTCATCCATCAAAGGCATAACTTTTGCATGTTAATAAGTAACAGAAATTAAACTCTATCATTGATAGGCATCACTTAGGATTATCAACGAGGGAATGACATAGATGTATTTTCATACTATAAGTCAAATGAAGAAAATTAAACTAAAGCAAAATATTTAAGCAAGAATCAGTACATTAAGGAAACAATTAGTATTTATCAAAAGACTTTTGAAACACATATTGGCAGTTTTGTCAAATGCTTCAAAAGAATGAACAAGTCCAAGATGGTCAGACTATTAAAAAGAATTAAGAAGCTATAGGTTGAAAAGCAGCAAAACACCTCAAAAACAAAGTAAGCCTGAAGTTAATAGTACCTTGAAATTCCATGTTAGGACAAATGTCTGCGTAAATCCTCCGAAAATTAGAGAAGAGAAAACATTCCAAGTGGCAATTCTTCATTTAAACTGAGATTAGAATAGATGGGAATTTAGTGACCCTAGCAAGCTGCATCAATCAGCAACACACCATTTGAAGGGGAAACCCTCCCAAAAAAACAGAACGAAACACACAAGAGCAATCATCAACTTCTTACATATTGTCTTTGGTTGTTTAATTTCAGGAAATACTTTTTACAGAATATGCAAAGACTATTTTGTTGAATCTCATTATATGTCAATACCTCCTGTGTGGCCTCTTTGGTAAATTAGAGGACAGTCTTTATTTTCTCTGTAATGCTTTTTATTTTCTACATTTTTATTGTACAGCCTTTCAAAAAGAAAAAAAAACTTTTTACAGTTATCTGTACCAAAATTGTATCACTGTAACAGATTTCACATTGAGCAGTGAAAGTACTTTTGAGTTATAAATTTAGAGCCTACTAAAATCACTTGAGCTTGTAGGATTTAGAGACAGGATACATTTGTAATGAGAAAATAAAATAAAAACAAAATTCAGAGTCACATTCGCAAGGATTAGAAGTATGCATCCATAAGGTTTTTAAATGACTCCTTTATAATGGCTGGTAACCAAAAGGAGATTTTCAGCACACATTCAGGCTTGTTGCAGGGAGGGAAGGAGGAATGCTTAGGATTTTTTGCTTGTTTTCTTACCATCTTATCAATTAGGCTTAAAAAGCCTATTTTATAGGCATATGATAAATGTAAGGAATGGAAAGTAGTATGCACATTCAGTGAACCAAAGAGCCTGATTTGATTATATGCAATACTTCCAATGTCTGAATCAAAAGCATTCTGACAAACATCAGCTAACACGGAAAAGAAACCAACAGAAAGGCTATTGACACACCTTTTAAAAAATGTAACACAAAAATAATTAATCATTGATTTCTTGCCATGTAAAAGTTCCATAGAAATTTTAAAAATTTTATTTGCAGGTACTCGCTTCTTGAAAAGCTCACTCTGTATTTACACTGCTAATTCTCTTAACAAGTTTATCTCAAATTAAAGCATATTTAAAACAATCATGATTGCATAACTTTTCTACTTTAAATTAATAACCCAATTAGTGCTTTATTCACATTTTAAAAACTTGTACAATTTATTACAAATATAAAACAGTGCAGTTTTCCATACATTATCCCAACTCTGAGACAAACACTTAAAAGACATGGAAAAAGATTTTGATTTTTATAAACATAACATTTGCATTACTCACTCCCCTTTCTTCACTGACCTCCCTTACCCCCCGATTTAAAAAGATCAAACATACAACATACTGTAGGTTTATTTTTATTCAAAAAGTTACTGTCTCAAGACATAAATACAAATCAGAAAACAGTACAATTAGGACAATAGAATGTGGAGGACAACAGGTTAAGGTAAATATATAAAACATTTTAGCTGGTTGAAAACAAAGCTGTAAGAACTGCTTTCACAAAGAAACACTCCTTCAAGAGTAAGAAAAAAAAAATCAACTTAAGTTTAAAATCATATATACAGTCCTCTCAGCAGTTCTATTAAATGCAGTGGTGTGAAAAACAATATAGGCAGTACTTTTAGACATGAGAGTATTTATTTATGTAAAATGAGTTAGGCAGATCTAGTTTCGACTTTGTTGTTACCCCATGACTTAGTAAAATAATTATATTTTATCATGATCCTTTAGATAATCTATGGTTTTTGGCTACCACAGCCGAATGTTTAATTTCTGAGTCTAAAAACAGGAAGCCTTTTCATATTCACCCATTTGGGGAGATCCTTGTATTGCAAGCATATTAAGGCATGGAATGATTAAAATAATATACCTCAAGAACTGAGAGACAACTGACAAAAAATATACATATGTAATATAAGTTAATATTTCCTTTAAAATGATGTCTAGCTGCCTAAGCCTTGCAAAATGAGTCGATGTCGAAATGGCATAGATCCAACTTTCTGTTTTAGACCAATTTAATTTATTTGTGAATGGACACAAAATGAAGTTTAAAGCTTAGCTTTCAAAGAATACTATGGGTTGTTTATGAATTTCTATTATCCAATCTAATTTACATACAGAGGAAATGTACTGTAACCTGTTAGAAGTATCTTTAACCTGAAGACTGCTTGCAAAGACAGATAGATAAAACAATATAAAATACAAATTTAAAAATCATTTTTAAAGCATGAACTCTCATGCTCTTCTATTTTTAAACATTGTTAAACTTTCAATATATTTCTGAAACCTCATAATTTTAAGTTGGAATTTAAAAGTAAGAAAAAACTAAACAAACTGCGCAATTATAAAATCAGCACCAATTTATATATATATATAATTTTATTTAAAATTTAGATCCCTATTCCCACACTCTAATAAGCTGTATAATTTTTGTTTAGAATTTTTCTGCAAACATACTACAATAAGCTTCTTTTATTTGGAGACAAAATACAGTGGCACTACTGGAAGGAATTTCACAACATTACATTTTTCTTAAAGGACAAGCAAACTTTCAGAGCTGGTAATGGGCAAGCATGAACGATCTGTTACTTTCTGGTAGTTCATATTTTCTGTACCTTTCTGAGAAGGCTAGCATGAAGCTTTTGGAAAAAAAAAAAAAAGAAAAAAACATTTCAGATCAAAAAAGCTGGTGAAATTCTGCTTTTAGTTTTTTGGGTTTTTTTTGACATGATTAATTTAAACAAAGCTTCTGTTGATGAAGTTTGTGTTTAATTTAAAATATTGACACTCTTCTGGTTCTATCACTGTAAGAAACAAATCAATCCATCTATTATTTCAGTTCATGGATGTAAACAGCAATCCAGTAGAGTTCATTATTATTTAGGATAGCCAGCAAATGTATAAAGAGAGGGGCTCAAATCTGTACCAAACACCTCTCAGACTGATTAAAACTAAGAGGGAATACTTCTTATGATCCGGAACAAATTGATAGCACATAAATAAAATATTGATTTTTCCAACAAAAAAAAAGTGTAGCTTATCCTCAAATTGTTTACTTGTCCTTTACATTTCTTTTTTCAGGCAAACAAAGCTGCCCCTTCAATGCACTTGATCTTGAAAGCATGTCATTCTCCTTAGAGAAAAAAATGTTCAGAATTTCACTGTATCTACCACAATTTTGTACTGAAAAACTTCCTCTTCCACTTAGAAAATGACTTCACCACTGATTTATTTGCTGCTCTGGTATTAAAACATTGACACCCCAAGAACCTAAAAAAAAAGTTAGAAATGGTGTCAATTTGTAGTCTACTATACATTTAACAAAAACAAAGCAAATAGTATATGATAAGATTACGACACTTCAAGATATGTTAAGGCATTTTAAGTTTATTTTTCTTCCAAACCAAATTCAAACTTACGATTTATATTATAGTACGAAAAGGGCACCTCATTTACTAGAAAACGTTTCTCAACGCTTGAAATTAAAAATCAGATCCAGTACGAATGCAATAAATACTGTGCTTTACTTATTTTAGATTATAATCGCAAAATAATTTTCAATTAGTTCTTTGACAACGGTAATTCTCTATAGGCCTTAATCTGAAACCAAGTGTGCAGCATGTAGCAGCTAAGTCTGAGCCAGAACACTCAACACACTGCCTGCTGCTGCATGTGTTTATAAAGACAACAGGTCATCCCACAGCAGCCAGCCAGGACACGAATTTGGAATTAAACAATTATTTCAGGAAGAGAATTAAAAAAAAAAAAAAAAATCCAAGTTAACCCAAAGCACTGTTCTTTGGAAGTCTATGTGATTAAGTGAAGAAAAAGCCTGCCTGAAATGAAAAGAATCAGTTTATACTTCCTAAGTGGGAGCAAATCGTATTTTCTATGCCAATGAAAGCAGCTATCATCACTGATTTGCTAAAAGAACAATATACAGATCTTGTGACTGCCCTATCTTTTTATAGGGCTATAGAATCAAAAAGTGCTATAGAAGTATATAAGACTTAATTCTCCTGAATATCAAGAAGTTAAAGACTGCTGTTTGTACTTATCTGCTTCTAAAACAATTTTTACTGTTCTTGGTAACAAATTTACCTCGGATGTATCATATAATATTGTGCACTAAGACATGAACTGCCTCAGGTGCCAGCAATAACCAGATGCACAGTAAAACGGTAAGAGGATCACTAAAAGTTCAGTCTAAACCATGTGTATCAGAATAAACTAAAAACCAGATTTGTAAGTCTAGGTCTATAAAAAACAAGCACATCAACTCCAAAAACGATGGACCTCCATAAGAAATTATATCAATAAAGCAAAGCAACTTTAGGAGAGTTTTTGTGTTCATGAAGCTTTTTTATATTTAAAATACTGAGTGGTAATTTCAACTCTGCTTTAATATGGATTATCACAATCTCTGAAAAAATTATTAGATCTTCCCATTTAAATTAACTTAGGTGGAGTTTACCCTAAAGAAAAGCTGTGTTCTGTGATGCAGTGTTTTCTGCAGTCCTGGCTGTTCAGCACCTTTGCTGTGTCCTGACTGGGAAGACGGTTTGCTAGATGATGCCCCTTTCGCCATAGCAACTTATAATGCATTTGAGTACGTCATCATTCCCCCCTCGCAGAAAAACAGTGCATAGTTTATTCTTCTGGCACACAAAGGCAGGACACTACTAGCATGTCTCTCATAAGGGGCTCCGAAAGTTTGCAGAGCAATACGGCCGTAACCGGCTGCCATCGTGTGGCGATACTCCTGAATTGCAGCTAAGGAGCACCTAGCAAATCCTGGGCTTGCATGAGATTGTGGTAAAAAGAGTAGGTAACAGGAAAGAACACTAGCTAATAGTAAACCTACTAAACTATTCTTCATTAATTTACAAACTGAAAAGCTGCAAATGTTTCTGAAATTAGTGAAATATACTTGTAGCTGATCAAATTTTCATCACTGTAGGAAGAATAAAAGTGACTGGTATTTCACAGGCCAATTAGTTAAAATTAAGAAGGGAACAACTATTTTAAAAACAAAGTCAAAAAGTGTTGCTTCAAAACTGAATACACAAAAATGCATACCTAATCTGATTCATCATTACTAAAACAAAAGCCTACTGGTACAAAATATACGGATCTGCATTTAAAACAGTATTAAGACTTTTCCCCCATAACAAGAAAAGCTTCATGCAGTGATAATACTGTAAAAGCATATAACCGTCCTCCAATTTCCATCAAGCTGTCCAAGATTCCCAGGAAGCCTTGTTGTACTGTCCTTTGCTGGGTTGCTGCAGCTTGTTATTTCCAGTGTAATTTTGTACCAGCTACACAAGGTCAAAAATGGCTGCATACATTACAAGTGGTTCAAGACAGAAGGGATCCCTCATGCAGATTTTTAAAAGAGAACAGAGACTGCAGATGACATTATCAAGTCGGAAAAAAGGGCAACTGCAAGCAGAAACTACACGCTTCAGATGTTTGGACCTAAAGCTTTATACGGAAAGAAAAAATACCTCTCATCTCTATAAGCAGATATCCGTATCATCTCTATTTTTTCTATTACCTTATGAACAGAATTTTACATGCCAGCTAAAGAAAAAGTCCAAGCTATCCACTGGTAATGACAGAGTTGCTTGAATTAGCTTATCAGAAACTTGCCTTTGATGTCACGTGTTTGCAATTTTTATTTTTTAAAGTTGTTCCCTATTAACCTCTGCAAGGATCTTTGCCAACCTGAATGTGTTTTCTTCTTAGATTCAAAGGCTTTTGATTTCTACATAGCTACATATAAAGTATTAAGAACAAAATCCTATAAATTTGCAAAAACCTTAGTATGAGCACAGTAATTCTCCTCTCTGAGACTTGAAGAATATTAACTATCTTAAAATTTACGGAACTGAATTACAGCACAGAATTATAGAGCAGAGTATTTCATCAACTGGACCAGTTTGTCAAAATAAGGAAATACTAAGGAAAAACTAAGAATTGAATTGCTTCTACTCAAAGTTTTAAGTAAGAGTACTGTAAACATAAGACTGATTCTACGTACATTCCTCTTACAGATGTTAACCTACCGATTCATCCATGATTGAAGCAGGGTCAAAGAAATCTGGTTTTAGCTCTGTTCTTTCTCTCCTGTTCTTTGACGGTGGCTTTAAAAAAAAAAACAGCCATTTAACATTTTAACAGTAATTTTGTTTTAAAAACATTGTATGGCAGTTTGAACAAACTGTGTACACACGCAGGTATGCGTGAACAAACTGTACGTGCATTCTTAAACAATGGTGCAAGAGAGCAACACAAATTATTTCTTGTTTCAGTAACAACAAAATGATTCAAATACTTTACTTCAAAACCAGAAAAGCATAACCACTATCCAGTAAAAGCCAAGCAAGTTTCTTACTAGGTCTATGTCCATGGTGTCAAAATCCATGCCTTCATTGAGATCTTCAATTCGGCCTTCTGATGACATCATCACATCTTCAACAATTGGCTCTTCATCATCTTCCATTAGACTTGCGCCACGTCGACTGAATTTGAAAAGAAAAAGCAAATATATCAAGGTAAGTTTTGTCTGCATGTTTAAAAAGCTAATGCTTAATAAGGAACTGCCAACACATGACAATTCCGTTAAAATAGAACGAACTGTTTTTAGTAACTAAAATACAAACACTCACAACTACTACTAAAAACATTTATTCAGCTAGAAAATACTAAGAGAATGACTAGCAAAGATCAGTTTAGGAAACTTTGAAAGACTTCTCCAAACAGGTATACTGAGAGGTTGCAGGAACTGATAGGCAGATTGAAACTACAGCAACTTCACATAACAGTTTCAGGAGTATGTGCAAATCTGTGAAGTACTGGCATTAAAAAATTAAAAACAAGCAGAGGAAAGATGTAAAGCTCCTTAATCTAGGCCCAGGGTTTTAATTTAAAACTTTTGCCTTTCTCCTGCAGAACCATAAAAGCGTTATATAAACATAGGACTTCTAAAGATATTCTTCCTCTCCTCAGCAAAACTACCTCTGAAGTGTAACTTCACTAGTGTGCAGGTCAAAATGCCCACTCGGGAAAACGCAATGAAGTAAATGTCAGTAAAATAAGTATATATGATCTCTGAAGGACAAAGCTGATTTAAGAAACATCAGTCTGACTTCATCTTCATTTATAATTTGGAAAATTTTACAAGGTTTTTTTGGGTGGTTTTGAGTTGGAAAGATCTACAAAATATTTGCATGATGATCAACATACACAACTGGACTTCTGGTCCTATTGTGTTCCTCTCAACCTCAATGAGGGTTCAGATCTGACAAAACCCATGCCAATCACAAACAGATAACAGTTTCTTTAACAGGAATACCCTTCCTAAGAAAGCAGTTGAACCCTAAACACACAACTCAGAAGTCAAAAGAAAACAGTAGAATTGAGAACTGAATTTCTGAACACGTTGAAACACCTATCTTGAAGTGCATTTTAATGTCCTATATCTTTAAAAAAAAGAAAAAAAAAAAGAAAAAAAGATTCTGCAATTGAGAACTATGTCTACACAATACACAGAGAAGATATTTCACATGTTGCACTGATTATAAAAATCTGCCACAGACAGAAGTCAGTTTAGCAATACACCTGGTTACTTGTAATATGAAGCTCACAATTAGTTCATGTTTCTGGAATTTTAGTTCAAAATTGAACAGGACAAACTGATCAAAGAGATTAATCTATTCTGGTAAATGCAGCCCCATGTACTTTTACCACCACTTTCCTATGTGGATGTACCCAAAGTACTAGTCAAAGGCATTAAGCCAAATTAACACCCATCTCACCTTCCCCTCTCCCCACTGACCCCAGATCCTAATTAGTGTAATTAAACACTACTCAAAAACTAGAACATGTATGCCTCTTAAGAGATACAGAAGTAACATTACATTTAAGAAATCTTCCCCTTTCCAAGCCACTGAGATAACAGCTCTCTCTCAACTCACATAGCATGTTGCAAGTTGGTTCTCAGCTTGACGTAGTTCATCGCTGCCCTCTCCTGTTGTTGTCGCGCGGCTTCTTCCTGTTGCCTTTGAGCCAACATCCACGTTACTTGCGTGCTTAAAAAGACCATTGTTCTATTTTAAACAAGAACTGTTTTTGCGTATGAATGCTAACACAAAGCAGACCTACTCATCTCTACGTACTTGTAATCGAGTGGAGCTTGGTGGTGTTCAGGCTGCATAGGATAGACACCCATATAACTCTCTTCAGGTCGCAATCTCTTGGGCTCCCTCATTATTGTGGAAGTAAGTTGAGGTGTCTGCATCATGACTGGCGTGTGCATTGTCTGCTCCCTGTTCAGCCACATACTGTCACTACTGCTGCTTTCTTCAGCTGGAAGGAAACACAGGATATCAGTAAGTCTTTTCAAACTAGTCAAAAATTAAATGTTTAAGAAAGACTTAATACATGTACATCCTGCCTACTGAGAATCAATTTCTTTACTTTTTGATATATAAATTCTTAAATGTGCCCCAAAATGCATTAATATTCTGCTGCTGACTAAAGCGTTTAGAATACTTTTAAGTTCTGCAACTTTAAGTAGCATAATTCCTTCATTTCCTTTTGTGCCTCAGCACCACATTATTCAGACTTCCAAGATGAAGAATTTTTCACTAAGACATGCACATAATGGGAGATGTACGTAAAGAGTAGAGTAAATTTTAAAATAGGAAAAGTCGCAACCTTCAGGTGCTTTCCGTTTCCCTGTTGCTGGCTTTGTTTTCTTATTTCTTACTGTAGATCCTCGACTACTGATTCCACTGATGACTGACATAGTATCATCATCCCCACCAGCTAATAAAGAGTTTCTGTAGGACATGAGAGGAAGCCACACATCTTCTCTTCGTAGAGACATCTGAAAGGTCATGAACTTCTCCAAATAAACATACCTTTAAATGGAAAAAGTGGTTAGAAAGATGCAAAATATTGGTAAGGTGATGTTCACATGTGAAGACAAGCAACTACTTTAACACCCAAGGCTCTTCTCACCTAGTTAACAAAGAGGTCTGACAACAGCAAATTCAGAGTATGTTTTCCTTCTATCCATCGTAAAATGAGAACAACAAGGATAAAAACAATTTACCCTTTGTGATCATACTCTCTAACCTGCCAGGTTAAAATTGGCTCAAGTGCCAAAGATTTCATTTTCTGTGAATGCAATACCCATATACACAGGTTTACTCAGGTGCATGTTTTCTGATATGATAATTAAGAATATTAAGCAAATACTTACACTGTTCTTTTGTCTTGTCTGAGAAGCTTGGAGGAGAACTCACTCAGGATATCAAGAAATGCCAAGTTCAATGGTGGATGGCTCTCACCTTGTGGATTAGGCTCCTTAAAGGCAAACTCTATGCCATCTCTAAAGTAAGAAAAGAAAGTTCTAAGTACTGCGAGCTACCGAAACTGAACATTCCCCTACTTCAAGAAAGTAGTTAGTTCTTAAATGTTGCCAGATCCTTAGAAAGTCAACACTATTCATAATTTGAACCTGGATGTACTCCTTTTGTCATAATGCTCCACAGTTCTCATAATTCAAGTTTTCCATGCATAGCAAAAATAATGACCACTGGTAAGTCGACAAGTCACTACCGTTATGGACAAGACATTTACACTTTTTCATGACTGCACCAATACTGCTATCATTTACAAGCTTTTATTTTTGGTTTTATTTCATGGACAATGCAGTCACCTCCTAATTTGTAAATAGGATATAGTCAAAATGAAGGTCCTTAGCACCGACATACTTTGTATTAAGAAATTAATTTTGAAAGACAGAAAAGATATTTTAATTACGTTAGTCAAAAAAGTGTTTACAAAAAAGTAATCCAAAGCACATAATTACTTATGTAACATAGCTATAGCTTCTCTTGTTTTCAACTGATCCAGTCCAAACGTTAATGCAAAACGTCGAGCAAGTTCCTTTATGCCACTGAATGTTGGTGATGATCTGTCAAAATTATAACCATTTTCTTGAATCATTTCATTGAAAAGCTGTACAAAATAAAAAAGACGATTTTCATTTATTAAAAGATTATGTCAAGGTGGGACAAAACTAGGCAGAGTAAAAAGTTGCAAAATGTGTTTTACTGCTTAATTAGAAAACCCCAAAAGATCAACATGGACATTTAGGAAAGTCAAGTCAAGGCTCCTCTTGAGGAGTCTATACTTCAGAGTTTATCCTTGAAGCATGAACAAGTTTGTGTCAAAGCATTTTGTCATGCTGGACAAGACTGGTTTCAGTGGTTTCCTAAATGAGCTGTTTCAGAGTGGAGAGTACTGAGAATTAATAAAACTCCCTGATCTGTACTCTAACAGAGAAGAAATAAATAGGGTAAATTCTCACATGGCCTTTTTGTTACAGTTTGTGAAGACTAATTCAATTACTAGTTTCTAACTCATCTTTTGTACCTTTTCCATATAGAAACAGAATGGAAATAATTTAAAATGAAAACAAGGCTTCAGGAGAGCTGCTGAAAACACTAGCAGCTTTGCCACTGAGGCTCTGATTGTTACTATCCATCAATACTTGGCAAAGCTGAACATGCTGAACTTTGTAAATTTTTTCTTTGATCAATCTTTTCACCATCCTACTGATTTTGACCGTAATTCTCTACAACAATCAAAGTTTCTATTATATTTTGTCTATTATATTCTGTATTATCTAAGGAGAGTATAATGAACAAAAACTGGACTTACTAGGGCTATGCACATTAACTTTTTATTGCCAGTTTGAGCCAAAACATATCTAAGTGGTGTGTTGCCTTTTATGCTGGTATGGCTCACTGGAAATTCAGTACTCCCTTTATCAGCTATCACTTCTAGTATTTCCTCTCAGATTGGTTCCTTTTCTAAGAAGTTTTCCTGGAAAAATATTAGTTTACATGTTTAAATTTAATGTCATTTTTTATGATATTTGGGTCCCTTCAAGTTGCACAATCCTAATATGCAAGCAAAATAGTAACTGCCCTTGTACTTATTACGTCCACAACTTCCATTTGCCCTTTAAAATAGAAAGGGTAAGTTACTTACAAAACTGAGAAGATCAATAAGGGAATTACATTCTGATGTGACAAAAAATTTTGAATTTGAGAAGGTTGTCAAAAATCATAAAAGGAGAAACTAGCTTTAGTTGTGTATTTCATGCTGCAGTTTACCAACTACCTAAAGTCATGCTGCTCTGAAAAGGAAAGATCTCTTCCTCCCTTGTACTGGCAATGAGATTCCTCAACCAGATCAGAGGCTTCCATAAGCTTCCCCCCGCCCCAGGTTAGTTTTCAACTAGATCAGTATCTAGATCTAGATCCACTACACAGCTCTATGAACTCTAGTACTGGTAACAAAGGATGGGGAGAGGGGATAAATTCAGGGACATTGCTCCTTTCGACAACAGCACAGATCTATGTTGAATTAAAGCAGATTGCAGAGCTATCACCTCACTCTTGTAAGATTCATGCAGATGGCTTACGCAGGCAGATGAATCTGATTCTGACCTCCACTGAATTCATCGGCTCTCCTTACAAGTACAATCATATACTGAACAGTGCATTAAATTATGTTTTAATTTCAAAGATTGGCAAAGCCCCTACCAAACATTAAGAAATACTAAAATACCACAATTTCTCATTACTTCTAAGAACAGATACAGTAAGAAAAGCAGGAAATCTTTCCCTTTATCTGTTCAAGAATAAGCTACAAAGTTTGTAACACACTTCTGTGAATGTGACTCAAACTACTCCTGAATTAAGAACATATCATATACTACCCCCATTTAATATTTATCATCCTTCCCACACACTTTTCAGTAAGACAAGATTTGAGCAGTAGAGGAAGGCTGTTAGCAGTTTTTCAAATAGTTGCAGAAAGCACATTTCACTTCAAATCTGTTTATCTCTATCTTCTATACAAATTTCTTCATGAATTTCTTACTGTAGCTATTAAGCAAAAGAACATGATCTTCTATAGTATGGGACTTCATACATAAAATATTACAAGTAAATCATTCTTACCTGCTGCAAGCTAAGAATAAGCGTTTTAGCACACTGGATTTTGTCTATTTGTCTTGTTTTACTCATTGTTTCTTTAATAATATCACCATAGTCATTGTAATACTAGGAAAAATCCAAATGCAATAGGTTAACTTTTGATTTCAGCTGAAAACATTACAATTACCAAAACACCTCAGAAAACAACATTTAGGATATGCTGCTTTAAAAAATTTCAGACACTTTGAAAAGTAAAAACCAATACTAACATGTTCATGATTACATCATCAAGATTATATTCTAAAATATCTTCAAAATGATAAATACCCATAAAACCCCAAAAGATTTAAACAATTTTGAAAAGAAGTGGAAAGTCATCAGTATCAGTTTAGTGGCAGACAGAAATGTTTATCTTCAAGTTCATGGCTCATTTGTGAAAGATGTGTTGACCACTTTGGAGTACAGGATTTGAATCTGATCTTTTTGGTAACTCCTATGACACTGCCAGGAAAAAATGCTATTTTCTCTACTGAAAGGAAGCATTTATGGATAGCTTCATAGCCATAATTTTTCCAATCAAGACAACTGCCTGTTTGGTTTTGAAAATATTTAAGGTTCACTGAAGACTAAATTAGTTATTAAGTGATTCAAAATGTATACAGGGCAGTCAGACAAAAGTAGGCTAGCTAATTTTTTTTTAATGTAAATCATAAAGGAGTAAAGTTTAACCACGTTCACAAAAACAGAACTCGTATCATTGTACAGTTGTGAATCCCAAGCACCAAGAAAGGATTTTATATTGAACTGAAGATGGAAATAAGTAGTAATAATAATAATAATAATAATAATAATAAAATAAAAAATAATACAATTCTTCTAAGGAAGAAAGTAAACTCTCAAATCCGTATTTTCTTCCTGTTCTACAAAATTTAAATTGCAATTATTTGATACAGGTAAACATTGGGTTGATCTCTGTAAGATTTTCTAAAAGCCTACCAAGTTTATTACTGAAGTAAAAATGTATCATGAATCAAGGTAAGAAATGAATTTACTAAAAACAAAGTAGAAACAATTTTCAGGTACTCCCCACCATCACCCACACATGAGTTTTAGAATGATCTCAGTTTTTCCCCCTCCTTGGCAGAAAAAGAATTTTTAGAGGCCTCCAAACTACTGCCTGGACTTTTGGAATCTTCACATTTTGAAATGTGTTAGAATAAATATTAAATAGTAGTATTAAAAAGAAAAAAAAAACAAAGTGTTACATTTTAGTAGTTTTATGAACTATCACGACTAGGCTTCAGACATACCTTCATATATTGCTTGAAAATGTCTGCAGCAGTATTCATTTCCACCACAGTATATACAATGAGTTTACAGAAAGCTGCAAGTAGATTTCTTCTTTTGTGCAATGCTTCAATTTTGCTGGCTTCATCATCCTGCTGCCCATCTGGTAAGAGTTCAGAAAAATGTCAGGTTCAAACACTTCATATTTAGGTATTATATAAAAGTGGTAGGGGCTAATGATCAGGATTCAGATCTCTGTTCTGACAGCAATGCTTTTGATTGTCCATTGACAAGCCTCTTTCTGAAAAGGAGACACGCTTGTGCCTATTAAACTAAACCTTCACCAACATTATCCAATACTTCCCCCAAAACGTAAAGAGCTTAGTCAGCTACTGACACTGAAAAGAAACTTACTTCTGTGCTCAAGCACACTTCAAGTCCAGGGGAAAGGGAAAATAAACAAAAAAAACAAACACTGCCCCCCCCCCCCCGAACTGGATACATAAACAAAATATAATTACTTAGGCAAATAATATAAAGAAAGGAAACAAGTTTTATACAAACCTGCGCTATTATTATCATCATCCTGATCAATGAAGACATGATCTAAAATAAAACTGAGTAGTTCAGATTGCAACGAAGAATCAGGAGTGTAAACAAGTGGCTCCAACATATCACGTCCTCCTGTCATAATCTGATGACTGAAGATCATCAACACATCGCACAGAATTGTGAAAGCCTATTAAAAAGAAATCTTAATAAATATCTGTTTAGAAACTACGTTTTAATTCTGACTTACATAGAGAATATTGTATTTTCTCTGAACAAAACACTTATTCAGAGCCCAACTCTGTACACAGGCCTTTAAGTCTTACTTGACTGAACAGGCCAACACGCAAATAGTTTCCTGTAAAAGACTGCTGTATAGAGGCTGGGTCTGTAAATAAAAACACTCTATAAACGAAGCCAACTGAGTATCAAAATATTCTAAAACTAAACCAAGACAAACCTGTATCTCTCAAATTCTGCCTGAAGGGTATTACACATTAGGTAGATACCATAGATACCATAAAAAAAAAAAAAGGCAGGTTGTGTGGTTGGTATCGATCACATGTGAAATGTCTAACATGGCTGAGGCCACTCAATCCCTTCAAATTCTTGTTTGAACAAGCAAACTTGTCCATCTGACACTGGATTCAAACCTCTGTACTCCACTCCCTGGAAGTTCTGAACATATCCGTAACTAGCTTCCATCCTGCAAACTAATAGACCTGCTTAACCTTACGCTGCTTAGTACTGGGTTTCATTTCTTCCCCTCTGATGGCATAAGTACCTCCATTCTAAAAGGCAGATCTGTTCCCAAATTCCTCAAAGACATACTACCAACTTCTTGGTCAAGTCCCTTGCATCTTTTCATGAGATTAGAGGGAGCAAACAGAATCATGCGTCAATAGCCTATGCAATTACCTGTCAGTAGTCTTAGTTTTATACCCAGTAGTCAGTCACCAGGCAGTAATCTTAGTTATCCCAGACCTACACAGACCCCGACCTTTATTATAAATAGACTTTCTCAGAACTTGAATAATGTTACTCGCACTTTCACGCCCAACATCTTTTGATTTTGATACTAGATAGTGCTCAGACTTAAAGTACACCTATTCAGCTAAGAAAGTATCCTCATTATAGCAAAATTTCAAAAGCTGCACTTGTGTGATTCAGTAGATTAGGTTTTCAAGATCAACCAAGCTTTTATCTTTTGCAACTAAAATGCACCTTGCTTTCTATTTGTTTAATTGAAAAAGCATATCTAGAAGATAGTTTGGCCCT
Source organism: Rhea pennata (assembly GCF_028389875.1). Classification (NCBI taxonomy): domain Eukaryota; kingdom Metazoa; phylum Chordata; class Aves; order Rheiformes; family Rheidae; genus Rhea; species Rhea pennata. The sequence goes on along the minus strand of NC_084673.1, from coordinate 17,601,610 downwards.
TCCCCTATACAGAGAGAATTTTTTTTTCATTTTAGCATTCTGAAGGCTGTTTAAGGGATTTACTTATAATTTCTTCTGCTATCAATAATCCCTACTCTTCAGTGGAATTTGAAACTCCTACAAGTGTCCTGACTGGAGAGCTATTTGACCATAGGCTGGAAGAGGCACAGCCCCCACAGTTTAACCTTTTTCTCCAATCCAGTAACCCACAGAATTCAAAGCAAGTATTTCCCAAAACAAGTCTCAATTCTGTTTGAATGGCATGGGGGGGGGGGGGGCATACAAAAAGAAAACCTGAAACAAAAACCCTCACACAAAACCCCTCACATCTGTGCTTCTGTCTCCTGTTTGAGGCATTAGATACTTTACTTGCATGGCTCTAACACTATTCCACAGGAAGGGCAAATATATGAATGACTAACTACAAAACCAGTAAAATGACAGAAAGCCATCAGAATGCAATTTGCTAGAACTCAAGTCTCAAGCTTTACTCAATGTCCTACTGCTTTGAAATGTAACTCTCCCACTAACTAGAATGCTTCTACAGTGTACTTGGCCAGCTGCTGTTTAAGGAAAATAAAAGTTTATGCTACGTAAAATTATTAGAATTATGTTTTAATTGATTCTGCAATCCTAACTAAATTATCCAAAGGCAGAAAAGCGTACAATTACATTATATACATAACCTCAAAGGGCACTAAGTATAAGCATCCAAGGCACTTGCACCATGTTGCTACGTAAGTACGTAGAGTTCCTCTTGCTTATATTTTAAACTGCTTTAAAAGTATAACAAAACTAAAAGATTATACAGATAAATAACAATCACTAACCTGTTCTTTAACAGCAGTGTTTACATTGGTCAGGTAGTGTTGACAGATTTGACAAAACACTCTCATCTGCTTCTTTAAGCGTAGAAGATCCTCCTTTAAAGAGAAGAATTTCAAATAACAGTTTTGCTTTTTCATCTTAACCTTAACAACATACAGTATACCTTTTCACAGGGCTATCAACTACAGACCTCCGTAAGTGGTTTTGACAAAGCCCACCACCTTAACCTCACTACAAATACAAGTAGCAATTTCCCCATCTTTGTCGTGCTATACTTACCACAAATAGAAATATGAGTTGGGAAAACACTAGTTTTTTAAAAAAATAAATAAAAATAAAATAACCCCCCCTCACCACAAACATTTAGAGCACAAAGCTTTCTTTTACACATACACCTGCCATTTCAACCCAGATGATGAATCTTGCACAGCTGTATGTTACTAAAACAGACATGGCTCCATTTTAGTGGCAACTGAATTAAAAAAAAAACATTAATAAAAATCACTGCTTGGGGATGAAAGCAGGAAAGGTCAGGAAGGGATCAGGTATTTTTCATCTTCTATAAAAAGGTAACTTAATGACATAATAATTTCCAAAAACTAGATTAGTGAGCAAATAAAATAGGCAAACGGGTACAATCCATTCTGTACAAATATTGTTCTGTGCAGTATGTATGTAGTGCCACAGCTCCTGGCTACCCTATCCATTGTATCTTTGAAGATTCCAGCCCAGGTGGAACTGGAGAAATATACTTGTCTGTTGTACATGAACTATGTATGAAATATATATATAGCCACTATCAGTCCAAAGAAGAAACACACCAAAGGGAGGCAGGAAAAAGCATCACACATCCAACCACACATACACACTTTTCCAGAGCTTAGTTTGAAACAAAGTTGCATTACCACTTTGTGCCCTCAATTAAAGGCATTTAGTTCTTTCTACAGCTCCTATGACTCCGTGTTCTTAACGGAGTGGCATATGAAAGGAATCCATCCTAGGAATAATTTCATTCAAATACCACGACTTCCAAGGGCTGCGAGAGGCTAAGGAAATGAGCAACAGCTACTTAATCCCCTCACCTCTTTGAGGGAGGAAAAGGAAAACAGGGTGCAAAGGAAAAGAAAACAGAACAAAGATGAGTTACAAGAGAAAGTAAGAATCATTATCATAGAATCACAGAATCAGTAAGGTTGGAAGGGACCTCTGGAGATCATCTAGGCCAACCCCACTCCTCAAGCAGGGTCACTTAGAGCATGTTAGACAGGGTTGCATCCAGGCAGGCCTTGATTCTCTCCAGAAAAGGAGACTCCACAACCTCTCTGAGAAACCTGTTCCAGGGCTCCGTCACTCTCACAGGGAAGAGATTCCCCCTCACGTTCAGGCAGAACTTCCTGTGCTTCAATTTCTGCCCATTGCCTTTTGTCCTGTCACATGGGACAACTGAAAAGAGTTTGTCCCCGTCCCCTTGACACCCTCCCTTCAGGTACTTGTAGACATTGATCAGATCCCCCCTCAGTCTTCTCTTCCCCAGGCTGAAAAGACCCAGCTCTTGCTCTCTTATAACACAGCATCCTGAGTTTTAAAAACCCTACTTTGACTGCCATGAAACATTTATGAAACTCAGAGCCATTTCAGAACTGCTTTCAATTAAAAACAAATTTGATCTTCTAGCTCATTTAATGAATGATGCTGTTCTTCAGTTCAAGTATACAGAAACTGTATCACACACATGTATCCCTACTTTTTTTTTTTTTTCCCCCCCCAATGCCTGCTTCTGTGCATAGTAATTACAAGATCATCTGGAACAGAAATTCTTTATCTGGATGTAGCAATGCAGGCCTGTACCTTCACATGGAGCACAATACTCCAAATACTACCTTTTCGGAGAGAGAGTTCCACTGACCTCAAAGTCAGGAGAGCATGAGTTTCTGACTCAAGTCGCCAAGTGAATAACAAGGGCTTCAAAAGCATATAATGACTGACAAAGTTACACATCCATAGCCCAGGTGAAAAACAACCAGTAGCATTTTATCAAGACATAACAGAAACTACAGGACAGTGGCAGAGTTGAAAGGAGGGAGAACCAGATCGGAACACTTGGCTATTTTCTCAACCATATCTACCCAGTAGGCGATCAGTTCAAAGACCAAGATTGTCATCACTGAAGTAGAAGGGAAGTCATTATTACCAGGTAACAAAACTTGCAATCGGCAAGACAACCAAAAAAACCTCAGTGTCTAGAGGCCTCTGCCCTTCAAGAAAGCAGGTAACTTATCAGTATAATGTGTCATTTAATCCCAAAAGGAATCACAAAAGCAACAGCTGCTCATTGCCTAAGATTGAACAGAGTTTAAGTATGTCATGTTTTAATAACACTTTCACTACACAAACTTCTCCCAACAGTCACCAGTCAAATTACTATACTGATGTTAAGAGAAAGGTTCTTTCCTTTACACAGAATTGTTCTCTTGAAGTTTAATAAATATCATAGAGTCTTTTAATTTAAAAGTCTGGATTCTGAAGTTAACTCCCAAACTTAGTCAATCTGTTCATAAACAGAACACGTTTAAAAAGAAAAGTAGAGCACAGGACACCACTGGCAATACGCTTCAACTTCTTTGCTGTTATGTTCCACTGGCAACCAAGTAGAAATCAATGGAACTTGCTCTGCATACCTGGTGCGTTTGGCAGCAATCAAGCAGTTACGTTTAATGAAACAGGTTCAACTTCTGAACTAGAACTACAAATACCTTTAATTTACAAAATTTTATTATACAGGAACAGAAAATAGTTTCAATAAAGTACTACTTTTTCAAATAAGTTCCCTATGTTCCTACTGAAAATACTATAATTTATGTTTTAGTGCACAAAAGTTGATGTTCACCTCTATGAATAATATTTTGTTCAGCTTCTGCAGTCAAACTTGTGACACAGCCTTAAATCTACCAAATACCCCACATTTTCATTACATTCAGACCATTGCCCCCTCGCCTTAGGGTCAGCTAACAAAGCCTCCAAAATTTTTCATTCACACGTTAGTTTTCAATTACTTATATGTATCCACTTATTGTCAGATATTTAGGGGTTTGTAAACATTAAGTTATTAAAAGTTAGACAGTAGAACAGTCAGCCAGTGTGCGTCAAAGTTTGCATTTAACAGATCTTCAGATTCCACACTAAGTCCCGTAGGTGTTCCACGCTATAAAAGAAACTAATACAAGGTATACCAAATGCCTCCCACTCCTGTCATCTACCAGATGCTCACACTATAATATCACAAAATAATAAAAAAAGCAAAAATGTATACTTCCTCACACAAAGATTTGTATTAATACTAAATTATAATTTTTATTTTACTACCTAATAAATTATCAGAGATGTCTACAACTTTTTTTAAATTAATTTTAAGCATGGCAATGGAGAGAATTCAAGAGGCTGAAAATTTGTTTATTTCAACTCTCGCAAAGGATGTGCTATCAGTAACTCCAACAATAAGAAGTGAAACTCCACTGCAAGTTCCAGGTGGAACAACGCAAAGCGGATCCTTACTATGGGACTGCAGAAGGCTTCTGCAAAAGAGTGTCTAATCTTAACATAGGTACCCAGAGCAGAGTTTTCTGTGCTCTGATTTATAAAGTCTGTTCCAAACTGTCCAGCCTTGCATAAGGCACTTCTCATAGCAAGCTATATTACCACTTGTTCTTACAGTAATGCTGTCTAGTACATGCAAGAAACTCTAATCCTTCCTCCAAGATTTTTCAAATAGTGAAGTTAAAACTATGACATCTTTGTCCTCCAAGATTATTATAAATAAAATCTGAAAGAGCTCTCTTGCTATTCTTCTGAGAAATTGAGATTTTTAAACTTAATCGTCATGCATCTTCATTTAACAACACATTTAAAAGATTAATGAAGAGCAACAAAATATGAGTGCAACATAAAAACCAGGAATACTATGACAGCGTGCAAATTCTTATTCTCGTAATTCATCAAGCTGTCACTGATCTATAATGGTTTGTAAACAAATTGAAACTCTGCATACTTAAGAGTAGTAAAAGAAAACTGTACTGTATTTTAGAGCTGGTTTTCTACTTCTCTTAAGTATCGTTACTTTGTTAAGCTAAAAGGTATCCAATTCTTTTGCTACAGTTGCTTTAAAATTCTGAATATAATATTGACATTTAAATAATAAATAAACCTCAAACATTTAGAGGAATATTAGAGCTTTAAATCTCAAGCTTTCTGAAATTAAAATCAAAGTAGAAAAACTTATTAGAAATGCAGCTTTTGGCAGATAACTGCAGAGAAATTGTGAACCCTAATCCTTCCATCACACTTCCCACTTGATGACACTGCAGGTAATAGAAATGTTTATTTACCAATACAACTGGAACAAGTCATACCTTTGTGGAACTGCTTTCAGTAATTTTTGCTAGCTGCCAAAGGATTACATAATGAGTACACTGCAGTGCATGAATAACAATCTGCAATTAAGAAGACAAAAAGTATTAGATGAAAGAGGCTGATAAAAACCAGCAGCAAAAGCTATTTATTGTCGTAACTAAAGAATATATTTCAACTACAAACCTGTTCCGGCATGTCTCCATTTTCAATGCCAGTTTTTAATAACTTGTAGTTGCAGCCAAACAAGTCCCATCTTGATAAATCATGAGCACTGGAAACAACAGAAATGAGACAAAGATAACTTAACTAACATTATTAAACTATTTCTGCAATTTGATGTTAACTACTTCTTCCTAAAAGAAATGCAAACTGAAGATTAGTTACATGTGTATTTCCATGCAACCTTATAAATGCTTTATTCAAACCATGACTCCTTATGCACAACACACAGGTGTTCACACTGAATGGAAGAAAAGTTGCACAGATTTAGAGCTACCAATTTAAAATTTGACAGAAGTCTACTTACTTGTGAAAAGCAGTGATTCTCTTCAGTGTTGACAAGACTTGATAAGCATCATCTTCATCAGGTTCCTCTCCCTATTTAATAATCATACTGTAAGAAATCTTGCAAACAAGTATGCTAAGCAAACTAGAGAACTTTAATTTCAGAAGTATCTAGGTATTTTAAAAAGATGTATATTTTTTCAAAGAGTTGAGAGTTTGAGAGAGAAGCTTAACACAAAGCACAACCCAAACAGTCTTAAAGAGCAATCAGCCTTCATGCTTAAAAGAAAAATGACCAGCAGCTTAAGGAGAATATATGCTATATAGGGAAAAAAAAAATAGAATCTGAATACAATGTATTATGTAGGTGTTTTAAGTTTCTCTGAAGAATCCAGCAGAGGCCACTATCAGACAATAGATAATGGACTAGATGGGCCACGGGTCAATACTTCAATCTTGCATTAATCACAGATGAAAGACACAGAGATGAAGAAAATGTTTTATTTTTTTTTCCCAAGCTTCTTATGAACTTGCATTTGGAGAAAGAAAAGCAGCAAAAAAGTTCAAAAATATTTAACTATCACTTAGGAATAGCAGATCATCTTTAATTTACATACAATTAACCCTCTGAGATTATGAAGAACCTTGATCAATGTAAGAGAGATATCGTAAGTCCAATGAATTTTACACTTCCGTAGTTGCACAATCTTATCTTAGCAAAGTACAACAGATTTCAGCAGTACTACAGTATTTATCATTTTCCTTCAGGTCAGACACTACTTGACATTTCATTTTCTTATTTTACCTCTAGATATTCCTTTTATTTTAGATATTCCCCTTTTTCACAAAGGAGGACTTAATGGAATACTATAAACCTTTTCTTTTTTTTTTTTTTTTTTTCTCCCCACAGTCCATGCATGTCTAGAGTTTCTAAGGTGGCATGCTAGTTCAGGTCAATAGGCCTGAGGAACAGGAGTGAAGCTTAACAAAATAAGTCTACATCTCAGAACTGTGAAAAAAGCAGTCAAAGAGATGATAAACCTCATGCTCCTTTATCACAGATTCACAATAATGATATTACTCTATCACTATACTCAACCTAAGAGTTTTGAAGATCAGAGTGAACTTTACATCCCTAATTCACTGACTTGCATATGAAGGCAAAAACAACATACTGAAAATATTTACAAGGGCAGGAAAAGATGATCTTGCATATTATAATACCTCTTGCAGGAAGTCTTCAAGAAGTCGATTAAACTTGTCTGCCAATTCATCTATTAACTGACTTCTTGCAATGTCAACTCTGTTGAAGATTGTGAACTCTTCATTACAGAGAGCGTGGTACGTTTTTGAACAGGCTTCCAAAACATCTATATCTGTGTGCTTCTCTACAATATCCCGGATTTGTCGCAGTAAGGCATCCAAATGCTTAAAGAAAGGAGGGAAGAAAAAACAACAACTGTAAAACTTGGGTAATTTTTAAAGAGAAGTCCAACTGATTAAGCTCATAACTATGATATAGATCACAAAACACTGAAAAACTGCTTAAACTTCAGAATAAGGTGAATTCATTTAAAAAAAAAATCAGTCATCAGTATGTTTTTAACCTAACATGAATTCACAATGACAACTAAACAATACAAATATTTATCTTTCACCATGTAAGCATTTATACACAGTCCTGATAACTGAAGATGTAGTTTCACAACACTCAGGTTTCAGGCACTAACGCAAACTTCAGTTTTTCTTATATGCCTCCCCATAGAGTTGCTCACTGCTGCTCCTTATCGCCTCCATGCTGTGCTATCAACTGAGTATTTTATTACTTTTTTGACCCTAGCAATTTCCAGCTACTTGCTTCACAATACAGCTCTGCAAAACAATGCATCTGAGAAGGAGGAAGTAAAAGCAAGAAAACACCAACTTCATCGTCACAGCTGATAATTTCAGAACAATAATTGCGTGCTTTATGATGAGGTATTTTTCAACTTTTTTCACGCAATACTGGTGATAAGATTCTCTGTCAAAACTGGCCAGACAGGTCTTAGAAAAATCAAACTTTCAGGCTCTCTACAAAGAGGAAAAAGTCAAAGCTGTGAAGTTCAGGCCTCATTCTCCATGAGGTTTACAATAACACAAGTCACATAAATGCAAAAAAACCTGCGTCTACAATGGTGACAAACTCCAGTAAGGAAGTTAAAACTCATTTTTTTTTCCTTCCACCTTAAGGAGTGCTACATTACCTTTTCTAATCGCCCTGTTGTGTAAATTTCCAAATCAAAGTACTGTGGCAACTGCAGTAAGTTCGTGACTTTCTCTGCATCTACAGAATACTGTAAAATTTGCAAGAAAAAAGTTTAAGTATATTGGTTATATTCCAACAGTACAGTTGGTCTTAAAATAATCATATATTAATAATAGCTAATATGAAAAACAGTTGTACAAATCATGCAATTACTTATAAAAACTATACTATTTGTTTAACATTTTAACAGCAGCCCATCAGCAAGAGATGAATTAAACTTACCTTGGCTAACAACTGAGGAAGGGCTACTGCAAAAAGTTCTGTAATTTTTGTCCTGTCATCCAACTGGGTTTTCTTTTCCTTTGCTGTCAGCACCTAAAACATAGTTATTGTAAAGATTTTACAATTAATAGCTCTGGTACAAAGTTTCATTAGCACAAATAAAATGGTAATTAGGTATAAAAACCTTGTGATAGCACTGTAAAATTATCTTTTATATATACACTGTACTAATCATGTGAGGCAAGTTTGTCTCAAAAAGGTCAATATAAAAATTTTACAACTCAAAAAAATGCAGTTTAAAGTTACACCTAATATTACCCAGCTTACTTTGAAATTAAAAGCAACAAACTAAAACAAATGTCATGGTTAGATTGTTTTCCTTAACTGCAATAGAATAGCAAACCTTTCAGCTTGCTTATGATTTTTAATAATTTGTATTTATTCAATTCATGTTCCAATTATGTCTTCATATCCAAGTTGTTGATTCCTATCTGAACAGGTTTCTTACCAACAGCTGTATGACTTTTGAAATTATCTCCCTTCCCTGCTTAATCCCTCAGTAACCAATACTTCTTTTAAAAACTATTTTTAATTACCTTTAATACTAAAAACAAATAGAGTAGTACAAAAAAAAAAAAAAATCAAGCACACACCAAGATCCTGAAAAAAATGAATCAAAGTAGTCAAATATTGGCAGGTATGGAGAATGAATCTGTATTTTTCAATTCATTCCTTTCAGCAGCAACAGCCTACAGCCTTTTCCTTCTTCCCACACTGTCCCTACTTAGCCATTCCCACATCTCTACATAAGTGGCTTTTAGTTCCTACCCTTTTCCCTGTTCCTCTTCCCACAGGAGGATGACATTCAGCTGCTTGTCGAATTGTACAAAGCATTATTTCAATCAGCGCACTTTCTTGTCTATCTGTTAAAGCTGAAATTTAAGAAACACATGTTAACATACGCCTAGTTTTAGTTGTTATTTTTTCTACAAGTATTAATATCTAAGGACAAAAAAAATACATGTTTAAAAAAAAAAAGGAAAAGAGAGAGACAGACATGCACACGGGCCAACAGCTTGTGTCTCTCTCCCCACCACCAACACACACAGAGAAATAAGCACCTAAAAAGCACCCTATAAAACAGCACAGAAAAATATTCAAATTTGAGGAAATTACATAGGATGAGTCATACAATAGGATGAAGAAAATACAAAGTTTTATAATCATTTTAGTTTTTATTTGGAGATTTTTTTTTAATAGGACCTACAAAATTACAGATTTCCCCCACCCCTTTTTGTCCCATTAAATAAAATGACAGTATTTTTCCATACAACAGTTTTAACATTCAATGAAAGAACCACTTTCAAAAGCAACTTTCAGTTTCAGTTCTCTAATATCAGAGGTGCAGCCTAAAACCATGAAACAGCAGAGCAACTGAACACTACATACTCACTCCTCCTCTTCTTTCCCTACCTTTTTTTGAGCACTTCACTTTCATACCAGAGATGATCTCTTTCTAATGTTCTATAATTAAGTATTAGCAATTTATTACAGCCACGCAAAAAAGCAGAGAATGCATGGGTATTTGTAAATGCACACATCTAATTTCCTCATGAATCAAGACTAAAAGGAACTGCAGAGCAATATACAGAAAGATCCACTGAAATCTCTTACGCTCTTCTCCATTGAGAGGCTCCTCCAACAGAAGACTGTTCATACATTCCCAGTCCTTCAAGAGATCTGTTGCACAGTCCCACATGCTGTCCACAAGATAGGCAGCATGTTCATGCAACTGAAAATGAGAAGACAAAGTTTTTCTTCATCAGTAATCAAGTTGATTAAAGAAACTGCTATAACTACTCAAGTTTTCATGCTGCCTCTTGTCTGTAGCAGGAAATCACAGAAAATTTGGGAGTTCTCTGGCACAGCACATTTGAGATGAATACAGATCAGCTATTACAAAGAATAGAGTACAAATCACTAGAAGATCTGTCAAAATGTTACTTTTTTATTTTCTATTTGACATTTAAGGAGGTAGTTGCTAAGAAGAATACAGAATAGTAGAATGCAAAAAACACTTTTTCCATGGTTTCTGTAACAAGATAAGCAATACTGATTTGCCCAACTTTCATAACTACAAGTCCTCCAACAAAGTAAGGACCATAAGAAATAAATATACTAAACTTTTTCATCTAAAGGAAGTTCTCAATTCCTTTTAGAAGTAAGATCTGGGTGCCCAAAATACTCGGTAACTTCATATTTCTATATTCTTCTCATTAAGCTCCTAAATCAACATCTCTATTTTCATCTATGTAATATCATGATGACTGAGAAAAGAGTATTTGTCACAGCAGAGCCACAGTCTATCTCAATACTGTGTCCTGGAAAGATCCTTGAAGACACTGTTGTGCATGGTTGTGTTCAAGTCCCCTAGTTCTTTGACAATCTAGTGAAAAACTCAAACAGATTGGTGGTTATTAAGCAAGGATAAATAACCCACAGAATTCTACTTACTTCACTTTCCAAAAAGAAAAATACTAATGTCTTCACAAGGTTAGCATTTGGACTTTGTCTTCCCCTCCTTTTAAGTATTCCCTCATCTTCAGGATCTCTGCGGCTGAAAAGTCTAAAAAACAAGTTATTTCACAGCAAATTTCTTCATTACCTTAGCCATAGTCAGTTCATATCAAGATACTGCTTTTACAGATACACATCTAGTATCTTGCTATGTGGCTCTAAGTCTGCCCCTCCCCCCCCACACACTTTTTTAAGGAAATGATTTGAGTCAAATGTCTTTTGAACCATCTTTTGAACCATCTTTTATTTGGCTTAGTTGGTATTTCACTGACTATTTCCAGTGGAACATATAATTATCACAAAATACAAGCAACCAGTGACACCTGCAGAAGCTTTTCCTACTCCACTTTAGGAAGTTACATTTACTGAAACTCCCTCACAAAACTTTAAAGTAGCAAAGAAATATTGAGAGAAGGTCTGAAGAGTATTAGATGGAAATTCTGTTAAGACATGATTCAGGATTAAGAAAAATTTTACAAAATACTTTCTGAAACAGTCATCTGATCCAACTTTTGAAAAAGAATAACTGAACTACAAATGGAAGAAACATATTATGTACTGAAAACTTGGGCTTTTATCTATTGGTGTGAGCATTTAAAAATGTTTCACAGAACAGGAAGGAGATGGTAAGAAAAGACCAAAGCATTTTGTTATATTCCCTGCAGGTACAAGCTTTTAAATTGCAGGCTTCAAAATTACTTGTGATTTCCCATTAAGAAAAAATACAACTATTCAAAAAATTCAAATAGCATTACCTTTTCTAAAAGTTAATTCCAAAGCCCACTTCATTATTCAGGCTTTCCTTTTCTTAACTAAAGCTTATCAGAATCATAATATTAATATGCACTCTAAAATCTACAAGAAGCATGAACAAAGAAAGAAGTTAACTATAATTTCTTCCCCTTACTTTTTATAGAGAAATTCCCCCGCGGCAACTGCTACTGGCCGATGAGCTGAATAAACCAGATGGTAGACATTTTCACAGTCTTCTGCAGTCAGAACTTCTTCACTACTCCTGGGGTCAGGGAAGGATAGAAAAAACAGGACAATTTAGAAGAATATAAATTCTAACGATAGAGATGAAAATGATGGCAAACTTAAGCCTTTTCCTTTAAATTAACATCCTAAAAAAAAAAAAAAAAAAAAAACCCACAAACTTCCTCAGCAAAATTACTGAGTATTACTGATAAAGTATCAGTGTTTTTGAAGGTTCAATTATTGTCTAATGTTCAATACTTGCCATATTTATTCAGTTCAAATCTTGTATAATAGCTTCAAATAAGGGAGGCCGAATTCTGCATTTCCAGCCCTTTCTCATATTGTAGTGGACAACTGTCCTAATCAAATTACTTCTAGAATTCATTTTCTTCTAGTGTAAGATGCGTAAGTATTGCTTCAGATTTTGTTTTATCTAAATTCTGTTAAGTTATTTCATTGCCTGAAAATATGAAGAATACTTTAAGTTTAAAAATTTGCTATAGGTCAGATACACATACTTACTGTAAAACAAGAGTGAGTAATTTTATTGCTTGGACTGCAACATCGTATTCTTTGTCAAGAGTCATAGACACAATTCTATCCTAAGAACAACAACAACAAAAAAAAAGTATTTTCAAAGAGGAAAAAATGGGGAAAACAACTACAAAACATTGAAATGTTTTTAGAAAGTGTGAAGGTACTAACCTTAAATCTACTGGTGAAGAGTTCCAATTTGGAATTAAGCTCCTTATTATAGTAAAGCCCTTGCAAAGCAGTTAGGCATTTGAGTCTTACTTCCCCTTGCTAAAATAAAATTAAGAACTGGATTAAAAGTTAAGTATAGGATACAGATGCCATTTTAAAATCATACAGTTCACCCCTTACAGCCTGAATTAATTCAGAGACAAAAAATTAATTTTGCCAAGTTATGCTATCAATAATAATGCTAATGCTATGAGAATATGTCCTGTCTCATAATAAGCCAGTGAAGGAAAAAAGTCTCACCGCAATTAGTTTCTATGCAAGTCAAAACATACTTTTTTCATTCTCTCAGGATATATTCTAAATGTTCACGATATTTCTAACTAGAAGTCTACGTGTTTCTTTTCACCTCAATTAAAATTGGCAACACCTACAACATTAAAGGGAGTCTTTCATTATACCAAAACTATGAAGTAGTTATTGAGACAAGTATTTCTCTGAAATACAAGTTCTACTTTATCAGAGAATGTTTTAAGGTGTAAATTCAGATACACTTTGCAAATATCTAGAACAACTGCCATCTCCATGCAATTTCTTATCACCTCACAGCCAGAAGTTATTGTTCTTCTAAATCAAACCAATTAATGTATGTGATCATTCCTCATTCGTTTCACTGCAAAGTCAATAGTTAAAGTCTTCAATGCAAGATCTAGGCTGATCTGCTGATTACAGTGGATCAAGCAGCTTTCATGAACTATATATGACGACCACTCCAAGCAGAGAATAATCTCTAGTTTGTAGCTGATAATTAACACCTTCAGGCACCGGCCAGCACTGAAGAGGATAACTTCTTATATGAATGTTTTACAGTTAGCTGATGAGGCCAATAAATCTCTTACCTTAGCAAAAGAAAGAAATACTCTGAACATGTGACCGAGTTATTCCATGTAAAACTCATTAAATTTGAATAGTTAAGTATTACAGAATAGAGGGCTGCATCAGCAAAACAAAGAAAAAAAGAAAAAGCTATTTCCTTAAAAATTTGGATTTACTCTCTAAAATCATTTAAATCTTATTTTACATGTATTTTTAAACATCAGTGTTTCTAACAAAATGAAAGCAGTGACTCATTAGAATAATTAATAGATCAGAACCTAGTTTGTCAAGATCAAAGACAGTCTGTAGACTTACGCTTGATGGTTCTGTTCCTTCTTCTGAAGGCAGCTTACCTTATCATGCATAGTCCATCCTACATATTTTAAATAGCTGTCATTGAGAAAGGCATCACTATACATCTTCATCCATATTCCAATCTCTTCAATACAGATAGCTCTTATTTCAGCAATTGCATCTCTATTGGGAAGGGTACAGAGGAAAAATAGGATCAAGGAGATAATCAGAAATAACTCATTATAAGCTTCTAAAATAAATTAATGGAGCTACATATTACTTCATAGGAACAGCTTACCGGTATCTATGCACAAAAACACCTTTAAATATTGCATTCATCATGTTTTCTATTTCATCCTGATTTTCCTGAAGCTGAAAGAATGAACAAAGTGTATCAAAATTGAGCAGTGCTTTTACAATCAGATCAGATAGTGCTGGTGTTAGACAAACTAAAATAAGTTAACATTTACAAGTATAGTCGTTAAATCCTTCCCCAAAATACTCATGTATCATTTGCTCAGTAATTCTGAGCACCTAGCTAAGAATTCTACTAATTCTACTCAGCAACTAGTTAAGGAATTTGTCTACCACAATATATATCAATAGTTCTGACTACTGCTAAACTGCTCTTCAACTGTGACAGAGAGAGTTTAGGTTTCTGCAAGTCCCTGATAAAATCAGTCATAAAGAAAACTCATTTAAATTAGTTTTCTAATTAATATCTTTTAAGCCTCATGTTCAACGTAATTTTTAACACACTTGCAATGTTTTCATGAATGTTCTGTACCCTTAAGAATTTATAATCTAAATAGAAAGTGCTTCTGTATCTTTTATTAGCTGCATGAGCAGTAAAGTTCAATTCACATACTCTGTTATAAATACCTCTTTCCTCCTCACCTCTCACTTCATTAGATTAAAAAATAAATAAAAGGCTGAAATCTAACAAGGATTACAGAAAAACTGAATTCAAGAATACCAAGCTGTAAAATAATGAAGGAGATGAATCAAGTCTCTTGGGATAACAACACAAGAGCAAGATATGCAAATGAGGTGATGTGGTGCACACAGTGTTTTGAAACAAAGAAATAGAGATTTATGTGTTTGGAAGGTGCAAAAAAGTCAGTTAAAAGATTTGGAGAGAACTGAGCAGACAAGGCATATTTGTTTTGCAGTCTGAAATATGAAGGTAGGCTAGATTAAGACAATATTAATAAGAGTCAAGGACTGAGGAAGTAGGGACTGCAGTAGATAGTATTAGCTTTTTTTTTTTTTTTTTTTTTTTTTTGGTAGAAGACCTTACCCAAATAGAAGAGTTACAAGAAAAAATGCAGATATAAAGGTAAAGGATCTGTCCTACCGAAATTTAAAGAAAAGTAACAACAAACAGTTTCCATAGCATTACAAGATTCTAAAATGAAAATAAACAAACACAAGTGGTGGGGGGGGAGGGGCGGGAGGGCAGGGGGCAGCAGCTAAGCAGCAGAAGAATAAAGACAAACTAAAAATATCTAACATGTTCTGGGAATAAATCTAATGACAACTGTCCACAGTAGTATATTCAAAATATGAAAGTGGAAGACATGCAAAATGGAAAAGAAAAACCAATTAAGAAAATAATTTCTACGCTGGATAAAGTTGTATTAGAAGAGACAAAAACTGAATGCAGCCATACAATCAAATGTTATTGATTGCTTTCATGCAGTACAATAAAAACTGGAAAACAAAAATCAAAGCTAAAACTCCTGGTGGAAATCCTAAAAGACAATATATTTGAGAACAATTGAAACAGATAAAGTATCTGTCCTCACATTACTGCCTTTCTCTCTGTATACATGTATTTTTCATAGTGGGGTTTGGTCTGGACACACATAGTAAGCACAATTAAATTTAACAACACTGTTGCAGTGTTCAAGGGACATCTCAAACTGCAAGATCCTTGAAAGGTGAACAGAAGACAAAGTTATTAGTTTATTTGAATTGTTCAATTAAGTGAAATAATAGGTAAACAGCACAAAAGGTGAAAGGCAAAGGAAAGATGTTTCCTTTGATCACCTGAAGTTATTTCTAATGTCTTAAAAATAAAAATCTAGTAGTTCTCCAGAATGCAAGAATTAAAATCTGAATGAACCAGGGCTCACAGCAAGACAGCACTGTCAGCAAGGAATCAGCAAGTCTCATATATCAAAGGCCAGGGAGTGGGGGGGGGGGGAGAGAATTAAATTAAAAATTCAACTTTGGTAGTGTTTTGTGTAGAAGAAAAACTTGTATCAAAATCACCTAAACATACTTTCTCCCAACATTGGTATGACATCATAAAATCAATACTTTGTACCAAGATAATGGGGGTCTTCTCTAGAGGCCAGTAGTAGTCAATGGCTGGCAATTTTAAGACACTAGTCAAGAAATAAAACAGTTTCACTTATTACCAAGTCTCTCTTCCTAATTTTACTACGAAGGTAGTATCTGAAATTCCACATTTACCTCCTATATAGGACTAAAAGTTCAGAAGCACCTTTCAAAGTAATTAAGCTTTTCAGACATTAAATGTACAATTCAGAGAATGAAGCAAAAGGGCTAATAACTACACCTCCAGCAGTTGTAAAGCACACCAGCTGCACACAACTACACTAACCTCCTTTCTTTTCTGTAGTAAGAGTTCCAGCCTATCATTAGCTCGTTTCCCAATTATTTTATTTCGTTCTGCTTCATACTGCCGTTGTGTGTTGTCCATGTTAATACTAAGATTTAATGCCACATTCACTAAAGCAGTCATCAATTTCATGGCTACGAAAAAAGTAAAAAGAATAAGGATTATTAGTGAAGTTATCTAATGTAAGAAAATTGATAAACAGACATCCTGAATCCTACTAATAGTTTTCAGACTTAGAAAAATACTGTGAAATATTCAGTGAAATTTAAAGATATATAAACTTCAGGTTTTGAGCACTGCCTTACCAAACAGTATTAATTTATCAAAATTGCAGTTTATTTACACCATAACTTATCAACACAACAGATAAAACCACTCACATTTTTTGTTAAGTTTCTGATATTATAAGCATTACTGTTGAATTGAGCTACATATGCTTTCCCAGAAAAAGACTGGTATGTAAAATTACACATCGCTACCCGAAGAAACATTACAAGGAATCCATTATTAGAATTAATAGAATGATATTACTCAAACATTCAACCTCATAGAAGAGGATTTTTCCTTCAAAAGGAAGCATTTTACATACGCAACGCTACCAGATTGTGCCAATCTTGTCTCCTCAACTTTATTTTTGAGAGGCAGTTTTCCTTAAGTATTCCTTTATTTGCAGAAGCAGAGAAGGTATGTTAGCCTGTCAGAAGCCAAGGAACTGACAATAATTTAAGGTACACTTGGATAGTTTGGGGTTTTTGCTTTGGAGGGTGTGCTCTTATTTCCTGAATCTCCCCTTTTAAAAGGGGTAGAGACAAATGTGCCTATTCCATAAAACAGAAAGTGGCCAAAAGTCAACTAATTTTTCTTATGAACTTGTGCAGCAAGACATGAAAGGGCTCACATAAACAATAATTAAAAAAAGTTTGAGTGTCACTAGCATAAAGCATCAAGCAGATGAATACAGCATAAAGACATGCAGACCTATCAAAATATTGTCACGTTCCATGATATCTAAAGATACCACGATGAAAAAAATATGTACGTCAGAACTAATCATAGACAAAATATTACTGCAAGCAGCAGTGAAGATGGATACAAGGATTTTGTTGGTTGTCTGTATCAAAATAAAATCCAAACATCAAGAGTAAGCTGTAATTTTACACACAATGTACAATTAATGGCACTATGTAAACAGGATTAATATAACTACTGTTGCAAACCAAGACAAACATGCTATTATTAAAAAATATTTCATTTGGTAGAAATAAATATGCAATAGGGCAATATGTGCAACTTTTATCCAGGCACAACTCAAAGGTAGGGGGAATTCATTTTTAAATAATTAAAATTTATATTGGTCTTATTGATCATATAATAATTGAACTGACAATAGAGCAGAATTAGTATATTATTTTGAAATTAAATGTTTTACTCCTCCTATGAAAAATGCCTTGAGGAGTGGAAATTTGAGTCTGTCAGTGGGACAGAACTGACCAGGCAGTTATAACAGAAGTTAGCTGCAAATCAATCAGTTCTGTGAAGCCAACAAACTACTTTCAGCACTTCCTGTGCAGCCTAAATTCACCTTTGTTCAGATAAACATTGCTACAGAGAAGACTTACAGGGTATCATGTAGCAGTCTAGTCATGTGAGACTCTTCTTCATTAATCTGTGCAGATTCAGAACTAACTAACTTATAAAACCTGCTCTCCAATATCAAAAGATGTTTTAAACACACACATATGACACACTGAACCCATAAGGAATATAGTTACTACTTAAAAGATTTGGAGCAAAAAATCAAGTAAAAAAGGACAACTTTTAAAAAATATACAGAAACTTAGTGGTTGTACTGTTGTTGTTCAAATTTATTTCTCATGTAAATCAGTGGAAATGCCACCTTCAATTACATTGTGCCACAGTCTCAATGTAAAAGTGCAGTTTTAATTTGCAGTAAAAATTACATCCAATTTAAAATACAGTGACTTCCATTTGACCTAACGCAAGACAGACAGGTTCAACTGTGTTTCAAGTTGAACAGATTACTAGAGAAGAAAATTACGATAGAAGAAAAGCTTGTAGAATCAACTTAAGTTTCTTCATATGTATTTTTTCTATTACATCTAAAGCTAACAAAAATGAAGTACGATAGAGCTGATTAGGATACCTCAAAAATAATTTTGTGTTTTCCAATAATGAAAAACAAAAACAATAAGAAAGCTTTACCAAACAAACTGCATTGAAGGAAAAGTACAATATTCAACAAAACACAAGCTGAATATTTAATACATTTAACCAGAACAGTTTCTTCCTGTGAAACAGACAATAAAATGGAAACATGCAGAAAAATTCACTGACCTGCCAGTGTACTAGTGTGCCGAAATGCTCTGACTTGAGAATCTGACAGTCCCGTAAGCAGTGAGATGACAGTATCCATCATATATTCATCATATATGATGCTATATTGACACTGTCGCACAAGTACTCCAATGAACTCACAAAAACTGGATTTGAACTTCTTCCACTGGGGACCAGCCATAGTTAATGGATAATCTCCACTATCCTGTTAAAAAAAAGGGGGGGGGGGTACAAACAAGAAAATCTTACAATCTTTTTTTTTTTAATTAAAGAGAGACAGGTGCAACATAAGAGTCCAGGTTTTTGATAGCAAGAAATGATACATCTGAAGAACCTGATTACACAAAAATGAATGTACTTTCCAGTTTTGGTTTCTTACATGCAGAGACAACTTTCAACACTTTGTACAATTCAGATCACACAAAACTCTACTTACTGAATTAACATTCTAGGTTTCCTACCTCTGCCTTATCCTCCCCCCCCCCCAGAAATAAACTTTACACCCCCTTACACATCTGCTTCTGGTTACAGTAGAAGCAAAGCAGCATGACATGACCAGTTAGCTGATATATTCAGGAACACTCAGTTTAGGACTGTGTTAACATTTATAGGGAGATGCTCCTCCATCAGACTGAAAATTCCTGACATAAAACAATCTACTATAGCACTTGGAAAATAATGAACATATCTTCCTCCTCTGCTTGAGGATCTTTACAAATAACAGCCAAAATGTCGAGGGGGATGAGGGAAAGTGGGGGGGGGGAACCACACAATTTTTATCAGTGCTTCTGTAACTCCCTACTCTAACCGGCTACACATTACAACTTAAAAACGAAGGCAGCATGCATAAAGAGATTAGAAGTCTGAGTGCAATTATTCATTAGAATTCTGTTAGAAGAAAGAGCAAGTATAACTCAGTGATCAAAGAACTGAATAAACAGTCCAAAACAAAACTTTTTAGATTTCAGTGCACACTACCGTGTGCCCTCGGCTGAAGTTACCAATGCTTTTTGGATTTTAATTTGTGAGAAGAAAATTATTTGATTATTTATCATTATGATGAATGTTGGGAGGAGATTTTAAAGTCCCTTTTATTTTCCTAGGAATAGAGAGCACATGAAAGAATCTGATTACACAAAAATGAATGTACTTTCCAGTTTTGGTTTCTTACATGCAGAGACAACTTCCAACACTTTGTATAATTCAGATCACACAAAACTCTACTTACTGAATTAACATTCTAAGTTTCCTACCTCTGCCCTATCCACCCCCCCTCAGAAATAAACCTTAAGGAAGTATTTCATTTACATAAACATTCACTGAGACAGAAAATAAAATGGCAATTTAAAAGGAGAAAGACCAGAAAGTCCCATAAAAGGCAAAGCAAACTGAAGACAGTTTGATATTAATCAAACTGAAGTTTGCACGATTTGTGAATTAATAAAAATGTACAGATTAACTTTCAAAATGGTTGTTAAGTTTAAGATTTTAGAGCCCCACATTCACAAAGGGGACACACACAGCCCCTCAGCACTGGGAGCTTCCACTTTCTAAAACAGAGTGGATATATATTTGTTGAACTACTATATAAACAATTACATGTAGACGCTTATTTTCTACAGTCTTAAAAACCACAGTAAAATGAGCTTAAGATTTTCATTCATAAAAGCCTGGCCATTTCTAAAAATGAACCTATCCTTGAAACAAACCTGCAGCAACATGGTCCAGCAAGGTGAGGACAGGTAAAATTAAAAAGTAATATCAAATACTCTGTCAGCATAATAAATTACCTCATCAAACTCTTCAGTCATTTTTCGGATTATTTCAGAATTCTGCATATGTCGAAACATCTCTGCTGTAACAACTCCTACAATTTAGAGATTAGATTAACTCTTAACATGAAAGAGATATGTCTCCTACTGCACTGTAAAAATAGACAGTTCTCAGGTAGTCTACAGATTACATATTTTTAAGAAGCCACCCATTATTCATTTTAGCATCTGTATACAAGTGCTCAGCACCAATATTTTCTATATCTGTAGTTATGTATGTACACGTGTGTGTTGTGTACACACAAAATCTAAAATTCACTCATTTGTTCATTTTCAGAAGTCAAAAGATATTTATGCTAGACCTTTTCATCAGCTCAGAGGCTGCACTGATACAAAGTGACCTTTCAGGATTCAAGATTCTAAATTGTACAGTAAGACAATTACAAACTGCTCTACTGCTATTCTATTGTCTTCTGCACAATGATAAACTCAATGATTTCATGTAACTTCTATCTTACAATCTAATGATTTGAGTCAAAGTAAAAGATGACAAAAAAACAAATAGACCTCCTGAAGTTTACTGCAGCATACTTGGAAGGATTGTCTCAAAAGGCATTAAAAAAAAAGAGGTTCTGTAATTTTTCTTCTGATAAAAATAATCAAAAGATTAACTGCTTTTGAAAGCACAGATAGCCTCTATTGAGGAATCCTGTTAGCCTTCTGGAGATTTATACACATTAGAAGTTTATCAGGATGGAGAAACACTACAGCAGAACAAACTGCGTTCAATCCTACTTATAGTCTGTCAAGTGCATCGACACAAAGTGAGTTGGTTACCTTCTCTTCAAAAGGAGGTAAAGAAGAGGGGGAAAAAAAAGACATAGAATATAGGAAAGAAAACCAGAAGCCCCCCAAAAACAGAGAATAAAATAAAATACAGGAATATAGTCTTCTTGCAGAGAGGCTACTACAAAGCTGTCCAAAATCTCTTTTAAATCAAGTATCTCTAAAAAGGCTATGATATAGTCCTAGAAAGCTCACTGATATGAACATGATATATCCAAACTAGAATTCCAACTACTAATATTGAGAGTGCAGTGGCTTTCTGAAATAATTACAGCAACTGAGGAAGATGTAGGAAGCGTTACGTAACAGTACTGCATTCTCTCCAGTCAAAATCAGGCTCAAGCTACAATTTTGAAATAATTCTGTAACATTTCTAAACCACCTGCTCCCCTTGCCCCACCCCCCAACTTCAAAAATACTGCCAGAACTTAATGTAGGCTGGCCCCAGGAATGGAGTAGTCCTACACCATGTGGCATAAGAGAGAAACATGCTACAAAATTGCATAAACGGAGTACATTTCTGTAATATTTCAAAAATCTTACCTTTGCAGCCTGAACACTGAATAAAGAAGTTTATGAGATCAAGAAGTGCTATATCTCTGTCATGTTTGTATGACTCTATCCAATCATCCACTACAGACTGAAAAGAAACACATAAAGGCACTTCTTAGTTTTTATAATTTAAGAAGAGTCAGTTTTATTTAACTACTTCCCAGTAAGTGCAATTCTTGTTTTTTCCAGAAATAAATGGAATTCTGGATTTTCTGACAGATTCAGAACAAAAGTGTAGAATCATCTTTAACTCCCACAGAACTAATTTTCAGGAAAAGAACTAATTTCATTCAGTAAACATACAAGCACAAAGTTGATAACTAAGTATTTTTGAGGAAAATTGCAAGAAGAATTAACTGCTTCTATAGCACCAGTTCAGGAAGGAGAGGTGTTAGAACTGGTGAAGCTTCTCTCTACAGATACCACTTAGGCATTCAAATCCAACAGCTACAACTCCTGTTGTAATATATTGGTGTCTTGCCCTAAAATCCAGGTTTACTCTCTAAATAGAGCCTACAAAACAATTCAAAATTTCAAGACAATTAGACTTTGCAGCCTACCATGATTCCTGCTTATATTCTTCTCAGAACTTACTTTTTCCAGACATCAGTGCTTTGAAGGTAACATAACATATTGCCATGCTGAAAACTTCCTTGCAGAAACTAAGAAATGCAGCTAAGTCCTTCTTCCTTAGAATAAAATTGGTCATAGCATGACACACACATTTAGTCAGCAAGACAAGAAGGAATCAAAAAAAAAAAATGCATTCAAAGTGAATCTTTCAGTTTTCCCAGTAGGAGCATGACTGGTACCAATTTGACGATGGAAAGAAAATTGGAAACTTCCTACATTATGCCCATAAGGAAGGTCACTGTGCAAGACCAGGACAGTATTAGGGAAAAGCATTTCATTTAGGCAGCTGTTTCTCTCTCTCCCCCCTCCTCTTTCCCCCTTAGAAAAAAATCACACATATACACACTCTCCAGCAGAGGATTAAGCTGCTTAAAACTTTTTGTCTCAGTGGATGAACACTTTTTGGTAGGGAACAAACTGTGAAGAATGGAAGAGAATAGAAATATACAGATTTTCTTATTATTAAAGTCTTTTGAAGTAACCAAGCAAGCTCAGGGCTACAGAGAAAAAACTCTTAACAGTGAGTGCTGAGCTGGAGTTTACTTTAGATTTCTTCCTTATTTTTGACAAAATGTAAGTACTAAGATTCAATCTACTACCTAGGTTTCAATTCTCCCATTTAATAGAATAATCCGGCCTAAAAAATGTCCACTTTTCTCTTGGAAAGTGTGTTTTTGCAAAAAGTTTTCATAAAAATTGCCTACAGCAAAACATTTTGGCTTTTTCATTGTATAATTAGAAAATCAAATCTCTGATAAATGGTTGAAAAATGCAGCACATAGGCAATAAACTTTTATAGCTGTTGCCTTATTTCATACTAAGTTTAAAGAAAACTCGAAACAAAGGACACAAATATCCTAAGTTCCCTGTGCAAATAAGTGAAAGTTTTTTTCTTTCTTTTTTTTTTTTTTTTTTTTTTTAAGAAAAATCTGGATTAAATTTCTGCCAAGGAATTCAGGCTTCAAGGTCTCCAGTTCCCAGGAGCCTGCAAATCTCGAGAGGACTGTATATAGACCCAACTTCCTGCATACGTATCAGAGAAGCTATAAACCCTAGATTTTCAATCCCAAAGATAGTCTCGGCTAGGCTGCCGAGGAGTCACATGAGTGAGTCAGCAGGAAATCTTCATGGCTGACAGAGTTGCATTTTAACCCTCCCTTCACTGGAGGGTTTGCAAAGTCAGGCAAACATTTTGCTTATTTAACTGCATTTTCCATATAAAAAATGTCTAACCAGCTTCATTTTTAACAGACTTTAGTCCTATTACCTAAAGGAGAGAGTGCCTAATCCAGAAACCTCTGACAAATTAAATAAAATCTCCTAATCTAAATTCCAGCCTATTCCTGGGCAGCAACGCACATGAGCTAAGTCCAGTTAGTCAAAATATGAAGAGCAGACCTTCAGCTACAGCTAGTGATTTTACGGGACAGGATAAACAGTTGTTTCTTGACAGAAGACCTAAGTTCTGGGATCACGTACAAACTACAGATTTACTATTAAGTGTTTCCAATGAGCAGAGGCATAAACCACATTTCTGTTTAGCTACAGCCACATTAAAAAAAAAAAAGAGAGAGAGAGAGCTTAAAAGTCATATGGCGTAAATTAACTTTTCTTCATTCGGGATACTAGAATTCATGTTGAAGAGTATTATAAGTTTCTTCATTATATATATGATTAAGTCTGGTATTTGGAAATGAAAAAAATCAGTTCTCTCAAAATTCAAATACTAACAGTGCAAAAAGGGGTTCTTTAATCTTAACCTGGAACTAAAACTACACAATGAAAAAGACCTCATTCTAAGCTTAATTTAATAAACTCATACTTGAAGAAAAATAGTATTACTGCTATATTTAAATTGTATATCCATATAAGTCCCAAAGAGATCCGAAGTCTTACCTGCATAGCACTCTTGCCCATTTTAACTACCTCAAACAGCATCATGTTTTCCACACCATTCTGTTGGTGATGTCCATTCATCCGATTTGGACCACCAGGTTTCCCTCCTCCGTTTCCACTTTTTCCCTTTTCCGCTGGTCCTTTTTTTCCTTTTTTACAAGTCTGCAATCACACACAAACAAAGGAAGTTTTATTTGGTTATTATACAGTAATTTAAAAAACAAACTATTCTTAAGTGACAACTATATACAAGACTTCTGCTTTAGGCAACCTGATTTAAAATCTGAAGTTGACAATAATAATAGATTTCGATTTGACACAAGAACTAATGGGATTCATCAGTTCTGTTTCATCAAGTTCTTACTTAAAATCTTTTGCTAAATAACACAATTAGCGAGAGTGTATGACACAGAAAGGTTTTCCTCTTGTTTAAATTGTGAAATAGATTATACAGATTTTAAATAGAATACCTATAGCAGTTCCCTTAATACATCATATAAGGGATAGTCTCTTCTGCAATTCACTAACCTTCTGTTTTTAATTCAAGTACAAGTTGGGTGGGAGCAAGACAGGAGTACCAGGGGAATCAAGAAAGAAAACAGGTTCCCGGGCCAAGAACTTAGATTAGGAAAAAAACATAAGCAGAATTTAAACTGCTCTAATTTGAAAATATTTATCACACACTCATAACAGTGAGGTGCTCCTAACCTGCACTCCAACATCTAGGGGCACAGGCTGGTGCGGGGCACTGGCTGCCTGGGCAGGGGGTTCATTAGACCAAACAGAGCGTGGGAGCCACGTGGGCAGGGGACACCCAGGGCACCTCCCATCTAGGCAGTACAGTCGCTTTGTCATCAAACTCAGGAACTTCTCAGGCAATTATTTTTGTGCAAACAGTTTTAAAATGAAAGGAAAGCCAAGATTACTAACACACACCAGAAAGTAATACATTAGCAGCAAGCTTAAGTATAGAATATAACACACACACAGAATAATCGAAGTATTTTTCTTCTTGTGCCTCTATAATACTTAGAAAGTACCTTGCAAATACTTAAGTTGAAGCACTTCCATAAAAATATAAGTATGAACTCTTCATAGAAAACCTGTATTTTCAAAAATTATTCCTGAATCATTCAGCTTCAAAACAAGTGCTGCAACTCTCAGTTTGTAACAGTGCAAATGCTTCAGTGTCACCATAAACTCATCATACCTTTCCTTTGCCTTGTTTTTGGTTTTTTCCTTCAATATCCTCAAAGTCTGTATCAGAGGAGAAGTGTGTTTCAGACTCCCTGCAAAGATAAAAAGACAGGAACCATTCATGCATTTCATCAAAAAACTTCTTAAAAATATCGAAGTCATATAATACCTAAACTTAAGTCAACTTCAAGAGCAAAATAAGAAGCTGAGCAAGCAGACAAGAGTTGCGCATGTCACCGGGTGGGGAGTGGGGTGGGGGGGATGTCCAGTGAAGTTTCTCTACCCAGAAGTTATCTGTAGCTCTGTTTAAGCTTAGTTGGGGGGGGGGGGGGGGGAAAGAAGGTTGCTTTTTTTTCTTGGGCGAAGGGGACCATTAAAGTATGTTGCATCAAAATACTAACATTTTAAGCACCTATACCAAAGGGGGGGGGGGGGAGGAGGGAAGAGAGAAGGGGGAAAGAAATCATCTGTATTATAGAAGAATGTTTAGGTTATATAATCCCTATTTTTACATTTCTTGCTAAAACACAACTTAAATGATGTTATTACATCTTGCTTTAACATATACGATGCAATACAAAGAATTCAGGCTGCTATCATAAATTTCTGATTTGATTTAAAAATGCAATCGTAAAGATTGCAAAAAGAATAAAAGAGGTGGGGGGAGGGAGGAAGACTCCTTCCTGTGTATTTATATATAAAGTCTTCATATAATCAAAAAAATTAACTCACTCTTGTAAAACTGTCTAAAAGGAGTTTTCTGTCTCATAACACATTTTGCGTTTCTGTTTTTGTCAGCCTTCTGTGGCATTCTGATATGAACTGGAAAAATCTCCAGATCTGCAAATAATGGTAGTCTTAAACAATTCAAAATCAAAAATAATTCTTCGAAGTCTC
The DNA here is from genome assembly GCF_028389875.1 of Rhea pennata. Taxonomy (NCBI): domain Eukaryota; kingdom Metazoa; phylum Chordata; class Aves; order Rheiformes; family Rheidae; genus Rhea; species Rhea pennata. The sequence goes on along the minus strand of NC_084673.1, from coordinate 17,575,119 downwards.
TTAAGTGTTCTTAGTTTTGTAGGCAAGGACAGAATACAAATTCCAAACATTTCACTAGGCAATGAACTACACCAGCTTAGTCAAAAATCATTAGAAACAACTGTATAAGCAGTATTTTACATGAAACCATTCTCCTTTCAGCTTATTTCTCATTAAAAAGTCTACATAAACAAGCCAACTGAAACACAAATTTTTCTTTGCATCTTTTTAGACTTTTTAAGAATTGAACATTATTTCACCCAATTGCAGAGATTCCAAACATCATCTCCTTTTTCCTCTTAACTTTTAAATTTTGAAGGAGGTGAAGCTGTGTCATCTTAGTCTTATTAATTCTTCACACACCCGTGGAGCTTTCGAAGACAGACATTACATAGAACCTAGAGATTTTTTGCTATTTCCAAGGAAACAAATTACACTCTACCCCAGCACACCTATTAAAGAATGATGGTTAAAATCTTTCTAAAAATACAGAAAGCAGCAGATAAAGAATGCAATGTCACTGTGCACGCATCAGTTGCAGAAATTCTCAAGTATTATTTTAGCTACCCTTTTATTTGCTTTCCTCTGTGTGGAAAAAGTGAGATGCAGCAAACAGAAGTCTAAGCATGGAACAACTTTAAACAGACTTTACATTTGAATAGATCTAATTCAGACAAGATTATTCTCAGAGATTCTTTAGACTGCTTTCAAAACAATAGTAAAACTTTCACACTTTTAAGTATTTGCCAAATTATGTTTTTTAATAACGTCATCAACTCTGGACAGTCTTGATATTCTCAATTAAGGATCTGTAGACTTAATATTTTCACTTAATGTTTGCCATGTTTTCACTTGAAGTTATGACTGGAAAGTATTTTTGAGTTTTACTTGAATTATGGAAGGAAAAAAAATGTAATGGATTAATGTCTACTGACAATGAAAAGATGGGAACTTGTTTTAGTTAAGTTAGTTTACTTCTACTAATCATTTTATTTCTCTGTCCAAAATGTGATCCAGTCCTGATTTTACATTTTGGCAAATCAAGTACAGACTTTTAAGAACTGTATTAAGATTAGTGATCTAATAAAATGACATCACAGACACCTGGGAACTGATAACTGAGGGAAGTTAAGACTCGCAGTAGCAAAAGCTTTTGGCACTAGAGTGCCATGAGAGTACTAGGTGACCACCTCTGTTACCATGGGCTAACATTTCAATTACTTAATCTCGTCTTATGAAGAGGGCTTAATAAAAGAAGCTTAAATTTTTGGTATTCCTCGAAGAACTTTTCCCCCTTGTATAACGTATTTTTCATTAATAATATTTCTGTTGTGATGACTTCCACATAAGCAAAGCTTTAAAAGGATTTAAAAAACAAAAAAAAATAAGCACTTCTAAAATGCCTATTTTAATTCCCTTTGAAAACTGAAAGAGACAATTCAAACAATGTATTTATCAACTTCTTGTTGGGGAAAAAAAAATCTAGAACCCCATCCCTCAATGTTTTCCCCAGCAAGGAAAAAAAAACACACTGTAAGTATTAACATTGAAAAGTATCAGTACATTTAAAAATCAAATCAACAAATCCTTAAAGCACTTACTGAAGGAGAGTAAAATCAGTTGGTATTTCTGGAGCTGCTATCATTTCTTTATCATCTTCTGGAACACCGCTGTATTAGAAAGATATTCAAAAACTGGTCTGAAGTACAAGCTTACTCGCTTTTCTTCCTTTTTGATGGACAATTTCTATTAAAAAGAAAATAAATACAGTGAAAATTTCACCTCACATGCAGCAAGGCAAAAAAGGGGAGAGACTCAGCAACCTAAAAAAATATTAGATCACACCACCATCTGTTTCCAACCAAGCTTCTTACTTTTAAAATACAGATTTCATGTATTTGACTCCTCCCATGATCTTACCACAAAGCATCTCAACAAGTGTTAATGGCATCAGAGTAAGAGAGAATACAGAAAACATTTCTTGAGTAGGATGAACAAATTGGAAGATTTTTCATAAACACCTTGCAAGTCTAGTATAAAATAAAAAGTGGGTCAAATTATAACATGATACACTGCAGAGCTCAACAATCCTACCAACACAAGCATACTCTGGATAATAGTAACAAATCACCACAGATTTGAAGTTAAATTTAAGTACATTATGTGCAACACTTTTGTACCTCTGATTTGTAAACTTTCATGACACTTTCTGCAAATACAAGCTCTTTGAGAAGTTATTATAACCTAGCCAGCTGCTTTACAACTCTTTGTCTTCCAGATTTGATAAACTAGGCTTATAACAGTTAACACTCAAAGCAGCTGGCATGCATCTAATGCATGGAACCAGCATTAAGGACATGATTATCCCTATTTCATTAGGGAATTAGTACAGCATTTTGTAAAGAAAACACAATGCAATGCAATACATAGCTTTTATATATTAATTATATTATTGCCACTCATTTATGTTTAATTTGCATTTTTTCCTTGAACAAAGGAAAATCAATTTTCAATGAATGCTTCAAATACGAGACTTAATCATGCAGGCTACAGTCTTCCATGTCAATTACCTGTCTCATGTTAAGTTTACATAAGAAAACATTACGTTCAGGTACTTTAAAGACTCAACAGCAAGGAGAAGAACCTTCGGAGTTAGCTCTACTGACTTAGGACTTTGTTGGAGTGTAGGTATTTGAAAGCAAGTTGATTTTGGCATGTGTAGCACAGGTTGCTTAATATCTGGTAGTTATATGCTTCAGAGATGGTATTTAAATTAAGTATGTAGATAAAGCCAGAACTTTTTTCTTGCAAGTGCTTCTTCCAAATAGCAGGGACCACTATAGCTTCCAGAATTTGTAGAGATCAGAGAAACTGTAAATGCTGAACTTCTCATGCTCTCTTCCTTCTCACTGTATATAATGTTTTTAAGACGGAGAAACCAGAGCCAATAAAACTAGTGGCAAAAAGAGACAAGGTCAGAAATAGGCTAGTGCATTTCAAGATGGTCTGCAACTACTGAAACACATTCCATCCATAACACAGAAGACACAAAGCTTCAAGGCTTCAAAAAATTGTTCCTGGAGAATAGCAACCATACTTGTGACTCCTTTCCTTCTTCCCTATAATCTGAGCATCCATACTCTCTTGCTTGGTTACACACTGTCTCTAGCAAACAATTATTCACAGGGTAACATCCCTTTCCCCACTAGTTATCTTTGTAGCCTCCACCATTCAGGATTACCTGATTTAATTCCCTAATAAAATGGGCAAAATACACCTCAAGATTTTTTTTCCCTAGATTATCAAGTTAAACTGGTTCAATGGCAGGCATCCAGAGCTAATGCACATGGAAAACTGCGTAGCCATGAGCAGGGGAGGGAAGAGCAAGACTTCGTGCTTTGGTGGCAAGGAGCTATTAGGCCATCCAGGTTCTCAGTAAAACTGCACTATCGATTTGTGACATGACATGATTTTGTGACACTTTGGGATGTGGAAAAGTGACACAACTGCTAAACTGATTATCAGGAAGCTTACATAAAAATTCAATATTGTGGCTCATTAATACTACCTATTTATAGTAATAAAATTACATATTCCATAAAATACGAAGGTGTAGCAACACAAAAAGTTAACCAGTTGTTTAGTCACAAAAAGAATTAGGATGCATTCCTAGCTCCATATAGACACTTCAAATTTATTATCTGTCAGATTTTGGAAAAATGTTATCATGAACATTTTAATACAATCACAGAAACATTCTGAAGAAAAAGAATAGATAACAAACTAGGAAAATGGATGGGCAAATGATTATATTACATATCCTCTGCATCGAACAAGTCAAATCACCAATAAAACTAACTGGCTGCAGCTTAAACCAATTTGCACCTCCTGTAAGGACCATTCATTTTAAGATGAGCAACAAACAGGAAAAGAAAGACATTATTTGGGCATACTGACTTCATACAAAACACAAAAGAAATATCAAGTTCTTCTTAGATGTTAAAAGAGTTTAGCTACTAAGATTTAAGTTTCAAGAATCATTTTTCTTGAAGGAAGAAGATACTTGACCTTTGTGAGTGCTGTAATACAATTCCCAGAATTCACAAGATTTAATGAATAATGTATTTCAAACTATATATTGAGATTACAGAAAACAGTAGAGTTACAATTGAATGCTTTCCAAGAATATGATAGGCAAAACAGGAAGGGTTCTCCCACATCATCAGGTTCAGGCTCCAGCAATGACCAAAACCCCCTTCACATTATATAAAACTTCTAAAATTATCCTTCATAGGGATTAAAGAGTATCTAAAGTTGTGATGCACTCTAGTATAGAGATGATAATGGCAAACAGCCAACAGAAGTTACCCAGGAAAGACATTTGCTTTGTTCTTACAGCGATGTTATTTCCGGACACTGGGAGGATATTCAGGGAAAACGCAGACATTTTCTAAACCAAGCAGACTGTCTTTGCATTTTGTAGCTTCTAATCAGTCCCTCCTCGCCCCCCCCCCCCCCCCAAGAATATTACTTTTTCAGTTACTTTTCAAACCCAATGTTCAGCATCCATGATATCCTACACAGGAACTTCCACAGCCTATTTGCATACTGCAAAGAAACATGTTCTTTGCTTTGAGTTTATCACTTCCTGATCTTATTTCCTATTTTCTAGTTTTAATATTGGAAAAGATTGTTGGTGATCATTCTCTGTTATCCTTAATTTCAGTAAATGCCTTTTAGAAATTCAAAAGACTGTCAATCATGTCCTCTTCATGCACATACTTGATGATTCATTCAAAGAGCCAGGTATGGAAAGCTGTTGAGAAAGAGGAAGACTGTCCATATATGCATCCTCTTAAAACTTTTAAAATACATGCAAGTTTATCATAATGCAAGAAAAGCACTTGCAGATGCCATGCCAAACAGCAATAGTTTAAATTATCCATTGGTGTGCTCTAATAAGCATATTTTTAAAAGCTGTTAAATCTGCCTAATCTAAAATGGACATATAAAAAGCAGCTCCTCTTCAGATATTTTTGCCTGTTTACACATTCACACAATTCCAGCTTTAAATTTCCCAAGCAGATACTGAAATCTCTCTGTAAGACTATGAAAACTTTTGAAAAGTCATTCAACTTTGTGAAATCATAATTTAATTAACTTTTAAAAAGAAAATGTATCCTGCTGAAAGATCACAAGGTGGAGCTCTAGCCTAAAGCTAACTGAAGAAACTCCAAAAGACAGGTCATCCAGAGGTTGACCTAGTTATTTTTATGCAATAAACTTTATAATAGATTGCTAAAACAGCAATAATATTGTGTCCCATTTCCTTTAGATTTGTATTTAAATTATACAGAGACCAGATAATTCCTGTCTCTTGTTTGGAAAAAATACATATACACATTTGATTCACTGAGTTTTCTAAAGACAGAAACACACCCGGCAGCAACAGCATGACCACTCTCAGTATGTAGTTCTAAAAAAGGAAGTAGGATTTCAAAATATATTTAATAGCAGAGATAAATGAAAAGATACAATAAAGGGATGGGTTAAGATTTTTATCAACCAAATGATAATTAAAAAAACTAAACAAAAGGAATCCAAAAAACACTAATCTCTAATAATGTTGCCAAATTTAGATGAAGCAATTTAAAATATTTTGACTGATTTGGGGAAGGGAGAGCAAGCTAAGCACAAAGCACTATAAAGAGCTAAAGTGAATCTTCACTGAGAAATTGATTTAAAAGATGAACATTTTCCCCTAATACCTGAACAAGTAATTTCTGTGTGGTAGTACTTTTAATTCAAATACATTAGCCAGAAGTTGAGCTCTGGCAGAAGTCTGCCAAATACACCACCAATTCACACAATAACACATAAAACAATTAACAGCTGCTGAGAGCTACTCATTCTCCGACAATTTTATTATATGCACATATAGTCTAAACAAACATTAATACTATTCAGTCAGCAGCCTTTGTTAAAATATAGTGTATATACATACAAGATATATGAAGAATCAGGAGATTTGTCCCAGAAATCTGCATTTCATACACTCGCATAAATACAATAAATATAGTTAAGTAACAAATTCACCGGAAAGAGCTTTAGTTAAATAGGTTCTTTTATTATTTTTATTTATTTATTTATTTATTTTTGCTTAGAGTCAATTATGTAAAGTTTCATAAGGTAAATCAGTAATGAGCAGGGCAGAAATGCAAAGATTAAAAATGGTTACATGGACAGTAGAAAGATTCAGGAGATGTGAAGTGACTGCTCAGAGGCAAATTCATTTTTTCCCTCCAATTCAGTTCCGTATCTTGGCGGCGGGGAGGGAAAGCACGCATGCGCACGCACACCCCACCATCCACCATACCACCCTAATTCAAAAGGCTAGGGCTTCCAAAATTGTAATGCACTGAGCTATAAAAATAATAACAGCTAAAGAAGTTCATCCTAAAATTATTTATCTATCTGGAAAAGAGGTGCTGACGCTTCAGAACCAATTTTGAAGCAGTAATAATTAAAATGCTGGCTGTAGAAAATGTATATCAAGGACTAGAAGTATTTTAAATATTTTCCATTAACTATTTTATTAGAGAAAGCTGACACAAACAGTATCAGGTCCCATACTCCTTTTCTCAGAGACACAGACTAGAATTTGTCTCCACTTTTGTTTTATAAAATATAGTTGTGGGAGGAGTTTAAGTAATATGCTTCTTATACTACATTTGCTTTCATATTAGAGTAAGGCTATACAGTAAATTTTTGAGTGAGATTTTGAGGAAGTATATGACACATTCCCTACAAGCCTGAAGGAGTATGTGATTTCTACCAATACTGCAGACTCGAGCATTTCAACTGCCATCGAGCTTTAAAGAAATTCTGCAACTTGAGTAAGATACAGAAAACATACTTCAAATTGCATTTTATATTTTAACAATTGTATTTTAATATAATTTAGTTATAACCATATTAGCAGTTTTGCTCACATTATGATAGCATGATCAAGACTCAACTGAACAGAATGCAACTAATACCTTTAGATGAAGAGTTATTTTTGTGCTGCACACTTAACAAGCAAGTCCTGTAATTCCTTTACAAGAGCACCTGCAACAGACATCATCCATCTGTATTCTTCCATGCTTATAAACAGCAACACTATCTTTATACACAGTAACAACAGTTCACGGTGCCAAAGTCATGGAACAGTTAACACTCCCATAAAAAGCTAAAATGACCTGATTTATACAGGTCTTATCTTTTCAACCTCTTTCCTAACAATTAATGTTTTCTACATTTCCAGATCTTCCCTCCTGTCTCCCCCAACACTTCTGTCCACACATCTCACTGTCTTCATCCTTTAAAGGATGAAAAAAATAATATAATGGTAGCCACTGATACTATGTCATCACACTACTATTTTCATTCCCCAGCCCTCTTATCCAATTTTCATAATGTTTGCTCTTTGATTCATTTAACAAGTCTGCTGATTAAGTGGGAAAGAGTCATCTTAGAACATGCTTTTACAACACAGCTGAAATACTCTAACTGTGGGTTGCTGCTGCTGAAAGTAGCAGTCCTTCCCACTCCCAAACACACAGGAAGGTTTCCACTCCCTTTTCTCTTCTAGCACTCAACTGACCCAACAGAAAATAAGAAATTCTGAAAATTAAATCATCCTTTTACTCCGTCTTTTCTTTTTTTTTTTTTGAAATGATTATCACTCCATCGAATCAGCCAACTGAATCGGTTCATCCTTAAGTCACACAAACCGCTAAGATGCAATACAACCGAGGTGGCTGCAACCCACCCCTTTGACAAAGCTCACATCATCACATCGGTTCACCTGTAATGTCAAGGTCTCAACAGCAGGGGCAGAGTTCTGCTGCCACAGAGGAAGGAACGCACCGAGACTGGGTAACTCTAGAGATCCATTTTTCTGACTACTGCTCCTACTAAAGATGTCAAAATCGAGTCCCTGAAATAGCTACTGCTATATGCTTGTACCCTTCTCTTGGGAAGGGTCACAACAACAGGCTGGTCTTGTTTCTCTCAAACAGACAGTAAGTGGCAAGGCCCAGACCTTGTGCTAGCTCCGCAGGGCTCCCACTTTTGTAACTGGCTACCTGTAGACAGAAAGCAGCCCTTCAAGTAAACACCTAGTCTACAACCCACAAGGAGCATCGGGGTTAGGCACTCAGAGACAGTATGTTCTAGAAACCAACAGTTATCAGACATCTGCCTGGTCTTGGCTGTCCCTTTCTCTAAAGCGTTCCCCCCTCCTCCTTTTCACAAGGCTTCCTATGTTTTCACTATAGAGCAAACTGCACATCAACTAATATAACAACTTGCTTCTTATGCTTTGCTGAAGACTAGTATCTATATCACAGAAACAACCCATCCAGACCACAAGTTTCTCTAAGAGAGCCCTCAGAAAGAAGGCAGCCAGGAAAAGGTCAAAACACACAAGGAACATATGCTCCTGAAAATAACGCACACACAGGCAAACAGAAGAAACAAAGGAGCAAAATATCTTCAGTCTAAGAGCTTAAACAGGTTTAATTTAAAATAAAAGTTTAAAAGGCATCTGAAAAAAAGACAGGATAAATCCTAAATGAATGTTTAGCCTTTACAGCAAGTCTGGAGATTGGGGGGGGGGGAAGGGAACAAAAAAAAAAAAAAAAAAACATTTCTGTACCATCCTAATTCTATCAACCTCAACCTATCCATGAAAAAGTCCTCTCCTTAAAAATATTTTTGACTTCTGCTGGTTTTATTGAGTAGACACGTATAACAACTATCCTGGAAGGGAAAGGGTTTGCTACAGTGCTTCAGTGACATGACTACTCAGAAAAGTAACATCAACAATGTCAATAACCTCAATGTAACTAATGTTTTGCAATATAAATATATTATGGTTTAAATCATGTACAGAATTTAGACACATAATTACTGATTTAAACTTGGATATTACTGGACAGTGCAAAATGATAAGTATCACAAAACACTGCAAAATGAATCAACTATCACCCTTATTAAAGGAAAATCACCTATTTTAATGATGTTGCCCAAAAATATTCTCACAAAAATATTCTTAAAGACGACCTAAAATTCAAATATATTAACAGTTTTGAATGTCTTTCCTTTAATAAAAAAGTTAAATAAAAAAAAGTAGAGGTAGAGTAATAGAAGTAGAAGTTAGAGCTCAGTTTATCTGCCCTCTTTCCCTGCCAAAGAGATGGCTTCCAGATGTTGCAGTCTGACTGTGCGGAAAATGAGGCTCTTAGGAAGAATAAAAGCCAAGTCAGACGACAACAAAGAATTAAAAAAAAGAAATAAATAAAAGCGAAGTCAGAGGACAACAAAGAATAAAAAAAACTTATTGAAAAGGCTAAAATGTAAAAAGCCTAGTACTAGTTAGTTTGGGGTACAAGGTAAGTGTAACTCTCAGCTGCTTTACTGTCCAAAATTTCCAAACTAAACCATAGAATAGACCAATACTCCCCTCCTCATGCTGATCTCTTAAAAACAGATGCTGTTGTACTATTTCTTAAGATTTTTCCCTCTTCTAAGAGACATGGATAAGAATCTTACTCTGTCCATAGCAAGCAGGTAACCCGCTACATAGTAAGGATAAGACTAGAACAAAACTCGCATTGTTCAAATGGGCACTAAATGGTGATAAATTCTTCAATATACTCAAGAGGTACAGTTTTCCAAAAGACAAGATATTGCATTTGGCAAGTTCTATTTTTTTTTTTTTTTTTTGTTCTTCTACTGATCAATGTGAGCCTGCAAGTTGCCTCGCTTACTGCGAGTCTGCTTCCCCTGCTACCTTATAGATTTTCCTCTTTGAAAATTCTAGTCAAACAGACCACTAGGGTTTTGTGACCACATCTTTGCTTAGGCCTTTCTAAAAAGAACTGCCTTCAACCACATACTCTAAAGGAGGGACTACATACTACAGTAGTATGAGTTGCCACTGTAAGACAAACATTCAAATATTAGATATCTCAAATAAGGGAAAATCCTGTAAAATAGAAGTAGGGAGGATTGTAAAGCAAAATCTCTCAAGCATGTCTCCCAGAGTCAGCTCTTATGAGCCCAAGTCATAAGGAATTTTGGGTAGTCCTCTGAAGAGCCCAGTTTCTCTGCACTGTAATCATAAGTATTCTGAGGTAGGAAGAGAGAAGCAAGTATCAGTCAGTTCTGTGTTCTCTCAGCTGAGATCCAGAGTTTATTAGCTGAAGCTTCACGCTACATAAAAATGGCTGAACTGCTTCCAGATGAAAACTGAAGAGACTAAGCTCAGCACAGAAAAGAATAAGCATAGGACAATTAGTCTGACTAGCTCTGAAGAAGGAGGGATGAGGGAGAGGAAATCAATCCGTATGGAACCAACTCAGATGAGTATGATCTACAGGTAACCTAAACTACAACCTATCCAGATATACCAGTAGCTGTTTTCCACCTATCAAGACTCACCTGCAGCAGATAGTGCAACTTTTACTCATCTCTCCTGGCCTTGCTCTAAAATGAAAAGGCCAGTATGCTGGCAGTCTAACTCACTGCACGTTTGCACCAGCACTTTGACTTTTTTGCATTTTTCCTGCATGATACCTTCTATCATCTCATCATAAGACTTGGGTAAAATAAACACTGCAGAGAAGCTTTCACCAGTATAGAGAGCTGTCATATGAAGTTTTCCTCCTCACACTTACATAACCCCAAATGCATCTCCTGAAAAGAGAGAAGCATCAAGTAGGTATCCTTGATTTGCAGAAAAGGCAACCACAAATTCTCCAAAGACAAGCTCTGAATTTTTTCATATTTGCTAAGCCCTTGCCATGCTCCCTTTTCTTCATGCTCCATCCTTCTATTTCCCCCCATTCTGTTCAACTTCTCCTTTGAGTAACAGGCCTTATCACAGCTCACCAGTTCTGGACTAGAAAGGCGGCACTACCTTCTGAGATTCTCTGGGGATCACCTGCAGGAATACAGCAGCTTCTGCACCCCTATGCAATGTGTTCTCCTGATCTACCAGGCTCTCAGTTGGGTAAATCTGTCATTATGAGATGTACAACAGCAGTATAAAACTTAATTTATAGTGAAGCTCCCAAAACTGCTATTATACAGAAGTAAGTAATCAACAGCAGCTGTCCATCCCCCTCACCCCACCACCCTCAACTCAAATGGCAGGCCTACTAGTGCAGAAGACAATTAATTAGCACAATTAAACCTACGCCATTAGTATTGGAAAAAATAATATAAGAAAGAAGGAATAAATATCGTGTGGCATCCAAATCAAGCAGTATGAAAGCCTTCAGCTTCAGCTGTCAAAAGTGGCTCATGGCTCTTTCAAAGATCAATCTAAATCAGCATTTAAAAATAAAACAAAAAATACCCAAGCAACCACTCATGTATTCAGAAGTTTCCTCACCTCCAAACCAGAAGAAATATATATTAAATCTTACCTTTGGATTAAAAAGTTATTCTTGTAATTCTGCCAACCTCAGAACATCTGTGCCCTGTAGATCATCAGTCGTAACTTAAAAGATTTTTGATACCCAACATTTGTTCCTATTCTCTCTCATAACATTTAGGCTAAAATCCCACTTGATTTGTTCAGAGATCTGCAGCACTGAATACTAATTTTATACGAAATAGCAATTGTGATCTGCATGGCCTTCCCCAACACAATTCAGAGAACTGAATATATCCACAATGCAGAATGCTAATAATCCATTAATGAAGTCACTACCAGATTAAGAAAAAAAAAAGAAAAAAAACAACACTTATCACTGATTCCAAGAAAAGCCTTCTCTTCCTTCTTCTCTATTCTGAAAGCTCACTTATGGAGACCTGGAGATAGCTATTGAATTTCACTAAACATCCACAGAAAACTAACTTGGTCACTTGTATACATCCTAAAAACACTGCAAAAATATTGGCATTATTCAAATCAATAAGTTCTTTGAACTCTGTAATTGCCTACTTGTGGCAGGTAATGAATTATGACAACTGGCAGAGCTGTAACATTCTATGCCTGTTTTATAAAAAGCTAATGCGAAGAAAAAGATACCCAAATTGTCAAAAGCATTTTTAAAGATCAAGCTCATTTTAATATGCAAGCTGACAAATAACGAGAAACTGCTGATGTGTAAAAAATATTCTGAAGCAAAGGCCCGTAGAGCTCTTCTTTTTGAGATACCTTCCCTTAAGTCTCTCAAATACCATGCATTAGGCATCCCAGGGATACAGGAGCACACTCCATTCCATAGATCTAAGGTATGAAGTGCATAGCTTGTTAAAACTACCAGAACTAAAACTTAGATTTCTTCATTTAACTTGGGGGCGGGGGGAGGGGGGAACACGACCCCTATCAAAAAAGCTGAACTTGTTTTAGATGGTAATTCTTGAGCAAGTTCATAATGACAATAAAACTAGCAATTTTCTCCTGCTTCAAAAGGCAGTTATAGCCTACAGCTAAGTTTATATTTTGTCAAAAATTTACTGGTTACATTACTCAAGTATCATATTTTGCAGTAAATATTTCAGCTAAGTAATGTTAACTACCTAGAAAATATTTTCAAAACCACAGTTTCAGCACATATTAGTTCAGCAAGACAGTAGAAGTTGTTCCGATACACTAGTTATTTTCACCTTCTTTCTGGGGCTTTTTTCCTGCTTATTAAAAAAAAAAAAAAAAAAAAAAAAAAAAAAAAAAAGCAGTAGTGCCAGATGTCTCTTAAACAAGCTACACATGCTATGATTCCTCCCCCTTCCCCCCACGCCACGAAAGAAAATCTGGAAGTGGGTGTACCCTACAGTGCCATTTAACTGAATCCAGAGAATTGCTGTCATACTCTCCAAATTCTATGAAACTCTCAGCAGACCTCTACAGCTCCAAGGTATCAGTCATTAACAAATACACTCACCTCAGCAGATGAAAAATCTCACATGTTAAAGAATTTTTAAGCCAATGTTGGGCATAAGCAAAGCATCTTAACCGTTATTTTCACCATACCTTAAACACAAGAACACCCTTTTTATTTGCCAGTTTACCAACTCCTTCAGCACAAAGTATATCAACAGACCATTTTACGTTATATAAATATTTACTGGCTATCTCTACTATATATTAACATTCCATTGCAGTGTTTACTGTATTTACAGTAGCTGTAATTTTCAATTTGTAATTTTAGTTTGCACAGTAGGTTAGTACTTTTGATCTTATGTGACAAATTCAAAGACATTTACTGCTGAACAACTCCTTCCTAAGGCTTTTGACAGGTTGCTACCTGGGGGGAAGGTACCAAGCCAAACAAACCTGTAACTGTACCAATTATCATCGCTGCATTAAAAATAAATAAGTAAATGAGGGAGGGAGGATGAATGTATTTCCACATTTCATATGTTCTAGTTTACAGTCATATGTGTTAATGACAACTCACCTTCACTGATAATTAAAACTAATATCCTGAACTGCAAATGGGGACAAACTGAAGAGCTGACAAATCCCACTTTGCTGATTTACATTACATAGGTGGTAACCTCCAGAGGGACAGAAAACTGTCAGCTGCCAGAGTAAGAGTCACGAGAGGACATCTATCAAAAACTATAGCTGTCCCACAACGGCATGGAAGAATGCTTCAGTCGCCCAATGTAGTTTTAGCTTTTGATTTAGAACCTGAACTGTATCATCTTCTTGTGGTTTTCAGTTGAAGATCATATTTGACTGTTATCAATTTGAAATTACCTCTATTACAGTAACAATTTGCTAGAATGCAAGTTCTGTATCTATCACCAAGTCTTCCCCAACAGTTTTTGTGGTTTCACAATTAATTGCATTGCTGCTCTTAGCAAAGGTTTCTCTTCCTGTGTTGTATGAATACACGTTCCCCATCTCCCCATACTCCTCTCAAATCAGAAGCAAATACCGCCACCTGAAAACACCGAAGTACTGGTAATGGGGCTTTTTTTACCCTCAGTCTCACCTTAGTTATTAATTACAAGAAGGTGGAGAAACTAAGTATTTTAAAAAGAAGAGAGATTGTTTGAAATAGGCAGTACTTCTTTTAGATTGCCTTGGTCTTTCTGCTCCTTTTTATGCTGTATGCTGTTAAAATACTGTAATGCTTGAGTAACAGTCAATATACTTTCTCTAAACTGCATGTCTATTTCTGAAATACAAAACTGAAATCTAGGTGAATTCCTCATACTTGTTATTTGGTTATTATAACCGCTTATTCAAGGGCAGCATTTCTTTCACTTTATTTGTAAGGCATTAATTATATAATTATTCAGTACTCCTATATTGAATTCAGCAGATTCTGATCTTATTTATGGCTAATGTTATTCTCAAAAAGGAATTTCTACCAACAGATTGTGATCACCACTCAGGATTCTAACATGTAATCATGAAATTTAATAGCAAGTAAAAGGCTTTTAACCTGGTTAAGAATTCTGTACAATCACTTACTACTTAGGGCTACTTTACAGCTCCTAAAATTAAGGTCTACTGGGGTGGGGGGGAAGGAGAGAAGGGAGGAAGAAATTATGTATCACTTATTACAGGACTGGGAAGAAAGGGAAGAAAGTAACAATGAAGTGGATTAGAATTCATGCACGTTTAAAATACCTTAAAAAAAAAAAAAAAAAAAAAAACTGACATTCTGAAGTATAATCAAATAGCAATCTTTCTCATTTTAATGCCCAAAGCACTGATTTCTTAAGAACATTGGATCTGCAATAAGCTATGTTGCATTAATCTCTTTATATTAGTAATGCAAAATGCCAACTTTGTGTTCTGCTTATTCTAAAAGCCACTTAATGCTTAGAACTGCTTTTGCAATTAAACAGCAGTATAGAATTTACATGCTGTTATACTACTTGCTTATCAGGATTACAAATACAATACCTTATTTCAAATTGGTTTGCACTTGAAATTTTCAGGAATTTAAATGGAATTCCGATCCTTACATGCAACTAGAAGTTACTGTTACCTGACAAAATAGCTACATATAATGAACAGTCATCACATCAACTAAAACTTATTTACCATCTTTCATTTACCCAAACACATCTTTAAGGATAGTAAGTTACACTCTAAGTATCAGAGTAACCTATAAGGTTTTTTCCCCATCACATAAACTATCTGAAAAACCTCTCATTATTTTGGTCATGATCTTTTTATGTAGGCAGTAGAACACAGATTACTAATAAATCAATTCATCTGAAGAAACAACTTTTTATTGATCGCTGCTTTCTTAGACTCTATACTAAGGAAAGTTTTTTAAAAAAAATATTCTATTCTATTTGGATTGTCTCACATGCCCTCTAGAACAAGCACGCTGTGTGCCATTAATATTGATATTTGATACAGCACAAATTCATAAACTAGAAGGGCGAGACTAATAGCCCATTCAAAAGATCTTTACTTGGTATCAGGCTATCTTGGTCTCAAAACAATATAAACTGAGATTTAGCAAAAGTTAGGGAAAGAGACAATAGCATTCAATTTAATTGTTAGACAAGAACATTTTTATCTGAGTGTAAATTAGGTCTGGTGGTTGTTCAGCTTGACCTCCACTTACTATAATCTTGCCCTAGGGTATGAAAATCCTAGATCATTAAATGCTATGAATTTAGTCTTGCAAGCAACCTAAAATGAACCAGCAATCAGAGACGTGGTTTTTTTTTTTTTTGCCTGCTGTTCAAAAGTAGAGACAAGAGTGAGAGAAAACCGTATCATTTTTTTTAAACCTGCTTTGTGTATTTTAGAATACTTTTTTTTTTCTAATTTTATTTTAGGATGCTTCTGAAAAAAGAGTATCTTCCCTTTAAGCTCAAGGATCAATGGAAAAATAATCCATCCAAAGAAGCCCTTTTCTGGATAAAGTTCAGTTGCAAATTTGGGGAGTTCTTCCAAGAAAAAAGCATAAATTACTACATGAATTAACTTAAAGCTTTGTGTACTAAGTGTAAAAACTACTCTAGAATCAAATAATCTTTTATAATACACAGTCTACTAGGAAAACAATGAAGAATATAGAAAGTACACAAGCACTTCTCATGGCTGATCTTTGCAAAATATTGTTAAGAAAAGCTTGTTAAGAAAAATTAGTAAAACTCCTTTTCTGAAAGTCTTAGCTGCAGGGAGAGAATAAAGAAAGGTAAGTTCAGAGAAGACTGATGATGGATCATAGAATGAATAGTAATTAGCTACTTGAGAATTTAATTTAAATGGTAAGGGATGGCCTAGGAACATAGCTAGAGTATTTGAAGGGCTAAAAATATGACAAAAACATCATCTAACCATGCCACCATTAAAACAGCAGTGACTTTTGTCATTCTTGCACTTCAGTCCTTTAAAGTCTAAGCTTTAACAAGAACTTAAAACATCGCTTCATTTGCAGAACTCTGCACAAGTCTACCACAGAATCAACTCTAGTAAGTTAGAAGACCTACATATATTCAAAAAAGACATTAATGAAAATGAAGCGTAGTAAGTTTAGCACTCGGTTTGCACGCTGCAAACACTCACTCCAATAACTAGCTCCTAAGCAACCTTTACCACCCTTGCAGTAGTTAGACAGAGAAATAGAAAGTATGCAGCTTTCTCACAAATAAATACATACAAATCATAATACCAGGACATCGTTAGGAAAGCAATTCTGTCATTTTATGCTGTCTACAAAAAAGCCAACCTACAAAGACACTTTACCAATTCAGGCCTAATAGGATGTCAACAGTTTCTCCGTAGCACACACTAATATTAATCTCTTCTTCCTAAGCAAAATAATTTAATGGTATTCTTTCTCTATATAGACAATATAATAATGTATTAACTATAGAATGATTACAGATTATAAGTAACATCCTACAGCAATGACTGCTTAATCATTCTTTTTATTAGAGTATTTGTATATTTAATTATGATAGCACAAATAAGTACATACATTTTAAAATTTAAATTACAGACAGGGCAAACACATTCCCCCCACCACCATTAACCTTCTCTCTTTCTTTCCTTCCTGAAGTGGTTGGGGTGTGGGAGGGAAGAAAGATTTAAAAAAATATATATCAAAGCTCTTTGGATACTAGTAGTTAAAAAAAAAAATTATACAGTAATTACAGATTGAGTTTTTTCATTATATCCCCATATCTTTATCTAACTTCCATTTGAACTTACAGAAACAGATTTCTCCGAGAAGGGAAAAAAGCATTTTATAAAGAAGAAAAAAAGTCTACAGTCCGGTACTATTTTCGGAAGCAAATATCAAAATATTTGCACTTCCTCCAACAGCCCTCAGGAGGGTCAAGCCATCATCAAGTAATTCACTTTCTAAATATGAGGTGATTTCTTGAAGCAACCCAAGAAGCAATTCCCAGCTCAAAAAATATCCAAATATTTCCTGGCCTAAAATACTTACAGCTCTCATGTGATAACATAAAATGATGCCATTAAATAGTTCCCAATTACAAAAAAAAAAAAAAAAAAAAAAAAAATTGTTCAAAATGAAAGCCAGAATTTGTCAAGGGAGAAAAGACCAAAAAAGTCATAGCTGCCTCTTCAATCCAAAAATCTAAATAATTAGCACATTAAGGTTTGTGCTTCCTCATTAAAGTTTTGTGATTCCTCAACCTGAAATACATAGAATAACCTTTCGTTTTGTTACTTACCATTTCCAGATTAAAACAGTAGCATCTTCAAATCTCAAACCACACCTAAATCATGAAATCATAATTTTGCTTCGCCTAAGCAGCAATGGTTTAAAACACAGCTATTTCAAGGATAGCAAAAGGATGTAAACAAATATGACAATATCAATGCACGCTATAAAGTAATAAACACCAGAGCTGAAACACCATTTGATGTTCTCACATACATCCCAAAGTCTCTAATGTGCAATATGACTTATCACTTGATAACAATTCTAGTCTGTGCAATATAAAGGCAAAAATCTGAAATTTTTGATGCCATTTTTCAGTCTAGGGCATATATACAAGATTAAGTGATTGGAGGTGGGCAAGACAAAGGAAAATAAAGCACCTACCTTAAATGCATCTCTTTAAAGAAAGAGACTGACCACTAGCAAAAAAACATGAGAAAAATGAAGAAAAACAGATATTTGTTAAAAATAATAATAAAAAAAAATCCCTCCATGAAGGCTAACAACTAGGAAGAACTTATGTTGCAGTTGGGAGTACAGCAATAAACACCAAGCATGAAAGGTGAACAGGAACTAGACACACTAGAGAGCAAATCTTAATGAGCGAGGTAGAAATTGCAAACATTGGGGAAACATTATGTAGTGACCATGTTAAAATATTCAGCACTAGTGGTAAATATATTCTGTAAGCAGTGGGAATGGAGGTGCAATGTTGAAAATGCAATAAATCCCCAAGGAAACCATATGCCTTCAAGATGTTCTCTAAAAACTACTTATGGTTGATTAAAGCAGCATCAGTTACACATATCCAGTTATGCACACATAGGTAACAATCACCCCACATTGCTAGCAAGAGAGGGAGGAAAAAAAAAAAAAAAAAGAAAAGAAAAGCAAGAGAAAGACTACATGACATGCATTGACTTTGGCAGGGGGAGAGGGGGCAGAGAAAGAAAAAGGAGAAATCCTGCAATATTCCAGTCCCCTCAAGTACTTGGGAAAAAAAAGAAGAAAAAAGAAAAAAAGAAAAGGTATGCATGCACATTTCGTAATGAGTGAAAAGAACTAAAGAACTTAATATTAAAAAAAAAAAAAATCTATTAATTCAAGATCAGCAAAACTTCCTTTTTTCCCCATGGGAAGTACTGGTATTGGAGTATTTTTAAACAGAGATAAAAACTACTGATGAAGAACAGCACTTTAAAGAAAAATTGAATATGTTATAATTTGATTAACATCATAATTTCCAGTCATTTAAAACATATAGTTCACAATTTTTTATTCATAAGGAAATTTTTACCATGTATGAGATACAAGTCATTATTTTCCAGTAAAAAAACTTTAAACCAGAAAGAACAGAGGCCACACACAACCCAATCCCCAAAGAAAACTGCAGAGCTGCAAAAAGTAGTATTCCTTTCCCTTGTCCTCTCCAGCCATTTTACAGTAGACAGTATTTCTGCTCTATCAGCTCTCATGTTGCCTGCACTTTCGTATGGGGGGCGGGGAGGGGGGAGAAGACAGTGTTTTGCAACAGATGATATTTAGTTCTCAAAGCCTTCAAGTATTAGCATACAGATCGCACTCACAATTTGCATTTCTAACAATCCATCTCTTTGCTTTGGTAGCATATGCTCTCTACATCCTTTATGACCCCTTACAGTTGCAAGGCAGGTGGGAGCTATACATTTCTACAAAGTTTTCTAAATCCGACTTTAGCTTTTGAAAGTTGTTTAGAACTTCTGGGAGGCTTTCACTATCTTACAGCCCTTGGGAATAATGGCAGTCAAAGGACAGATTCAGGCAATAACCCACCAACTGATTTATCAATGGTTATTAAGAAAAGCTCTTACATCATTCTAACACTACAAACAAAAAGACATGCAGTGAAAGCCACTTGCAGAATGTACACATAGGCAAAAATGTTGTCTGACACTAATATCTGCTGATATATGACCATTATTCACAAAAAAGGGAGTAAGTGCATTTTAATTATATCAAACTTATTCCTGAAAACAGGCTATTAACCTAACAGTTACCTTTCATACAAGACAAGCTTTGTATTGTTCCCTGAAAAAGCTACAGTTCTCTTAACCAATGGCAATAAAACAGGAAAAACAGATTTTTAGATCTAAGCCACTATTGGTAATACTATGCAATCCCCAAATTTTTTAATTCTTGAGGCTGCTTACTTGAATCTCACATGCTTTGGTCATGTGAAATAAAATTGAAGTCCCAAATGCAAACAAGTTTGTGCATAGTAAATTATTCTTTCATGACTAGATACTAGGGTAGTTTTCAGAAACATGCCAGAACAAATACTACTGCAAAGAAATTAAAGTATTTCTTAGAGGGGTATAAGTTTTAGAAGAGATCTTTAAGCTGGGTATACTGTACACAGAACTGCAAACAGTTGGATATGGTTGACAAAAGCATAAGGAACTAGGTGACCATCCATTATAGTCAAGCTACTCAGGTGCTTTTGGATACTCTGAAGAACTGCAATACCAAAGCACAACCCAGTTTTAAGCATATCCCCCATTAAAACTATCTAAACCAAATGGCAAGATGAGTGATACTCACATGATCTTTTAAAATTCTTGTTTTAAATTTTTTGAATTCTTCTGTGCGGGAAACAGCACTAATCGGTCTTATCCCGAAGAAATTACACTTTCCTCAAGAACTAAATAACATGCCCTCTCACTAGTTTATCTGTGGCCTTCAACAGCCATTTTTCTAAGGTTGAATTTTCACAGCCCAGTTCATGTAGCACACTATCTCATGTTCAATTTAATTATACACACTGTACATTAAAAAAGTAGAATTATGTTAACACAGTATTTCTTAGGAACTTTTGTTATTCAATGGCACAAAACTTTTCCATTTGAATTCAAGTTGATGAGTCTACTACAGAATCTTCGTGGGATTGTGAATTAACACTTGCTTTCCCTCCCCCCTTTTCATCCACATGTACAAAAAAAAAAAAATCAGCTCAACAACTGCTTTATGAACTTGAATTATGACTAATTTGATTTTGGGACATTTTTGTGGGGAGGAAATCCCTAGAAGCATAATACTGTATCTCAAAAGTCAAATCTTTACAATACTACAAAGGAAACTGCACCTCTAACTAAGTAATAGTGAGTGACAAACACAAGGAAAATAATTCCTTTCTCTCTCTAGCCTTTTGCCATATGTGGCACTAGGTGATCAAATTTATTTCCACAGATACGAATAGTTTCTGTAATATCTTATGTTTTTACTTTAATTAGGCTCCCAAAAAGGAATCATTACCCTTTTAGTAATAATTCACAGTTGTTAGAAATTTTAGTAATAATATAATTTGTGGATGTTATTTTGCACACCATAGAACAATACCAGCAGATAACACATTAACAGGCATACTCATCTATACCGTCATCATACAAATTCCACGAGGAACAATCTTCAGGGAAAGCATAAGTTGTTCAAAAGAGACTAGCTTAACAGAATTTTAGGAAGAAGTAATAGTCTAATTCTAAAATTAAAATCACCAGAGGCAGAGTCTAGGCACAGCGAGATGTAACCTACACAACAGTCAAAAACTGTAGCATGATACTCAAATCACCATCTTTCAGGTTTCTGCATAAATATCCATTCTGCAACTACAGGGCCGAGAAGTACACAGAGTCCTTTGACAGTAGTAACATAATTGTTAATACTTGGACCACATCGTGCTGGATCACCCACTCATGATAATTTCATATAGGCTGGACCAAAACATACAACTACACTTCTGCTAAATTAGTGGGAATACATAATGTAAATCTGTGCTGGACACAGAAGATGCGATTCAACATCAAGTCTGTCAGTGAAATTAACTCAACCCTTTCTTTTCTTTTTCTTTTTTCTTTTTCTTTTTTCTTTTTCTTTTTTCTTTTTCTTTTTTCTTTTTCTTTTTTCTTTTTCTTTTTTCTTTTTCTTTTTTCTTTTTCTTTTTTCTTTTTCTTTTTTCTTTTTCTTTTTTCTTTTTCTTTTTTCTTTTTCTTTTTTCTTTTTCTTTTTTCTTTTTCTTTTTTCTTTTTCTTTTTTCTTTTTCTTTTTTCTTTTTCTTTTTTCTTTTTCTTTTTTCTTTTTCTTTTTTCTTTTTCTTTTTTCTTTTTCTTTTTTCTTTTTCTTTTTTCTTTTTCTTTTTTCTTTTTCTTTTTTCTTTTTCTTTTTTCTTTTTCTTTTTTCTTTTTCTTTTTTCTTTTTCTTTTTTCTTTTTCTTTTTTCTTTTTCTTTTTTCTTTTTCTTTTTTCTTTTTCTTTTTTCTTTTTCTTTTTTCTTTTTCTTTTTTCTTTTTCTTTTTTCTTTTTCTTTTTTCTTTTTCTTTTTTCTTTTTCTTTTTTCTTTTTCTTTTTTCTTTTTCTTTTTTCTTTTTCTTTTTTCTTTTTCTTTTTTAAGAAAAAGCAGACTGAGTTAACATCTTTCTGACATGTAGCAGTGGCATTTTTGATTTATTCACAGATTTAGTGTGCTGCCAGGCCTTCTTCACAAAGAATGATCAACAGAATGTGACTGTTTTAACTGACATTAACTAACTGAATAAATACTAAGACCAGTATTATGTACAAGCCAAGTCCTTGCTTTATGAACACTTGTTCAATGTAATCCCTACACATAGTCTACAAGTATGTACGTTGGAGAGGAGAAAAAAAGAAATATAGACAAAAAACCCACCACACAAAAGGGAGAGAGGACAGAAAAAAGGGAAATGCATGAGAGGGTATAGAGCACATGCATAACTCCAGATGACAATACTACTCAGCAGTTTAGAAGTTAAAATAGAGTAGCACTTTAAGCAGAAAATCCACCCTAAACTATTTTGCTTTTGGAGATTTTCCTGCTAAGATAAACTGGTTTTACTGGACAGAAAACCTATACAGATCAAATACAAGCCAAAATACTATAGCATAACCCCAACAGCAAAGCAATATATTATTTCCAAACACATTATCAAACATCTTACATTAAGCTTCCCTTAACAGCACTCCTTATTTTCAGCTTCCCTTAACAGCACTCCTTATTTTCAGCTTCCCTTAACAGCACTCCTTATTTTCAGCTTCCCTTAACAGCACTCCTTATTCTCATTTCCTTCAGTACTGAAATATCACTACATTGTGTCATTAAAGTATTCTAATCAAATACTTTCTTACCAAAACTTAAAATGCTTGATTATTCTTATTTTCAGCTCAGTAACTGAAAGAGGTTCCTCTCAACTTAAACCACTCTACTTTTGGTCTCATTTCATGTACACCATACAAAGAGATACCCCTTAGCATTGTTTTTCTCTAGATTCAGAGATCTAGCACAACAGTAAAATACTTTTCAATTAACTTCTTTTTTTTGCATGTCAGTAACATTCTTGCTTATTTGTTATCATAAAAAGATGTTAACTGCTGTAACCAATTTGCTATAAAATACCATGCATGCGCATGACAGTTGCAAGTAAACAGTTAAGCTTTTCTCTTTATATGATTCCGGTAGCAGCCGACGTGTATTTCGGGAACATTATAAAACACTCCAGAGAAAAGCATAATCTCCCTTGCATCATTCAGCAGTACTGAGTATATTTGCAATATACTTTACACTTAATTTTTAAAAAGTGAAAATTTAATATGATGCCCAAAATAGCAGTATTTTTGCAGTATAACATGCAGGTTATACTGTTTGACATGCCTGTTCAATTAATTCCTTTGTATACATGTTCTTTGGATAATCTGCACAATTTACCTCCATTTTAGTTGGAGTATAATGTATTTTTAGATTAGTGGCTTCGAAGAACCACTTATATGGAAATAGCAGTATGGTAAAATTTCTACCAATCTGAGAACACAGATGACCTAAAATACTCTAGCAATCTAGGCTAATGTTCTACAATACAGTGACGTACATGGGTCCCATTGAACAACCTGTAACAAGTACCTTGCAATCCAAAAAGCTGTCTTAAGGATTTGTAAATGCCATCTACCGTTCAGGTTTTATTGTGCAGAAACTACCATATCCAGAGTATGTATTTAAAATCATCAAGCTCTCCAATAGTTGAAGATTTTACACTCCTATCACAGAGAATTTAGTTATAACACAAAATGCATTATACATTCATTATACAAAATCCCATTTCAAATTTAAACATCTCCACTATTTCCTCTTACAACTTTCTGTATGTCACAATCTTTGCCTCTTCTATGCCTTCTCAAATTGTCATTCGACTTCAGAAAACAAGTTATCCAATGGAAACAAGTCAGCAAAGTATCAGCTATTTCAAAAAGCATTTCTAATACTCCTTTCAATTATCAACCAAAAGAGTATTTTATGCCAGTTTGAACAGACTGCACTAAATATACCTATTCTGTTTGCTGCTAAAGCATGAATGAGACCAAAACAATAACAATGGTCTGATGAGACAATAAACTACAAAGACTGCTACTGGTAAAACAGTCAGTCCCACTGCCCTTTCTCCCCGTGTTTGCTTTTGGCCATGTCTCCTGGCCAAGGGCATTTGTCAGCTCCTTTGCTGAGCCAGCTGAACAGCAATCTATTAATTTTACTTTGAATAAATTAGCTTTCCAATTGTTTAGTAATTGAACTGGCTCAAGAGGAGTCCTGTAGCTGGTACATGCAAACAGCCCTTTTCAAAACCAGTGCGACACTGCAACAGATGTGATCCACCATCCAGTTACGTCAAAGGAAGAGGGAGTTGTCCAGGCAATTTTGCTAGACTAAAACTGGTACAAAAGCTGTTGCGGTCTGCTCAAAATCTAATTTACTGTCTCTTTTTACAGCACTGTGATGACATTACTCACTTTAGCACCCAACACCACTATCAAATATTACCTAGCCATCTATGAAACAAAAGTCTGTCCCCAATTTGTTGCTTTCTTAAAATAACAAAGATTTTGAACACATTCTGTTCCTTGGCACTTGAATAAATGTGTTAACAAGCCAACAGTTGACCACTTTTGCCTAAACCCTATATAAAATGGCAAAGTAAGCAGCACAGATGTGACAGAAATAGAAACACATTACATCCCTGCTGAATAAAGAACCACCAGCTCATTTTACCAAACACAGTTAAGAGTGGTCATATTTAGGACTACTACAATGTTCCTTCAGGATAACAAACATGATTAGAATCTGCCATTACTCTATATAAAAAAAGAGAACTAGCTTTATTACAGACTGAACTCATCACTGAGTAGTTAATATTGTATGAGTATCTAATGAGAACTAGTTCTATTTCTAATGATTTTCTTCACTGATCTGCATATCTTCCAAAATCATGCCATTACCAGAAAACAAACAAAATTCAAATTTTAGACTGTGCTCATACCAGACCTGTTCCCACTAGCATTGTTAGATAATAACCAAACAGAAACACAAATTTATTATTTGTTTTACCCAAGATCAGACGTTTGCAATTCTAAAAGCAGTACTAGGTCAGCATATGGATTACTTACACATTTGTTTTTAAATATTACTTTTTTAAATTGGTATCTAAATGTTAGTCTCTTAGTGAAGGTCTAAACTGACAAGACCATTCGAGTTTCTAAAGCTACTGAACCTTGAAACAAAGGAAAAAACACTCATGAACCTAGCAACAGATTAATGTGCAACAATCAATGTAAATTTAATAGAGTATTTGGCTAAAGAAGTAAAAAGGAGCACAGGATTTAACACACTTCTATAGACCATTTTTCATGCTGCCTCTGAAGTATACAGTTTTTAATGGGTTACAAGTTAAACGCTTAATTGCTTACAGACTAATGTAATTGTTCTCAAAACACTGAAAGCCACTCTATGTATTACCAGAGGCCATATATCAGACTTAATTTTGTTGCATTCTTTTAGAAAGTTTCTCTTTCAAGCCCCTGCTAAAGTTTAAGAGTCATATGCCCTGTCCACCACTTCATTTTCCTAACTGCTCTGTACGTATCTCCAAGATGCAACACAACGTCACAAGAGAGTATCCAGGCTAGCCTTGATGCCAGAAACAGGAAAGCTCCTTTAATACCTTACCTATGCTAACTGGTCACAGTTTGAGAGATTATTTCTATTAGTCCAAGTAAAGCATCTGTTTCCAGCATACATTTTACTGTGTAGACATGCTCTTGCAGATTTTCCTCTCTAGGTCTTTAAGGAAAAGTTGAAATGACATCTTGAAGTTCAGGTCAGAACTGCTCAAGTCAGGATGTCTAACATGAAAACATGTCGAATTTTAGCTAATCAACAGCATAAACAACAATAAAAAGCATAATACTAATTTTCAAATGTTAAGTTTCAAAGAAGAACACAGAATCCTAGAAAAAAAAAAATGTCCATAGCTACTTTAGTTTTGTTTACAACTTTGCTGTTATCAAAACATTTGCAGCTTCATGAGTTTGGTATACTGGTTACACATAATAATCAGTTAACTAAAAATCACCATTAACATGCCAGAACATAGACAAGGGAAACCTTAACAGCTTTTTAGCACAGGTGTGCTTTAAGACATTAAAATCATTTTCAGCTTAATACTGTGTTTTAAGTTGAAATAATGACAGTTATTAAGAAGCAAGCTCAGAATTAACATTCTTCTTGCAATGTTACTTGTTATGAATATGCTACGGCTGGAAAGAAACAAACCTCAATACAGTAGAAACAAGAACTGCTGAAGAAAAGATCAAAATATCACACACAAAATGAAATGTCACTCTTTTCAGCAGTCAGCATCCTACAGCTCAGGGACCGCCTGAAGAGTAGTACTATATTCTATTCATAACTTCTTTTTCCACCATAACAAACCAGAAGAGCAGAATGACAAAAACAGTATACCAATAGGATAATAAAGATTACTCTTAACTACACTAGTTACAGATTTCATTCTTTTGGCATCAAAAAAAGTACAGGTCATAACTGGCTGTTGTTCATTTATATTGACAGAAATCGGATTCGCATCTTAAATAAAGATTAGTTAATATTCGTAGAAGACTTTGAACATACAAAATGCTATGTAAGTAGCAAGTATTAAGTCTTCCCACACACTCATTTTGGCATTCCTCCAAGCTGGGTAATCCCACAGAAACATTTTAACAGCAGTAAAAAGAAACTGACATAGATCAGGCAATTGCAGTTGAATTCACAACAGTAGTGTTTCTAAGGAGCACCTACAAAATTGGGAGAACCAGTTCCCATCAGCTATGCTCTTCACCCACTGCCTTCTGCAAATACAAGATCTAAAAGTGCCTCCTGTTCCAATAAGGGCAATATAAATGGACACTGAACAACCTGAATCTCTTTAATCCTCTGTACAATCTAAAATGATCTAAGGAACTTGTTTGACATCACACATTCCACAAAACTCCAAATCTCCTTTTATATGTGTGGCTTTCCTGTAGTCTAGTCAGCAATACTAGGCAACAAGTTCACAAAGCAAAACACAGCATACAGCGTAGCTGTCAGTTTGATTATTTCACACAGAAACTTCCTTCTACAAAGACAATGTATTCAGGCATTATTTTGGCCATTTCTCAGTACTGACTATTTCTCAGCATCTCTGAAGGACAACATTAATATTTCACGAGAAAAGGAAAAAGAAAAAAAAAAAGGCTGTGTCTGATATATTATGAAATGCTCCTGGAGACTGTGACCTGCAACCACAGTACATCTCCCCAAAAACTTCATTAGTTACAAGGGATGGGACCCAAAATTATCATACAGGATGGTCCAGTCTGTAAAAAGGCCAAAGACAACCCCCAAGCATAAAAGCAGCGCTACCCTTAAACCACAAAACTTGAGTGTAAAGGCTCATAAGATCTAACCACATCAGGCTGATAAGCATCCAGCTGAGAAAGGAGGTCTAGCAGGATTTTGACCAACAGCATCTGATGTACCAATAGCCATGCTGAGACTTGAAGAAAATCTTGACAGAGTGGGGGAGGGGACTCTCTCTCCAATCTCCAATGATCCAAGCAACACCTGTGAAACTTCTGACAAGCACATGGCCTGAAACTAAAGAAAAACCAACATAATCTTCTTGTCTGCATAAATAAATACAAATCAACAGCAGAGTCCTGAATTTCCTTGCAGAGATTAACTGGGTCGTTTTAGGAAAAGACACAGATCACAACAAATACGGAATTGCTTTTGGAACTGGCATATAGCCCAAACAGTTTTTAAAGCTGAGATTAGGTACAAGAGTAACAAACGACAGGAGCTGCATTCCCACTGCTGTTCAACTAGACAACTGATACAAAACTTCCAACTATTGAAAGGGGTTGCCCCACTCAATCCTATATTCCTGCTGGTCAAAAACTCCTGCACCCTCCCCTGTAAACAGCAGCACCATTCAACTCCACAAGGATTTAAACAAACAGAAAACTACTTCCTTTTTCTTCAGGTTAGCTCTTCATGCCAGTTCACCAATAAGGTTCAGGCAAGTGTAAGCACAGACGCAAGGCAAATAAAAAAGGCACGTGGTCTGGACACAGAAGCATGCGGACAGGACACAGACATAGGACCACCCATTCAGTGACAGCTAGCCATTAAACTGACTTAGTTACATCATGAAGGCATAACTTCAGTGGCTTGAAGAGAAGAACTACAAAGAAGAGTACGAAAAGAGGGAGGGAACAACTGCATGTGGAGGTATGATCTAAAATGACTTCCAGTTATGTAACCACCCAATTCTGCTCTTTCATGCCAGTTCAAATCATTATTCTCTCCATCAACTATGCTCCTTATAGTTTAAAAAAAAAAAAAAAAAAAAAAATTTCACTGGATTACCAGCCTGATTTCTATCCTCTTTTTTTCTTCTGGATCATCTCAAAAGGCTTTAGTAATTGATTAAAAAAAAAACCACTTCCTCAAACATTTTAGTCAAATATTAATACCTTCTGCATCTGGTAAGACAATGATTCCAAGACTGAGTTACATAAAAGCAGTAATTCATACTTGATACAGTTATGGTATATGTCAGGATTCAATAGAGAAGTCAAAGTGATGCAACTAGACACAGAATATACTTATCAAAATGGTCGTAATGAGCATCAATATATTCTTACGCTTCTCTTTCCTATCTTCCTTGGTATTATTTCCTTCATCTGGGTAACTCATTATCATCTTCTAGGATGCTTAATTCCATACATGCTGTCAAATACTGCTTAATGTTAAAAAACAAAAAACAAAACAAGAAAAACTTAATGAAGTTTCTTAAATTCCCTACTAAAAATGTGGACTCAATCCTTCATTTGAATGAACTCTTAGAATTTTCCAGGCTCCTCTCCTTTGGAGACAGAATTATGCAAGAACACATAAATCCTCTCCCTAAACAAAACTTACCTAACTAGTTTTGTATTCAAGGTACGTTTAATGTATTTTATACCCCCTTGACACACAGAGGAGAGAAACCATGAATTCAGATTTACAGAGATCAAGTATTACTGCATTTGGAGATAAATATGAAGAATCTTAATGCCTGGCCCACATCACATAAAGATGACTTCTGGTATATTCTTCTATCCATAGTGCAACTGAGCCAGAGATCTTTTTTAAGATGCTTGTCACCTTTATATCAGACTGATGTGTACAATCTGTCACAGGGAATGCTGCTCTAAGGCACAAATACTCACTTCCAAGTACAAAACTTTATTAACTTCCATAATACTACCACATCACTGAATAGAAACTTAGCAGTATAACCACTAAGACAATGCAATGAAGCAAAAAAATAAATAAATAAAATGCCCAGAGGCTGATTTTGCTGATTATTTTTCAGCCATCAAGCTGCAAGTCTTCTAGCTTAAAAAACGCTGCTCTATGCATCAGTAGTGCAGTAATATGGTATACACATTGTTACATCAGCGTTGCATTTTAACTGACTTTTTTTTAATTAAGCAAATATAGGTGTAAAGGCATTGCTTTTGAAAATAAGAGCTTATCAAAATAAGTCAACTGGAAGCCCACTTAATAAAACAAGAGCAAATCAAACACAGTATCAGAGATAAAGTGTAAACTGGTAGCAAAGCAAAACAAAACAAAAAAAAGCAAAAGAAAGAAACAAAAAGATCTCACACTCAACAACAAACACTCTTCCTGCATTATCAAAGCACTTGCTTTGAAAATTTTGCTCTAATAAACCATTTTCATGTTTGGTAGATCAATATGCAAAAGCCAGTTTCGCTTTTTTTTGGCCAATACTTTTTCATGCAAGTAACGACAGACCTATACTACAGATGGAATCCAGACACTTGTGCATCTTTCCTTTCTGGTTACCATAGTTTCAAATGAGCTGTATATTTCTTGAAATTATACTTATGAGAAGGAATAAAAAAAGTCCACTGTTTAAATATGAAAACTGTATGTAAGAAGAGCATTTAAGAACCTTTTTGATGGGTTTATCAATGATGCCTAAGTGAACAGGAGACTTGCTTAGAATTAAGAAAATTTTATTTGAAAGGCCCTGTCATGGACATACCAGTGAAGTACGAAGGGGTAAAGATAATAATTAGGATCAGAGGGAAGAAGAAAGTACATACATACCGAAAAAAAAAAAATCTTCCCAGTTGTTTCTGTGGTCTTTCTTCTTTCTCCCAACAATTCCCAATAAAAAAAACACAATCAGCTCTACCCAGGTCACCAGCTTCCCGAACCTCCATGATCAAGGAGTACTTTCCAAACATACTTTTTCTTTTCAAGAGAAGAAAAATATTTTTAATAATTTAAGACAACTTAAGAACTGAAATAAAAAATACCTTCCAACAAAAATATTGAAGCTGGTTGCCAAAGAGATCAGGGAAACTATCTTTTGATAGTCTACTGTTTGTCTACTATTACTTTTTACTAACAGGGAAACTGCCCTTTGAGATATTAAAAGCTTGACTGGATAAATTCCTGAGCACCTGATCTAACTGGACAGGCTTTCAGCAGGAGATTGGACAAGACCTCCAGAGGATTCTTCCATCCTACATGATTCTGTGACCTAGAAAACATGATCTTTTCATTGTAGTGTTACTTCTATGAAGCAATTGCCAGTTTAAAACAGAAGTGTGGAGACCAAAAAGTTTATTTCATGTTAGAAGAATTAAAAGAAAGTAGTTTGGATCCAGTTTTCAAAGATGTACATAAAGCAACGATCAACACAGAACAGTGTATGACAGTTTGCCAAATTGGAATTTCTCTACAAGAATATAGTCTTCACAGAAGATAGTTCAAAATAATAACATTTGAAAACTACTTATGTTACAAATCTTAAATTATGAAAACTGTATTCTTTCAACTTGATTAAAATTGTATTTATTCTGTATATTGCTTCAGAGGAAAAAATGGAAGCAGTTAGTCTCCATCAATTTCACTTCCCATTTGTCTTCCACAAGCACAGCACTACCATTTGGATTGCAGTCACTGGTCATTCTTTTTTTTTTTTTTTTTAATGTAAGTGTTTTTTATCAAGTTTCCCCGGGTTTCTCCCATGGTGAAACATTACAATTAATTCAATTCTCTGCTTCTAATGAGATGAGAAATAAAAATGTGAAATACTGCCTGTAGTCAGGATGTGCCTCCTTATTACTCAAATTAAATTATTTGACCACTTTACCCATAACTATCCAATGTGCCTTATTCCAGAGCTCATGTCACATAGCATCATCTTAAAAATTGAGAACTAGACACCTAACCCCATGCTACATGAATTACAAACCTGTATTCCTGATATTTACTACCTACATTTTGTTTTTTACTAACCTTCAGTTACCCATCTATTAAATTGCCCATCGTCAGATAATAAAAACAACATATAAAAAATACAGATTTTAATACCACCTCCCAAATCACCTACCCACTCTGTAAAAACTTTCCTCATACTGAACATTCCCTGATGTAAGATTACACTCTCACAAAAATATCTTCAATTATATTACTTGCATATTATCTGCTTACTAAAACTTGGTATGGTCCTAATTTCCAAAATGTCCTTTCTTAAAGAATTAAGCAGAAGTTTTACCTAAATGTGTAACAGATAATTGCATTAAAGAGAAAGAAAAGCCTTATCCCAAGCAACTTATTTTTATTTGAAAACAAAGTAAAACTCAATCTTTATCCCCAGATAAGATAGTGTAAAGAAAGCACTCCATAAAACATAGGCTGAAATCCTATTTTATATTAAAAACACATAAAAAAAACCCCACGCAATCTAATCATAGCCAAGAACTGCAACATTACCTTCAAATCAAAAATATCAAAGCCCTTCCAGGGAGATCACAATTTTTAAGCAATGAAAAAAAACAGTGCATTAAGCCACCTTTTCAACGTGACAGCACCATGTCTTCCAAAGATGTGTTGAATTGACAGTGTGTACACACTAAACAGTGCCTGTAACATAATGGGGATGGGGTAGTACCAGGAGAGGAAGAAACTCAGGAGGAAGCTGCAGGTAAGGTTAGTTGTCCTGCGGATCACATAGAACTCATTCACTGGCCAAAAACTGAGCAGCATTTCACCAAATCTTGGCAGCAGCTTGATGCCAACACTGGAACGTAATCTCCACTAAACAGAACATGTATTCCTAAGGTTTGTTGTTTCTTTTTAAGTGGTCAGTTCTGAAAATCTTCTGAGAGTTCCAAGATTTCAGTATATTTTATTTCTTTTCATGATTTGCTAATAGAAAATCCTGAAATTTGCACTTAAGTTGTAATTCCTTAATCTAGACAACAGTAGACATACATAATGCAGACCAAAATATATCAGCATATATATATATATATATATATATATACACACACACACACATATACACAAGAAAACTTTTCCAAAATATAATCAAGAAACTATAGGCAAGCTTGTAAATTCCCTTGTAAACTCCCTTTCTCTAAATCACTGACTACCCTTAATCATAACAAAAATATAGAAGAATAAAATGCATAGTAAGTTGCATAAAGTCAAGATTAATAAACCATCAAATTCCAATCCATAAGTAAATACAATGTCACATTTACAATGGTGACATGTATTGATGTCACCAGACATCACATGTTCTCCTTTCTACGTATGTGTTCTAAGGCAGGTACTGTGGTTATCATCTCAACCACGTATCACAATCTGCTCTTCAATATATGCCAATCTTCTCATATTTACTGACTCTTCTGATCACATTGTTTTACAAAAATTACCCCTCCAGAGGATCGGGGCAAATGTTACAGCTAGCTACACAGTCAAAAAAAATTATAGTAGAGACAACAATAAAGTACGTATCTGGATAAACCAGTTACATGACAGCTTACTTCTCATTTCCTTCAGCAGGAGCCACATAAGACAAAAGGTAACAGCATACAATTACAGTTCTAGATGTGCTTTATTTTCTGACTCAGAGGGGGATAAAAGAGCTTAAAAAACAAACTTGGTTCCCTCCTGTGTCTCTGTAGCCAGTAAAAGCTAGAAAAGAGTCAACTGTTGCACAAAAGCCAAGGGGCTGTTGGCATAATCTCTAGGATCTTTTTCTTCTTCCCCCCCCCACCATACTCTCTACTCTTCAGTTAGGTGCCAGATCCCTACTTAGGCCGGACCAACTAAGGAAAAAGAAGTTACTGAGACAACAGAAACTCTTCTCCACTCTCCCTTCTTCTCTACCCAGTATCTCAGATCTATACATTTTCTTAATGGTGCAATACTTGACAATAGAAAGATACCAAAGAGCAGAGTATAGCGCTGTGAAACACTGCAATGGCATAACCCGCCAAATTTAGGACTCTTCAGTCTAGTCTTAGTGATCCTGACCATCAAACTTTTCTCCTTCTTTCCCAGAAGTTTTATAGTCAGAAAAAAAGAAAAAAGAATAAAAGAAAAATACTGAAAGGATAAAGAGCTATCAACATAAAAACTTCTTTGTGAACAGTAAGATGTTTTCCACAAGATAGAATCCAATCAGGCAATGGCCTCAAACTTCCCAAATCGTACAAGTCAATATTGGCTCTAAATTTGACCATGGTGATATAAATGAGGCGAGCCTTCTTCAGAAGCTTCCATTACTTTATAATTATTCTCCAAAGGGGGGGGGGGGGAAGGGGGGGATCCAACTTCACTGGACTCTCATGAACTGCAAAATGAGATAATAATTTAAAGAAAACAACAAAAACATATTTTGAATCCTCAGCTCTTAAAACACAGATTTTTATTTTATCACTAGTAGGCAAATATGTGATTTTGTTGAAATTCACATTGGATTTAAAGGCCCACCCTTAAACCACATGTTACATGTCTTAAACCACTAGACATGTTAAAAACTTAGATTTTTCTTCTAATCTAAAAATCCAACCCAAGTCACTGAACCAATCTTCAAATATGAAAATTGCTCACAGAAAAGCAGGAGAGTTTAACCATTTTATTCCAGAAATAACCCTTTTAACAGAAAAAATGCTAGCACAAGAACTTCAGTTATGCTAACAGAATATTGCAATGATTACCGTAAGATTCCCCCCACCAAAAGTTACTTTACTAAAGCAGAAAGTCAAGACTCCCTACCTTCACAAACTACCCTCCCAACATGGCTTTTCCATGGAAACTCTTTCAAAGCCTCAGCAGCGCCCTCTGGAGTGCAGGGGTGGCTGATGCAACAGCAGCTACCTAAGGCCATATTAAACGGCTACCATTAGCTCTGAGGCTCTAGAACTTGCTCCAGAAGGAGCTCAATCTTCAACAGATTAAAGGAAGCAACAGGGCACAAACTTCCTGATAGGTATAAATCTTAAGTCTTAACCAGGACTTCTGATTTGCCTGTAGTCTTATTTAGTTCCACCTATGTCCATAGCCAGCAGGACAGAAATGGGAGTAGGTCAGGGGGAAGGAAGGGGACAGGTCAGACCAGACCACAAAATTGCTAGGGCCAGTGACAGAGCAGCCATGGAACTGAGCAGTGGTTCCTTCATATATTTACCCTTTTACTTCAGAAGCAGAGATGGCTCTAGATGTGAGATGGCCTTTGAATATAAATCTATGCAATAAGCCTACATAGTGGCACCATTTAAATTTTTGTGGCACATATGGAAAAGAGCTCTGTCCATTTTTCTACAGATTTTCCGTGTATAAGCTTCCTATTTTCCAAACTAAGAATTCCACTGTTCTCTTATTCACCCTGTTTTTCCCAAGGACTGGATTATCACTTCATTCTCTCCACTTCATCAGTGATTCTCATATAAGGAAGTTGAGGACCATACAGAAGTCTCTCAAAATATAACTGTTTCAAATGCTATTGAGAATATTAAGCTTCTATCACTTCTTTCCATTACAGACAATTAATGAAGCAGAAGAAGCTCCTAGAAACTCCAGCATCTAGCTGACAGAGACAACATCTCTATTTATCTTTTCTGCTACATTCTTGATTGCTCACTCAAAAATTCTTCACAGTAACATTCTGGAAATTTACATTCACAATATTCTCTGAGGTTTTTGCGTTAATTGGAGAGGTATTAAGAATGGTCACATTGTAGGTAAAGATTGTACCAGAGTTCAAAACCCCATCTTACTTGACTAAACATGGCACTCCAATGATACAACCAAGACACTTAAGTAACCACCAGAATACTCAGTTACTTTTGGGGATTCATTTGACAAAAATAAACCAAGTGGTTCAGGGTTACTTTAAATCCTAAAACCTGTTTATGTTGCCACTCAGTTCCATAAAACCTCATCTCTTGTAACATTTCCTTGCAGTAGGACAACTGACACAGTAGCAGCACAAATGAAGATGACGCAAGTCAGGACTTCCAGATCATATTAAGTTTGAACCTTAAATGACAAAAAGCAGTCTAATAAAAATAAGTTCATAACATTCTGATATGTTAAATACTACTTCATGATTTGATTAAGTTGAATGCAGCTGCTTCCACCAAGGAGAGCACTCACTTTCAAGCAGCTTATAGCCTGCAGCTATTTCCTATAAGAGACTGTACTAGCATATAATATTCAAGAGAAGCTGTCTCTATTTCTTTTTTAAAGGGATTCAGTTTGTTTATAAGTCTTACTGAAAAAAGCAAAACTAAAGAGACCGCCTGTCAGATTTTATTTATTCCCCTTCCAAGCAAAAATTAATTCCCTCCATACATTTCTGTCTTTAAGAACTTCAACATGTAAAGCAACAATGTGATATATTCATGGAATTTGAGTTAAGACTAAAAGGCAGTTAACTGAATCCTGCTATTTTGAAAATAGAATGCTGTTTAATCAAGTAGCACGCCACTTTTTTTAACTGAAAATATTGTAATGAAGCTACTGCAACTTTTTGTTGTTACACAATTCTCAAATACTTTTGGTATATTGAAGCATCATAGCATTATTAATTTGAACTTATTCAAACCAAATGATAATTTCTTTAATTTCTAATGCTTTTGGTTGTAAAATACCAAAAAAACTTAATGCCTAAAAGGAATGATCTGTGTAGGAACAGCTGTTGATGTGGTTAGGACCTTGTAGGGACAGGGAAGATTAACTTTACTCAGCGTTATCTTCCTGAAGCTATAAATGGATGAAAAAGATTCACGTACATAACTCCCATATTTCATACTTGGGCCAGAGTTATCTGAGCACTAGGAAATTTCTCCAGAAAATTAAGGAATACCTCTCCCACTCAACCCCATCCACATGGCTGTTTTCATGTCTGTTTGTATTTAAGCTAATGTAACACCCAGTGTTAAATTCACCACAGCAACAAAAATCAGACTTCTCCCACAAGTTGCTTAAAATCCACCTGCACATGATATAACAAAATATCATTGGTTTTGCTACAAAACAACCTTTGCAGC
Source organism: Rhea pennata (assembly GCF_028389875.1). Lineage (NCBI taxonomy): Eukaryota > Metazoa > Chordata > Aves > Rheiformes > Rheidae > Rhea > Rhea pennata. The sequence continues at coordinate 17,538,677 of NC_084673.1, read as the reverse complement.
CCCACTGGTCACAAAGCAGGATGTGTGGAGAGAGCAAATAAGAATTATTTTTCTCCTCTGTATCATTTGATACTTTCTTAGTCTTCATTTAACTTATCAGAAAGTTACGGGGATGCTATCCCATCAACTCAAGTGCTGAAAGCAGCAAAAATGATTAAGGCTTATGCCTACAACATGGTGGATGTTTTCCACTTTTTTTTCATTTTTACATTAAACTATTAAGTTCAGTACCAGAAAAACACTAGAGTAGTCAAAATAAGAATATTGCATTTAGGGAGAAGAGTATATGGAAAAGAGGGAAAGTCATTTCAAGTGGCTAAGCATTGTAAACGAGAAAGAAGTCATCAATTGGCAAGAATTAATAGTGAGATCTGCTATACCTGGAGAACATTCTACCACAGGAAATGGTAGGAACCGTAGTCTGATTATTTATTTACAAGACTGAACAAAACTCTCAGATAGCATGAAAACAATCCTACAATGGTTTCGAGGGAACAGATCCAAAAGGCGTTTTCCTCACCTTCTAATTTAACAAAACTCAACGAAATTCTGAAGATATGGAAGTAATTTACACCAAGTGACCTTTATGCTGAAGTCGGCTTTCTGAAACAGCTGCGCTTTAAGCACATTTCAAGTAGTACCAGCTGTGAAAGCCGTGTTTTCTGAATGTAAATACAAACTACGCCGAAAGCGCGGCTGTCCGTAAGCCGGCGGACGTGCCGGGCGCAGCCCCTGCCCCCGCCGCCAGCCCGCCGCGCTCCCGCCCCGGGCGCAGGAGGAAGCCACCGCCTCCCGCCCGAGCGCTGGCCAATGGGAGGCGGCGCGAAGGAGGCGGGCGAGCGCGGCGAAAGCACGGAGCGGCCGCGGCTCCCGAGCAGGCCCGGCGGGGCCGCGTGTGACGCACTTCGGTAACCCGACCCCTCCCTGGCCCCCGCCGGCGGGATCGCGGCGCTGACATGGCCCCTCCTCACCCCGCCGACGGAGACGGCGGCCGCCGAAAGGCGCGACTTGGACCGCGCCGCGCCGCCTCCCGGGCCCCTCGTTACAGCCTTATCGGGGAGGGGAGCCGCCGGCCGGACCGCACGCTCCTCCGAGGGGACGGCGAGGAAAAATAAAGGGGTCAAAGGAGCAGATAAAGCGCCCGATGAGACCGGACACAATAGGGTGTGGCTCCAGCGAGCATACGGGAAGAGAGAACTTAAAGTGAAGGGCGGGGGGGCAATCAGTTTAACCGGCCTGCCAAGAATTAAAAAAAAAAAAAAAAAAAAAAAAAAAAAAAAAATCTAGTAGCTACAACTCAAGACTCGGCGGTTGTTCAAAGTTTGTATAACTCCGAACACAGCATCTCGTGGGAAGACAACAAAGTAATCACTAAATCACGACCTTAAATTAATAAATAAAAAGCACCGAGAGTTAAGAACCTTTTATGTTCTCGGGGGGGTGGGGGGAGGGAGGTCCCAGGTTTTTACGGGACGGATGGATTATACAACGCGACTGGCTATGAAGGCATGGAGAAACAGACCACGGAGAGAGCGAGGACATCGATGCATACACTCAAACCCGATAAACCCAGACACCAGAAACGAGCAGTGTGTTCGCGCAGGGACAGAAGAACATATGAAAAACAAGGCCTCCAAGTTCAGCCCAACTATTTGCTACCGCTCTCCTCTAATCCGCCACTCGCTCCTGATCTCCCGTCCCTAACGAGCTCCTAACCACGTCAACAACTGTATTTTTTAGGCGTACAGAAAAAATAAATGCCCAGGAAAGAAAAACACCAGGAAAGCTCTCGCTTCCTACCTGGGCAGGGTTCAGCTCAGTTCAGTGAGTGCCGGGAAGGAGGGGGGCAGAGGAGCACTATCTAAAACAAAAGTGGCGCCAAAACCCCCCAGTAAGAAGCATTCTTCCTCCTCCTCCCCTCCCCCCGCGGAGCCGGCGAGAGCCCAGCAGGGCTCCAGCAACACGCGGCTGCCGGCATCAGGCGTCCCCCACACAAGTTGGCAATTGCCCTTTCTTTACAAAAAAAAAATAAATAAATAAAATAAAGCCGGACGGAAACTGCCACAACTCTTCCTCTTGGTGAGCAGCGGCCGAGGAGCTCGCCCAAAGTCACTCAGAGGGAAAAAATAGCCCCACAAAGGCTCTCCGCGGTGCCGGGGGGGGGGGGGGGGTGAGGGGGGGAGCTCGCCAACTCTTTCGGAAGAGGCAGCGAAGGGAGGCGGGGGGAGAACCGCGCAGGTCAGTCCCCATGCTCTCACTTAAGTCGAGGAAACTCTTTTTCTCTGGCCCTCCACTAAAGTCGCCCAGGAGAGGCTGCCGGAGTTGCCCCAGACGGAGCATTGCCTCGGCAGAGATGGGGCAGAGAGGAGGAGGAGGGAGATACTGAGCCCTCGACACTTCCCTCTGCGGGGAAGTGGCTGGGAGCGCGGGGCTGGCAGGAAGAGCTCAGCTGCCGGGCGGCGGGAAGGCGGGGGGCAGGGAGCGCCCGCCAGCGAGCGCTGTCAGGTGCGGGAGTCCCTAGCCTCCCTCCGACACCCGACCCCAGGGCAGCGCCAGCCGCCCCACCATTTTCTCGCGCGCGCCGCGCGGCCCGGCTCTCCCCTCCCCCGAGCGCGGCTCGCTCGGTCCGCAACGGCCCCGACCCCGCTTCCCTCCCCCCGCGAGTGGCCCGGCCCGGCCCAGCTCGCCGACACACACACACACACACACACACAATGCCCGAGTCCTCCATCTTGCCAGCAGCCCTTGCTCGGCTCGGGAGAAGGGGGGAGGAGGAGGAGGAGGAGGAGAAGGTGGTTCTCCATTTTAGCTCGCTGAGTGCTGGGCCCAGCTCGCCCGCGGCCGACTCCGGGGCGGAGGAATGGGGCTCCGGGCGGGCAGTGGGGGCCGCTTTCGGCGCCCTCTCCCTCTCTCGTTCGCGCTCTCGCTCTCTCCCCCCCTCCCTGCCGAGGCGCGCTGGGAAAGGGGGGTGGGGAAGCGGGGGGCTGGAGTGTTTTCGCGGCTCGGCCCCGCCGTCCTCCATCTTGACTGCGCTGAGTCTCTGTGGCCAGCCGGCCTAGCGCCCCGCGCCGTCCCCGCGGGCCCGGGAGCCGCAGGCGCGACCCCAGCCTCTCTCCCGAGCCACACACTCCGATCCCGAGTCCCCCCGCCAAACTTCCAGAAGCTTCGCCGCCATTTTCTAACTTACCTTGCCCAGTGTCGGCGTAGGCAGCGAGGAGGCCCAGGCTCGCTGCTCCGCTCCTATATCCGCGGCCCGGCTGCCGGTTGCGCGCCTGGCCCAGCCCGGCCCGGAGACTTCGCCACGGAGGGGGGGTTTGGGAACGGCGCTGGGAGCGGGCAGGTTATTTAATTTGGCGGCGGCGCTGGGGATTGTTTGGGGTGTTCGCTGCTCGGCGGCTCGCGAGCGAATGGAGGGCGCAGGCGCCACCTGGCGGCCACCGGGCGAGGCCCGCTCTCCTGGGCGTGGGGCGACATCTGCCGGCCGCCCGCGGGCGGCCGCGCTGAGCGGGGTAAACAAGGTGCGGCGCATGCGCGCGCCGCCCGCCGCCGGGCCGAGGGCGGGGCCGCGGCGCGAGCGGCCGCCGCCGCCGCCGGGAGGCCGTGAGGCGCGGGAGGCGCGGGAGGCGCGCGCGCAGCTGCCGGCTTCATTCACGGGCAGGATCGAGCAGCGGACCGGGGGGGGGGAGGCCGGCGCGTCCTCTGTGCCCCCTCGCAACACCGAAGCGATATGAAAACGCGTCACGGCTGCATCCAGCTGGCACAAAGTCCGGTTTCTCCAGCGATAGCTCCGTAACCGCCTGCCGTTCGGCGTGGGAGCCGGTCGTCAGCGTCAGGGGCTCCGGGGCGAGGCGGCCGCGCGGCAGGGCCGCCGCGTCGGCTTAGGCAGCCCAACCGCCGGGGCCCTTTCCGAGGCAGCCGGGGTCCTGTCCGCGCCTCCTTCGCTCTCCTCCGGGTGCTACGGGGGCCGGGGAGGAGAGCGAAGGCCGCTCCGGGAGGCCGCGGCAGCAGCGATCGCTGGCGGCCCTTGGGGTGAAGGGGAGTCTGCCCGAAACGCTCCCCGCTCCGGCCCCTCGCCGAGGGCTCCCGGCTGAAATCTGCCTTCGCTCACCTGCTCTGACTGTGATTCCTCCTTTCCTTCCCTCCTTTTTCCCTCTTTCACGTTCATACAAACTTGAAAAGATCACATAAAAGTAGTATAGAATACTTAACCATCGCAAGTTTTATAGCTGGCTATTTTATAAACACACGAAGTAGATTCCTCTGCCTTTTTTTTTTTTTTTTTTTTTGGTCTTGTGTAGTGCTAAGCATGTTACTCATCCTAAATAGTAAAGCACATAAGCTTATAGTTAGGTAGTTAGGTCAGTCAGCAGAAGAATATTTTTGTCTTAGTCATTAGTCCTTAATCGTCCTCTTGTGTTTATCCACTTTTAATTGTTTTTTTGGGGGGGGGCGGGGGTGGATGGAGGTTAGCGTAACTTAGCAGGCGCTAAACCAAGTTCTTGTGTCTGGCAGCCTAACAAGGCAGGGCTCTGCGGAGGAGAGCGTCCATCCCTCCCAGCCCTTTCAAAGCTAAGGTGAGGCATCCGAGAGCGAATGGCGCTTTTAGTGGGGCTCCTGATCAGATGAGGAGCGTTTAAAATGAAATGCTAATGTTATTTGACAGGCAAAAAGCAGAGTACACTTAGGTATTTTAAAATAAAAACAACATTAAAATTGTTCATTCTGTTGTTTATGAGGGAAGAAAATGAGCACAAAGACTCCCTTTTTGGAAACACTTTAAAATAGTATCTTGAATGTTCAGTCAGAGAAATATGTTCAAGGTTTCAGTTACAGGTGCTGTTGCTGATCTCAAATGTGAATCTGTTCATGACTGGAAGTTGTAGAAGAATTGTGAATAAAAGATAGTCTGTTAAAAAAAAAAAAAAGACTCAGCCAAATTTTAAACTTGTACGTGTTATATACAGTTGTTAAATAACAAAAAGAAAATATCAAAAGGAGCCTGACTGCTTTGTGTAAAAAAAAAAAAAAAAAAAAGACTCAGCCAAATTTTAAACTTGTACGTGTTATATACAGTTGTTAAATAACAAAAAGAAAATATCAAAAGGAGCCTGACTGCTTTGTGTCTGCTCCTACAAAGTTAGCTTCTGATAACTACCAGATAAATTTGACAAGTTTAAGACAATTTTTATGTGAAAATAAACTGCACATGTCCAAAGCCAACATTTTGGTAGCACTTGAAATTCAAGTACTGTATGCTCTGCTTGAAATATAGTAGTCTTTAGATGAAAACTCAAATATGAAACGTTGAAAACTTGTATGAGCTACTGCAAGAGCTGATCAGTCAGGTGTACTTAAAATCCAAGTACTGATCCATGTGTATCTGATATTTGGTCTACTGAGAAAACATAGTTCAAAGACACTTGACTTCACTGCTGAGATCTTTTATGTAAATGTATTTAACAGAAATAAAGCATGATGTAGATTTAGGGTGTGTTTTTTTGCTGGAATGAGTGTACAAGTGCTGACAGATAGTTCAGCCGGTTACCAAAGCTGACTCAGACCTTAAAGGTCCAGATTCATGTCCTGACTCATATGGCAAAATTTGGGGTTTAAACTTGTGACAACAAATGTGGAAACATTCTACAGACTTGACCCCCAGGTGCAGCCACATTGTACAATTTGTTGGTCACAGAACCTGTATAAGCAGGTTTTCCAATTCATTTCTTCCCTCCTGGTCACTCCGTTCACCTGTTTGTGTGGCTGCTGCCTAAGCAGAACTGGTACACGATCAGAGAGAGGAGGGCACATCACTTGTTTTTTAAGTGATTGATTTTTTTTTTGACTAGATCATTTCTCAGATCCTGTTCATGATCCTGTTTATGTACAGGTACATAAACAATTGAATTAGCACAACTGAAGGTGCAGTGAACTTTTGGTGCCTGGGATGTTTGCGGTCTGGTCCAGTGAAGAGACGATAGCAGTCTCCTCAACCAGCTGTGCCCTGGAGGGATTCATAACACAGAACCATGCTCAGATCATACAAATAGCTACCATAAACCAGTTTATATAAATTATATTTAAGAAGCAAACAAAAGAATCGCTCAAACTGTGTAGGAATATAGAGGACAGAAAAATGGAGCAGGTTCTTAAAATAACCATTAAATTTGTTGTCTTTGGAGGGACAAGACAACAGTCTGAAGAGCCTAACTTCTGCATTTTCCCTGTGAGCTGTCTGATCATGCCTGTAAGACTGAACCTTCCCGTTGGTTCAGCAGGGAGGATGAGATGAAAAGCATTTGCTCTGGTAGCAGACCACTTTTTCTAAGCTAAGTGGTGGTGACTGTTCCAGAAAGGGCTTCTACCACCTTTCCAGACTCTGAGGAAATCAAAGAACATCTGGAGGTTTCTATATGGGTTTTGAATAGTAGCATCCTTCCTAATACAATGAAAGAGAAAGTTGTGTTATCCAAACATGATAAGGAAATGTTTTTAAATTCTTGCCTTCCCAAGAAGTATTTATATCTGATAGAAAACAAAGCCTGAGAGAAATGATAGGAGAAAGTATTCTTTGGGACTATGTCATCGTTCTCATAACAGCCATTCTTATGAACTTTAAAGTCCGTTATTACTAACACTGAGCCCAGTTCAAAGATGATTTAAGAAAAACTTTACAGTAGGAATTTTTACTATGCTGGATCCAAATAGAGTTCTTGATCAGATTCACCCATTTAAGAATGGACTTGGTATCTGTCCTTTCCTCACACTATGTCTCAGTTAATGGCCAGAGGTTCACCACTGCAGAAGATCTGAATTCACGCAAGCTGCCAGAAAGCTGATTCATTCTTTCAGGCATGAGACTCAGGCTAACGCTGCTTTCTTCTCTTTGAGGGCAGCAGAACAGGAACTCCCTCTGCAACTCTGTTTCCTCTTTCCTGTATTAAAAAAAAAAAAAAAAGTCACAACCCTTTATCATGCCTTTATTTATTTAGTAAAGATTTGCTTATGAGAGCTGGAAATAAAGGAAAACAAAACAGAACTTCTGTGCTGGATTCATGCCAAGGTGAAGAAGGGAGGTGGTCACTTTGAACACCTCTCCTAGATAGAAAATACTCCTCTTTTTATTTGGTTAGCTGAGTATAGGTGGGAAAAGCAAACTTCTCAGTCAGATTTTATTTTCTAGATTTCTGAAACTGGCTCAGTCACTCCAGGGAAATCTAGACTAAATCCTTTTGGAGATAAACTATTACATAAGAAACAAAATAAAGACCAAAAATGGGTTACTTTCCTGTAATTTGCAGGCGAGAGATTTCACATCAGTAGCTCCTTAGGCCTTTCCTTGTTCTGTGACTAATGTCTTTCTCTTGTCACCTTGTCACCTACATGCAACACCCCCATGTGCCCTGTTTCTCATCAGGCATTTGTGCCTGCCCTGCTCTCAGACTGGCAAAGGAAAACAGAACACAGTTTGTTCCCTTATCACCAAAAAGAAGGAAGCTTTTAACCCTGCCTTATTATTGGCTCTAGAAATTAATAAAAAGGGTCACATTTGCCTCCCAGCTAGTTCCATTAGCAGCAGCCTTAATCAGCAATCTGTCCCACTTGCTACCTAACACCCCACCCTGCCTCTCCTGTTTGAGATGAGGTCTTCTTCCTCTGTCTTCTCGAGATTAAAATTCTTTGGTCAAGTTTTAAAGTTTTCATCACCAAAATTGACACAGTTGGAAGGCAAATGTAGGGCCACAGCAAGCACAGGTAGTAAATAACTCACAGCCCTTCTCCAAGGCTCAGGCAGGAGGAGGTGTGAGGCACCTCCTCACAAGGCACAGCTTGGTGTTGTCTGCAGCCGAGGGCGAGCTCTGCTCCTGAGCCATAGGCACCCTCCAGCCTCCTTCCAGCAGAGACAAGATCAAGCCACGCTTGTGTCCTGCAGGTGATCCAGGCAGAGGGATCACAAATCAAGGATCTTGTTATGAGTCAAGGGCCATGAGAGCCCCAACGACAAAATCTGCAGAGGAAGCATGGGATCTGGAGATGTGCTTCAAATTAGCCAGCTGGGTGAATCAAGGGCACGATTAGGTGAGGTGAGAGTGGAACTGGGACAGAAGCACTGTTACTCAGCTTAACCTCTGCCCAAGATTATAGAGCAAAAAGATTGTGCTAAAACAATTAAACAATGGATTCAATGACAGCTATGTTTGTCAATGAGCTTTGAAGATAATACTCCACCAAATGAAGCAGATAGCTCCCTTGTATAGTTTTGGGCAAGCACTAGTTTTGGATGTTGACAATGCATCAGTTTAACTATGTGTCTGTCCCCCCCCCACAAATAAACTACAAAAGCTGGAAATTAGAGGGTTAAAGTGGGAGTATATACACTATACAGTAAGAGAGATAAGGTTCTTGAGATACTGATTATTTTTCAGACAATAAGCACGAAGCTTCCAAGTTTTTCTATTGCATTCCTACTTGTTACATGCCCAAGATCCTACCTGTTACCTTCAAGCCAGTACTTTGGTGTAGTTTTCCTCATCAGCCACCATTAAGGTTTCTCTCAACCAGCACTTCTCAGGCGTCACCTCCCTTCCCAGTCACGCTTAGGGCTCGAGGCTGTTCACGCTGCCTGAACTCCCTAGCACCGCACAGCATGTAAGCAGCGCCAAGGGTGATCTTGCTTTCATTAGCGGCAATTGTGGTTCGAAGGAAGTGGCATAATAGATAAAAAGTAGCAAGTAATACAACAGTATTAGTTTATGAGATTCATGTGCAATTCATGGTTGACACAGATGCTCAAAATAGTTAAAAAAAACTTAAGAATGTAAATTAATTTAGCATGATTATAGTACTCCCGGGAAGCCTCAGAGTGACAGCAATGGCACCTGAAGTGGTTGGGATTCTCCCCCCTCCCCTCTGGCAAAAGGTACAGTGAGGAAGTACATTAATATATATAAGCACCTAGGACAGCGATTCCCAAATCCCTAGAAGTTAAACTTAGGTCCATTATTTGTAATTTGCAGTTATGAGCCCAACAGAAGGGAGGCTTCCAACCTGAAGCATGGGTCCTCATTACAAAAATTTGCAATTATCAGTTAAGCATAAGGTTCTTTATGAACTTACAAAAGGGCTAAACTATGATGTACAAATGGATGCCAAATTAATGCTGCTTTTGGTACATTATATTTTGCAATTGTATCTGGATCAAAAAATTGCTTCATTGGAAGCAACAGAGTTTTTTTTTTTTTTGGATCAACAGAGTTCCTGTACTGACTGCACAAGGATGTGTGTCCTAACATCACAAGCATGCTAAAGTCAATCCTAGACTCTGAAGCTCAATTTCTTATGCAAGAATTAAAAGGAAGAGACTACTGTAGCTTGACAACCACTTTCAAAAAGCTCGTATTTAGAAGATTAACTATATGGCTTAAGTGAATCTCGTCACACTGTGCAAAAAGTTACGTAAAAGAAATTGTGTCAGATTTTTGCAGCAAGATTAACTTCATAAGATTAAAAAGACAACATGAATGATTTTAAATACTGCCTTGGAAATTTCTTGAATTTAGATTAATTCATTCTCCAAAATTTGCACACAACCATATGCAGGTTCTACTAATCTTGACTTTTCAATAATTATTTTAATTATTCTGCTGGATGTTTTCACAGCAAGACTCTGCAAAAGTGTTTTTATTTTTTCAATAGTAAACTTCATT